>NC_140772.1:233772515-234972515 GCF_044657685.1 Stegodyphus dumicola | reverse complement strand
AAGGAAAAGCACTTACCTTAGGAAGATAATAATATAATTTAATAATTTCCACTTAATTTTCAATTTTTAATTCACCTTATTCAGTCGACAAATACTAAAATTATATCAATTTTACTTTTGTCGTGCAATCTATATTAAGGTACGCATCAGTGACCCCTTTATGTTCCTATCTTTTATCAGGATTGTTAAAATAATACAATTTACGTTTAGATAAATGAATATGCCCTGGCGACGCGGTGAGTATACGTAGGTGGTCTTATATTAACTCCAGTACAGCTCCGACAGTTCAAATGCGACTGAAACAAAAGTACGATCGGTAGGGTGTTACTCCTATTTCGCGTTGCCCTTCTCTATCTATCGTTTTTCAGCACATTTGGAAGAAATAAAAATCAGTTTAATATTTTAAGAAGTGTTTTAATTTAAAAATAAGTAAAAACTAATAAAATGAAAAATAAATTTTTACTATATCGCAAATAAAAAATTGCCGCCTCAAAAGGCTTGCGCCCTGGGGCTATAGCCCATTTAGCCCTGTGGTTAGGGCGGCACTGGCAATTTCGAAGTTTGTTGCAACTTGAATATTGAGGTAAGATGCACTGTTGAAATTATTTAATTGGTAATACGACAGAGAATGTAACAACAAATATCGATTAGGTATAATGGGAATAGCAAGTATTAAAGGGGAAGTTTATGGGAATGATAACATGTATAAAATTCATTACATGCACCTTTTATTGATGGGTAATTGGAACTTGGGGCGTAAATATTTTTATCCCAAATTAACGTATGCAATTAATTTTAGAAAACGTTCACGGCGAATGATAAAATAAATAAAACTAAATACTAGTCAAGTGAAATAGAATTAATTTGTATTGAATGAAAATGTTGTCAGAATTAGTGTGACTGAACAATAAAAATATTTTATGTTATTATTATTATTAAGTTATTATTATTAAATTGTTAAGTTATAAGGTATTTTCTCCCTCCTTTTTGTGAGCGGTAACGTCGCTGAACACTGGTAGTTCGGTCCGAGGTTCGAATCCCGCGAACGGGCTGGCTGCATGTGTGTTTTCGTGGTTTTCCCCATATGTAACGTGTATACAAGCCAGTTTTCCTTAAAACGTCCTCCACGAAGGCATCCCTCCCTTAAGGCAGATAGCCCTCGAGTGCTTTGCAGTAATCTAATAAACCAAACCAACCTTCCTTTTCGCATGTCTTCGTAATGTAACAGTAGAACAGTCGGCGCGTATTCGAGAGTTCCTTGTTCAAGTCTCGGTGAGAACATTTATTATTTTTTACGTTTTCAACATCAAAATAACCTAATGATTCTACAGTGGCGTCCGAAATAAAAGGTGGTGGATAATGATTGTTCACCACTAGGATTTGGCGATTGGGTCCTCTCTTTAAAAGGTGAAGTTGTTTTCTCTCTCCTTTCTACATGCCTTCGTGGTAGATAGCACACTAGATGAGTATTTCAGATGTCCAAGTTCGAGTCCCGGAGAGGGCATTGCTTATTTTTCAGGTCTCCAGTTTTAAAAAAAAAGTTCCTAATGCCTCTACAAATTTTATATTTACTTCTATTTCACTCTTCGTAAAGCTACTAAATTGTTATATACCCGATAACCTACTGAAAGGAAATTATGTCGAAACACACTTCACTAAAGTTATATCTGAAGCTTACATTATTTCTTACTAATTTTTCTCTTTCAATATAAACATTTTAGGTATGTCGTTGGTATTTTTTTGTAACTATTTCATTCGTTTAATATGTTAAGTACATCTATGCTTGCGTATAAGATAAACATCGGAAGAAAAATTCGATATTTTTAGCAGAGTTTTCTGAATTAAGTTTAAAGAAATAGTAAAAATCTATCGCTAATGAATGTTTTACTTTTTCTTTTGTCTAAAGGAATCATTCTACAGGTGAATTTAATTCTTATTCTTTGCCCTACCTGGACATATTCTTTTAGTTGCTGCTGGGGGATCAAAATATAGCTTTACCTAATACTGTTAAACTGGGAGAAATGTGTTCTCTTTTAATATTTGTTCATTTCGAAAGCTTTACTGCATATGAAAAAAACGAAGTCTTTCCAGTATTAGCGTTTGAACAGTCTTTAATAAATAGCATTCTCTAAGAAGTTTCTGATAGCACTTTTCTTCAAAAAGCTCTTTAAATTTCAAGAAAATAATGAAAAATAGTTTGATTTGCCCATTCTAAAACTCAGAATCTTCAAATCTTTTACGTCTAGATTATTTGGATTAATATAAAGCATACGAATGCTATCTGCTGAAGGAAAACTGACTCGAATTCACATTACAAACGAAAAGGTCCATACCCCCAGTCCATTTGCTCAGATTCGAACCCGAGACGAAGTACCAGTGTTCAGTTCTTGTAATACCAAGATCTTTGAAGTTTATCCATTTCAAAACTTGGTTAAGAATTTATTTTAGATGGGCAAGTACTCAGCTTTCAGATGACCTAATGTCACTTAAATATTTCAGAATAGCATTCTTTCTCGTCTTTATATATACATCTCTACGTCTAGAAGCTAAACCTTAATAAAGCACTTATTTCTTTCCAAAGCTGAAATTTGAAGATTTAAGGTTACATTCAATCAAAAGGAGTAATTTGAATTTACATTTATTTATTTAGTTGAGGAAAATGTTACGAGAAGAAAATGCAGATGATGTCATTAAAAGATTTTTTTTAATAATACTTAAAATTGATTTGGTTGTTAAATACCACCTTATATTGCAGTTAAACTAAGGTAACTAAGGAAGACAATACTAGCTCTGATAACAAACGTTTAAAAGAACTAAATATTTTTTTTTAATTATATCTAGTACACAAGTGTAACAGTGGACAGTATGGTAGAAATATTATTAGGGCACAATTCAAAGTATGCATCCTCTACTAAAAAGGCATTGCAATACGAAGTAGAACTATTTCTGTAAGAAGCCATCTGTGCGATTGCTTTTACCAGTTTCATTGTGACTATTTAAAAAAAAAAAACAGTTTTTTAATTCCTTGTACGAAGTAAAAAGGAAGTATTGTAATAGTTTCAGGCAGCATATTTTAACGAAAATATCCATTTTGTTTGCTTTTCAATGGAATTTAACGATGTTTTTGTGTTATATTTGTACGTAAGGACAGAATAAAAGACTCTTTTCCTCCAAAAAAATTATAAAACTGCTTTAAAATGAATTTCTGAAGAGAAATTTTCGTGGCGTCTGTACGACGTGTTCGTGGCGAGATACGTATGTACGTCCGTACGTACGTCCGTATCTCGCATAACTCAAAAATGAGTAGCCTCAGAACGTTGAAATTTTGTATATAGGACCACTATAACATAAATGATAGAATTATGTTGTTCTTATCTTTCGGTTAAGGTTTTTATGCCTTTATTAAATCTGTATGCAATATTTTTAGAATTATCAACAATTTTAAAGATGTTTAAGTGCCGCTAAGCCTAATAATTTCTTTGATGGCGGACCTTGCTTGTTTTTTCGTAACGTCTGTATGAAAGTACGTATCTCGCATAACTCAAAAACGAGTAGCTCAGAACGTTGAAATTTTGTATATAGGACTGCTATAACATGTAGATGTGTACTTCCTATTTTGGTTGCAATCGGCCGGGGCAATCATATATATATATATATATATATTCTGTTACCTGGCTCAGTGATCTCGGTTTCTTTACACTTACATGTTTGTAAATTGTGCATTTTTTGCTTTAAAAATGATTGAATTGAATTATGTTGTTTTTATCTTCCGGTTAAGGTTTTTATGCCTTTAGTAAATCTGTATGCAATATTTTTAGAATTATCAACAATTTTAAAGTTGTTTAAGTGCCGCTAAGCCTAATATTTTTAATTTTTTTTATGGCGGCCATTGCTACTTTACATTTGAATACATTGAATTGAGCTTTACCACTTTCGTTATGCCATCTTTTCCTGTTCATATCTGTCACAAATAACTTCTGTTTCTGAGGAGCATAACAAAACTGTCTGATAATACACATATAAATGTTTGCTAATTCAAATAATAAAAAATCTGATGTGTACACCACATGACTTCCTTGTACAGAATATTAAATTACACTCATTTTTCTTGCATTTTGTTTAAACTCATTGGATTGAATTAAATCTACTTTGCCGACAGCACATAAACCACAATAGAATAAATGCATGCTTTAAATTTCACTCTATTTGTTTACCATAGCGACACATTGGCGTTAGGTTCACTTAACAGTATTATATTTCGTTCATATCATAACTCAGAATGCACAAAATTCATATCATTTAAAGAATTATCTAATCGTTGCCACATGTACTATTCAAATACTATAATAAGGCTAGAACGATGTATAAAAGAAATTAAGCAAACAAAACAAAAAAGAAACAGTTTTTCACAGACGATTGAGTACTTCACTTAATTCACTTAATTCAGTTCTCACTTCGCGACAAGGCAAAAGTACATAAAAAGTCAAAATATCTGTATTAAAAATTACGAAGTGAATCTTAAACACTTATTTCCTCGAAAAAATTCCAGAAAGGATCAAGCATGATTTAATTCGCAATAATAAATGAAGGCGTTATCTTTGTTGTTGCGAAGCTAAGTTTCTTTAGATTGGCAACAAATTCACTAGTCTCCTGTTTCAAATGTAAACTATCAATGGCCGCCATAAAAAAATGGCTTAGCGGCACTTAAACATAATTCTAAAAATATTGCATACAGAATTACTAAATGTATAAAAACCTTAACTGGAAGATAAGAACAACATAATTCAATCATTTTTTAAGCAAAAATTGTACAATTTACAAGCATATGAGGGTAAAGAAACTGAGATCACTGAGTCGGGTAACAGAGTGGATATATATATAAATATATTTATATAAGTATGGTGCGGCCGATTGCAACCAAAATATGAGGTGCGCATCTACATGTTATAGCAGTCTTACATACAAAATTTTAACGTTCTGAGGCTACTCGTTTTTGAGTTATGCGAGATACGTACATACGTACGTACGTTCGTGCAAACGCCAGGAAAATTTCTCTTCAGAATTCATTTCGAAGAAGTTTATAATTTTTTTGGAGGAAAACAGTCTTTTATTCTGTCCTTACGTACAGATATCACGTTAAAAACATAGTTAACCTGCATTCGAAAGCGTTCAAAATGGATATTTTCGTTGAAATATGCTGCCTGAAACTTTTCGCGATTACAATACTTCCTTTTTACTTCGTACATGGAAGTAAAAATAGCTTGCTCGTTCAAAAGAGAAAAAACAAATTCCTGTCTTCACTCAGTATTTAAATCAATCAGATTATACATATAAGCGAAGTTTGCTGAGAGTTGCATTCACATCTAATTAAGTTTTCTTCATCCACACCGATTTTTTAATAAATAATGAAAAAATTAAGAAGTAAAATTAAATAAACACCGAGGTGGGTCTTGCATTTTAAAGGACTGTTAAAATTTTAAAAAAAGCTTTTTTTTCATTTATGATCCTTTCAAAATTTCTTTCCAGTCTATTATATGTATAAAGTAAATTTTTGGCAAACAATTTGAAAATTGATTATTTTATCCATTTTTCGATACCATGCCCCTTTAATTAGTTTCCTGAATAAAATTAATGAAATTCCAGGTATATAACTTTCCTGCATTTCTACAAACATTACCTTATTTAAAAGTCATACATAAGCTCTTTCAAATAAATTTATTCTAGGACCCTTTCTACTCTTTTCCCATTTCATATCCCATTGAGTCCTTCAAATAAGCAAGTAGCGTTAAACGGATAAAGCGCCTTTACTCCTTCTTCCCCCCACTACCCTGGGCAGCATCACGCCTCGAACAAAGCCTGCTTTTCAATTAAGGACATTTCTTGAAAGAAACTTTGACTAAAGACGGACCACAAAGAAGCAGGAACTTAATGTTCCGCGAAGTTGCTCCCCGAAAGTGTTAATTCCTCATTGGTCCTGTCTGTGTTTTTGATTCCAGCGGCCCTTAATCACGACGGGAACAGAAACTTTCCCTCCTCCGCTAACAGCTCTAATTAAGTGTTCCAGCAAACAGCGACAATGCCTTCCCCACGCTGAAGCATCCTATCCTTTGGGCATCCGTATCGGCATTGATCCGTGAAACCGTTTCTGCCCATTCTTTTGTTGTGGCTCGTTGCTATTCACTCTGCGTTCGACAATCACGCGAGCAAACAACTAATAAAGTTAGGGTGGAAACAAAACCCTTAACCTTTTTGAAATGTGATTTGGACACCAGGTGGCCACCGATTCCTTAATGATTACAATTAAATTTTCTGCAACCTTCGGAGACTTGAGTTCTAACACCAGAAGCGGGGTACTTCACAAAGAGAAATCTTTTCCTTTTCTGAATTTTCGAGGGATTACGAGAGAATAAGAGAGTTCCTTTATTTCCGCTGATTTATTCTTGGTGTTGTTTTCTGCAGGTATAAAGAGATGATGCAAGGGAGAAGTGCAAAGCAGATGGCTTGCAATAATTGCTCGGCACTATCCAAAAGGGATTTGTTTCTCTCCAAGTCGGGCTGGATTTTCTGAATTGCTCAATTTTCTGAATTGCTGCTTTAAGTCGGCTTTCTCTCCGTGTCTCGCGGACGCAAGAGGATCTGTGTTGAAGCGACTTTCTAAAACTTTGCTTCTCAAAGTGTATTCTTTTTGACAATTTAATCCTCTCCTGTGCAATTTCAGATAAGCTGATTACTGGAAACCTCAGTTGCGTGATTGGTTTAACTCCCTTTCAAAGCGTGCCGTGGAAAACGGCATTTTACTCTCAACTAATGAATACTGTGCATTTCTTTTCAAATACATTCTTGGCGAGCAAGGTAAATAAATTCCTAGTGAAATTAAAAATATGTTATGAAAATTTAAGTGATGTGTTATGGAAGAAAGAATTAAAATTTTACAAAATCACATTGTTGAATATTATAGAAAAAGTAAAAGCAATTTTTAAGTAATAAAATTTATCTTAATAAATAAAATTTACCTTAATAAATTTAATAAAGAATAAATTTTATCTTAACAAATAACATTTATCTTAATGAATTTAATAAAATTTATTAAGATAAATTTTATAGAAACTTTAAGGTATATCTAGTCTTTTAGAACTCTTTTATTTGATCACATTGCAGCAAAATAGCTACATTAATTAATTAAATCATTTGATTAAAAATAATTGTTTTTAAGCTCAGGTACAGAAATATGGTTTCAAAATATATGCTATCGAAGGAGAGTTCATAAGACCAAAGATGAATTTCGGCAAATATAGATTTTAAACAAATGTGTGCAAATACCTAATAAGAAACCCCTAATTCTCTTAATTTGGCAATTTTCTCTAAAGTAACACATGTTCATAGATTACGGATGAAGTTAGACAGTATTCAGAGAGCTTGGGGTTTAGCTTTAACCCGATGTTTTAGAACGGTGCCTAACGAGGCCGTCTTTGTGTTGGCTGGGCTGCCTCCTCTCTCAATTTTATACGAATTTTTTTATGAGAAATTTTTATTTAGAACTGGACGAATGGAATTGAAAATGTATGAAGATTATTTAATTACAAAGAATGTTTTTGAAAAATTTAATATTCATTTAATACATCCTTCCAATAGAATTGGTTTGGTTTTTGATAAATGTAATCCAACTGTTGATGTGTTTGATATTTATACAGATGGTTCTGGGATCGGAGGGAGCGTAGGAGCTGCATTCGTTGTTTTTTACTATAGAACTGAGGTGGATTATAGAATGTTTAAGTTGAATATATATAATTCAGTTTTCCAGGCAGAAAGTGAAGCGTTCAAACAAATCTTATTATGGATCACTTCTCCATGCGCTCTCCCGCCCAGACAATTTCAATCCATTAATTGTCGAAATTAAGAGTCATTTAGAAACTTTGAATTCATATTTAAATATTAAGCTACATTGGGTTAAAGCCCATATAGGCTTTATTGGTAATGAGAGGGCCGACAGCCTGGCCAAGCAGGCGGTCTCAAATGTCAGTGCAATAGATATTGAAGTAACAGGTTCGAAGATAATTGCAATTCGAAGAATGAAAAAATATTACTTTAGAAAATGGAAAATGCTGTGGTTCTCTTCACCTAAAAACAAAGGATTTATGGAACTAATTAAAATCTCAAATGAAATGTATGAACAACATTGATGTTAATCAGGTTTTAACTGGACATGGTAGGTTTCTGTTCTATTTCAACCTATTTAAACTGCAGAAAAATAAATTATGTAATAGTTGTCAGGTTG
Organism: Stegodyphus dumicola; assembly: GCF_044657685.1. NCBI lineage: Eukaryota > Metazoa > Arthropoda > Arachnida > Araneae > Eresidae > Stegodyphus > Stegodyphus dumicola. The sequence continues at coordinate 234,964,240 of NC_140772.1, read as the reverse complement.
ATGGTGATGCTAGGCATTTCGTGGTTGATTGTAGTTTAACAGCCCCTATTAGACAGATTTTTAACATTACTGATTTTAATGTAAGTGTCATTAATTTTAAAGTTTTTAAATCATATTCTATTACTCTAATGAAGTTTATGAATGAAAATAGGGCGCTGGTAGGAATCTTCTGTTAAAATTGAATTTTGTGTTTGTATGGGTTTTGGATATCTGTGGTGTTCTATGTTGTGAATTTGTGTTTATGAATTTGTGTTTGATTTTTTTTTGTTAACAAGTCTTGTTAAGCAAATATGAATACAAAATGCCTTTTGTACCGAAAATGGAAATGTAATGTAAAAAATTGAGAAGAAAAGAATATTATATTAAAAACATGTAGGATATTTCTCCCGCCTTCTTAGCATGCCTTCGTAGTGTAGTGATCTGCACACTGAGCGCCTATTACAGAGGTCAGTGGTTCGATTCCCGGTGAGTGCGTTGCTCACTTTTCATCTCTTTTGCTTTAAAAACAAATACCCTATATCTACAAACATATATAGAGATTTGAAATTCCTTCTTCATGCAGTAATAAAAATTTTCTTTTTTCATGTTAACGAGTAGAGACATTAAGTATTTTTGAATGAATGAAAAATGAGCAATGCCCTCGCCGGGATTCGAACCTTGGACCTCTCGTATGTGCGCCGAGCGTGATGACCGTTACACCACGAATGCATGCCTAAAGAAGCGAGAAAATACCTAATAAACTCTCATAAATAAGGAATAATTGTATTAAGGCTAATACTTCATAAGTTTGATAAAAGATCTGAAAATCCTTACTTCATATAAAAATTCTGTTAAAATAGCAAAATTAATATATGTTAAGTATAACATATATTCTTCCATACATGTGACAACAATAGCTTTGTTTTCTATTGCAAGTAAGCTTCGTAGTACTAACTCTTTCCATCCCCCCTATTTGCAATCTGCAATAAATTCCAGTTCATTAACTTTCACTCTGTCATTACGGATTAAAATATATAATCTAGCTATTTCGTGATCGATAAAGGAACTTAATGTGAGATATCTTTAAATGAACTCGAGATCTAGCATTTCGAAATCTTCAAAGAAACTCTTTCATTTGCAAATTTTTGCACAATGTTTCTGTCTTGAATAGCACATATCATCTCTTTAATTTTATGGTTTGAGTGGATTGAAAGTTTATTATGTATAAAAGAAATTCAAAGTAATTTTAGCATTTTTGTGCGATTCTATACAGATAATTATATCTTAATGAGAATTAAAAATATATTATTAATTATCTAGAGTATATTATCCAATTTTCACCCTTCTTTTTTTTTTTTTTTTTTTTTTTGGAAATAGCTTTGAAATGCTTTTCTTTTATGTACTTGATTTTATATAGCATACTGTGGGTACTATAATTTTAAACAAGTATTTTAATTGACATCTTCTCAAAGCTCTGACATTCTATTTGAATGCAAATAGTTAGTTCTCTTTGCCATTCATTAACTGATGTTTTAAAAACCTTTCCAACAAAATTCGCACAGAAAGAAAATGAGAGAAAAAGTTTAAATCGTATTCAAGTGCACTTAAATTAAACTTGAGCGTTTAAACTGTGAGTAAAAAACGTCTTTCTGAAAAGGGCATTAAACAGATTATGAATTTTACTATCACTCTTCCATCCTCAGTAAGTGTCAAGAGCACTTCTCGATTTCTAAAGAATGAGATCAAATGAAACTCACTTCAGTGCGGTAATTATTGAACGCCTGATGCGCTAGATAACTTCATAAATTTCTCTTGGGATTCGCGTGCTAGTTCTCTTAGCCGCGCATTTCCGTAAGCTAATTTTACCCTCCTCCCTCCCAGAATCGTGATTACTTTCTTGGCTCTTTCTTTCTTTTCGTTATTTTCGTAATCATTATCCCAGAGTTTGAGAAAGCAAAAATATCTTCGATATCGTATTCCTATTCTAGCGTAGATTGCTGGTAGGAAAAGGCATTAAAAAGGGAGAATTGGAAGTTTTCTGTGTGGAATAATGCTTTTGAATTCTTGATTTCGTTAGTGGTAATTTTAGATCATATAATTCTTTCGATGCTGTTATGTTCACAATTCGCCAATGAAATCTTCGACTATTAGAACTTTTTTTTTTAATATGAAATGTTATGAAAAGCAAGATAAATGTTGTAATAAACACCAAATTTAATGAACGCTGTTAGTTAAACTTTAAAATTTGAACCAATTATGCTAGAAGCAGGTAGCAGTACAATGAATTAGTGGGAAATTCTCATGATTGATTGATTCTCATGATTCTGAGATTCATGATTGATTTGATTATGGCAAAACACTCAAGGGCTATCGTGATAAGGCAAGGAGTGGTTTCGTAGAGAAGCTTCTAAGAGAAACTGATTCCCGTTTACTTTACACATAGGGAAAGCACCCATGCAACCATCCTATGCGCTGGGATTCAAGCCACGTACTGAACACCAGTGTTCAGCGACTTTACCGCTCAGCCGCTGTTGGCCCCAATACTTATGACATTATTTCATAATGTAACGAACAGCAATTTTTTATTCTTCTTGATTATTTGTTAGTTAATTTTGTTGTTTATTACAGTCTTTTGCTTTTAATATTTGATATTACGAAGATTGTTGCTGTATCGAAGTATGTTGTAACAGTAGGTTGTGCTATGTCTTATTAGTTGTTAGTACTACGTCCTATGTTTACCGCAATCAGGTCCCCTGTGGAAGGGGCGGTACGCTAGCGAGGTAGTGCATAGGGGCTATACCATTTTTGTCAATGGCGATGGCGTGGTGCCCCCTGTACTTGTTCCTGTCCTGTTGCTATTGTTGTTGTCTTGTCCGTATTACATGGAACAATGGCTGCCGAAGCCTACTCGAAATAGAGGTTGGACTTCTACCTAAGATTGTAGATTAATTTTGAAAGTTCCATATTCTTTCTCGTCGGTGTTTTGTTAACTACCAAGAAAAGAAAAGACGTTTCCTTAAGTGAAGGAAATCCAGAGCGTCAATGATTGAAACTTTTTAGATTTATGAAATCTATTAAAGATAATTGGTGTACCTCAAGAAAATACGCTTTAAACTCGTATCTCTAAAAAATACGCAAAGGAAAAATTATAGCCCTTTTTTGTAATTTTTTTTTCATAATAGAAAAACCTTCATTTACGGCCTGCAAGGATTACATTTACAAAACGTATATTTTGTAATACATCTGACATGCACTATATCTCTTCATGACTCATGGTGTATGAAACAGACTTTCAACCCTTAGCCTAAGACGAAATGCTGGCCTTGCAAAGTATTATAATAAACTTTCCAGTTATGGCTACCAAAATAGATCTTCAGAATTCCTGCAACACTGGAGTAACAATCAAAGACTTAAGAAAAATAGCCCACTTAGTCAAATTGAGTATGCTGGTATAATTGACCGTAATGTTGAGCAGAATTCTTTGAAACAATGTTTAGATCCGTCTGAGGGACTCCGTAGAGTCGAGTTTCATACGGAACTTTTGTCTCGAGTTTCCAAGAAAAGTGATATTCCGACCCTGTTACGACAATCTGCCTTAGAAAATATACACGCAATTCCCACTGAAGCTACCTTTATCTCTACTGATGGGAGTAAAAGCGAGGACTCACGTTCCGGTAGTGGAGTTGTCATTAAATGCACAAATGGAAATATTGTAAAATAAAGAAAAGAAATTCTGACTTCAGTTCGGTTTTTAAGAGCGAGCTTATAGCCATCGAAGAGGGACTAAACGCTGTTTCGTCCTTTACAGATCTTAAGGCAGTATGGTTTTTGTCTGACAGTCGTAGCGCCATCCAATATCATTCAAACTAGGGAAGAGTTGGTGATAGGGCCGGAATTGCAATTCTTAGCAAGCTTAAGCAGGTCTCGTCACTCTGAAAAGTGCACCTTCAATGGATTCCTTCCCATGTTGACATATGGGGGAATGAAATGGCAGACATTCTGGCGAAGGAGGGTTCTGATGAAACATTACCAGTTACCAATTCATTGACATATCTTGAACTGTATTCCATTAGCAGACACATGCAGACAGGCAAATTATGCTCGTTCCCCCGAATCATCACTGGTATCAAGCTGATTGTCCTGGAAGATCTATTGCTATTGATTGCGATAGATGTGTTCAGACAACACTTTCCTGATTCTTCAGTGGACACCTGAAAGGACTTACGGCGAATCTTCGGATTATGGTAACTTCGCGATTTTTTGGCGAAACGTTGGCAACCAACCCTGCTACAGCAACCTGCTAGTTTTTTTTTTTTTTTTTTGACGAAATTTTGTTTTTTCGAAGTAAAGGCGTGTTTTTTTTTTTTTTTTTTAACTCAAAATTTTTTTCCAACAATTTGCTAGCCGAATTACACTTATGCTAGAACTTTTATGGAACAAAAGTGCTTAATCATGACGAACATTAGGTGCGAAATTGGGAGAAAGTGTCGAATCGTCCAGTGCTTGCCGCGTTTTTAAGAATTGCATATACACCCACTGCTTGACGCGTTAAGAATTGCACATACTCGGTATCCATGTGCACATCGACCTATTTTCACTTAAGAAAAAATCCCCGAATTGCACAAAAATGGCATTGCGCACACTCTTGACTTTATCCATGTACACATCGACCTATTTTCACTTAAAAAGTCAAAGAAAATTAGCTTCCTCTTACTCTTATAAAAAGCCAGTTCCTCTTACTCTTGTAAAAAGCGCCAAACAAATAAGTGGGCGATTCTGCACTTTAGCAGCGAAATTGTTTCTAAGTGCTTATTAGCTGAAGTCCCGATTGGAATTTTGCGGAAAATGTCACATGACATGTCTCATGATCTCTCATTTCTCTGAGACAAAATAAACTGTGATTCGAACTGTGTACTTCTCAGATTATTGCTAAAGTCCTAGCTAGTAACCTTTATCGCCTTACCAAAACATCGCCAAACTACCTGTCACCATATTCCAAAGATTAGCCGGACTTACGTTTGAGAGAGGTCTCAAGATGCACCCAATTTGTTCCTAAATGTCAAAATGCACCGGCATCACCGGCACATATGCTTGAGTGTCTGGAGTTGTTTCTTGAGGACCTTAACAAGTCTCCTAAGCTTGTTTTCGATTTACTGAAAGTGAATAGACTCGTGGACCTCGTCTAGTATATTCCTAGATATGGAGATTAGTAACAACAACAAAAACAACAATTATACCTCTAAATAATGTAGAACTGATTCTTTTCAATGTGAATCTGATGTAGTACGGTATGAAATAACAATGGAAATTTTGAAATATTATTGAAAGTGCAATGCCAAATTTTAATTATATGATTTTAAAATAGTGCAACCTACTTCTGTCTAGCGAATTCTAAGACAGACGCCAATTTTAAGCTGCATTCACTTCATAAACTTTTATAAGATGCGAAACCAAATTAACTAATATTTTTCAATTTCTATTCCAGTGTGCATTACATTTTATACCTAAACTTAAATCACGTTTCAAATACATTTCGTATTCTGAACAATAAAACGAAAGACCGTTTTTTATTTATTTATGTTAAACCTCTCGAAATGTAAAAGTTTGAAAACATTTTAATTGCAATGTCTCTAATCCCCCACATTTAACAACGCCTTCCGACGTGAATCGTAAAATATAACTGCAAACGGAGAGGAATTTAAATGAAGTGTGTTTATTTCCGAGTATCGAAAGAGGTAATTCACTTTCTTTTAAAAGATAAATTATTTTGTTCTTATTATACCAGTGAATGAGCTTAAAATCTCAATTACTCTTTCAGCTCAGTCGTATCTTAAAAAAATATATTATTGTAGAATCGATACTTACTGTCTAGGAATATGATGTCTGTAAACTTATTTCTTTTGTGGCTGTCTAGTGGCTAATAAACTAGTCCAATTTACAAATAACTTGAATATTTAATGGAAGCATGAATAGTTGCTAGAAACTACAGAATGATTACATGTGTAGAAGGACGAATTTACATAGATGATATTTACAGATGAACAGAATCGACCGTCTTTTACATGTAAACATCTTTCAGTCGCATCATCGTCTTAATGGCGGAATCGTCTGACTTCTATCATCGGAAAAGTAAAAGATTTATTCTCACAGCTTGTCGCGTCATCCGATTATAATAAACGATGCCATCCCACATTATTAATCTTACCGTTTTATCATCGTTACAAAATATTGAAGCTTTTTAATAACAATTTATTTCAGCATTGAATAAAACATCTTCTAACATTAGCTCACAAATAATTATGCAAAAACTGATATTAATATGAATATTAAATACATAGCAAGCACTTAACGTGGTTCCAGAACATCCTTCAGGAAGACGTTTCTTATGCCAAGTATCTTTTCTGTTATACCTAATCCAAGGTAACAAGCCAAATAGTTGCAAAACAAATTTAATAATTGAATTTTTAAAAGACTTTAGTAAACAGAAAGGTGAATAAATTATTTACATAAAAACGAAATCCGAATAAAAGTCATCTACGTTATTAAAAAGCATATAAGGAAAGAAGGCGTTTTAAGAAAACCTTTGGAATGAAATATTTTCTTGGTGTTATTTGTATTTACTGATAGAAAGTTAATTTTATTCCGACCAGCATAAAATACTGCTTCAAACTGACACCTGTAGTCCACATAAATGATATGAAAAAAAAATTTACATTCAGGGAATTATGAAAAGGTTACTTTCATCATTTATTGGCTTTGAATGACGTAAACACACTCCTCATTCAATATAAATACTAAAATGTATAATATACTAATTAGATATTTTAGAGATATAGTCATTAGATATTTTCTGAAGCGAGAGACGTGAAAAATGAGCAATTCCCTGACCAGGACTCGAACCTAGACCTCTCGAATACGCGCCGAGTGTGCTAACCGTTACACCACGAAGGCTTGCTAAAAGGAATACTTTATAATATTCGAACTGACCATTCTGTATTAAATGTATTAATAAAGCTTCTGAAGAATTAAAAACAACACATTTGTAAAGGAAATGATAAAGCAAAAAGGCTCTGTCACAGCATTTCTTGAAATAAGGACAAAATATTTTGCCTATGCTTCTAAATTTCAGACAGCATAATTAATCTCAAAAAGTGGTGCGGCCAATAATTTTTCTAAATTTATCTTTAATATTTTTCCAAATCGTGTTTCATTTCTACCACACTGATTTACATTTAAATATAACGAAATATTCGTATTTTAATTAAATTTCGTTTGTGCATTCAAACGTACTTTAGGCCAATTGTATAAACTCGAAATAAAAATAGTTTTAATGTCAAATTTTACATTTTATAACATAATTTTGAAATAAAAATTTGCAAAATGCTCATAATACAGTTCCTCTGTAAAACATTATAATATATTCAAATTAATTATTTTTTGCATAACATCTATCATCATCCATTATCCTAATATCTATCATCATCTAATAAGCATCTTAATATATTTTTTTTTTATTTACATGCTTTTCTTTGATTCTTAGTGATTTAAAATTTACATTCATTTAGCAAATGTATTAAATATTCAATTGTGATTTCAGATCTAAAAGTAGGACTTCGTGACAAATGCTAGCAATAAAAGTTTCATTAAATTGACCCATAAAAATAAAGATTATATTTACAGTCTTCTAAACACAAATAAATTATTAATTACAAAATACTAACTGAGAAATAGGGATATTTGGCATCGGACTCCCGACGAGACCACTCTTGCATCGATATAAACCACATGATTCCGCATCCTCCTTAAACATCAATAACGAATGGATCATTATAAATTTTTATAGACTTCAAAATTAATCGATTCAATAAAAAATCCTCTTTAAAAATGTCAAAATCTCTAGTCAATAAAACAATCATTAAAAAAAAAATAAGTAAATGAGGTATTCGATAAAAATCGAATCTGGAAATCACAGTTACGTGTGTACAATTTATTACATCGCTGATCTGTACTCAATCATCAAGATCATTAGTTTAAAATTTATAATTAGTAGAATTCATTAAACGTAGGCGGCAAAAGCTTCGAAACCAGATCAATCCAATTAAGCCTTTCAAATTATAATAGTATGATAATCTGCACATCTTGCAATTCGATTAATTTCTTGGAAAATGGAATTTCAAACTTATTAAAGGGTTTAGACGGTAGCTGAAATTTATCTAACTGAAAATGCTTAAATTCATGAAACAGAGGTGACATTTCTTATCGCGCTATATTAATAAACATATAATGGATCATGTTTAGATATTTATTAAGTGTAATGCTTAGATGTTATAGATATGAAAGCTCCGAAGTGCTCAAATTAGCCTTTCTCTATCCTCGGAGTCTCTTAGATTGTTCTCCAATGTGAATAAATCATTCAACAAATGCTAAATAAATTTTAAGTAAAGAATAGAATTAACAACTAAAAGTTTAAATTTAATTGCAACATTGGGGGGGGACAAATTGAAATAAATATGATGGCAATATCTGTTCCTTGCCCATTATTGAAAGCGAAATATATCTGCTCAATAACGTAGAATAAAATATGGGTTATTTAAATGTTAGTTAGAATATTGGTCTACTTATCTGGAAATGTTATACTACATTTACAGCTACGATGAATATAACTCTTTCAAAATGAAATACCGAATAATAATAAATAAAATCTATAACTTTTCAGTTGATTTAAATACATATTTTGCACACTTACGCCTCATAAAATTTAAGAGCGAAAAATTAAAATCTTCAAAAAGAGCATTCGATACTACTGAGGATTCTTGATAATTGTTAATCGTTGAAATATTTTTTATATTCGCTACATTCTTTCATTAAAAAGTGAGAATATTTGGTGGCAACATTCCATTATTTGTATTGCCATACATTTCTTTTTTAACATTCGCTATACTGTTTCTTTAAAAATAATAAAAGTTCATATAAACATTTGGCAAGATCCTTTAATTTTTAGAAGTGACACAGAGATTGAGGGCGGTGACTAATTGAAATTAAATCCATAAAATTGTAGACAGTTTTCTTAAAACTGCATCATCGATGTTCTTTGGCTAGCATAGAAAATCTTTGCAAATGCAGAATAAAATATTCGATACTATTTGTTGAGCAAAAAACTGTCAAAAACGAATACATTTAAATTAGAAGATTTTGTGGTGATATAAATTTCTTTGCATTGAATTATACTTTATTGAAACAATTCCTTTCATCAGATGAGGTGCGACCATTCAGAGATTTGTAAATCATATATTTTTCAGCAACACAAGTTTGTTTATATATGTTTACATTTGTTTTGCATTCTTACTTGCTATAAACATTGTGACATGCTTCAAAACAAAATAACAGAAGTGACACTTTTATAATTTAATCTCATTTATCGCAGAGATTGCTGGTATGTTATCAAGTGAAAGTATTCTGTAAATGAAGGAGCGTTCAGAAGCTTTGCGAAGGAAAAGTGCTTAGGAAAAAGAAAAAAACGAGCTTTTCTCAATATGAACTCTAGTTTTAGCTTGTTTCTCAATATGAACTCTTTTATTAATACTATGATCTCGAAAATGATAAGTAGAGCCCTTCACATCATAAAAGCCAAGAAAGCCACCAGTGTCCTCCTTTGTGGGAAAAGTGATGGAAAAAACTGCATTTTAATTTCTCTTTAAACGCAAATATTTGAATATTTTCAATGATCTCTTGAGTTTTCTGCTGTTAGCACACACAAATGATTTCTTTAATTTTAGCAGAAACTAGTAATTCGGAAAATAGCCGGTTATTAAACGTCTGAAACTCGTTTTCTGAAACGTTTATGGCGAGATGTTTCATCGCAAAAGAAGAATATCAGATAAAGCTGAATATTTAAAAATATAGAGTATTATTTTAAGAGCGCTGCATATCCCATGTTAAACTATTATATAATACTTAAAAATTAGAAAACATAATAAAAATATGTTCGAAGTTTTTCAAACAAAAAGAATTTTAATATATTGTTGCGTTTTTTATTCTTCTGACACCAGTTGTTATGTTATTTTCTTCCTTCACGTTCGAACGGGGTTCGTAGATTTGGAGTGAATAACAACGACACCTGATGAAGTATCGAAACACACTTTTATTTAGATAATATTGTCAGGACAGTTCCAAAACACGTTTGACAGTCGTCGATGAACTACTATAAATACGCTGACACGATCAGCGACACAGCCTTCAGGTTATCACGGTGGAGACAGCTTCCTGCAAAGCACCCGACTCTGCTTTCCGGAGTACAGCTCCCGACTCTGCTTGGTCGTTCTCGGAACTCCACGTACTCTCGAGACTCTCCACGCTACAACTCGCGATGCACTCGACGACACACACAGAGCACAGCTCCTGACTCTTAGGTTCAGTCGTTTCCGGAGCTCAACACGCTCTCTCGACGATGCACTAACCGCGATACTCTACGAGACTGTTTTGGTGCACTCGACGACCCACTCGGCACTCACTGGCCGGCTGTCAACGCGATCGACTCGGCAAGGATTGACTCGCCAGACGAGGCACACACACTCTCGATGAGAGAAACACTTACTGACTGCAGATCAGCACGGTTTATATAGCTTTCGGCTTGTGTTCGGAAACATTCTGGACTAAACCGGTAAGAATTCGTTACAGAAGGTTCTCCAACCGTTTATGGTATATTGCCGATTTTGCCGCCAAACGTCGCCAAATGGGCGATTTCTCTCCAAATGTGACAACCCTGCCTACTCATGCCATCTTATAGCAACCCTAAAACTGCTTTGCGGTTAGGCCATCTTACCGCTCCTGTACATCTCGTAACAAAATCTTTACGAACTCTAGATGTATGTTCTCAACCTCATTTTATTTTGAATCAGAAATTGAATATGGATAATAATCCATTCACTATACATCTGTCACGTACATTTAATTACAGTTAATTTTTAAATGGGAAGAAGCTGCCTTTAGAAAGTGCCATTTTTCTTCTAATAAGATGCTTTAGTGAAAGGAGCTGAAAACTGAAATTACCTTTATTTCCCTAAAAATTCGAAAATGATTAATACATAAAGATAAAAACATTACATTAATCTGCATTTGCAAATCTCCGTGAATTAATTTGCGTCGCAAAAGAAACACTTTTCCTAATTCGTTACTTAAATTAACTCACTTTTTTTTTTTTTTTTTTTTCCTTTTGCTTTGGAAGAACAAATCGTAAAACGAATAAAAAATTAATTTATTTCTATTCAGAAATGCGGTGCATCTCCTGTAGTTAAAGCAAACAAACAAATAATTCTTTAATCAGTAATGATAATCACTAGTTACGAAATACTAAGTGCAATCTGTGAATTTTACATAAAAAATATTTTACGCTTAAGATTTTATAATTATGCATTTGTTAGGGAATTACTATAAGGTAAATAATTGATTTTTAACAGCTTGACGAAACGCATGAAATACATAGATCTAATGTAAGGTATTCACTCGTGGAGAATTGTCAAAAACAACTGAAATAACTGAGCTGAGTAACTAAAGTGAGCAGAGAATAGCTTATGAATGAAAGATTCTTTCGTCTTCTGCATCTAATGCAAAGAAAAAGAAAAATACCTGAATAGTTTTAAATTTTAAAATACCTAAATTTCTGTTGCCTAGGTAGACAATGCGAGACACAAAGGGCTACTTGAGAAAAGAAATTGCTTCTAAAGAAAATATTAATTTGCGCTTGATTATCAAATCAAAATGGCAGAAGAACTAAAATTTAGGGAAAGTAGAAAATATAGTAAACAAATTCATTGTAGGAGGTAAGCAATACGGTAGCCTTGCTTGACTTGGGGCAAAATAAGGCTTGACTTTTTGACGCAATTTTATTGTTTAAATGGTCTTAAGACTGTTAAAGAAACAAAAGGTAGACACAGAAGGTTATTTTTTTCTTAAGAAATGTTCTGTCAGATGTAGGAAACTTAATACGACGCGAAGATGGGGAAAATCCGATATTCGCCATTTCTTGAGGCGAAGTAGAAAAGGAAATGCGCAATGCAAAATTTTAATTTCTTCGTGGCTATACTTGGTTTGAAAAAACTGTAAGGGAATTGACACATTCAAATCAAATGAGGTGGATTTGCTTCCGACGATGGCTTGTGCGGAATAATTAGATCAGGGATAATAAGAATGATATTCTCACAAGCGGGAATTTTTTTTTGGTTTTTTTACAGTGATGAGGAGAAAGGGGGTATGAAATGACAGAGAAAAAGATTAGCGTCCTACGTAGATGAAGTGTCGGAGATTTTTCCGATATTTAAAAAATGACTGAGCGATATAGGTTGCAGTCCTATAAGGATTAAGTGCTCCAATTTTACGGACATTTAAGCAAAGACTGAAAGATACCGACGGTGATGAAGTGATACAGCTTACTGACATTTGAAGGGAGACTGTTTCTAGACATGTTCTGTGATCTTGAAGTTGCAAGGACATTTGGTTTGTTGATACTGGAGAAGTGAAAAATAAGCAATGCCCTCGTCAGAACTGGAAAATGGACATCTCGAATACACGAGTGTGCTAACCGTTACACCAAGAATGCATTCAGAAAGAAGGGAAAAAATACCTTATAAAAGTCAGCCTCTGATTGGGATGTGGTGAGCGATGTCTAGTGTGAAAGTTCCTATCTACAACGTGCTATTCTAGATATAACGTCTAGACTGTCCGAGAGTCCTTTCGGAATGACTTCTTTTCGATTTGAGAAATTCAACCGAAGTTCAAGCTCTGTAACTATTTGTTACAAAATGTGCGACGTCCGTGAGTATTGTTCACGTCTACTGCGTAATATGCAGATATATTTTTAGGACTGCTACTTAGCTTGTTTTTCGGTTTTCCGGAATTCCGAAATCTGCTCATTTAAGCACTCTTTGCATGTACTGATAATTATGAAAAATGCCTTATATATGTATTTTTGTTGGAATGGATTTCTTTCTCCAGTACCAAGTAGAATGTTACAGCGGCTAACAACAACGTGCTTAAGAGGACGGTGGACTTTAAAAATTAGTTTTTTAAGTTTTTGTGTTTTCAACAAGAAATTTTATACATATACGTATTATAACATCAGTTTATAAAATATGTGTTCAAAATTTCAATTTACATTAAAATAATTTTTAAATAAATAATTAATTACTTTAATTAAAGATTTAAAATGCTCCTTGCGCGCTAATTTTCAACATTTCCTCCTAATTTTCCCTTTAAGTTAGTTATAAAGACTTGACAAAAGTTTTTGTGTATTCGTTATTGAATACGATATATAAAGGTTCCGATTTTTGTGATTTGGCATTTTTCCAAAAAATTAAATTCAGTTTTTTAGAAAATGTCATCTTTTGTTAAACGCTATCATAAGTTTAAACTTCTTAATAACTTCATATTCAAAAATGCATACACAGATCTACAGTAACATATAACAAGATAGTTTCTGCCAAATATCATTCATTTTTAACCCAAAAGTGAGACGCAAGGAGCACTTTCAAGACATACAATGTCCGAAAAATTTTGTTTTGAGAAAACCGAGTTTAAAGTTTTTCTTCAAACTTACGTTTAACACATGGTCATGAGAAGCAGCAAATTAACTTTAAATATGCATATGTAGACACTAGATAACAGTTTCGTATCATTTAACTATTTTTAATCTCATAATATTAAACATGAGAAAAATAAACATATCGCAAATTGATATGTGATTCGAAGTTAGAGGTAGAAAGAATTTATGAATTATATCCAATGAAACTTTTAAAATTCACTCGCATCACATGTTTTATCTTCGTTTGTTATAGTTACATTATCTTTTAATGCTTTAAAATATTTTTTCCTATTTCTGTTTTTTCCAAGCAGGTCAACTTTTCTTTTTGCTTTGGTTCAAGAGACGTTGATCACGCTTTTTTGCAGCGAGTAGAGAAAACGTGTTTGTTTCTTAATGTTCTACACATATAGCATTTACATAACTAAAGGTAAATTCATTAATAGTTGTCAATACTGATATTTCTAGCCTTTTTTATAGAAATAAATACTTCTTTTGGGCAAATATATAATTATTACATCAGTAAATAACTATTGAAATACATTTTTTTACATTTTCTCCAAAATTTAAAAGGCAAAGTTTACGTTGTTTACACACTTTAAATGCTTGTAACTTCTTTAAAAATTAGAATATTTGAACTCTGTTTTTTGCATAGAATGTAGCTACGCATATGGAATTTTAGTTTTGCGATTTTGCGTTGAATCACTATAAACGGCGAATCACTATTCAAACTGTTGCCACCCAATGTTAGAGTCCTACATTATATATGAAGAAATTAAGTAATGAAAAATCTGCATAAATGTATGTATATTTCTCGCATTGTGATAAAACAACGGTACCTAGAGGCATCGAATTTTGAATGAAGTAATCCTCCTACTACATGTGGAAGACCAAATTTGAAATTTGGAATTTGTTTTATTATCGATTTCATATTTTGTATATCTTTAACGAAATTTTGAGTAACAAACTCAACGATTTAAAAGCGAGCAATGGCAACACTCTACGGGGGAAAAACATTTTCATCTCCAGTGCACGGAACTGCGTATAGGAAATTCTAAAGATATGCTCATTTTAAAATTATTTTTCGAAATAGCTATTAAACTGAATTTTATGGTTTAAGTGCAAAGAACGTGATATTTAATAAATAAAGGTAACACACAAAACGTTAAAAAAAGTGGCGTTTTGGGCGTAATTTAGAATCTGAAACCTTTCAGATGGTTTTTTGTTTGTTTCTTTCTTATATTGTAGAGACATTAGGTTAATTGGAAGCAGACAAAATGAAAAATTAGCAATCGCCTTCGCCGAGAATCGAACCACGGACCTCCGAAATACCGCCTCAGTGATCTGACCACTACACCACGAAGGCACGCTAGGAAGGCGGAAGAAATACCTTATAATATGTTTGCTGATATGTATTGTTTGTGACAGAAAAGTGAAAGTAAAAGTTTTTGTGGTTATATTTGATTGCCATATTTTTCATTTGGAAAGCAAGATTAAAATTTAATTGATTACTCAGCACCTCGTATTTTCCTTGATACTACAATTGCAAAACATAAAAGTAATTAATGCATTAGAAAATGAAAAATAATAATACATCATTTTAATGATACTCCCCCCTCTGTGGAAACATTTGAATAATACCTCAATATAAACAACGATATTTTCTTATCTTATTAATATGTCATTATTTAAATTCTTGTAATATTTTTAATTCAGTGTATTACAGCAATGAGTGTTTAAACCGGAAGACATACAAAGCTATGTAATTTACATTATACGAAATACAACATCGATAACATTTATGATAAGCCTGAATAAGCAATTTAGTTGCTTAAAGAAATGAGATTCTTGTTCAGAAGAAAAGCTATAAACAATTTGTGGGCGATGGAAAGCACGTAACATTACACAGCCACCGTGAAAACACAAAACGTTTACAAACCAATGAAATTAAATTTAATACATTCAAAAAATGTTTCAGAAACAAAAGCTCTAAAGAAATTACCTGCAGACTACTCTCCCCTCCTTAGTTACGAAAATCTACAACACGAACATTCCCCAAGCGGTGAACGACAAAATAAAATATGAAACGAAACCGATCAGCGTTAGCGGCTTTCAGTTTCACATTTTTTAGTGGGGAAAAAAGGAAAAAGAATGAAAATAGTTGGAAAAGTTTGACATTTACCCGCAGCGAGCGGAGGGAAAAAGGGCAACAAAGTCTTTGTATTTTTCCCTCTGCCTCTCGTCACATTGCTTTTCTTTCTTTGAAGGAGACTGAGTAATGTTAAAATGAAAGTTGTCGTTCATTGCAATGCTACTGGAAAAAACCTTTACTCAGATTTTGAAAAGGAATTATTTTCTTTTCCTTACTCGCTATCCAATTTTGGAATACTGAGAAAATGTTTTATTTAAGAAGAAATTATATTAAACATCATAAAATATGGTATTATCATAAAATATTAATAGCGACCATGATTTAAAGACGAACTAAAATATTGGTTATATTCAGGGAGTTATGCAAATTTTTGTGAAAATTCTGCTGATTTCATTGTAGAGACATTAGGATATTTCGGAGCAGAAGACATGCAAATGTGTGATACCCTCGCCGGAACTTGTAACGTAAATACGAGCCACTTTCCGTCAAATTTCCTCACGAAAGCATTCCTCTCTTAGAAATTTGGAAACATTTTGAGTTTCAGCGTATCAAAAAAACAGGAGATAATACAACCTCAATCTTTAAATGATTGCATATTTTTCGGACCAATAGCAAGCATTTTCTCCTGCAATAAGTATCGTTACGAATTTTTATAGAATTATAATTAAAATTAAGGAATTTTCACGTGCAGTGCAGCGCGAAACAAATTTTTAAGAGAAACCTATGCCAGAAATGTAAGAATACGGAAGCACGTGCCTTTAATCGAGTAAATGGATATCTCAGTAATTTGTATTGAAATTTAATAAATGTAATTAACCACTATGTTAGCTGTAACCGTAATTCCATCCTTTTATTGCTTTCCAGTAATTTCGAGAAGCAGAAACTGCTAGAAATATCTCGCGCTGCCATTTGAAAACTATTTAAGGCGTCTAAGTTCAGTTGCTTAGCTATTGTTGTTGCGAGTTGTTTAGTTTCGCGTGAACTGAGATATCCGAGTAGCTTTGCCTTAAGATGCGGTATGCATAGCGTTGTATTTAAGTTTAGTTAAGTACTTCAAGTATAAGTACTTCAAACATCTAAAAGCGTTAAATACAACGCTATGCATACCGCATCTTAAGGCAAAGCTACTCTACTTATACTGTGTCATATTGTGAACACTTGTGCGAATACCTCTGAGGAAAATACCAGGGTTCTGATATTTCTTTCGTTAAGAATAAATTTTATTAACCTATTATCGGATTTGTGCATTCAGTCTATTACGAACCTGAGCACATTCAACAATATATTTTACTAATTATTACATTATAGCATATGGGTGAAGAATAGTCTAAATTGGTTGACCATTCTGAAGGTGCACGAAAAAAATGAGTTTAAAATTGAACAGAAATTGACACTGAATATATTAACACTGCTGAGGTTCGTTAGAAATTTAAATGGGAACTCGACGTAACACCTTACGTATCAAATAATCAAATAATCTAGTATAATCAGTAGGTATACTAATCGTTAAATCAAATAATCTAGAATTCTTATCTGTAAGTAACAGTACGATTAGTAACAGTAATTAATGTTAAAATATAATTATGGTCAATGATGATAATAACAGCTATCTATAATTAAACAAATGTGCGTTAGTAATAATATGGGCTATAACTAAACGAAAGTTCACTGCCTATAAAAGTAATTGTTAACCAAGTTAAACACTTTGTTTTGCTTAACTTTATTCCGTGAAACCAAATAATTGAACCAAAAATAACGAATGAAATATATATAACCCTCATAAACTCGATCAATCACAAAGCGAAGGCATAATGATGAGTTTTTAGACACTTTTATTGTGGAACTTTGGAACTGGAAAAATTAAAAAAATAAACTTTCACTTGATCATCTAAGACTAGCTGTATATGCTAACAACCTACATCATGACACCACGCACAGAGAAATTCCTTAATTCCTTGCCAGGTAAACAAAATATAGTTCTAGAATACTCACATTTCCTTCTCGCAGATCATTCGTTTCAATTACCAGTGTCAGTAGAGAAATACAAGTAAACCATTTTTTGAATTTTATAGCATGTCGTTACATGATTTTCTATGACAGATGTAGTATAATGATGCCATTAATACAGTTACACTAATTAAAATAACGGAAAAATTTGTAACATTGTAATGAATCATTATAAAGACTGAATAATAAAAGTACTAGAAAATCCATATCTAAAATCAAAAGAAATATATAATCAACTTGTACATTCTTCACGATTTTAATTATACGGTCTGTTTTACAAATGGAATAAAGTACTTATGTATTCTGCCTCATTCACTAATAATTAAAATAACTATTTTTATTCTTCGTATATGGAACTTAAGGAGACAGATGTAGTATATTGATGATGTAGTATCAGTATTTCTATGACAGATGTAGTATAATGATGCCATTAATACAGTTACACTAATGAAAATAACGGAAAAATTTGTAACATTGTAATGAATCATTATAAAGACTGAATAATAAAAGTACTAGAAAATCCATATCTAAAATCAAAAGAAATATATAATCAACTTGTACATTCTTCACGATTTTAATTATACGGTGTGTTTTACAAATGGAATAAAGTACTTATGTATTCTGCCTCATTCACTAATAATTAAAATAACTATTTTTATTCTTCGTATATGGAACTTAAGGAGACAGATGTAGTATATTGATGATGTAGTATCAGTATTTCTATGACAGATGTAGTATAATGATGCCATTAATACAGTTACACTAATGAAAATAACGGAAAAATTTGTAACATTGTAATGAATCATTATAAAGACTGAATAATAAAAGTACTAGAAAATCCATATCTAAAATCAAAAGAAATATATAATCAACTTGTACATTCTTCACGATTTTAATTATACGGTCTGTTTTACAAATGGAATAAAGTACTTATGTATTCTGCCTCATTCACTAATAATTAAAATAACTATTTTTATTCTTCGTATATGGAACTTAAGGAGCTGCGAAAGCAATTAAATGCTTACTGGGGTTATAATTCGCATATGTGTAATCTTTACAGTATATGTTCTTTAAAGACCCTTGTTAAATATGTTTTACATGTATCATTAAAAATTCTGCAGTAACGAAATAATAATTGTATTTTAAAACGCTGCTTACATTACGCATATCGCCACCTATATTTCCAGCAATAAGTCTCGTCGTTTAATTCATATGAATAAACCAGCGTAGCTCTACTTTATTATGCTTTCGAACTTCTTAAATAAACAGTAATAATATCCCACAAAATTCTTACATGTAAAATTGCCGTATCATTAAATATACAATTTTCATTTACAATTTTTCGCAGAGTCGTACGCAGTTTCTTGTGGAACCTAGCGTTCGAGAGGACCTGAACTGAGAAAATTGCAATGAAATATATGAAATGTTGCCTATTTAGTGGACGAATGGATAAGGTGATTTACCACTTATAATTTAAATTAACTGAATTAATTTAATGCATGTGTTTTCGAGATCTATGCTTTGATTTCAGTTTTATGAACTTCCGTAAGACATCCTTTCTGACGCAGATGCCTCTTGAATGGCTCAAGGAAAGTAGCTGAAAAACATCATGTTTTCACTTCTATTTTTCAGATATATTTACCAAACATAATAAATAATATCTTATTTAACATTATTTTTTTCTTTTTCAGATCCTACATTTCAGTTATCCCACACCGCTTACGAAATCTCAGGTGGAAGAAGAATTTACATTAAAAGTATTTCAGTACAGACTAAAATAATTTTAGTTCGGCACGTATTGAATGTTACTACTGGAGCCAAGTTAAGAAATGTGATAAATTTCAGCAAGCGCTCATACGCATATTGAATATAGTCTCCCCGCATTGCCGCTCAAGGAAAGTAGCTGAAAAACATCATATTTTGACTTCTACTTTTCAGATACATTTTCCAAATATTAAGAAATCTTAATTAACAGTAAAGTATTTCTTTTCACATCCTAGAATTCAGTTATACCATACCATTGACGAATTCTCAGGTGGAATAAAAATTTATATTAAAAGTATTTCAATTCAGACTAAAATAATTTTAATTCGGCACTTACTGAATGTTACTCCTGGAGCCAAATTCAGAAATGCAAATTAATACTTAGTTTACTTATGATTAAAACACCATATTTCAGTTTGTAATCTTTATTTAAAATCAAATAGATATCTTCCAGGATTTTCTCGGGAATTTCAAACTGCAATTCAAGGATTTTTTATTACTGAGATAAAGAGGTTATAATAAAGGTAGAAGCAAGATTTCCTACGCATATATAGTTTCTATGCATACATATAGATTCCTATATACACATATATATTTCTATATAAACATATATATCCCCTATACATATTCTTATATATATACATACATATTCAGATATTACTAAGTTATTATTAAGTATCCATAAGCATAGCTTAAGCCCTTTTTTCGTAATTTATCTCAGTTATAGTAGTACATATTTCATTTTTCGAAAGGATAAAACACATGGTTACACAAATTAATCAAAATGATGTACGTGTAAAGCTGTTATCACAATTTAAATATTTAAAAAATTTTAACAGAAATCTTTCTGCATGACTTACTAAATAGCAGATGGAATTGTTTATTACTTAAAATAATCATTAAGCCAACACATGTTACGACAAAGCGCGCGTATCACATTGCCTGAAAACCCGACTATTGTTTTCGCCTCTCGGCATTGGTATGATGCATTTGAAGTAACATTAACGGTTGTAATTTACTGCTTATCCATCCCGGAACAGTCAAGGTATCTATTTACAGATTCCATGATATCCCTACTATTTCTTAATATTTAAGTTCGAAATGAAAAATAATCCCTAAAAGAAAAAAAAAATCTTTTATAAGTGCTTCAACTCATTTAAGTCATTGGAACTACATTTCAAATAAAGTTCAGAACCTTTCCCTGATTTAACATAGTTTTAGAGAACAGTGAAAACTATATTTCTTAAAAAGTCTTGCACTGCGGCTACAATCCTAATGCTAGGTTATTAAAAATCAGTGACGTTCAAGTTGACTACTCTGTGGGATATGCCATTATTTTTTTTTATTTGGTTTTCATTAAATGTGGATTACGCAAATAGTATTTAATATAAGTAATGTATACTAGCTGGAGGGCTTTAAGCAGAAAACTTAAATCGTTTAAAACAGTTTTTACGTTGTTATTTATTTCAGGCTGAAGAAGGATTATTTTTCAATACTGAGTAATAATTTGAGCTGAAATAGAAGATTTGATAAACGGTATACTCACCATGCATTAGCCAAAGTCCGAAACAGATACCGTAGAAAAGGTGCGACCAAAAACATCGGAAAGAACCCGAAATTTTAAAACTTCCCATTTTCTGTAGAACTATACAAAGTAAGTTACAAATATTCCTTGGTTCTAGTGGAAGAATGGAATTCTTGCCGCACGTTGCATGATGTTCTTGCTTGTTTACGAGTTGTCAGACCTCCGCTTGGCGGAGGCGCGTGCCATGAAATGAAGCATTTTGCGGCCCACGTTTTCATTTTAAAGCATCGGATTCCAGTCCGCAGACCGAATGATATGGCATTATTCTACACGTTTGTGTGGCAGCTAACGGAGAAATGCGTGCAGCGCCACCAAACTAAATCGATTGGCACTAATCAAGAGACGAACCTCCTTGGCTCGACATTCAGGATCTGACTTAAAGTACTATATAGGTCTTTTCAATCATCATATCTACTACTTAAGACTATGGCATCCTTTTGGAATAGTTATAATTCGAAAAAAAGCTTAACTCTAACTAATGTATACTAATTTAAATAGCCTTTGCATAAATAGTTGTAGCTGATGAGTTTAGTATTTTCAGAAATCTATATTGTTTGTTAACATACATAAGATGAGGGCACGTTAGCTGCAGACAAACTTAGAATTGTGAACGCAGTTACTAAACCTAGAAGAAAATTACACAGTCAGCCATTGTACGAACAGAAATAAAATCTCAAAATTTAAACTACGGATTAAGATGTCTGGCTCAAGTGAATATAAGATAATATTTCTGTTTGCTAGTTAAAGTAGTAACGATGATTGTTTCCGAAGGTATACTCAAATCATAATCTGAATTTAATTAATTAAATTTTAAAGAGATTTGGGCTTTAAAATCCTATATACTTTATTCTAGATTTTCAAATAAAATTGATTTGCGTTCTTGGGTAAATTTGGTAATTTACAGTACTGCTTTTAATTACTGACAGTGGAGTTACTTGAAGATTTTCAATTAACAATGCATACCTCGCATTTAATCAAAGTTCTTTTTACTTAACATTTAATGCAAGTTACCTAATTTCATATGATTTTACTACTATTCGTTCAAAATATTCTTTATAAAATCAGACAATCCAAGCAATCAGAATGCACATTATGAAACTGAATCAGAAACTAAAATTTATGTTTTACATAAATTCTACCTGAACCAATCCTTTAATACGAACTCTGCTGTTAATATAAACTATACTGGACTAATTATAACAAAGAAGTTTTTCTCTGGATACTCACCAGAGGGCACTATGAGGGAGGTTGTTTTGGATAGGTTATACTATAATATTGGATAGGTTTCGGATAGGTTATACTATATTTGGATAGGTTATACAAGGTTATATTTGCCAATTTTCCAAGACTACTTTTGATAGTTTTACTACCGAACCACTTCCTCAGCTGCCAAAGTGCAACTGAACGAAATAAAATATAGTAATAAGATAAGAATGGCTGGACAAGAGTTAAGCTACTGGCGCCATCTATTGATGAAACAAGAAAACTATAACATAATTTCCTTAAAGGCTAAAGGTAAAGATTGATTGGAATTAAGGTCATTAACTATATCAGAAAGATTTTTTTTTAATTTTTTCCCTCCAGAAGATCTAATTCACCAATAAAAAAGTCTTGCCAAATGTTTCTGCAGCCAATTTTCTGCAGCAATTTTGGCTGCAGAAAATTGCCCTTTGGCAGCTGAAATGATGGTTCTGTAGTAAAACCATCGAAACTAGTCCTGAAAATTTTGCAAATATAGCGCTGATTTTTTGTTTGAATTCTAAATTAAATCTTTCACTTCTACCAGCCCATTTCGTTGAGTCCCGTATACGCGACGCAACGATTCTACTCCTAGAAGCCCAGCTTCGCGCATAAATAACTTTAAAACGGAACGATTTATTTGAATTTTTAAAAGCCAGTAGATGGAGTTAAATGGTAACTGTTTCCACAGCATTTGACCTTCATGTACTGGCATTAGTTTTTTTTTTTTTTTTTTTTTTTTTTTTTTTGTGCTTCTGGTTTTGATACATTTATTGCTCTTTAAAAGTGCGCCTATGAATTAAAGGGGCATAGGCGTTTTTGTTTATTTCGTTAGGAATTCCTTTTTTTTTTTCACTTTTTGTTTTTTCCTTTTTTCGTTATTAGAACGTAGGTAAGTGCATCCAGCTTTTTGTTTTCGTTTATATTATTTGCTTTTTTTGTTAGGAAAGTGCATTCAGGTGATTATAGCATGTGTAACGTCGCCGAACATCTGCGATTGAAAAACTCAAGACCAGTTGTCCTTTTTTCCATTTATTTTGAAATTTAACGTATGCTTTCTTGGTTAATTAAAAAGTAACATTACAACATTATTATGGGAGGTCAAAGACCATCAGCTTTCTCGACGCGTAATGCGTCTTACTCGTTCGCATTTCTCAAGAAAGAGCGGGCTTTTTTGTTTCTCTTACACGATTTAATAGGTCATTGTATATAATGCCTTGAATGATCATTATATATAATGACTTAGGCATTATGTGTTTACTTTATATATAATGTAATCATATATAATGTATATACTGACGTGATCAGTAACGGATTTTCCGCCAATGGAGGGGGGGTCTTTCCTTGTTGGTCATTGTGGCGGACACTGTTTTTCGATTTAGAAAAACAGGAAGTTTTCTAATATAAACCTGATGTTACACAGGGTTTCAGGATTAACTCTTTCACAACCAATTCGCCCCACACGGCCGTACATTGAAACAACCAGAACCGCCCGTAAACGGCCGAGATTATAATATTGTTTTCTGCCCTCCCCCTAAGGTATGCAGTAGCAGGTGCAGTTTCCCCAAATGTATTGTATCAGTTTACTGCAGACAGCTTGTCCTATAAGGTTTCTTATCCTTTGGTTGCTCCTAACATTTTGTTGTTGATTCTTTTGTGGTACAGTGTGCTTTTAAGCTTAGAACAGCAATAAAAGTGCTGTTCAGTCGTGATCATAACAGAGCCAGAAAGGCTTGTTGGTCTGACCTTCAGAATAGTTTTATAAAGAATGGGGTCAAAGGCTAATGGAATCTTTGTTAGACCCATAACTTCACCCGGCCAATAGTAAAACAATTTAAGTGCCCAATTTCAGTGTCAGACACATTTGTCACTCGATCAAAAATTTCTAACTTCGTATTTTTTAGCGTTGCATAATGCTTTTGTTCACATAAATCGTATCTCATTATCTTTTCTTTATCTCTGAAGAAAGATGTCTTCCTTTTCGCTTGTTCTTGATATATTGTCTAAGTACATCATATGCAACTCTTCTCTAGAATAATCCAGAAATAATTTGCATCAATTTCCTTGTAACTGATTCTTTGCTTCAAACGCGTTAGTCACTTTATAAAGATCTGCCAGATAGCATACAGTTAGACCAGACGTAAAAGACAACTGGGGAGTTTTCCCTCTGCCTTTTAAAAACCACAGAGACGGGAAAAGGGTCCTTTACTAATCGGATTAAAGTATCTTTTATTAATAATTGTTAATAATAATTAAAGGATCCTTTATTAATCGAAATAGAGTTTAACATATGGCACCAACTCGTGCTTAGAGAAGCCAGTAGCTTTGGCTTCAAGTCAAAGATAATGGATGAATTATTGAAATTTAAGTACAGCTTCAAAATATAAGTAGCGCGCAAGCTGGCTTTGACCGAAATCGGCGTAAACAGGCCTAATTGGCAAGAATAACTCAACGCCGCTGAATATTGATCGCTAGAGAATCAAAGTTAGCAACGTGGCCTTCAAGCAGGCAGAAAACGTGGAGATTTTGTTTAAGTGATAAAGAAGTCATGCAACTTTGATAAATAAATACATTGCCTGAAAACGTGTGCTTATTATTCCATGTTATTGTAAGTATTTCGTTAACACGCATGGCAATTTTATTTCATGTATTTCTTTCTGTAATCACAAAGAAGCTGCATACTTTATGAACTTACCCGCAAGAAAATTTCGTCTAGACGATTTATTATCTTCTAAATTATCAAATACTACTTAAATCATTTTAATAATTTAGACAAACAGCTAATCGAAATTGAGCTCTAGGTTAAACTGTTGTGTCTGCTATCTCTTTGAAAACAATTATTATTGAGCAGATGAAACAGAACGAAATCTATATTAAGCTGTTAAATTTTCAATAAAAGCTTTTCGATTCCAAAGTAATGCAGTCTGTGGATTTGTAAACATTATAACATGGTTATAATGTTTACAAATCTATGTTATTAATACTAAATTAGCTTTAAGGATCCTTATTATTTGGATCGATCTAGTCGGATAGTACTTTACAAAATGTATGCGTTTTCCATACTCATTTCCAAAATCATCTGTTTCAACACTGTTTACACATTTCCTATTTCTAGGGAATGTTAATAACAAAAGGAAAATATCAAATTCGTTTTATGGCTTAGAGCATATTTGTTTGCCATCGCTTGTCAGTTTGAAGTATCTGGGCTCTTTTATATGAAGCAATATTTTAATATCTGTAAATATTCGGCACGGGCTTGACACAGTATCTAGTGACAGAATACGTGTCCGCATAGGATGATAGATTTTCTTTCCTCATAAAATATTTCGTCATTTTCTTCATGGAATATATTTATTCTAAGTACAATAAAAATGCATCAATTTCTGCAATATCTTGGTTTTCCCTCCCCCTTTCCTTGCTGCTAGTAATAGAAAGTTTTATTTCTCACAGTAAGAAGAGTAGCAGCCTAAGTCTCTACTTCATTTTCAGATCATAAATTTTCTTCGAAATGACTGTAATACGAACCGATACCATTATCCTGAAAGAGAACTTTATACATTGATGATTTTTACATTAATTTTGTGATACATTTTATATCATTTGCAACACGTGTTTTCTACAGTATGTTTTCTACAATATGTTTTCTACATGGGCATGATGTCTTCTTATTTCCATTTTTAATGTGAACTTAAAAAATGCTGAAACAAACAGGCTATTCATAAATAGTCTGTTTGCCACGAGTGCCACTTCGTACGTACGGATGCCTCTTCATCAACAGAAATGAAATCTGCAAGGCTGGAAAGTGGTGAGCATAACGCTCGTAGCTATGGAGTATAAATAAGGACGTTACGCTCATTTTTTCTAGTCTTGCAGATTTCTTTGCTCCTGATAAAGAGGGCCCTGTACCTGTTTGTCCTCGAAATCGATTGAGATCTTAACTTAAATCTACTCCAAACTCAAGGTTGTTTACGCGTTACCGAATCATGAATATCCCTATATATTTCCATACATTATTACGCATATAATGCTTGGCTTGTAAACATTTCCTGGTTCTTAAGAAAGATCACAGTTAAATGCCGCATATCAGACGGTTCAATTTTGAAATTTTCTTTATTTTCTTTAACGCTCTCCGAAAAAAATTGTTAAGAAATAGTAATATTTCAACAAGAATTTTATCAAAACAGAAACATCAGGAAAACCTTATTTAGTAGCTTGTTTAGAGACCAATATAAATTAAAAATACATTTTTGAAAACAGATCAAAGATTGTATAGACGTGAAGAAAACATACGAGTAATGTACCTGTGTGAAAAACATTCGAGATGGAGGCCTGTAAAGAAATTATACTTTGAATGTAAAAAAAAAAAAAAAAAAAATATTAGCTTTTCTCGAGCTTCCTCAGAGCTTGCGCACACTTTCTTCAACAGTACTGACATACCGCAAATCTTTTAGATAAATGATTCCTTTGTTCTCTTAGACTAGCTACCACGTCGTTTCAGATACCTGAATTATATTAAATGATGATCTCGGAAAATTACTTGATGAGACAGGAGAAACTTGATGGAGCTGCACTGAGTTGGATGATGATGTTTCATGCATTTTGATTTCTTTAACGAATAATTTAAAGCTTCTAAAACACAACTTATGTATTGCAAGCTTTTTACGGGCAGCGTTATTTTCTTTGTATTTTGCGTAGAGAATGACTTATGTTTGAGAAAATAAAGTGCGTAGAAACCGGTGCCAAAAGACAGTTGTAAGATTCTTCACTGTTATTATACCCATCAAAATTCTGAAACAAAATACTAGACATTTGTATAAGAAGTCGGGAATATATGAAAGTATGCATGTAAAGAAATTATACGTAGTAACTTTACGAAGATAAATCAAATATATTTTTATTATATTAAAGGTGCATTTTGCACTAATAGTTACAAATTTTCAAGCATACGTTATTCTACCTATTACCTTTTATCTATTTTTTGTTATTATATTGCGTTTGAAATAATTTTTATCCATTAATTATAACTCAATCTTGCCACTGGATTAGAAGTTTGTCTAAATTAGAAATAGAAAGAAAGGGCATTACTCTTAAAGAAAGGGCATTTCATTGATAGAAAAGGTACTGGTTAGAAACTAATAACTGGTTAGAAACCAATAACTGGTTAGAAACGTAACTAACTGGCATAAAATAAGAGAACATGGCAATAATAGATCACATAGTAGCATCATCAAGAATTATGGAGAAACAATTAATAGCTGGTCTTCAAAAACTTGGGTCACTTTTCAATTGAACCCGAAGAGGTAAAAAGAGGCTATGTGACAAACGTCAATTTTACAGGGGCAGCAAAATACTACCCATTTCTCATAAAAATGTTAGAATTCAACAACAAAAAATTATGATTTCAATGGAACTAGGATCGTGTACTTCAGTATTTTTTAAACATCTTCTGTCATTCTTGTCAGAAATGGGATAGTTTTTGTTGCTCCCCTGAAACTTGACTTTGTCGCATAGCTCCTTTTTACATTTTCCAAACACTGTGACTTGCCTCTTGACCATATAATCGACAAAGAGGTCAATACCAATTTATTTCATTACCTGAAAGAGACGGGTCTTTATCATTTAATTTTATTTTATCTTGATGTTGAATCTTTCTATATAAATGCCACCCCCTGTATGCTCTGTACTTCTAATGAACTAATTTTATTTGAAAATAGCTTATTCGTCTTTTCTTATTCCCTGTATATCTTAATCTCCTTGAACTGTAAACCTTGAATTATGAACCTTGAACTATGTATTTTGCGTTATTTTATGATTTTTTTCACTGTTTTGCTCTTTTTTATTTTTTGTGTTATTTAACTTTTTAGTATTTTACTCCATATTACTTAGTATTGCTATTTAGTATTTAGCCCTATTTTAGATATTATTTTTACTGTTTTATCAGTCACTTTGTTAATGGCTCATATATTGCACTGTGATCATTTATTGTTCCCGTTGTGGATGTCTTTTGTAACCACCTATCCATAACTCTGTAAATATGTAACTGAAATTGTTCTTCTCACTCGCAATGCACCCTTCTTAAATCACTGCACTATCGTCTTCGTCCAGCATTTGTTTGCACTGCCCCCAGCAGTCGTCTTGAGCAAAATATGTATACATAAGTGTCATAATAGTCAGAATACAGGAAAGACCCAATCCTCCTAATCCCACTGGACCATATGACCATAAAGGGTCGACCCCCTCAAGACCACAAAAGGAAAGAAGAGAGAAAAAGAAGCTAATTAACTAAAAATAATTGGATGTTAATTAACGAACTAAAAATAAGGAAGAGACATACAAACAACGAAGCACAGCATGAAACATTCAAAATCCAAAAACAATTAAAAACCCCACGGGCAAACAGAGTGGCGGAAACTCTCAAGAAACATTCATTCACATGAATTTTCGGAACAGGCACAGGCGGTCCAAAGCCATCGAGGAATTCCCAATTTAAATAACATGTAGAAGGTCAAACCGAATTCCCTACAATATTACTTTAATAGCATATTATTTGTATAATCATAATTTTATTTAAACTATTAATTTATTTCAAAAATTTACTTTAACAGTCCTACCACTATCTGAATTCAAATGTATTAATTATCTTTAATAAGCATAGAAAAGAAGCTCCAAGACTGCCAATAACCAAAAACCAAAAACCAAACCAAAACCAAAACTGGAAAAACTTAAGATTGCCATGTATCATATTAAAACTTTAGCAATTACTCCATTAAGAACAGAATATAAGAAAAATTTTAAAACTTTAAAATTTCAGAACATTTTAAAATCAAAAACTACAATTTAAAATTTAAGAAAAAATATAAAAATTCCATAAAATTTAAAATTTAAGAATCAAAATCCTGAAACTCAAAACCACCATTAATTTCGATAATTTAAATCTGGTAATCCATCAGGATTCTCAACATCTGCAAGGCCACATCCATGCAACAACCAACCGCATCTTCCCGAAATACCACATGCACAAAACATCCACAACGCATCAAACAAAACAATACACAGAAAAATTCCAAAATCCCCGCAGTAAACCCACAAATACTCCTAACCGAGAATATAATACATATAATCAAAAGATAAATATACACAATACTAAACAAATATTCCAAATTCAACTCTATTAGAGTTAATCAATTTCATTGCACATTTAGAATATGTTTTTAAGATTTCCAAGTTCCATGACTTATCTCCCAAACATTTTTTTCTCAAATTTTCCAATAAGGAACAATGATTCAAGAAGTGATCTGCGTTACCAACTTGATGGCAATGACCACACAAGTCTGAATTTTGTAAATTAAATCTCGAGAGGTACGCGGGAAATCTTCCATGCCCAGTTAAAAACTGGTTTAAATCAATATTACTAATTGGTCGCATACCATTTTGAATTTTAATAGACTTCAAAAGACCCACTCACCTCTCTGATTCATTCCATCTAGTATTCCAAATATCATCATAAAAATTTTTCATGTTTCTAATTGCATAACTTCTCGAACCAGAAATTTCTATATATTCACAATCATCATTAGTGGTCGCCTCTTTAGCCAGCACGTCGGCCCTTTCATTTCTAACAAAGCCGACATGGGCATTTATCCAGTGTAAGTGAATGCACATATTCTGCATCAAAAATTTCAATAGACATTTAATATCAAATATTAATAAATTAGTAGGACGGGCCGAGGTCAAGGATTGAAGCAAAGACATACAATCAGTATATATATGAATAGAATTAACACGAGTCAAATTTTTCTTAGCCCACTGAAGGGCTTTAAGTAAAGCACAGCATTCCGATTGAAATACAGAATTATAATTATTAAGCTTATATTTTTTATTTTCAGTTTCAGTTCCCTAATGATAAATCGCAAATGCTGCACCCAATTTATCATCTTGCCTGGACCCCTCAGTATAAATATCCAATTCTCCAATTATTGGGAGTTTACAATCAAATTCAAAAACACATAAATCAGAAGGATGTACCAAACACATAAATCAGAAGGATGTATACATAAGTGTGTTATTTTGATCAAGTTATTTCCGTTAGCGGGGCTACCTGGCCGATATGCTAACTACCCAGTGGACCGGCTGCCTCGTTGTTGGCGGATAGAAAGAAAGTATATTAATGCTTTCCGTACTCGTATCTGAAAACTACTCTCAAATGTGAACTAACGAAGCAGTGGCAAAACTACTGATAGACAAGCACCACAGGCAGAAGACTGTATGATTTCCAACCAAACGTTAACCGAAATTTAAATAGCAGTTCTTCGCACCTCACACAGTATCTGACAGAGCATGGCCCATATATGTCCTATCTTCACAGATTTCGCCTAAGAGACAGTGACCAATGTATTTTTGGCAGAAATGGTGACCCAGATCACTATCTGTTTGACTGCTCGCACACAGGGAATTCACATTTAAAAAGAACAACTGCAATCAATATGCCGGCATGGTTCAAGAACACAATTAGGAATAAATATGCGCTCAGCCGCATCAGAGACTGCACTACCATTGCTAAAAGCATTGCTGACAACCTGGAGTGACTTCTTTCCTTGTACACCATGCCGTCAGCAGCCTGCTCTGTACATATATTAATTTACTTAATGCCTTGTGCTTTTTTTTTTTTTTTTTTGTTGTTGTTGTTGTTTTTGTTTTTGCTGTTTTTAATTATATTTATATTATGATTAATCCAGAACTCATTTAATGTATTCCACAATTTGTAATGTATTTGGTCATCTTTACATCTGTACCCGATTTTTTATAGCACATCCTTAATATAACTGTATGCCTAACATGTACGATAATAGTGTTCCGCTTAGTCTCAGCATTCTCCACCATGCACCTTCTTTCCATGTTCTGGTCCTTACTTCAATGTTCCTCGTTTCGTGACCAATCCCCGGAGGACACAGTACTGAGCTCTTTATTTATGTTTATTCATGTGTTTATTTTTAATTCCATTGACGGGAGCCAACAAGCTGAAAAGCACTTAACCCAGTGGGCCAGCTGTTCCGTCGATGGAGAAAAGAAAAGAAAGTATATTAATGCTATGCATTTTAATGTTTCTCGAGTTTTGTGATTTTATTCCCGTTCTAAATCTGATATCTTTGTCTGAATCTTAAGTAATTGTTTATCTCAGCATTCATTATTTTGTTATTTCTGTTGATTTTATAAGTGTGTTTTGTTAAACGTTTCTTTATCTGATACGTGTGTTGGTATCTAACTTGTGTGGGAAAATATCAAATATGTGCTCCGCGCCTATAACCATTAAGATTTTGCCCCGAAAACACACTACCGCTATCATGAAAACTTGTGTCAGTATTTACCATTCGATATTATATACGCAACAGAAGGTGAGAGTAGAGTCAAGTAAAAGGTGGGGGTGCTGAGGTTACAGACATTAAAGGTTTGGCGTTATTCATCACCATACAGAATAGTTATTTTTTACTTCCTTGTACGAAGTAAAAAGGAAGTATTGTAATCGCGAAAAGTTTCAGGCAGCATATTTCAACAAAAATATCCATTTTGACCGCTATCGAATGAAATTTAACGATGATATTGCGTGATATCTGTACGTATGGACAGAATAAAAGACTCTTTTCTTCCAAAAAAAATTATAAAACTGCTTTAAAATTAATTCTGAAAAGAATTTTTTGTGGCGTCTGTACGAACGTACGTATGTATCCCGCATAACTCAAAAACGAGTAGCCTCAGAACGTTGAAATTCTGTATATAGGACTGCTATAACATGTAGATGTGCACCTCGTATTTTGGTTGCAATCGGCCGCACCAAACGTATATAAATATATTTATATATATATCCACTCTGTGACCCGGCTCAGTGATCTCAGTTTCTTTACTCTTATATGTTTGTAAATTATACATTTTTTGCTTTAAAAATGATTGAATTCTGTTGTTCTTATCTTCCGGTTAAGGTTTGTATGCCTTTAGTAAGTCTGTATGCAATATTTTTAGAATTATCAATAATTTTAAAGCTGTTTAAGTGCCGCTAAGCCTAATAATTTTTTTGATGGCGGCCATTGCTTGCTTACATTTGAAACAGCAGGATAGTGGATTTGTTGCCAATCTAGAGAAACTTAGTTTCGCAACAACAAAGATAACGCCTTCATTTATTATTGCGAATTAAATCATTCTTAATCCTTTATGGAATTTTTTCGCGTGTTTAAGATTTACATCGTAATTTTTAAGAGAGTTATTTTGATTTTTTTTATGTATTTTTGTCTTGTCGAGAAGTGAGAACTGAATTAATTGAATGAGAAATATTGAATTGTCTGTGAACAACTGTTTCTTTTTTGTTTTGTTTGCTAGATTTCTTTTATACATCGTTGTAGATTTATTATAGTTTTTAAATAGAACATGTGGCAACGATTAGACAATTCCTTAAATGATATAAATTTTGTGCATTCTAAGTTATAATATGAACGAAATATAATTATGTTAAGTGAACCTAGTGCCAGAGTGTCGGTATGGTAAACAAATAGTGTGAATTTTAAAGAATGCATTTATTCTATTGTGGTTTATGTCTTGTCGGCGAAGTAGATTAAATTCAATCCAATAAGTTTAAATGAAATGGAAGAAAAAATGCGTATAATTGAATATTCCGTACTAGGAAGTCATGTGGTGTACACATCAGATTTTTTTATTTAATTACGGCGGCCCATACAGTCCCGTATAGGATTCTTTAAGAGAAACTGACTCATCTACGTTACACATGGGAGAAATCTACAAAAATATTATGGAGCCAGTCCTTGCACATTGATCTGAACCCTAGTCCAAACGAGCAATGTTCAGCGACTTTTACCTCTTGGCCTGTAAAGGAAATATAGGTCCTTTAGTTAATGTTATGAGTTTTGGCGCCATTGTCTCTTACTCGTCTAATACGCACTGATGGCACAAAAAACAGCCATCACTATATTTGTGCACTTTCAGACCATTTTGTACTCATTTACGTTGCTTGGCTTCATTTCGAATATATTTCAAAAAGATAATGCTCCACCTGCCCTGGCACGCAGCTATCACCAAATTTACAGCCGAAAACATCGCGAACGAAAACGTCGCGGAGGAAACAAAGCAAGGAGAAAATGCCGTGCTATAAAACATTGTGGGAGAAAACATAGCAAAGAGAAAGCTTTGCAGTCCTGAAACATCGTGGTACAAAACATCGTCGTCGAAGAATAAAGCGGTTCAAAAACTTCGCAGTTTAAAAACATCGTCGTCGAAAATATCGTGGTAAAAAATAAAGTATCTACAAATCATCGCATGACGATAACATCGCAGATATGCTTTTTTCAGGATTCCCTTTATGATTTGTTAGCACAACATGGAAAGAAGGATAATTTTTGCTTTCATATTTTTTATTAACTAATAAATTTTTGCTGAGAAAATAAGAAGGAAACTTAAGCACAGAAAATAAATGCAACTTATAGCACTCAATAGAATTTTAAACCGACATAGTTAACTAATAATGGCCATTAATAAATCATTTTTATTAAGTTTTTACTGGTAATTTTTCATGAAAAGCATAATCTATAAGTTGCATTTAATTTTATCTTTCCATCTTGCGCTCACAAATCCTTTTGGAACCATATTTCTATTTACAGTTATTAAAGCCTGAAAAATGGATGTCTTCGATGTTATCGTCATGCGATCATTTGTAGATACTTTATTTTTTACCACGATATTTTCGATGACGATGTTTGTAAACTGCGAAGTTTTTGAACCGCTTTATTCTTCGACGACGATGTTTTGTACCACGATGTTTTAGGACTGCAATGCTTTCTCTTTGCTATATTTTCTCCCACGATGTTTTGTAGCACGACGTTTTCGCCTTGCGTTGTTTTCTCCGCGACATTTTCGTCCGCTATGTTTTTGCTGCGATGTTATCGGCGGACACCATCACCAATTCTTCATCGCACTGCGGCTTTGAACTGCCCTTTTTTCCGCTACGCCGCTCAAAGCCGTCCGCCGGCGATTGGCAAACGAGTGGCCAGCATTCACCAAGCCTATTTAAACTACCCCTACTTGAATTTTCGCGACATATGAAAATAGCATCGAATGCCGTACTCCAAGCACGGGACTTTAATTTTAAACAGTTCACTCTTCTTTTTAAAATTATTTGAATTCATAATATGAGGTTGATATGTTATATTCTTTGTGATTCTGAGTTTTAAGTAGCCGTAAGTATATTAGTTAAAAGGTAGTTTTACGAGGAATTTTTAAATTATCAAATAGGACGATATTACTTTTTTTCACTTTAAAAAGTATATATATATATATATAAATTTTAAATCTTAATATATTTGAATTTTAAACATTAATACATGAACCTAAATTTCTCATTCTCTCATCCCATTTCTTTTAAGCTTTTTGCTATGTCTACGGCATAGTTAAATTGACAGCTCATATTAATAATGGAATTTTAAGCATGTTGACGATTGTGTGTGGTTACTTTATAAATTTTAAAAATATGTCTTATTTATAATATATATATTAATATTTGTATTACTAATTAAATATATTTTCGTTAAAGCCTAACTCTCTAGAAAGAAAACTGTTTACAAACCCTGGGTCTGTTGAGATATATTCTGTTCAACTGAGCAAACTCGCCATGATATTTAATACGGGACCAAATCAGCCCATTGGAAGTATGCTACAGAGGATTACTTCCCGATTAACTTCGAATTAGATGAGTTCCGGACGTCAGAAATGCGGATTTAGTGACCTTAAAACGGAGAGAGACTGAAACGAATAAGTTCTGCGTAAATGCTGAATTCCTAGTCGCTTAGATCTAATCTGTCGCTTAGATCGGCAGAATATTCAATAACAGCCAAAATCTTCCAAATCTGCATACAATTACGAAATTCTCCAAACTTCTTAAATTACGTGCTACATCGTCTTTTCGATTTTAATTGGCCTGATAACTCTGACAATTGAGCCAATTACATATATCTACTATAGAACACATAATAATTATATACAATACCATATTTCTCATTTTCCAACGTTTTATATAAGATTATTTGCATTTTAAATGTACTTGGAAAATTAATCTAATGAATTTTACAGGAAAGTTTCAGTAAGAGATGAAACTTCTTTTTAAAGGAAATTTACTATTTTGGCTGCTGAAAATGGGAAAGTCATTAAAAGTGTAATGTTATATTGTGTTACTATGATAAAGAGAATATTTGCTATTATTATTGGATTTATATTTATTAATTAATACTCTACTCTATTAATACTCTATATCATTTGTTAATTAAGTATAGTTTAAAAGTCAAATAATAACTTTATTATTAATTATCACTGAATATTACAAAATTAATCATTGATTATAGTTATTAATTATTATTTTGCGTTTATTATTATCTTATTAATTATCGTTTCGTATATTAATTAATCAATATATCGCTTAGTATTTATTAATTAATAATCTTATCGTTTATGTTGCTAGGAAAGTATTAGCATTAAACTATAAAATATGTGTTGTTCATTAAGGATAAACTATTAATGACTCGATATTTTTCAATTAATATTTTCGCTTTTACAAGCTCTCTCTGCTAATATTATTTAACATCGATTATTGTTATATTGTATGGACTATTGCTAGTTAAAAATCGGCTGCTCGGTTGCTTTTTACTTACAGATTTTTATTTATGTTTTCAAAAAAGCTGGCCCTTTTTGCCGGTAGTCTTTCAAAGGTCTGAAGAAGGTTGGCTTTCTGTCTGTATATTGAATGCTGTCTAAGATGACCATATGATTTCAGACAATATGTGTCAGTTGTGGAAGTCATCATCTTAGGTACATAATGCCTAGTGCTGATGTGTTTCCGATATCAGAAATAATTCGCCATTTTCAGAGATGATCACCATAGCAGGGTTCCGTGCACAATCAGCAGACAGACAGATTGATAAACGTGTCTTTTTCAAATACTTTGTTCCTCAATTTCTTGCTTTGAATAGGAAACCTATCTTTTTAGCCTTTCCGGAGATCAAGCTCTATTTTTAATCTCTTAAGAGTAAAACGTTCATTGTTATTATCGAATGTAAAATTTCTGAAAAGCCTTGAAAAATTTTTTTGTGGTGCCGCAGAAACCTGAAAGTAAATGTTTGAACTCATAGTGGAGTATTTTTTTTAAAGTCGCAATTGTGCCTATAATATGTATGCTGATTGATATGGTGATAATTTCGGTACTAGATTTAGTAGAAGAGGTCACGAAAGATTCGTCGGAACAGGTCTAAATATTCTTCGACAGAATAAATGGTCGGATAAGTAACCTAGCGATCTCCAAGAGAGTATAAAAATTTAGATTAAAAAAAAGGGAGTGGATTTCGAAAAAAATAGGATGAGTCTTTTAAACAAGTGTTTTCTCGTGTAAAAATATGTCGAATTAATATAATATGTAACTAAAACATCTAAACTTGAATAAAACACAATTGCTAAACTGTTTATGATAGAAATTAAATAATTAAAAAAATGTAAACATAATATATATTTACTCATACTATTACTGACTTTGAGGTAAGAATGTGTGTTAATTTAGAAGATTTATATTGAGTTTATCTATGATAAGATTACAGCTACATCGCAAAATTTCTTAAAAAGCGCAAAAGTTCTTAACTTTTAAAAACCTTAACCTTTCTTCCTTAAATTCCTTAACAAAATAGAACAAATATAAATTTAGTGCGTTTAGAAGATAATTATTCATTTATTTATTTATATTGTTCATCTCTAGCATAAGTTAGAACAAAATATTTTTGCAAGGGGGACAACTTTATCTTCCTGAATAATTAAAAGCAATTAAGTAACTGAAAGTAAAGAAAGATAAGAAATAGTTACATTAATTACTCTTTGTTACAGACGGTATAAAGGTTTAAACAGGCGGTAGAGAAAATTTGGTTTAAAGAAAATGCATTTTCCTGATCAAGAATGAATAAATACTAATCTATCGTACTATTTTAATGACATTTTGAGTAATTTTCTTTTACCATTTAATGTTTTTTCCACATTTCTAGTATATATCTGTATTACTGAACCTAGCTAACTGTTAATTTTCAGCTCCAATTTGATTGAGAATACTCCGAGGAAAGGTCCAACATCTACTATTAAATATTTAGCCAAAACGTACCTCATTATAATAGATCAAACATGAGTCCTTAGTGCCTTTTAGAATTTCTGGCTCCAGCATAAAAAATATTTAATATTTATTTAAAATTCAACATCTTAACCTATTAATTTACGTTATGGAAGAAAATTTACGAATATCAAATATTCTAAGAATAAAGCTGAAATTAAGAAGGAATGTAGTTAACTAAAACATTCGATGACAGTCGAATTCTATGTATTTTAGCAGCTAAAACTAAATTTTAAAGACACATTTTTGGCAGCTTGATTGCGGTTTTCAGTGACGAAGAGTGCTGAAGTTTACATGAAAGCGAATTCCTTGTGAACTTAAATTTCTCATCCATTGTAGTTTAATTTAAAATCTAGATTTCAGTCACTGAATACGTATAAATAGAATATTTTAAACATGTGTCCTGCATTGCAGAAATGAGTTCCCTGAAGAGGCATACTCTGATGATCAGACATATGCACTCTCGGACATCCAGGTGCTTAATGAGAACTTCCTGTTTTGTTCAGAGACAAAATGGACAGCAGAACTTTGAAGCAAGGTACAGCGCAAACCCCCTAGTGTTGTTTCCGGTCATAAGGGACTAATTATTCTCTTTCCAGGTTTTTAACAAAACGAGAAGAGAGCTTTGTGTAAAAAGGCTTTTGATGCTGTAAACGAGTGAAAGCAGACGCAATTTAGCTTCCTCTCTGTGTTAGCGGCCTTTGTTTAAATTATGGCCGTAATGATTCAATCATTTTAATATTTAATCATGAATTTCTAATTAAGTTTTTAAAATAAATATTTTAAAAGACAACCTGTCTTTTCTTGCACCCAACACCGGTGTTCTGACGTTACAATAAGTATAATGTCATTGAACAATAATTACGTTTATTTCCCTTCTTATTTTTGCCATAACTTCTGTCATTTAAATTAAGGTAAAACATTATTGGGGAAAATGCAATCACATTTATAATTACAATTGCATTGTAATTATCATGTAATTGTAACTATAGAAAGTGTAACTGAAGCAATGGTCTATCATAAAATTAGCAAAGCAAGAGCTCAATCGATTTCAAGGGTAAAATATAGGTCCCACTTTGTTAAAAGCAAAGAAATCTGGAAGACTGCTAAGTCTTCCAGATTAAATTAAGCAAAAAAACAAGCTTCTTTAACAAGTTTTTTTAACAAGTTATGTGTCATTCGCTTAAAGTTTGTTTCTCAGAATCTTTACTTGCTAATGAACTCAATTATTTGAGATCAGTTACCATTGACCGAGGATTGTCTCCTGTAGTCACTGATTAAGCCTTTAAGCCATTAATAAGCCTTTGGTCTCTCAGGTTAAATATTTGGGGGTCATCTTTAACGACAGACTTAGGTGGACCCATCACATTGATCACGTGGAGACAAAGTATTAAAAGTGATTAAAAATCGGTTCTCGGTTATCAAGAAATTTTCGAATTTCGACCTTGCAAGAAAAGAATGATCTATGTAACTAGTATGATTTTCATGCGTGGACAGCAGCAACGAAAGCAGAAATCAACAAACTCCAAGTAGTGAAAAACAGGTATTTGCGTATTATTATGCACGCCCACTACTTCGAGGGAAACAAGTGTCTTCACGATGATTTAAAAATTGGGCCCCTGGAAAAATTTTCTACATAAATTCAATGCCAAATTCTTTAAGAACGCCTAGGAAGGCAATTTTATGAACTATTTCAATGTACTTCACGATGAAGTTCTACATGAAGATCGCTATCTACGACCTTCCAAAGCATTTATTTTCAGCGGAAATCAGAATTATCCAACTTCATAATATCGCAAAAATGCTATCTTAATTACAGTTTTTGATTTTTTGATTTGCAGCGAACTCAAGCAGCGTTCTCAGCACCAGGACTTTGGAGTGTGACCTTCCATGTCACCGAGACCCACGACTCTGTTGAGCACATGTAGGACTCTTCTACGCATTTTCTACTCTTTGTGTAGGCGAAAAATATTTTGGACTTACTCAACAGCATTTCTGTATCTCAACCGCTCTTGGAGCACCCACAGCAAGATATAACACATCAAGATCTACAAGGTATACAACTTGCGAATATAGAAGCTAGACGCGAAGCTGAGCGGAATATGGAACATTGAACAATTGTTTTGCGAAGGTCAATGTCGCTGCGGGACGTGCGACATCCAGGCTACTCTCAAGAACTGGTAAATATTGTTTTTGCTTTTGCTCCTTGCGACGGCCAGAAAACCGTTAGATAAGGGCATTACTTCTTGGTACTATCCCGACGAAGATAACATAGAAAGGGAAGCGGAGTCTGCTTCAATCCCTAGTCAGTTTCTTAGTGGTGAGTATCTACAGAAATTGTGCGATTAGTTGCAGATAGATAAAGAGCTTTTTAACGTGGTTAGAAACTCTCTTACCGCAATATAATACATATTATTCGCATTTCTCTACAAATTCTCAAACTTTGAAGAAATAACTGCTTAATCCCATATAATAGTAAAAATATTTATAATTATTAATTAGATGTAGTATTAATTACATGAGTTACACTTTAATTAAATGCTTCATAAGTCACAACAACTCGATACAGTTTTATCAAGTAGATGTAATATTAAGAAGTTAAATGCTGATTTAAATTATTGAGACACGCTTACTTTGTATTTGAATCGCTCAGACAGTTAAGCAAAACAATGTTTTAATTTGAGCGAAAATTGATGTTTTTCAGCTACGGCGAGCACCTCTCAAAAATGCAAACTGGCCAGGCAACACGGACTTAAAATGGAAGCTCTTAAGAAATGACATGTACGAACCACAGGAATAATAAATTCGCTGGTAGCGTAACGTAATTTAGTAGTATCAGCCTATTGATAAACTAAATTATTGATGTTTCTAACATAAAAAGAACTGATACGGGGAAGCACAATTACATACAAATTCTGAAGACGATTAGTAGAACCAAAAGGAGAATTCTAGGTTCTGCGAATAACTGTCTACAATACATGTACTACATTCATAGGCGTACTATAATCGATGGAAATATTAGGATGTGTACGAAACCTTACAGAAACAGAAATAGAAATGTAACAGAAATTATTCCTTTGTGTTACGGCAAATTATACAAAGCCGGTAAAGAAATCTATCTAAACAGAGTATTGATACCTAAGAAATTCTACGAAGACAAGAAAAATTCCTTAGAGGATGGTATCGCCTTTCCATTGTTTGCTTGACCCTGTGGCTGCATTATTTCTCAGGCTGTTTGAATAGATAAGAAAAGACAAATAAACCCAAGTTATAATAGAAAAATCGCTGGTGAATTCTTATCTTTTACGGAATTCAATGTTACTTATTCAAGATTTACTAGAAAATAAAATGTGATTGATGGAAAAAAGAAAAAAAAAATCCGGTAATGTTATCTGACTTTCATAGCTCTGACGAGGATAACTTAATATTCTTAGAAGCGCTTAGTGTATTTTAATCCTAATGGAAGAAATATTTATGAAAAGGAAGGCTTAAAAATAAAACTGTTCGAAACCAGGTATGTAACATAAACATAAAAGGCGCACTTTCCTAGCGTCCTTCGTGGTGTAGTGGTTCTGCACACTGGGCTGGTATTCCAGAAGTCCGTGGTTCGATTCTCGGCGAAGGCGTTTGCATATTTTTCATCTTTTCTGCTTCCAATTAACCTAATGACTCTACAAGTCTACTGCGGTACCGAAGGCCCCAGGCTCGAATCCCGGATAAGGCAGGGATGTTTGTAAACCTACAGTGTCTTTGAGGCATTGACGCACTCTATGGCGTGCCTAAAGTCCTTTTGTGTGGCTTGGCGGTAGGAGACAGAGACGGGAGCCTCTCGGACCATCCCCGAGGTGCTGTTTCTCAAAATCGGGGTGGAAGAAGAAGTTCAACCTCCTTGAGGCTCTGGCAACTATTCTTAAATAAAATACAATAGAAAAGACAACAAAAACAACATAATTTAGATATAAAAATAAATAACATAATTCAATATTAAGAATAAAATAATATTATAAACTCTTAGGGAATTCGTTTTGAACTTTTAAAACAAACCATCAGTTTTTAAACAGTTAGAGACGACTGGTTACAAAGGAACTATGTTTTGCAAAGTTATAATTTTAAACTGATTTCCGGTAAACAAAACTTCTTTTTCTTTTTAATAAGCTGTCTGTTTTAACCCAGTAATACATTTTCATATTTTTACCCTCTGAAATGTAATTTTGTAGTTTTCTAAAAAATCCATGTTCAACAGCTAATAGATTAATTTCATTTTCTTAAGCTCTTAAGGAATGTCAGGTTTGATGCTTTAGGTTTAGCAGGTAAAAAAAGTAATATTCCCAATTGGCTAATTGAAGCAAAGAAGATATAGCATGCATTCTGAATTTGATATATATAACGTTTTATATATAATTTAGTGATCCCGAACCGTTATCTAAAGCCTGATCACAGACAAGGACACTTGAATTTCCCTTTAGAGCATGTTACTTAAAACCAAAATATTAGACAAATTATATTAATACATTAGAACTAGCTTTCAGGACTGTAGCGGAAATCTTTATAAAATTTTAAAATTAGTTAACATAGTTAAACAATTTACGTCATAGTTACAATTGAGTTTTGCTTGTTTTTACTTCCTTGTGCGAAGTAAAAAGGAAGTATTGTAATCGCGAAAAGTTTCAGGCAGAATATTTCAATGAAAATATCCATTTTGACGGCTATCGAATGCAATTTAACGATGTTTTTGCGTGATATCTGTCCGTAAGGACGGAATAAAAGACTCTTTTCCTCCAAAAAATTATAAAACTGCTTTAAAATTAATTCTGAAGAGAAATTTTCGTGGCGTCTGTACGAACGTATGTACGTCCGTACGTACGTACGTATCTCGCATAACTCAAAAAATGAGTAGCCTCAGAACGTTGAAATTTTGTATATAGGACCACTATAACATAAAATGATAGAATTATGTTGTTCTTATTCTTCGGTTAAGGTTTTTATGCCTTTATTAAATCTGTATGCAATATTTTTAGAATTATCAACAATTTTAAAGCTGTTTAAGTGCCGCTAAGCCTAATAATTTCTTTGATGGCGGCCCTTGCTTGTTTACTTTTGAAACAGCAGACTAGTGGATTTTTGCCAATCTAGACAAACGTAGCTTCACAACAACAAAAATAACGCCTTCATTTATTATTGCGAATTAAATCATGCTTAATCCTTTCTGGAATTTTTTCGAGGAAATAAATTTTTAATATTTACTTCGTAATTTTAATACAGATATTTTGAGTTTTTATGTATTTTTGCCTTGTCGCGAAGTGAGAACTGAATTAATTGAATGAGAAGTACTCAATCGTCTGTGAAAAATTTCTTTTTTGTTTTGTTTGCTTAATTTCTTTTATACATCGTTCTAGCTTTTTTTATAGTATTTGAATAGAATATGTGGCAACGATTAGATAATTCCTTAAATGATATAAATTTTGTGTATTCTGAGTTATGAACGAAATATAATGCTGTCAAGTGAACCTAGCGCCAGAGTGTCGCTATGGTAAACAAATAGAGTGAATTTTAAAGAATGCATTTATTCTATTGTGGTTTATGCGCTGTCGGCGAAGTAGATTTAATTTAATCCAATAAGTTTAAATGAAATGCAAGAAAAAATGGGTGTAATTTATTATTTCGTACAAGGAAGTCATGTGGTGTACGCGTCATATTTTTTTTAAACGGTATGCGCGAAAAAATAATGAGTCATTTATATTATTCAATCGTTGAGCGGTGATAAAAGTCATTCTTCTGGTTGATTTGATGCTGATATTGGTGGAATTAGTAAAATAAACATATCACTCATAATGACAGGCTTACTATTTTCTTGAAAGGGAAAATAAAGAACAATTAATTCAAATATTTCGTAAGTCTTAGTGATAACTTTATTTAATAATTATAAGTTAAATTGTGTAAAAGAAGTCAAATTTCTGTAAATTTTATGAAATAATATTTCAGAAAATTTAGATTTGAGGATGAAACTTTGTTTTCATTTAAAAACACCATGAATTCAAACTGATAAAAACCAGACCTTTAGATTTTTTCTTGGATACATTATAAATTCACAAGATACCTGATTTCACATCTTTCAATGCATATTCTTTTCGAAGAAAAGTTTTTTTGTTGTTTTGTGGTATACTTTTTGACTGAAACCAATTGCAAAATCTCCGTTTCGTTTCTATGGTATACTTACAAACTTTGAACTGCAGTTTATACTATTCTGGCAAACAATATAATAATATATTCACTATAATAATAACAATAATAATATATTCGTTATATTAGTCTGGAAAATAATATAGCGAATATCCGATGAAAAACCTGTTTATTTATCTTGTCTTACTCAGTTTTACCAATTTTATGTAATTTTATCTGTTTCTGGTATAGCAGACTGATCAATAATTCTTAGCCGCAGATATTTCATTTTTCAAAGATATTTTTACAATTTATCAACCGATTTAAAATTACATTGATCTTATTATTGAACTTCTATAAAGCTTTCCAGGCATTTTTATTTGCTAATCTGAGGGAAGTTCTCTTATTGATCGCTCATGTGTGGTAGGCCCTAGATTTGTTCTATTGTAATAGCGAAATGTCTCCTGTCTCATAATAAAAACTAATTGCAAAATGAAGTTCCTAAATTCATCCCTAGTTATAATGCTTACTGAATGAGTTCTAAGGAGTTATTGGCTTACATACTACCAAAAGAGTAAAATAATCAAACGAAAAACATTTCTTTTAACATTTTATATTTACTGCAGATGCCCATTAAAAAAGAGTAAAATCTAGCATTTTTAATATTCTTTACCCACAGAAACTTCAAAAGCTAAATATTTGTTAATCATTTACTTAGCTTCATTTTTAGTTATGCTTCGAATTTCTAGAAAAGCTACTTAGTCCTGTTGGTAAAATATCGCCTCATATGAAATTTTGAAAGGGTTAGTCAGTCTTAAATTCAGTATCATTAGTGTAATGTAAAACTCGAAACATAAAAATCGTCTCTAGCTTGATAGTAAATAACAATAAATTGCGCTAAATTCAATGGCAAAGAATGAGTATTCTTTCTTTGTAGCTGTAACTGATAGCTTGTCCATTCTCTCGTATTGTGGGAAGGAAGGTCCTCTTTTTC
This sequence comes from Stegodyphus dumicola, assembly GCF_044657685.1. NCBI lineage: Eukaryota > Metazoa > Arthropoda > Arachnida > Araneae > Eresidae > Stegodyphus > Stegodyphus dumicola. Next base: position 234,919,598 of record NC_140772.1, on the reverse strand, counting down.
CATATTACGTCGATAGCAGCTGTCATTTCATTTCATTTGTAAGCATGCTTATGAAGTAAATGTATCTGTTTATGGTGAGGAAAGAAGAGAAACAGTAAGGACGGGGTAGCGTGCAGCTCGTTTCTTTTTACTTTTTTACTTCTTTACTTCGTAAAAGAAGTATTGTAATCGCGAAAATTTTCGGGTATCATATTTCAACGAAAATCTCCATTTCAACTGTTCTCGAAACCATTTGAACGATATTTTGCGTGACACATGTATGTACGGACAGAATAAAGGACTGCCTTTGCCAAACAGGGTTATAAAATAAATTTAAAATGGATCAGGAAGAGATTTTTTTCTTGACGTCTGCATGTACGCGTAACTCAAGAATGAGCAGCCGTAGAACATTGAAATTTTATACATGGGACTGCTATAACATATGGTTGAGCGTTTCTCTTTTTTCTTGCAATCGACTGCACCAATCGTATATATATATATATATATAATTTATTTCCTAAACAATATTGATTAATTGATTATATTATCTCCTAAGTTTAATTAAAGTAGAATTATTTTAAAAGAGTGAATCCATACTGGTAAGTTATATTTTGAAAGATGTTTTGAAGTAACTTGAAAGTAAAATGTTAATAATGTTTTAACGGGGACTGGAATTAAATCATCATGAAGAACAGAATTTCAATTGTAAAAGGAAATATTAAATTAAAAATATGTAATCATTGTCACTGATCGGAAATTAGTTGACTTTTAAAGGGGAACAAACCAACTCCCGTTCAATGAACAATAATTAATAAAAATACGTAAATACGAAGGTGTTTCGTCTTTACTCGAGTTATAAGGTAAAGCCAAACCAGCAATTCTAGTCAAGCCAAATATTTCCGCGAATAGAAGGGATTACGAACCAATGCTGATACTCAAAGAACTTATTCTTATGAAGCATTTTAGCCAATTCAATTTGGAGTGAAAAGCAATTTCTGTAGAGAAATCCGAAAAAACTCGAGTAACCGTTCCCGACGCCCTCATGTTTATGCATTTGAGTTCTATATTATTTGTAAAAATTAAACATTGGAAATTGTCATTATGAAATAGAATTCAAAGTAAAGTTGAAATAAACATAGAAGATTACAAAATAAGATAAATAATGCAAACTTTGTAAAAACAAATCAAAAATAATATAAAAATAATATAAAAAATATAAGAAGAACAGTGAATGTACATGAAGATATAAAGGCCAGAAAAGGTATTAAGTAACTTACATTCTTTCTAGTGGGGAGTTGGCAAAGTGTTCTCTTCGTGTCTGACTCATAAGTGTAGGGTGTCCGAAAATTCTTAGCGGCAGTGGGGGCTTTGAATAATATTACTCGGTAAGACTTGGGTGAAGTAATTTATGGTAGTAGGTGGGACTCGGAATTCTTGAGAGATGTATTATGTGGAGTTCTTATTTGAGTGAAATTGTCTGTTAAAATCCTGTCCCTGCAATACTTTATTCGAATGGCGGATGTGAAGGATATAAAAAGCGCTCTGTTGTACGCCGTGAAATTCGTGGCTACCTAGCAAACAACTCATAGAGATCACTACCCAGTCAGAGCTGTTCGAGTCCACGAGCCAGTAGGTCAATTGATGGCTCGTTTAGATGATTTATACAAACAAGTCAATGCTTTCATACGAAGTAGGAATAAGAACAAAGTGGATCTAAGGTGCTGGAAATGTGGTTCTGAAGGGCACATACGACGGACTTTCGAAACATCCCAGGGGACGGATAATAAAACTGATGGGTTGTCAAGACCAGTGAATGCCTTGAGACGGAATATCGGTGGAAAGAAACCGACCCTAAAGTGCTGGAACTGCGGTGTTGAAGGCCGCCTATGACGGAACTGCAGAACACCCAGAGCACGGAAAATAAGGCATACGATTTAAACAGATAATTAAATGCCATGGGACGGAAAAGGAGAGACAAGAAACCAAAGTGCTGGAACTGCGGAACAGAAGGCCATGTGCGAAGGAACTGCAGAACACCCCAAAGCACGGAAATTAAGATTACATCAGGCTCAATCGAAATCAAAGAGATCAATTGTTGTACAAAAAGAGAGTTCTGTGCATTCATTTCATAACGAACCCGTACACACGTAACAATATTAATAATTGCAACCGTGTATAAGAGCTTTAACACAATATCAAAATTAAAATAAAGTAAAATAAAATACAGTTTTATGTTTTATTTGAGTAGTCGATGTGGCACAATGTCAAGTTTTATTCTTTTTCAAAGTGATTCGAAAGCGTGTAGGGAAAATTCTGTTTCGATTTTATATGAATTTTAATGTCTTAAATGAAAATTTAATGAATATTTTTTCGGTTTTGATCTCAAATGAACCCACGACAACGAAATGTGTTTTCGAAACATATTAATCGACTTTTATGAAGCCTTAAAATCATTTTCCCCTCATGAGTTCTGAATTGGAGTTTCAGTAAAAGGAGATTGCTTTTTATATTTTTATAAATTTGTATATTTTTGCTTTCGAACTTTTTTTCCGAGTTTGTTCTAATATGAATTCCTATTTTAATTTTTATTTATTTAGATATTGTGTTAAACTTCTTATACACGGTTGCAATTATTAATATTGTTGAGGAATTGCCTTGCTTTGATTCCAATTTAAATGAACTTTAATGCTTTAAGTCCATATATATATTAATATTTCACAAATTGCACTTCTTTCCTTTGCACTTGAATTCTTTTATCAGAATCAGCCTAAAAATTTTCCATACCACACAAATGCTGTTATCCACATTTTTTATAAAAATATTCACGTGTAATTTACAGAATATTAAAGCTTCACAGATCCTATTTTATGTTTAAAGCATTTTGAGCGTATAGTTTATTTACTCCACTTTATACACATCTTTGAAATGGTATTCTTTCACTTTTTTATGTTCTTTTCAATACGCAGATACTAAGCAAATGGAGGGTTTTTCTTCAAAAATTTGCTTTTCCCACCGAATCCGATGGCACTACTCTAGTAAAATATGAATATAAATTGCAAATTACTCCAGGAACACATCTACGTTACAGAAGAGAACAAGTGATGAAAATTCAAAAAGAATACAGAATTTTGTGACATGGAAAGAAAATATCGATTCCGTGTGAGTGCGATCTAGAAGCAATTCATGGAAAACATTTTGATTACTTTTCTCATATGTTTTTCCTCTGAAAAGGTAACGGCGGACCGATACATTTGTATTATTCTTGACTTTATAAGCATCCAGCAAAAGTCATGCATTTTTAATAATCTGTACTGAATTTTCTAACTCTGAGATATGCTCCAATCACATCCGCCCATGCAGTTCATGAGATTTAATTGTAAAATTTTAAGTTAAATTATTACAGTTAAGTAATGAATTTACACTTCACAGTTTGTTTTATTAGAAATATATTAGAAGTATTATTATCAGTATATGTCTATGTTATTAAAACTATTATTATCAGTACATGTCTATGTTATTAAAACAATTATTATCAGTACATGTCTATGTTATTTAAACAATTATTATCAGTACATGTCTACGTCATTAAAAAAATATTATCGCTATTAAACAATTATTATCAGTACATGTCTACGTTATTAAAACAATTTTTATCAGTACATGTCTACGTTATTAAAACATTGTTAGTACATATCTACGTTATTAAAACAGTTATTATCAGTACATGTCTACGCTATTAAAAATTATTATCGTTATTAAACAGTTATTATCAGTACTTGTCTATGTTATTAAAACAATTATTATCAGTACATGTCTACGTTATTAAATCAATTATTATCGTTATTAAACAATTATTATCAGTAACCGTCTACATTATTAAAACAATTATTATTATTCGAAATAGCTTTCGAAGAAACATTTTTAAGAAGTGCAGAAATAAAACATAATTGTAATTGATTATTTTATCCTATATACTTTTTCGCTTCTTCATCCAGCGTAAATTAATTATACAAATAAATTTTACATAGTACTTGCAATCAACGTTTCCTTTTACAATAATTTTACCACTTAAGATAAGTTTAAAAAATTATGAGGGAGAAGTTTATTCGAAAGTATAATTTATAGAAAGAGTTTTCTTGTAATTTTCAGAATTGTTATGTTAAATGTTCTGAAAGTGTAGCTTAGAGATGGACTTAATTTTCGCGTCTCTCTAGATATTTTTAAAAGGATTTTCCTCTTGGAAATGCTCCAAAAAAGTATTTGTATAATTTAACCTTATAACATAATTTATGAAATTACGTTATAAATTTAAATTATCATATATTACATGCATATTTTATCCAAACTGTCTGGCCAGTGTTCCGTTCACTAATGTATGAAAATATAAAAATTTCGACGTACAAAATAGTTAAGAGAGCCATATTTTCAATTTCTATGAAAGGAAACTGGAAACTCTAACTCAACTTCAAATGAGATATGGTGTGGTGTATTTAATTATGGCAAAGCACACTAGGGCTATCTGCCTAAGGTCAAATGAGATATGAAAATGAGAAATTCTGAAAATGAAATACCAATATGCATAGATAATGATGTACACAAGTATCTAAATCTATAATCTAATTTATTCATAAAATACTTGTTTATTCTAATAAAGAAATAATAAAATTGAAAAAAAAAAGAAAAGAAAAAGAAATATAGATTATTTACATCATTTTTATGAACGTGTCTATCAAAAATAAAAAAAGCTCTCAGTTTCAATATTATCAACAAAATATTGTACACATAAATACATAACATAAACATATTAGATATTACACACATAAATACAAAATATATTACAATATTTTATTAATATTATTATTGCAATATTTTGTATATATTTTACAAATTTGTGTACAATAATTTGTTAATAATATTATTACACACATAAACAATATTATTAAAAAATATTGTACACATAAATACGAGTACATAACATAAACATATTACATATTACACACATAAATACGCGCACATAAATTCATATACATTAACATATTACATATATAATACGCACACAGGTATTTTTTTTTCTTTAAATCTGAAAGAGTTCAATTAAAGGTCGCCCAAAAGGAGAGAAAAGAGAATAAAGAGCTCTTTTAATAAGAGCTCTTTAACCTCTTTTTATAATCTTAAGTTTAATATGATTTATCAAAAGCGATTATCAATATTAGCAACAGAGATGACCAAGGTGAAATTGTGAAACATTTTATAGGATACTATATGAATATACATTTATAATTTATGCCAACATGGGAAGGTTGTGTATCATCTGTACACATGGAAAAGTAAATAAAAAATTAAAGAAAAAGAAAAAGAAATCTCAAAGGGTTTCTCAAAAGCATCTGTTGAAGATTTTTATTTTCTCGCTGAGATTGCAGGTCACTAGTGTGCTGCTGCAATCACTTCTGCTAATTCATTTCTTTTTGTCTTTTTTGCATTATTGTTAAGTATCATTTTCCTCGCTCACAACGTCATAAACAATTCAACAGAAAAGTTAGAAAAATTTTAAAAGCAACATAGCAGCATATGTTTAAAATTCAGGATGCAGTGTTAAGTGTTGGTATGCATTTTTCTATATTTTTCAGTCTTTTGTCAGTTTATCATATCAACGTTCAGTTTTCTTAGTAAAATGAATTGCAAAAATTTTTGTGTCTCTTTATGATTAACGTTTTGTGGGTTTCCTTTAGATATTAAATATCATCTTCTTCGTACATACTTTACATGAAAGTCAATTCAATAGCAAAATTACAAAATATTTAAAGACAGCATATCATTAAAATTTCCGATACACAGCCTAGCGCGCTGGAGATAATTTTCATTTTTTTTTTTTTTTTTTTTTTTTCCCCTCCCGTGAAGTGCTGCCATTGCTCGCTGTGAAATCGTTGTTTGTTAATCAAAAAGTCATTTTTTTAAGTTTTACGAAATATAAAACAGATAATAAAACAAATTCGATATTCAAATTTCGGCCTACCAGGTGCCCATGTTCGGTTGTAGGATTACGTTATTCAAAAATTGATGCCTCTAGGTACCTACGTTTTTTCACAATGCAAGAAACAAATACACATTCATGCATATTTTTTATTATTTAATTGCTTTAAATATAATACAGGGTGATGATATTTGGTGGCAACAATAAAAAAGGTGATCCGCCGTTTGCACTGAAACGCCACAAAATGCCGTATTGAGACTATTAGCCCTTTTGGGCCACCGCCCCTTTGGACTAATAATGTTCTGAAGAACGGCATGTACTATTTCTAAATAGATTGTCTTGGTAATTGGTAACAGAAAAATTAAATTTCAAAGCTAAATATCTTACATTTTGCCGAATGGCAACAGAAATGCCTAAAGGAAACAGTGAGCAAAATAAAATCCTTTTGCAAAAAATTAACATTTGGCCTTTTAAAAATACAAAACTCATATAAATAAATAAAACTAATGAACTAAAGGAGTTCTTAAATAAACCCGTAATTATATGGTTTTAGAAATATTTTTTATTAGATACTGTTGTATAGTCAAAACTACTATAGCTAACTGAAAAAAATTTAAAACCCATTAACTTAAAATTGAAGTATTGAAATTTATGACATATAAATATAACAGTATAATAACATGCAGCTTTAAATTATTACAAAATGCGTTCTTTTTATACTCCTCAGTTTGTTAAGCAAATACAGGTTAATTAAACTGGAAAGAGGAGAATCTTGCTTTCTGTTGTATGAAAACACTCTAAGAACTCGTTATGCGCGAAGTGCGGGAGATATGTTATGGCAAGATGAGTGGATGATATGTCCACGTAGCGTAGCGTAACGTGACTTTACATCCAAACACACTGGAAATACTCCGCTAAGAATACTTTAATCGTTAAATTTTATGCGATACTTTTTATTTCTAGTTACTTTTCATATCTCAGAGACATTGCACTACGATTTTTGCTTTTAAAGCTGCATTTAATGATTTAAAAATAAATCCACAAACTTCACTTTTTATGAGATTTAATATTTAGGAATCCGAAGTTATACCACGCATATTTATTGAAATGTAGAATAAGTAGAAAATGTCCACATGTACTGAAAAGGTTTGCTTACAAATTGCCGCGGGGTTCCAAGTGTTTCACCAAAATTTATCCAATTCTAAATTTATTTCTTTATTACTTTCGTTTTATTTTTAAACATGGTGATATTGTGGCTCCTTAGAGTTACTGTATGTCTTTCCCAAAGTTCTAATGCAAGATACATAACGCCTGCTGCCCTCCGGGGGATGGGAACAAGACACTAGTCAACAGGATTTATTGGTTGGCCAGATCGCCCTGTTGACATATTAACACGAGGGCGACTGACATCGAAGACTCGAACAAAAAGAAAGGAGAAGAAAGTAGCGACTCAATAAAAAGGGAGGAAAAAAGCGAGGGTCTGTTCATTCTTGCGGTCAAGCTAACAGAAGATATTGACGAGCCTCGGGGGCTAAGGAAGTTCTGGTCAGTGTTTAGTTCGTTGTGTCCTGCTCCCTAATGAACCGATAAGCTCAGATCTTCGGACTAGACCCCTAGGCTTTGCCAACAAAGCTAAACCATTTACGCACAAGCTTGCGACTGATTCTGTTCTTCTTTTATCATCGTTATTATTTCTCCTTTTTCTTCGATTTCATGGCTGTTTATATTTCGTTGTCGCATTAGCGGTCAGCTGGAAAAAAAAAAAAAAAAAAAAAAAAAGAGAGTTTGATAAAGATAACTTTTTTAATGTTTTACTTTCTAAATCTCTGGCTTGGAATGCGAAGTGCGTATTAACGCTGCGGTTCCACCCAGATTGCTCTATAAAAGCCAGATTACCAGTGAGTGGATTTGAAAAAGAAGGACATTTATCGGTCTTTAACAACAAAATTTTATTCTGGGTCTATATCACATGATAAGCAAAAGAAAAGTAAAATAGAACGTTATATTATAGGTTCTTTGCGCAACGTATATAAAGAATTGAAACAGGTAAAAATATCGTAAAATATCACCGAAACAAAAATAAATAAATAAAGAATTAAATAAAGCAGAAATTTAGCTAAGAATTATCGTACTGTTAGAAAATTATTATTACTTTCATGATGCATGAATTAAAAAATCTGATGTGTACACCACATGACATCCTTGTACGGAAAATTACATTATGCGCATTTTTTCTTGCATTTCATTTAAACTTATGGGATTGAATTAAATATACTTCGCCGACAGCGCCTAAACTACAATAGAATAAATGCATTCTTTAAAATTCACTCTATTTGTTTATCATAGCGACACTCTGGCGTTAGGTTCGCTTAACAGTATTATATTTCGTTCATATTATAACTCAGAATGCACAAAATTTATATCATTTAAAGAATTATCTAATCGTTACCACATGTTCTATTCAAATACTATAATAAGGCTAGAACGATGTATAAAAGAAATTAAGTAAACAAAACAAAAAAGAAACAGTTTTTCACAGACGATTGAGTATTTCTCATTCAATTAATTCAGTTCTCACTTCGCGACGAGACAAAAATACATAAAAACTCAAAATATCTGTATTAAAAATTACGAAGTAAATCTTAAACACTTATTTTCTCGAAAAAATTCCAGAAAGGATTTAGCATAATTTAATTCGCAATAATAAATGAAGGCGTTATCTTTGTTGTTGCGAAGCTAATTTTCTCTAGATTGCCAACAAATCCACTATTCTGCTGTTTCAAATGTAAACAAGCAATGGCCGCCATCAAAAGCATTATTACTAAGGCAATTACTAAAGGCATAAAAACCTTAACCGGAAGATAAGAACAACATAATTTAATAATTTTTAAAGCAAAAAATGTAGAATTTACAATACAAACATATAAGAGTAAAGAAACTGAGATCACTGAGCCGGGTAACAGAATGGATATATAGTATATAAATATATTTATATACGTTTGGTGCGGCCGATTGCAACCAAAATACGAGGTACACATCTGCATGTTATAGCAGTCCTATATACAGAATTTCAACGTTCTGAGGCTACTCGTTTTTGAGTTATGCGGGATACATACGTACGTTCGTACAGACGCCACAAAAAATTCTTTTCAGAATTAATTTTAAAGCAGTTTTATAATTTTTTTTGGAAGAAAAGAGTCTTTTATTCTGTCCTTACGTTCAGATATCAAGGAAAAGCACCGTTAAATTTCCTTCTATAACCGTGAAAATGGATATTTTCGTTGAAATATGCTGCCTGAAACGTTTCGCGATTACAATATTTCATTTTTACTTCGTACAAGGTACAAAAGGTAGGCAGTCTAATTAGGCTTAGAGGAGTACAGAAGTAAAATTTTGTGAAGATATCACTTATCGTTTTAATTCTGTGGGTGTGCCCGAAGCTGGCGTACTGATTGAATAGGACTCCGAAAAGAGTGCGAAGCGAGCATTGCTGGGAAGCACGTAAAAGAGTAAGAGATTTTGCCTACAATTAAAAACACTAGATTCTGAATACCGTAGCAGATTTAGGATTACCTAGGAAGTGCACGGGGAGACCTGATAATCTACACCCTTCCCTAAAAGGCTTTTTTCGGTTATATGATGACTATATTCATATGAATGGGGGAAAACGTAACTTGGGTATATGATATTACATTATTTACAGTTAATATTTACACTTTAGTCTCTTTTTTCGAAGAAAGTGACATCACCTTTGAAAAAGCACAACCCAGTATTGTATGTTAAATTGAAAAATAATTTTTTACCAGACTAAAAATGCCACGACGAGGAAAGGCTGGATGGGAATACAATGCTTACTCCTCAGCGTTCTCTGATTTCAGTACTTCGTTGTGGCTGTTTCAAGTAGTAATATCAAGAAAGAAATTGCAGCTGAAACATATCACAGATATTTCATGAGGAACATAAAATAAGGAGACATCAAATGATTTTAAATTCGGCAAATCATCTGAAATCATCTAAAAAAGGCATGATTCAAATTCTTGCCGGAACTTTCAAGCCATTATTGCTTGAGTTCCAAATTTTGAACGCTCTAGAATACTAAATTTTAGAAATCGATCGGACAGCATATTTCAACAATTAATTTAGGTACTACAATGAAGAATTAATAAATATATTGAACTTTCTACAACCAAAATCTATGCAATCAATATTTGGAAGACACTCGCCCACCGAAAGATGAAACACAACATTCTTACTTAATGTTTTTATTTCCATTAAATTGCTGTCCCCGTCTACAATCTACCTATAACTAGATAACTAGACGGAAATAATTGCTTTTTATTGTTTCTTTCACATTTACATAAGACGTACAAAATTTTGTTCCTTGAAGAAAGGGAACTCAGAGCCCAGTTCATAGAGTCACTAGGTTAATTTGGAGGCTGACGAGATGAAAAATATGCAACCACCTTCGCCGGGAATTGAACCACGGACCTCTGGAATACCGGCCCAGCGAGCTACCGTTACAACACAAAGGCACGCTAGGGAAGTGGAAGAAATACCTTATAAGTTCACTTAAAATTGGTTTTCTTTGGATACTTCCTTTTCAGGTATGCTGTAAATTTTGATTTTTTTCTTCATTTTCTATTTTCCTTGTATTATATTCTGAAGAAGTAGCCTTTTGCAATTTCTGTAGTGTTTTGGATTTTAGTTCCTGTCTAATCTTGAATTCTGTTAGTTCTTTCCAGTGACTTAGAGAAAAGAAGAGAGCTGATACAGACTACCGTGGCTCGGTTTTGTTACAGGTCTTTCTTTGTGCCATGCTTATTTTTAAATAAAATCTGAAGGAGCTTGACTCGAAAGCTAATTCCTTTTTCATACTTAAAGTTTACTATCTAAAATAATTAACAAGTAAGAAAACTACTTTTGTGAAAGTATTTTGCCCTAAAAATTTGCTTTTGTAATGAAATATACCAAGTCGTGTGACTTTTAGCTGCCAATTTTTATTTATTTTCTGTTATTTGTTACTACCAATTTTATGAAATAGGTATTATCTACTTGAAATTGTTACTTATCAAGGTGATTTTCTGATTTTTTTATCATACATAAGGGTCGCCACTATAACTAGTTTGGGCCCGTAGATTCTTTCAATTAGTTCTTGCTTATAGTTTAAAATTCGGAGATTTACAATTTGTTTTTTTTTTTTTTTTTTTTTTTTTTTTTTTTTAATTTTACGGTATCCTTTTTAGTTTGCAATTAGTTGCAGGCTTATAACTTTTTAATAGATCTTTTCAAGTCTTTCGGCATATTCCAGACGTTTATTCTCTAATGCTTCTTTTCAGTAGCAAACAATATGTTAATGTTACAGTTTTCGTTGTAATAAACAATCTGGTGCAGACACCACATGACTTCCTTGTACTGCATATTAAATGATACACATTTTTTCAGCCCTTTATTTAAACTTATTCCCTCAAATTTCATTAGAGATATATTTCTCGTTCAATCATTTCAATTCTCACTTCGCAGAAAGGGAAAAAATATATAAAAACTTAAAATATTTTCTTTAAAAATTGTAAAATAAAAAAAAATCTAAAACAATAAATACAGTTAAAAAATAATTTTTGCAATTAAAATTACAGTTTCTGCGCAAAACAAGCAATTCATCCAAAGGATCGAAAGGCAAAAAAAGAAAAATCGAAAGACTTTTGCTGCATAAAAAAAATAAAATTGAATTCTAGTCCCATTGTGCAGAAAGGTACTGAAGATGATGCACCGACTGCCTTAATTTACTATATCATTAAGAGTTTCAAAGGCAAACAAAGAATGTCACTTAAGTTTAGCGCTGCTTACACTTTTAAATTGGTGATAAAAGTGTTACATGAGTTTTAAATAAAGGCATAAAAACTTTAACCGAAACATAAGAACAACATAATTCAATCACTTTTGAAGGAAAAAATGCACAATTTACCAGCATACAAGATTAACAAAACAGAGCTCACCTAGCTGTGTAAGAGAGTAGGTATATATGTACATTCTGGAATTTTCATAAACTGTAAAGCCTGGAAAATTTTCATAAACTGTAAAGCCTGAAAATATTTGAGTGCAAAGTATGTAGATGTTTGTGATATATGTATGTAGATGTAATATGTAGCTGTATGTAGAAAAGTATGTAGATGAAATGTATATGTATGTAGTACAGTATGTAGATGAAATGTATATGTATGTAGTACTGTATGTAGATGAAATATATATGTATGTAGATGAAATGTATATGTATGTAGTACTGTAGGTAGATAAAATATATATGTAGTAAAGTATGTAGATGAAATGGATATGTATGTAGTACAGTATGTAAATGAAATGTATATGTAGTAAAGTATGTAGATAAAATGGATATGTATGTAGTAAAGTATGTAGATGAAATGTATATGTATGAAGTAAAGTATGTAGATAAAATGTATATGTATGTAGTAAAGTATGTAGATGAAACGTATATGTATGTAGTAAAGTATGTATATGAAATTCATATGTATGTAGTAAAGTATGTAGATGAAATGTATATATATGTAGATGAAATGTATATGTATGTAGATGAAATGTATATATATGTATGTAGATGAAATATTTGTGAGAAAAAGTATGATATATAAAGCATCCATAATATTTGCTGTGCAAATATTATCGATACTTTACATTAAGCTTTGTTATTATGAAAAGTGGGTCTTTGAACCTTAATTTGTGAGACAAGTTATTTAGAAATTCTACAATATCTATGATTGTATAAACTGTTAATTAAATCATAATACTTTTTACTATTAGAATTATTTATGATATGTTTTTATGGATCCGAATAAGTACTAAAGAAAGGAAAGTGTGAAGGTAAATGTGAAATATTGAATTTTTCTTTAAATGGGCGCATTGATACACAAAAACTCAGACTTTTGTGCTGGTTGGTTCTTGAGATCAGAGGTGAAAAGGCAATAAAATTTAAATGCTATTTATTTGAAGTGTGTCCAGCTGCAAATAGATCTGTAATCGTAAAACTGTTTTCATGCGAAGCTCATTTCATAAAAGAGATCCCTTTCCAAAACTTAAATTGGCTTTTATACGACAGCATCCATCTTTCTTTAAGCATCCTCTAGAGTTAACGTTTCGCATCTTGTTGATCCTCTTGGTTTCTTACTGGAGTGCAAAAGAAGCATTAGATTCTTTTCGAAATTGCCTAAAACCATGTACACTAGAAATGGTCGAATTAATTTTGTTTATGCACAGGAGCAGGAGGGAAAAAATATGAAGTACGAAGCTGTTCCTTTTTTAAATGATGTAATGCAGTAGTATTCGAACTACGGTTGGGGTACCAAAGTTGGGATCTCAAAGTGCATAAAAGTTCTAAAATGTCTGAAATTATTATGTATAACTAAGAGTCGACGCTCTGACTGAGGTCAGGACATCGTTTTTTGGGGTCGTATGCATTTTATTTAAGTTACAATGCCTAAGTTTGAATACTAAGTTTGAATACCACTTATTCATGCATTCTAAATATTCTATATGTCTTTTGCATCATTTCTGTTCAGCATATAAATGTACTATTTACCTACAAACATCTTTTAAATGTAACCAATTTATTGATTTTATTTACGACTTGCATGCTGGTTTTATTAAAGGAGATTTTTTGCTTTCCGAGGCTCATCTAGAATCTTTAAACACTTTTACGTTTGCATAATATAAAAAGAGTTTGTTTTTCTTACATTTCTCCAAACACAACTTTAATTAGTCAGAAAATCTTCATAACTTTTCGCTGAAATAACTTACGTGATATTTAGCTTTCCTGCTATAGTAAACAAATCATCATCGTCATTCAGTGCATTTTACTTAGTCAGCGTCATTTAGTGCATTTTACGCAGTTATGAGCACGTCACCAACAACCAGGAAGAAATTTTGATAGTACGTATAAAAGTTATTCAACTTTATCAAAGGAATTTCTCCGAATCATCATATTATTGAAAACATTCCTCAGAAAAGGGACGTAGAATATGCACCGCTTTCTACCAGATCGAAATACGCTAGTTTTTAAGTAAAAAATCTATGGAAGTGTTTGTTCGAATTAATGGAAAAAATTTAATTTTTTTTTTTTATTTGAGAAAAGCGAGCACTTATTTTTGGAAAATTTAAAAGATGATTTTATTCATGGACTGCCTGACCAATATATTGTTTCTCATACGAATCAGATAGCTATTTCCATTTTTACTCCTAAAATCCTCGATACGGACAATGAAAGACTGTAGATGTTTTTCATTGCATTACTCATACGTAAGAAATGAAATGAGACGGATATTCTAGCAAAACTTACAAAGTTTGTGGATTTTCGAAAATGGAATCCAATACAAACTTATTTTTATTTTTATCAGTAACGTGACTATAGTTACCTTCAAACACTTCGTAATATTCAGAGTCATTTGTAAGGTTATATTCTTCAAACACTGGAATCGCAATTCTTTATTTTCTGGCATGAATCATTTTGAATGTATTGATTTCAAAGATGAATACTTAGTATTTAGAAGAGTATATTGTTAACTCGTAAAGACATTAGTTTCTTTTCTTTTTAAGCAAGAGAGACATTAGTTTTTTTTAAGCAGGAGATATGAAAAATGAGCAATGTTCTCGCCGGGGCTCGAACCTGGATCTGAATGTGCTAACCATTACATCCCGAAGGCATGTAGAAGTCGCCAAATTTTGGTGGTGAAGAATCAGCATCCACCAGCTTTTTAGTTCGGTGGCACTTTAGAGTGTTTAGATTATTTTGTAGCAGACGTGAAAAATTGTGCAGTGCCCTCACCAGAACTTGAACCACGGACCTCTCAATACGCGCCAAGTGTGCTAACCGTTACATCCCGAAGGCATGCAGAAGTCGCCAATCTTGGTGGTGAAGAATCAGCATCCACCGGCATTCTAGTTCGGGCGCACTGTAGAGTGTTTAGATTATTTTGTAGCAGACGTGAAAAATGGTGCAATGCTCTCACCGGAACTCCAAACACGGACCTCTCAATACGCGCCGAGTGTGCTACCATTACAGCACGAAGGCATGCAGAAAGGAGGGAGAAAATACTTCATAAACTGGACTAAGAAATTCTTAGAGAATCCTTATATTCTGAAAAGAAACCAATCCTCGTCTTGTAAACTTTAAGAGCAATTCTTTGGTTTCAAGATTTGCTGAAAATGGTCTTTATCTTATTTACTAGTCAACAGGAATAATTTCGTCTTCTAATTGTATAGAAATCTTTCCTTTTATAGTATGCAATCTGTCCTTCCCTGTCCCATTTATTAAGCTGAGAAAGGTATAAAAATGAAAGTATGGACTAGTGAAACTTGCATAAAATGCTACCTTATTATACATGATTAATTTCGTCGGATAATTTTGAAGAAAATAAAACATTTACAGAATAAATCAATAATCACATTATATGAAAATGAATCCTATAATTCTACAAATCATCCGTCCCTTCATCTGGAAAAAAATTATTCAGAAATAGGGGGAAAAAAGGATTATTGCGATGCGAATATAAGCTCATTATGATGCCGAAGGCTTGTAAAGATTAAGTTTATTATGATATAACAATTCCCTGTTAAACTTCAAGATAAAGCGATTGTAATGAATCTTATCCATAAAATGTGTGTTCAAATATAATTTTAAAAATGTGATTCTCAGAACTATTTCCTACCATTTTCTGAAACTGTGTTTTACATTTTAATGTAAAACACAGTTTCAGAAATGTAATGTAAATGTTTATTCACAACGCAAAAACCTCCTGTGCGCATCTTTTTAGTTCATACCTGAAATATCAGATCTGAATGTTTCATCGTCTGACTTCTGCGGATTATCAGACTTTAAAAACATGTATTACTGTTTTTACAGCATGGAGTCGATAAAAAATACATCCTGTCAAAGTACGAAGTAATTTCATTACACACAACCATTACGTAATTTTAATTTAACACATAGTAACTGTAATATAGTTACAGGACAGGACAGGAACAAGTACAGGTGGCACCACGCCATCGCCATTGACAAAAATGGTATAGCCCCATGCACTACCTCTCTAGCGTACCGTTTCTTCCACAGGGAACCTGATTACGGTATACATAGGACATAGTACTAACAACAAATAAGACATAGCACATCATACTGTTACAACATACTGCGACACATAGAACACAGCATTAGTATATTGTTACAGATTATTTACAATGCAAGAAATTATGTTCATTATAGAGCTTGTTGTTTTTGGCACCGCCCCTTCCACAGGGGACCTGATTACAATAAACATAGGACATAGCACTAACAACGTATAAAACATATGTAATATAGTTACAAACAGAAACTGGCGCCGCCCAACCTGTATAGTGGTTAACGTCCCTGACTGCCGAAGGGCGGGGTTCTAATCCCGGAGATGGCATGGATGTTTGTAAATTTATAGTGTCCGTGCGGCATGGGGGCACTCTAGTCCTTTCGAGAGATTGTTGATAAGGGAAAAGGATTGTTGATAAGGGAAGAATGGCGTAGTATGCTAATGTAAATGTGTTTCAGAAGCAGTATTTAAGCTGCGTTTCAAGAGTTCGAAAAGTAGTAGTAGCGGAGTTAGTTCCGATGTTTATACTTCGTGTTTGAAATTAGTTCTCTAGTCGGTTTTAGACACCTTTCATATTTGGTTCAAATAGAAAGGTTATTTAAACCTTCTTCTGCAGTATTTATTCTGCAAAGAAATAGGGAGTATTTGCTCCATCGTTATCTACGTAGAGTCTACATTATATGCTTCCAAAGAGAACACTTAGACTCTATAACAGTATTTATTGTCTTGCCCAGGAATAAGCATTTAGGTTCGAATTATTAATTTTTGGTTCCGTATACTTTGTGTTATATATTTTTAAATTGTTCTTTGCTTTGCTACTTTAATTTCTGAAGTAAATCCTTCGCTTCCTGTTTTCGAAGGACTTTAAGAGAATGTTTATTTATATTTCAATTAGTTTGATATTTAAACATAATTTTGTAACACTTTTTGGTTTTGTTACTGTGGAAAATGTTATTGCTGAGATTTTAGCTGAAAATTATATTTAGTTTAAGCAAAACGCACGATGATTATCTACCTAATATTCACCACGGTTTCGAACGAGGAGCTTCAAACTCTCGACAGAACTTTCAGCCCGGCAGAGTTTACACTGAAGCCCCAAAAACTCTTCAATCACAAATATCTATTCTGGATTCGAACACGGCCTAACAGCATGGAAATCCGTTAGTCAGTTATTCTAACTATCATCTAGAAAACGTCATATAGGAATTGTCAGTTGTTTCTAAATATTATGAACATCAATGAGAGAAATTATAACGATTTGTTTATATAACTGGTGAAAATATTGAGCCAGCGTGGAAAAACACTGTCTACGATATAGAAGTTACTGCTAAAATCCGGAAATCCGTTATTCTGCAGATTGCATAACTAACATGCAGATTAACTACGGTCTAATCTGCAGATTGCTTAAATAATCTGCACATTACCTAATAAGCAGTCGTTAAAGGAAAATAAGATCTTTGCTGGAACAACAGCAATGTTTCTATGTGCTTAAAACAGCCGTCAGTTTTAAATTGTTAATAGGGCAGGGTTTCAGAAAATATCACTGCAAATCTAAATGTTCCACAAATAATTGTGCTTCTCCCAAAATCCAGTTGCTAAGTAATTAAAAGTGTCACCAGTCCTCAAATTGCACTAAGAAGTTAGCATAATTTTATCATACTATGTTTTCAAATTCATTTAATTGTAATTAATATTTTAAACCGATTTATTCTTTTTATTATAGTTTTTATAGTTTGATTGATGATTGATTCTATAAACTAAATTGTTGATTGTTTGATTATATTAACTCGATTTGTTAGATATCGAAAAATAAATAAATGCACAGTCTCGCGCGCTGGAGATAAAAATGTTTCTTTTGTACACTGTGCCATTGCTCGCTTTGAAATCGTTGAATTTGTTAATCAAAAATTCGATTTAAGCGTTACAAAATATGAAATAGATAATAAAACCAATTCCAATTTTGGCTTCCAGATGCCCATATTCGAGTGGAGGACTACGTTATTGAAAATTTGATGTCTGTAGGTACCGTTGTTTTTTCACATTTCGAGAAATATTCATACATTCATGCAGATTCTTCATTGTTTAATTTCTTTAAATATAATGCACGGCTCTAGAATTGGTGGCAGCAATTTGAAAAGTGAAACGCTGTTTATAGTCAACCAACGCAAAATACCTAAACGCAGCCTTTCTGTACAAATTGACGCTTTTGGGCTAAAAATAAATTACCAAATTTCGCGCATAGTTTAGTTCTAGGATTAATTTTTAAGTAATAATTTAGGCAGTAATTATTAGATTAATCTTATTTCCTGTCGTACCAAATAAGTTCGGAGTGGATACCATAATTTGCGATATTGAAATCACTGTTTATTCAACTCAACCGCTTAACAAACTCAAATATGTTTAGAAAGGAAGTGATTTTAATAACCGTCTTCTACTGTATTCTAAATACCACATTTCTGAAGTAAAATTAAGTAAATCATTTTACTTTCAATGCTAGGGATTATGCTGTAAATTATCATACAGTGTTTCTTAAATTTCTGATTTATTATTTACGATAAATGCTTATTTTAGAATGTGTTAAATGAACAAAAATAGGCATTGTCATGTTCTTCAGCAAACCGGAAAAAACACTCAAATCCAAATTAAAAACCTAAAAATATTTTGATGACAAATTTGTCTCACTTTCAGAATGTTAACTTGAATTTTATCATCTGATAAAATTGTAACTCAGCCCGGCAGACACATTCTTAGCAGACTGTCGTCTTTTTGAATGCCCGAAATGCAAATGTTGATTTAAAAATAGGCTCTGAAACAGCGACAATTACAAATACGTGTGGAAATGAATATTCAGACAAATGCGGAAATATATAGGTAAGCTCTCTTTGAATAATGAGTAGGTAATTATAACTCTGAAGAACGGTACTTCGTTATATGCTTGTATAATTAACATCTGAAAAGCTTTAATTTCCTTATACAATGTAATAAAGTTAAAATAGTCCGACGAGTATACTTTCGAAACGTATTTCATTTAAATTACTACCCTGAAAATAATTTCGCAGATGTCACACACGCACGATTGCGGAAAACTTTCCGTGCATTAACAAAGATTCTCGTGAGAAATATACCCTCACTTGTCCATTTATTTCTTCTTTTGCTTATTCAAGCTGCACGGGAGCAGAAAGAGGACCGAGAGTTGGGGCAGAAATCATAAATATCGCTTCAGTAAGGAAAGTCGTACTTCGGATAAAGTCATGCAAATCATCTTACGACCGTCAGCCGTTTCTGATGAAGCACGAAGGGTAGCAGACTGATTTCCGTTGTTTTATTGATGATCTAATAAACATTAAGAGTTAAAATTTGCGTAAAAGAGGATCCCATTATACAAGACAAATGAGACCTGCTACTGACAGAAATGGCAAAGACTCCAACAGCGCGGGTGCTTATGCATTAAACATATCTCCGAGTTTTGGAAGTTGTTGGTTAAACTTCTGGATTAATATATCACTGAGGTAGTTCTTTTTCCAACTTCTTAGGGCGGATGTAACTCTTCGGAAGTAAGGAGTTCATAATATTTTGTTGAAGTAAATCTGTATTATGTTTTAATCTCCGAAATATTTACTTGTACATTTTTACTTGCTTGTACTCAGTAAAAAGGAAATATTGTAATCGCGAAAAGTTTCAGGCAGCCTATTTCAACGAAAATATCCATTTCGACAGCTACCGAATGCAATTTAACGATGTTTTTGCCTGATATATGTACGTAAGGACAGAATAAAAGACTATTTCCCACAAATATATATATATATATAAAACTGCTTTAAAATGAATTCTGAAGAGAATTTTTTTTGGCGTCTGTACGAACGTATGTACGTATCTCGCATAACTCAAAACCGAGTAGGTGTATACGAGCTAGTTTCCCTTAGAAAGTCCTCCACGAAGGCATCCCTCCCCTTAGGCAGATAGCCCTCGAGGCTTTGCCGTAATTAAATAACCTAACCTAACCTAACCAAAACCGAGTAGCCTCAGAACGTTGAAATTTTGTATATAGCACTGCCATAACATGTAGATGTGCACCTCGTATTTAGATTGCAATCGGCCGCACCAAACGTATATAAATATATTTATATATATATCCACTCTGTTACCCGGCTCAGTGATCTCAGTTTCTTTACTCTTACATGTTTGTAAATTGTACATTTTTTGCTTTAAAAATGATTGAATTATGTTGTTCTTATCTTCCGGTTAAGGGTTTTATGCCTTTAGTAAATCTGTATGCAATATTTTTTTAAATTATCAACAATTTTAAAGTTGTTTAAGTGCCACTAAGCCTAATAATTTTTTTGATGGCGGCCATTACTTGTTTACATTTGAAACAGCAGACTAATGGATTTGTTCCCAATCTAGAGAAACTTAGCTTCGCAACAACAAAGATAATGCCTTCATTTATTATTGCTTAATCCTTTCTGGAATTTTTTCGAGGAAATAAGTGCTTAAGATTTACTTCGTAATTTTTAATATATATATATATTGAGTTTTTATGTATTTGTGCCTTGTAGCGAAGTGACAACTGAGTTAATTGAATTAGAAAAACTCAATCGTCTCTGAAAAACTGTTTCTTTTTTGTTTTGTTTGCTTAATTTCTTTTATACATCGTTCTAGCTTTATTATAGTATTTGAGTAGAACATGTGGCAACGATTGGATAATTCTTTGTGATATAAATTTTGTGCATTCTGAGTTATAATATGAACGAAATACAATACTGTTATATGAATCTAGCGCCAGAGTGTCACTATGGTACACAAATAGAGTGAATTTTAAAGAGTGCATTTATTCTATTGTGGTTTATGTGCTGTCGGTGAAGTAAATTTAATTCAATCCAATAAGTTTAAATGAAATGCAAGAAAAAATGCGTTAATATTCCAGTGTTGATAAGTCAAGAGGAGACATAATTTATCTGAGAAACTAAAACATGAGATTAGTGATTATTTAAGTCAGTTTAAGTTTAGATATTAGCAGGTACTAGTCCACATTTCTTTACTGCTTGAAAGCTTCAACACCTCTTGTAGCATATCCACATACATAACATTCAGGGGTTGTTGGTAGAACCCATTTGTCGGATAATCTTATGAAACTAGGTTGGCGTTCAGAGCGTGATTCATATACATGCCATTTGCCTTTTTGTCGAAATCATAGCCGATATATCCTTTAGTTCAATTGCATCTTCACTATGCATTTGATAAAGGGAGTAGTAATGTATGGTTTCATTTCTTATGATTTGTAACAAGGTTTAGGTAAAACAGAATTATGATATCGGATCTCCTATAATCTATTGAAAATTCGTTACAATTACCACCTTAATGTACAGGGTCTGCCACAAATTAGCGCATGCTTTAAAAAAATATTGCGAAATCGAAAACCTGGCATACATGAGATTAAGAAGCGGATAAGGGAAAAGCATACAGATTAATTCAAATTTTCCTAATTTCCCCATTTAGATGACGCTGTACTGTTAATGTCTCGAAAATATGCAAATTTAAACTTTTAAATATATATATGCACCTGAAAGCTCTTGATCGATTATCAGCAGTGTTGCAGTAAATAGATTTAGTCTCGATAAATTTAACCTTTATTCTGCGATCGATTTTGTAACTGATGATATAGATATCCTGTGGGATATTATCAGCAGAATTTGTTAGTCTCGTTCTACTGCTTTTAACTACTTTAAAATCCTAATAACATCACATACGCAGTCGATGGGACATAGATAGAATGTTTTCAGGATATAATGGAATGTGTTTAGGAGCTTAGTAGGATATCCTGGGATTTCTTGAGGATGTAGTAAGTAGGAGTTCATATTCTAATAACATCCCGTACGCTGTCGATGGGACTTAGTTAGGATGTCCTGAGGATATACTGGGATGTGACATTATGCACTCGGGAGGATGTGTTTAGGAAGTCTGAGGGATATTCCGGGATGTCCTGAGGATGTGCGCATATCCCGCGACCGACATCCTCGGGATATCACAAGGATGTTTTTGTGCTATATGGGTTCATTATTCGTACAACCTATTAAAGCTGAAAGAAATTTTCAGATTTCTTACTTCATGCGGTCTGCTTATTTTAAGAAAATCTCGACGAATCTGTAGTATGGAACTATATTAGTATTAGATATGAAATAAATGATTACACCAAATAAATATAATCATATTTTCAAATTTCAATTAATAATAAATTAATTATAGTGTGAAAAGATATTTAGAAGCTAAGGCGCACCATATACATTATAGGAATATTTGTTATAAGCAATTTCTTTCAACAAAAGTAGTTGTGCGCTATCTTCATTTTTAATCATCTGAAGTAACATCTGTTTATATTACATCTGATTGTTTGTCATTTGTTAATATGTTAGGAAATATAAGCACGGTATATCCTAAAAATTGTGTTAATATTTAACGTTGTTACAATGGCTTCTTTTAACATAGGATCTAGACAGATTATGTTTGACAACATCTTAAACATCTTCAATAATTTGTGGTTAAACTTCTTTTAAAAAGGTGGAGGAAAATGAAATATTACACCTTTAAACGTCTCAACAGAAAAACGAGAAGAAATATTTCGGGAATGACAGAACATTTATTCTTGTCTTTTATCTCAGTAAGAGTAAAAACCTAACAGCCATTTTTGTGCGTTGACATAACAAGCAATTGATAGCGAAAGGGTCTGAAAAGAGAATGTAAAAGCTTCGTTATTCTCAAAACTTATTTATAATACTCGTTTGGAAACACTAAAGCTACAAATTGCATTTAAGATTGAATCTTGTGTCTTACTTTGAGACAGAACACCGACATTTTGTGGACTTGAAGGTATTCGTGGCTGAAGCGTGATAGCTTTTATAGGAAATAAAAGTTAACGACGTCGTATGTATTCTAAGAACAAAACCATTAGTGACGAGATAACTTCCTTAAAAAGAAGCTAAAATGATTTGAGTGGCTACGCACCCCTTCTGAAAGTAAGTGTTTGGCTGTAAACATCCTTTCTGCGAGAAATGATGTGTATAAATTCAGAAAGACAAAACAAAGAAATTAAGAAAAACAAAGCTTATGATAAGCTTATTCTTAAATTATAGTACTAAGTATTTTAGCCAGTAAAATTTGTCTTGTTTTAGTGACTTTTTTCTATCTCCTAGAACGATTTTTCATTTTGCTGTAAAGGCAAAAGATGCTTTTAGTTTTTATAGCTAACAACGATTTTCCAGATTCAAACACATTAATTGTTAACTTAAACAGACTGTAGCCCAGGACGGCTAGTAGTATCAAAACAGCATTTTCTGGCGTTTCACTATAAACGGCAAATCACTTTTAAATTGTCGCCACCCAATATTATCGCCCTGTATTATATTTAAAGAAATTAAATACGGAAGAATCTACATGAATATATATACATTTTTTGCATTGTGAAAATTTTACGATACCTAGAGTCATCAAATTATGAGTAACGTAATCCTCCACCCAAACATGGGCCTCTGGACGCCCAAATTTTGAATTTTGAAATTTTTTTTATATTTTTTTCATATTTTGTAAAACTTTAACGAATTTTTATTTAACGAACTCAACGATTTCACGGCGAGCAATGGCAATACTGCACGGAAAGAAATTATTTTTACCTCCAGCGCGCGAGACTGTCTATCGTAAATGCTAAAGATATGCTGTTTTTTATTTGTGATACATTTGAGAAAATCATGATATAACACACGAAACGCACGAAACGTTAAAGAAATACTCATTTTTGTGTCATATAAATTCTGAATGATATCAATTTTTTTATTATTATTATTTCTATTTCTAACGAAACTAATGCTTAAGATTAATTCAAAAGTCAAACAACAAAAGTCAGTGTTATATTTTCAAATTTTCACAGGACTAGTTTTGAGGGTTTTACCGAACCATAATCCTCAGCCGCAAAAGCGCAAATGAACAGGTAAGATATAATGATTAGATAAGATAAGAAAGCCTGGACGGGAGAGAAGCTACTGGTGCCATGAAACCAGAACTAAAACATAATTTCTTTAAAGGCTGGAGGCAAAGATGGATTGGAATTAGGGTCGTTAACTAGAAAAGAAAGAATTTTTTGAATGTGAAATGCCTCTAGAAAATCCAGTTCACCAATGGAAGAGGTTTTTTGAATAATTTTGGCAGCAGAAAAATTGAAAGTGGGATTTTCGGGTCAACAATGTTGGGCAAGAGAAGACTTCTGTGGTTCCTTTTTTCTAACATATACCTCATGTTCCTTAAGGCGATATTTTAAGGCTCTTTTATTTTGGCCAATGTAAATGAAAGCACACTGGCAAGGAATCCTGTACATTAATTCGTATCTAGACTTAAGAGCTCTCCGGTTATCGGTGCTAACTTTAAAAAAGGGTTCAGAAACGTGAGTCGTTTTTTCTTCCTTTATTTTGTTTCAGATTTCAAAGTCATATTATTTAAAATTAGCCTTTTAATTAAATTTCAATTACTTTACTTAATTAGATAAGTTACATGAATCAGCGTTTCGAAAATTATGCTTTTTTAATTATTTTAAAATTTTCAAGTTGATCATTTTCAAGTGTTAATTTTTTTTTTTTTTGTTTGCATAAAAAGAACGAGTCATTTTTGTTTTCTGATAAAACACTGCACAAAAAAAAAAATTGCTTCGAGATGGAACAATGTTATAACATTAAATGTTGTTACAAATTAAGTAAATCTGCTATAGAAACATTATAGATAATTCGAGCAGTATAATGTGGCTTATCGTTATTAGAAAACAAAATATGCGAGTCGTACAAGTGCTTAAAATGTGAGCGTGACAACGTAGAGGATGAACCAACGCTAGGGCTCACTTCATCCTTAAAATATGTCGAAAACTTAGAGAAAATTCATTCTTTAGTTAAAGCTGACAGACGTGTAACAACTCGCAACTTTCAGATATGTTTGGAATAAGCAAAGAAAGCTGCGGATTAATTTTAATTGAAAATCAGGAAATTTTGTGCTCGATTTGTACCTTGGAGTTTTGTAGAACAGCAAATGCAAGACAGTAAAACATGCTGTGAAGATTTGCTGAGTACTGCCAGATAGGACAACAATTTCTTGAAGTGTATCGAAGTGGAAGATGAAACCTGGTGTCTTCAATGTGACCCAGAAACAAAAGGACAAAGCGCACAATGGAAAGTGCCGTCTTCTCTCATATCTAAAAGAAAAGCACGGCTGTCGAAATCAAAGACTGGGTTGATGCTGATTGCATTTTTTGATTATATGATCATCAGAATTTGTGCCTGAAAATCATTCAATTAATCAGTTCTTTTAAAAGCAGACGCTTTTCCGATTAAGAAAACGATAAGATGAGTTCGGAAGAAACATTCTGAATGATGGTTTCCTTTGCAAAATAATGCTAGTCCCCCATACAGTATTGTCTGTACAACATTATCTTGCTACGCATTCATTGCAGCGACAAATCACCCACCATATTCTCCTGGTTAAAACCAGCTGATTTTTTTCCTTTTTCCGAAACAAGATTTCTAAGTCGTTGAAATGATTGAAGACGTTGAAAACGTCCTCGATATTAAATTAAATGTTACGCGTATTTTGCGGGATGTTAAATTTCAAAGCCTATCCAACGGTGTTAGGATGACTGGAAGAAAAGTTGGAAAAATTGAATAGATTTGCTTAGTGATTCCTTACTTACAGCTTCCGACTCTGCTTAGTCGTTCTTGCAACTCCACGTACGCTCGACACTCTCCAGGCTACAAATCGCGATGCACGCGACGACGCACAGAGCACGGCTCCCGACTCTTCGGTTCAGTCGTTCCCGGAGCTCAACACGCTCTCCCGACGATGCACTAACCGCGATACACTACGAGACTCTTTCGGTGCACTCGACGACCCACTCGGCACTCGCTGCCTGGCTGTCAACTCGATCGACTCCGCAGGGATTGACTCGCTAGACGAGACACCCACTCGATACTAAATCTCTCGCACTCCAGACGAGGGACTCTGACTCGCCCTCTCGATGAAGCACACACTCGATGAGAGACACACACTAACTGACTGCGGACCAGCAGGGTTTATATAGCTTTCGGCTTGTGTTCGAGAACATTCTGGGCTAAACCGGTAAGAATTCGTTCCAGAAGGTTCTCCAACCGTCAATGGTATATCACCAATTTTGTTGCCAAATGGGCGATTTCTCGCCAAATATGGCAACTTTGCCTTCCCTTGCGGGGAAGCTATTTCACCGCTCCTGTACATTTCGTAACAATATATATATAACTTATATATATATAAGTTTGCAGCAAGTGCTAATCTTTATTTTATTAAATTTTGATAATGAAAAGCAATTCTCTCATTTAGATTGCAGTATATACATTCTTGTTTTATGAAAAAAGGAATATCGAGTTTTACACTTGTATCGAGTTTTAGACTTGAACATCGAGTTTTAGACTAGATATCTAGAATTCTACTGAATTTTGAAGACCACATTTTAGTAATGCAAGAGAAAAATCTGCATGTCATGATTAATTTTCACTCTCCTCATTGGCCAATGCAGACCAATGGGCTGCTGTATGGGCGTGTTAGTGGTTTTCTCCGTGTATAATGTGTGTAAGAGCCAATTTCCTTTAGAAAGGACCTCCATGAAGGCACCTGGGTCCTTAGGCAGATAGCTCTTTGCCATAATAAAATAAACCAAACGAAACCATTTAAATGTTTACTTTAAAAATGTATTGACTTACCGCAAATGAAGTGCATGCAAGATGGTCTTAAAGGAAAGGTAAATTTTTACTTTATTACAATTTTTATTTTAAAAAATTAGCCATAGCCGTATTTACAAAGGCTATGGCTAATTTTTTAATTCTCCTGCTTCCAAAAAATACCTAATGTCTCTACAATAGGTTCTTGTGTGATTCAAGTATATAAATTACGTAAAAAATTTCGATAAATTAAGGTTACGTTTTTTAAAATTATTTTGGTAAGTCCCCTCTATTTTAATTATACCAATTCGTCACTTTTTCAAATAAATTTTACTCCAGTTTTGGAAGGTTACATACTTTTCTGAAATTTTCTCACAGAAATAAGTAAAAAACATTGGTCTGCAGACAAATTTATGAAAAGTTCTAAATGTAAAAAAAAAAATGTTGTAGTTCATATACATCAAAAAGTCTTGAAATGTCTAGAAGAATGTGTCTTAACAATTTTTAATTTTAACATTTCCATAAAAACGGATCCAATCCACGAAACATTAAAGTAATTTGACAATCAAGTTTCGCAACTGATGCGTGCAAGTTAAGCTTTCTCTAACTTATATAGCTAGTTTTAGATTTATTTTAGAAAAAAAAAAAAAAAAAAAAAAAAAAAGCAGACTAATATACGAATTGTTTTGATGTAATAGAATTCTAAATTAATAAATTTCACTTGATTATTATCAAGCTAAATATATAAATAAATTTTGTTACCTTAATCTGTGAGCACCCACATTAGTATAGAAACTATCTGAAACAGAAAGCATTTTTAAATAAATAGTCAATAAATAAATAGTTTTCATATGTTAAATATCCGTTTAGGCTATTTATCAGGTAGTATTTCAGATCCATTTTCCTACTACACATCAATTGCGAAGGGATAAAATTCGATGAATACCAGTAGATCGGTCTGGTTTGAGTGACTTATTGGCGTGGGAAACTTCTAACCCTTGCTCTCAGTTTTTGATTTGTTTGGTTTTAGTAGGTTATATA
The DNA here is from genome assembly GCF_044657685.1 of Stegodyphus dumicola. Taxonomy (NCBI): domain Eukaryota; kingdom Metazoa; phylum Arthropoda; class Arachnida; order Araneae; family Eresidae; genus Stegodyphus; species Stegodyphus dumicola. The sequence continues at coordinate 234,891,768 of NC_140772.1, read as the reverse complement.
ATAAATTTGTAATAAACATATTTCTTCAAATCGTCTAAACCATAATCTTGTAAATAGAATGTAAATATTTCTGTTAATTATGATTTTGATACTTGCATATATTCAATCAAAAGTTCCTACAATATCTGATAGAATATGTGTAGCTATGACATTGATAAGACTACGACTTTTAAACACATCCATATACTGTTTGCTTGGGCAACAATTGAATACAATCTATTTTCTTCAAGGCCTTTGAATGATCATGTAACTCAACAACGTTTGCTAAAATAGGGTAATAAAATGTATTTTATCAAAATAAAAACTGTTTTCTTTCCGCAGGAATAACTCACACAGGTTTCCACAGTATAACACGGTATTGTCAGTAGTTACGCTTCAAACTACTAAGAATGTTAAACATGGTTATATTAGGCGATTGGGTTATATAGTTTTCAAATGGCCGCCAAGATATTTCTAGTACTTCCTCCTTCTCAAAATTACTGGAAATCAATATCAAGAGTCGCATTACGGCTGCAGCTAATATAGTGATCAATTAAATTTATTCAATTGCAATACCTATTTTGGTGATAGCAAAGTTTGGCGACTTTTGGCGATTTCTTGCCAAATTCGGATACAAAATAAATCGCCATAGCCGTTGTCAACTTGGCGATATCTTGCCAAATTACCTAGATGTCCATTTACACAATGTTAAATGGACGTGTCTATGTCACGGCTCCTTTCTTAAGATTTTTCGCTTTACATACAATGCACAGAAAATGCAATATTTTCACTTATAATTGAACTAAAATCAACTATCTATGTGAAAGTTTATAACAATATCAACTTCAACCTCAAATATTCTTAATTCTGGGTAATAAAAGTTTGTTAAGATAGAATCCTTGTAAAACATGGGGGAAAATGTAAAATACAATAAAGGTAGCATAAGTGCAACGATCCTTAGAAAATAAGTAGTCATTTTCGTTCTAAACATTAAAAGATACTTTTGATGTTTGTAAAAAAATTTCTTTCGTTTTTAAGCAAATCAATTTACAAGTTGTATCACTTGTACATTGATTTCAATCTTGCATATGAGACATTGATTACATTGATTACATCAACATTTCTTGACATTGATTACAAATCAATGTCAAGTTGTTGATTTGTACATCAAATCAATGTACAGCGTTTGACAACGCTTAATCTAAGTTAAAAATTTACTGATCATGTGTACTAACATCATGCTCTACTAATGTAATTAGCAGTTATGAAGGGATTAAGATTTAATGCTTCTAAAGCTATTTTGCTATAATTTATCTCTGACAAGTGGAGTTATTTTGAGCGTAAATCTTGCATATGAGAGAAAAAAAATAACTTAAATTTTGCTGTGTTTTGTATGTATATAGTATAAGGTATTTCTCCCGCCTTCCTAGCGTGCCTTCGTGGTGTGCTGGTTCTGCACGCTGGCCGGTATTCCAGAGGTCCGTGGTTCGATTCCCGGCGAAGGAGTTTGCTAATTTTTCATCTTGCTTGCTTCCAATTAACCTAATGTCTCTACAGTGGCGCCCGAACTAAAAGGGTGGCGGATGATGATTTCTATCCGCCCAGGATTTGGCAATTGGGTCTCCTGAAAACCCCAGTCGCCCTTTAAAAGGAGAGTATATAAGGTATTTCTCCCTCCTTCCTAGCGTGCCTTCATGGTGTAATGGTTAGCACAGTAGGCCGATATTCCAGAGGTCCATGGTTCGAATCCCGGTGAAGGCGTTGCTAAATTTTTAATTCTCCTGCTTCCAAAAAATACCTAATGTCTCTACAATAGGTTCTTGTGTGATTAAGTATATAAATTACGTAAAACATTTCGATAAATTAAGGTTACGCTTTTTAAAATTATTTTGGTAAGTCCCCTCTATTTTAATTATACCAATTCGTCACTTTTTCAAATAAATTTTACTCCAGTTTTGGAAGGTTACATACTTTTCTGAAATTTTCTCGCAGAAGTAAGTAAAAACATTGGTCTGCAGACAAATTTATGAAAAGTTCTAAATGTAAAAAAAAATGTTGTAGTTCATATACATCAAAAAAGTCTTGAAATGTCTGGAAGAATGTGTCTTATATCCCAAATTTTTAATGATAATCATAACAAAGACTATTTAAGTAGAGGTAAGTCTAGACCAAACTATAAAGTTAGACATTGCTCAGCCAAATGACACCGGCAGACATTACTTGATCCAAAGACTTTGAAGCTTTTAACACAAAGGAATTTACCTACATTAAGTAAGGAAGAATCTAAATTTCTTAAAACATAGTAAGAAATTTTTCCTTTAGCCATCTTACAGTTCAGTTTACAGTCGAAATTAATAAGTCATTTATCGAGATGAATTTAGTCTAGACGTGTATGATTATCTCGAACTAACAACCAGTAGAAGAAAATTTACTTTTTGAGAAATATTTCAAAAAATATAATTATGAATTCCATGCTGCTCACAATTACCTTGCAACATGTGCAAAAATGGAGAACATGCAATTTTCATGCATTAACTCAGCAGTATTATAAAAATTCAGCTTAGATTTTGCATTTGTCACGGTCGCTGCTTTACGTAACTTTACCAAGACACGAAATTTACCTTCCACGAAACGTGACATACATACAACGTGGAATGTGTTGCCAACCACAAGATGTAAAATCTTTCATTTCTTCACGAAAGCGATTTGGCAAATTTTTAGTTTTCAGTGAATTAGTCATTCGATATAAAATAAGATTATAAAATTATCTTTCACATGAAAACTATTAATTTCTAAAGTAACCAAGAAGATTAAATGCAGTATTTATCTTACAATAATGTCTCTAATTTTTGTTATTCTTTTCTTCAATTTATGTGATTCACTGTAAATCAAACTTGTAATTTTTAAAAATATATCTCCAACATCAGTGCTGTTATTAATAAAAGAGGTTTCAAAATGCTATGTATTACGTGCCTTTATTAGAACACACCTTTGCGCATCGCTAAGAAATTTTTTTAATTAAAATTAAATTTTTAATTTTTATTTCCTATTGTTATTTACTTTTACATTTATTTTTATTGCTCATTTTCATTCTGTTTTATTTTATAGAATGCGAAAAATAAACGGACAGTAAAGAAAATATACGTAAAATCAGCAAATGATTAAACGGGAAGTTTATTAATATTGCATATTTTTTCCAAAGAAAAGCATTTGGAATAAGAACACAGAACTTATGACTGGGCATGACAGTCCAGCGCGCATGACGCTTCAGCATTCTGGATTACGAAATTTTAAAAGAATAAAAATTACTTCTTCCCAAACTTTTAAACCAAATCTTGCAAAGTTTGGAAAATTATGAAAGATATGTATGAGTACATGCTTTCGACATTTAAATGCCTAAATAAAGTAAATTAAAACTGAAGTCTTTTTAAGATTAGTTTAACGACACCATCTGTTAAATCTCAAATATTACAGCTTTTCTATTTTTTATCTATACAAATACCAAAATTTGCAAATTTGAGTTTGAAATTATCATTGAAAATTTAGTATTCTTCAGCAAATTAAGAGTTATGTTCCTTTGTGGAAGGCAATTCTTATTCTTTTAGGAAGGAAATTCTTGCCTTATGTTTTTAAAGTGTTCGGAATTTCATATACCCAAGGAAACAAACTGTAAATCAGGGCATTAATCGACAAATTTCTATCTAATATTTTGCGAAATAAAAACCAGTCTTTTCATATATTCGTTTTAAGCTTTTTACTGACACTTCTGTTGCTATTATTATTGAAAAGAAAAAGGTCACCAGTAATAAAGCACGATGAGAGAGACAGAGTGTTTATTTCTGAGGGAAACGATTCAGCTTCCAAACAAAAATATAAGAAATGGAAACCTGAAAAGAAGTTGTCAGCCACAGAGAAAAGAAAGAAAATCAGTCATATCTGCAACGCCTGGAACAATGCAATCTTTAGAAGAAATGTTATAAAAAGTAAAATAAAATAAAATTTTCCGACAGATGTGTTGGAGTAACTCTCGAAAACAATAATTTTTGGCAGTATTGTACAGAAAACCTGGCTTATTTGAAATGATTCCATGAAGTTTACCACAACGAATCACTCCTACAAAGACAAGCACGTAACAGAAATCATCCAAATTGATGCAAAAATATAAGCAGATGATGAATTTAAAAAATTTGTTATTCGCAAGAATACATATAGTTTATGTAACATATAAGAGCATGTACTATTATTTTCAGGGGGCGAAGAAAGAAATAAATCATATTCTGTATACTATATATATTCTGTATATTGCTTATATAAACTACTAGCAGCTTCGCAACCAGTCTTCGTCTGGCTTTTAAATATACCGGAAAAATGGCTGAAGGGAACACCAAACGTTAAATTTAAAAACTGCGTAGAATTTTACTCTGCAGAACAACTTCATAAAAAAAAGTTATTACGTATAACAAAATTACAATGAAATAAGCAATATCCCTTAATACAAATATTAATTATCCTAATAAATAAATTAACCAACTTCCCTTTACAAAATCTTAAGAGCTCAAATGGTATAAAGGAGGTTAGGAACTTTTTTTCTAAAAAAAAAATCATTAAAAACTTTTCAATATCTTAAAAAGAGTGAAAGGAACAATAAATAACATAAAAGAATACAAAAAACAAAAAACTCTGAAAAGCAAAGTAAAATTAATGATATTTTACCTTATATTTTCAAGAGGAAAAAATTACAATGAAATAAGCTATATCCCTTAATACAAATGTTAATTATCCTGATTAAAATATTAACCAACTGTCCGTTGAAGAAAAAAAAATCTTGCATAACTTTTCAATATCTTACAAACAGTGAAATAAGCAAAAAATAACATAAAAGCAACTCAAAAAACATAAAATTCCGCGCAGAAGTTTACTCTGCAGAACAACTTTATCAAAAAAAATCAATAAAAATGTATTTACATATATATATAAATGACAATGAAATATGCCAATCTCTTAAAAACAGTGACATAAGAAATACGATGAAAAATTCTTGCCAATTCCATATTTCTAAAAGAATGGAACTATTCAAAATGATGCGATTTCATCAAAAATCTATCAACAATAAGACAGGAAAATTGTTGCCAAAATCACATTTTTAAAGATGTGAGATGTGAGAAGTGTACTCGGAAGCTTCATTTAAAAAAATTTTAAAAATACAAAATATTATCATCTTTCCAAAATTCTTTTTGTAGATGCAGTCGCAAGGATAAAAGTTTAACGTGTCTAAAATCAAAGAAAATAAATTGTACATTTTTAAAAATAAATTATAATTATTAAATTTTTTTATAAAAAATCATGTTGAAAAGGTGTTAAGCTTACTTTGTTAAATAAATTCGTATTTAATCGATTTATTGAAATACAAAATTTATTTTAAGTTCGTAAAATAACTAAGTGCTTACGTTTCACGACGATTTGAAAATGGAGTGTGTAGAGTAAAATCTCGCTTTCCTATAGCCCATTATGTCTCAAAATGACGCGATTTCGTCACAAAACATTAAAAAAAAAAAAAAATTCGAATTCAAATTTCGAAAAAATCGCTTCGAGGTGCACTGGCTCTTGTCTAGATGAACCTATGTACCAAATTTCGTAGTCGTGGGTCTGTTAGCTTACGCGCAGTGCGAACGAAAGACACACACACACACACAGACAAACTCTTTCTTTTATTATATGTAACAGATGTAGAGAAGATGAAATTCGCCATTCCAAAATTCATAGTATTTAAAAGTAGGATCCCTTTTAGCTGAGTTCTAGCTTTTATGTCAGCAAGTGGAACATTTAATTTATAATAACTATTCGATTGAAGGAAAACTCACGACGTCTTGAGTGTAGATATACTTTCGTGCATAAAATTCGGAATAAATCTTTATGGGAAGATTTTCAGAAAATTTGTGTTATGCATGACGAAAACCACAAGAAAGGATTTCTTCATGATTTCTTCTGAAGACAAGCAGCTTATTAACCCTTTGCGGTTAATAAGAAGCTGCGTAAGAAGCTGCGTGAAGCTGCGCCATACCCTTCTAAAATTTTCCTTCTGTACGCAAAAAAATTACCTTTCGTACGCACAGAAAAATTTAATGAAAAAGGATTTAGAGGTTACTATAGGTTACCTCGGACCTTCTCTATTTATTGTAGATCGCAGCTCAACACAAATCAGTCCATGTATTTTAGCCATGTTTAGTTTTTTAAAACCCTCATTTTTCAAAGAAATCTTCCAGAATTTTTTTTTTTTTTTTTTTTTTTTTTTTTTTTTTTTTTTTTTAGGATATAAAAGCAATTCTTTGAAAAGAAATTTCTATGTTATTTTTTTGGCTGTATGCTAATCTCCTTATTCTATATTAGTTTTAAATTTTTACCTTGAAATCGTGCCTAAAATCGAACAGTGAACACGAGGTGTGCCCGCACCGGGCACACCAAGACACTAGGACAACTGGGAGACTGTATTCTTTGTTTCTCAGCAGCTCATCGGTCAGTTCATTGACAACAGAAAAGTGGGTCCTCATCTCTGGTTCAGTTCCTGTTTTTCTCTTTCTTCTTTTCTCTGTCTCTTTTTTTTTTTTTTTTTTTTTTTTTTTAGTCCAAAGGGATTTGAATCCCGAAGGACTATTAGTTTCGTTTTCGCATTTTGCGTCGGACTCATAAATGTCGGTTCACTTTTCAAACTGTTGCCAAAAAATGTTAGAGTCCTGCATTATATTTGAAGAAATTAAATAATGAAAAATCTGCATAAATGTATGTATATTTCTCGTATTGTGATAAAACAACGGAACATAGAGTCATCGAATTTTGAATAACGTAATCATCCAACGAATATGAGCATGTGGAAGACCGAATTTTTGATTAACAAACTCAAGGATTTCAAAGCGAGCAATGGCAACGTTCTGCAGAAAAAACATTTTTATCTCCAGCGCGTGAGTCTCTGTATCGGAAATTCTAAAGATATGCTCGTTTTAAAACTATTTTGCGATATTGCTGTTGCACTGGATCTTATGGTTTAAGTGCGAGGAACATGATATTTAATAAAGAAAGGTAACACACAAAATGTTAAAAAACGCCCCTTTGGACGTAATTTAAAATCTGAAACATTTCAATTTTTTTTTTTTTTTTTTTTTTTTTTTTTTTTTTGAGGGGGAGGACACATTTGGTTATTTGGTTATTTACTAACAAATTGTTGCGGTGATTTTCTGAAGGTCAAGGGTAATTTTATCTGTTAGTTGTTTGGTTTCTACTAGAACAGTTCTCTTTTTCTCTTTCGCTTTTGTTCAAAGTTTCGCTAGTGCTGCTTTTGGTAGTTTAGAGTTGTAGACGTTTATTTAATTTTATTTTACAGTTTATAATTCCGAATTGTAGATATAATATTAGCTTATTTTTTCGGATTTTTTATTATTTTCCAAACGGATCAGAGAGGTCTGACCATTTCTGAAGCACTGAAAGTGCTACACGAATGGCTTCAGATAGTGAATCTGATACGGATCCCGGTAAATGTGCAAAACATACAATATTGTGTTGTGCTTTTTCAAAGGTGATGTCACTTTCTTTGAAAAGTACCACCATGAAAAAAATAGACTAAAGTGTAAATATGAAATGTAAATAATGTAAATATCATATAAGTGCTATCTTCACAAAATTTTACTTGTGTACTCTTCTAGGCCTAATTAGACTATCTACCTTTTTTTTTTTTTTTTTTTTTTTCGAAATTCCAACTTTAAGAGGTAGCGTGCCGGAAAGGATTGAAGATTTATATAATCGACCAGCAATTGGCCATATTATTTTGAAAAATAAAAAGTGTTGATGACTGCGCACGATAATCTTAGACTATTTATTAAATTTTAATTCTTATTAGCCCAAATGGGCAATTTGTTTTAAAGGATTTTTAATTTCGTTTTGGCATTTTGCATCGGCTCACTATAAGCAACGCTTTACTTTTCAAATTGTTACAACCTTAGCGCCCTGTATTACATTAAGAAACAAAATAACGAAGAATTTGTACGAATGTATGTATGTTTCTCGTACTATGAGAAAACAGCGGTAATTAGAGACATCCAATTTTTAATAACGTAGTAGGAAAATAATTATTTAAAAAAATTGATAAACTCTGATTTTAAAAGTATCATTCCGGTTTTTTAGACATTAGATAAGTTATTTCTCCCCTTGCAATAGGAAATCAAGAAAGAATATAAAACTTTCAGAAAAAAAAAAAAAAAAAAAAAAAACGAAAATTATGGAAGAGTTTGAAAAACCAAATCAGACGATAGCTGCCTTTGTAAAAAGTTTTGAAATTCTTCGAACATCATTAAATGACATTTTATCATCAAAAATCGCCGTAGATTGTGATCATAATAATAAAAAATCTGATGTGTACACCACATGACTTCCTTGTACGGAATATTAAAATACACGATTTTTTTCTTGAATTTCGTTTAAACTTATTGGATTGAATTAGATCTACCTCGCCGACAGCGCATATACCAAAATAGAATAAATGCATTCTTAAAAATTCACTCTATTTGTTTACCATAGCGTCACTCTAGCGCTAGGTTCAATTAACAGTATTACATTTCGTTCATATTATAACTCGGAATGTACAAAATTTATATCATTTAAAGAATTATCTAATCGTTGCAACATGTTCCATTCAAATACTATAAAAAAGCTAGAACGATGTATAAAAGAAATTAAGCAAACAAAACACAAAAGAAACAGTTTTTCACAGACGATTGAGTATTTCTCATTCAATTAATTCAGTTCTGACTTCGCGACAATTCAACAATACATAAAAACTCAAAATATCTGTATTAAAATTACGAAGTAAATCTTAAACACTTATTTCCTCGAAAAAATTTCAAATTATTACGAAAATATCCATATTGACCGCTATCGAATGCAATTTAACTATGTTTTTGCGTGATATCTGTATGTAAGAACAGGAAAAATGACTCTTTTCCTGCAAAAAATTATAAAACTGCTTTAAAATGAATTCTGAAGGAAATTTTTCCGTGGCGTCTGTACGTGTGTATGTACGTACGTACGTTCGTACGTACGTACGTATCTTGCATAACTCAAAAACGACTGCTATAACATGTTTGATGTGCACCTCGTATTTTGGTTGCAATCGGCAGCACCAAACGTATATAAATATATTTATATATATATATACAGTTTCAAAATAAATTCTTAAGAAGTCAATCCCAAAGAAAGTGAGAGTGAAGATAATGTTCCTGTATATGATTTAGTCCAGGAACTAAAAAAACGCGATTTAGAATTTTTAATGAATATATACTCTGGACAGTGACAGTGGTAAACGTTGATTTCCAGCTGCCGAATATTGTTTCCGAAATAAAACTTTAAACTGTCCTGAGTCCACTTATAAAAGTGATAATGACCTCGATTAAGTGCCGCCGTATAAAAATAGTGTAATTGCAATTGGTATCGTTAAAAGTTATAAATTTCTTGCGAAAAAATAGAAGACAAATTTGCAGTCTTGGGAAAAATTAAAAAAAACCGTAGAAAGTATACAGGGTGTTTATAAAGTCCCGGACTTATTTTAATGTTTAATAACTCATAAAATAATGAAGATATAGACAAACTTATGGCATTTATTGATGGAATAACTTATATATATTTTCCTCTTCAGGTTTCAATATCTTTACTTTTGTAAATATCGTTTGCGCGTGTGGTTAATTCAAATGATTTCATTTTCCAGTCTAAATATCTGTACTTTTCTAAATATCGTCTGCTTATTACTGCATTACTATTATTTACTGCATTTTTCTCTCTTTGGTTTTTGGCAACTATTGCAATGTTATGTACTTTTTCCTTTGGAGTTTTGTAAAGGACAACGTTTACAGGAGGAGAGTGTCGAACATTGATGACCTAAAAGCCAGAATTACAATCTCAATAGCATCTGTGGATGCCGACATGCTTGTCGGTACCTGGCGTGAAATTGAATATCGACTTGATATTCTCCGTGCGAAGAAGGAGGCACACGTAAAAGTTCATTGACAAGGGTCATGAAACTTTTTGAGTCTATCTAACCATTTATGCTATTAATTTTAATCTATCTTTATTATTTTATGAGTTATTAAACATCAAAATGGGTTCGGGACTTTATAAACACCCGGTATATTTGGAATTATAATAAATAAAAAATTTTTTAAATAAAACAGCAAGTACTTTTTTTTAGTTTATTTCTTGATCTGTGTAATGTAATTAATTTTCTAAGTAAAAATGTAGTATGCATTTATAAATAATATTTAAATGAAAATATTTTTGTTATAATGAATATTTAACATATACTTGTCCTACTTCGTTTCTAGAAAGTCCGGCGTTGGTTAAAAGAAAAAAAAACTGTCTTTGGCGTCCCCTCTATTATAATGTCGCTTTTGACTACTCCGCTGGGGTGGAGGTTCAACGTGTACTGACTGTAATAGAATCAAAAGTACAAATTAAACTGGATTAAAAATCTTTTATATTACGCAAATATTTTAATTTACTTATTTTCCAAACGCATTATTTTTTTATCATAAGCAACTAAATCTCATACGAGAACTGCATTGGAGTATTAACAGCCTTCTACGTCACAACATCGAGCACAGAAAAATATTATAATTATTTATGTTCCCTTATTACTCACAGACCTTTTGGAAAGAACACAAGATTCAGTAGACCAAATACAAATGGCGACCAGTTTTCGGCCACCAGTTTAAATAGTTTGGGTGCTAATATAGAAGCTATTAAAATTCTGAGAAGCAAATAAAAGTTAAATAGCAATTGTCCTTTCTCCGGGATTTAAGCGGGGAATTTCCCATTTGGAAACCGAAAGTGTTACCATTTATTCCATGAGAGACAATGCCTTACTAACTCTCTATTGGTTTATAATTACAAACTGAGATCTTTATTTGAAAGCTTTGTGAAAGTTTTTGTTTATATCCTTTATAATGATTGATTATTGACGTATAAAAAATTGGTAAAAGAGATGTATTGAATATATCAAATGATGCACCGAAGCTTTTGACATCGCAGCAAATTTTCTTAAGAATAAATTTATTATTAATCTGAAATAATTTCAGTTATTACAATCCACAGATATCGTATGAATTGATTTCTAATGCCATATATTATTTCATTAAAGCTTATAACATCCAAGAAATGATTTGCAGCAAAATATTATGATCCCTTTCGATGAACGGCCTTTTTCCCTCCATTTCTATGAAAATAAATCAAATTTTAGAACATCCATCTTTATGAAATGTATTTTATTAATCTGAAAGCATATCAATTCCCTTTTAAACTATAATTTTAAGATTCAACAATGAGGTTGATTGCTTCCTTCGGAAGATAATTTCTCTAGAGAAAACGCTAAAGTGCATAACTAGTTCGAGATACGCAAAGAATCGTAAGTCTGCAATAACTTTTATCCCACGGTATCTCTTTGAAGCGATATGATGAATATACACAAAGGAGCAGACACAAATTTCGAACTCGTAAACAAATTCCGCAGCAATATTTAGAATATCATTTAAAGAGCCCTTGCAGAATTTCATTCACTTTACAGCAATTTAGCTAAATCGTTTATGCGTGTTCTGCGAACCTATTCCGTTCTCTGGAGCATACGCATTCCAGAACTGAAAGAACATTTCAACATAAATGCCCTAAAAGAGGCCCAGAAGTCATTACGTGGAATGAGGTTGTCATTATAGGGTTGGTAATTGAGTTCCTCCGCCTTAATGAGAGCGAAAATTGTTTTGTTGAGGGGCAATAATCAAGATATTTGACGGAATATGAGAGGTTTAGAAAAGGATTGCTTATACATGACACTGAAAGCAAGGCACGTTAAGTGTCTTGCGTTTCCAGAAATTTTTTTTTATCTTCTTATAAAAGAAATTTTGGAATTGTTTTTCTAGAATGCATATTTATACTCCTTTTTACTAAGATATTGAAATTCTGGGATGAAATGAGGTTTATTTGGACAATAAATAAATAATTACGTTTGAATTCAAAATGGGAGAGATAATATATTACATTTTCATACATTTTCAATCATCGACATTTTCACTATATTTGCAGCATAGAAAGAATATGAAGTTGCTATAAAATATTGTTAATAGATTTTGCAGTTAAGTACGTAAGTACCTGAATTTTCTAAAATAAAGTAAGCTGAAAAATACAAGCTAATTAATTAATTAATACAAGCATTGACATTTATGTACCAGGTATCACGTAAGTCAAATAGTTCAGTAATGTACAAAAGCAATGTAAAACAGTAAAAGTGATTGAAACAGGATAAAGAAAGTACATTTCTATACTTTGTTAATCATTTAGAATTAGCTTGTGCAAATGCTTATCTTATAGTCCAGAAATAGACAAAATACTGCCAAAGTTATTTCTGAATTAGAAGATGAAAAAGATCTCGGAATATATCGAAGAAGATAAAAGGCAAGCACCCAAACATCTGATTATTTAGAAACATTTTTGCTTAATAAGAGAATATCTTGAAACTATAAGGCTATCGTTAATTTCTGGGAATTTTAGGTAACGTAATATCTTATAAGCTAATAGAGCTTCACTCGCTTTGGTAACACACAATAGATGAGAACTTTACGAAGACGTAAGAACTTATTACTAAGTCTTGCACATTACAACGGAAACGTTCGAAGGGTCTAAAGAACCCTTTTATTTAACTTTGATCAAAAGTTAACAGAAGGCAAGTATTGTGCTTACAGAACCAGCCAGCATTTATTAACCCTTTTCATTGCTTGCGCATTTTGCACCTTAGCAATGGCGGCATTAAACAATATGCTTTACATTGTTAAATAGTCTAACAAATAAAGATCATTGTAATGGAGATTGTATTATGGTGTTAGGCGCCTCCCAGCAGAAATGTTTTCAACTAATTTTTTCTTTCGGAATCTTTTAGCGCATTCGGCTAATCTTTGGAATATGGTAACAGGTAGTTTGGCGACATTTTGGTAAGGCGATAAAGGTTACTAGCTAAGACTTTAGCAGTGTACATGGATAAAGTCAAGAGTGTGCGCAATGCCATTTTTGTGCAATTCTCGGATGGCTTTTTAAGTGAAAATAGGTCGACGTGTGCATAGATACCGTGTATGTGCAGTTCTTAAAAACGCGGCAAGCAGTTTGCGATTCTGCACTTTCCCCAATTTCGCACCTAATCTTCGTCATGGTTAAGCACTTTTGTTCCATAACAGTTCTAGCATAAGCGTAATTCGGCTAGCAGATTGTTGGGAAAAAATGTTGAGTAAAAAAAAAAAAAAAAAAAAAAAAAAACATGCCTTTCCTTCGTAAAAACAAAATGGCGTCCAAAAAAAAACTAGCAGGTTGCTGTAGCAGGATTGGTCGCCAAATTTTCGCCAAAAAATCGCCAAGTTACCATAATCTAAATATTAACAGAGCATTCTTTAATTGTCGTCTCTGCACAAATTTTCGAATTCTTCCATATTTAGTTACAGCTACAGAGTGCTGTATTTAGGCCAAGTTTAATTACGATCGTCTTGTGTAAATTTCTCATGTTAGTCTAAATGCATAACCATCTAATATCCTATAAAATGTTTTTCTATTCTCCATGTCCATTTCTATCGATAATCTTTACTGATAAAAATTATTAAACTTTAAATAAGCTCTTCTGGGAGATCATAAAATCTGAACCATTTCAGATTTAAAGTTTGCTTTATTTGAATCTAATTTTATCTCCCAGTGTTCCAAAAAGTATGCCACTAGTTTTCTAGAAGTAAGTAATAGCTTTAGTGAAATAAATAAACAAGCGTACAATTGCACTGCAAAGGGAAACAAATGGGAAAAGTTTATTAACTACAATAAAAATTTAACATAAAAATTAAATAAAGAAAAATAAAATTTCAAATCTTTCAGATTATAAAGTCGCACCAAAAGATTTGTTAAGGTTTCTGGAGCTCTCAGTGTTCATCGCAGGTTATCAGACTCCTGCTAACACATTTTTTTTTTTTTGTCATTTCAGATTTATGGCTTAGAATGTCTTTCTTTACATTTACGCCACATAGGCTTCGAGAACAAAATCACAAAATATTTAAAAACAGATTATCTTTAGAATTCACGGGAGAGTGTTAGGGTTCGCTGTACTTTTTTCTTTTATAGTCATTGTAGAATACCTTTGATTATTAACTGCTCGAGCAGCAAGACGCTTAAAAATGTCGCCATAGAAAAGAAAAAAATACGTAATGATTTTAATGAATCCAGCTAGTGTCATTACATAAAATATTAAATACGCTTCTGGCCACCCAAATTGCAACACTAAGAAGGACAAGAGATATCACAACAAAATTTATTTAGTAGATAACATGTCTACCAAGTATCAAATGATTAAATTTATAGACTTCTGTGAAGTGTGGCTCCTTCCAGAATCAGTAGCCAGAGTAGCCGCCATTGTTGGAGATCACCGCTGCCACATGCCTCGGCATTGATTCAAAGAGACTTCGGACGTGTTCTTGGGGTACAGAAGACCAAGAAGCTTCCACACGTTGCCAAAGTTGATCTGGTGTGGCAGCTTGGGATGTAATCTGGGTCAATCGTTCAGCAACCATGGACCACATGTTTTCTATCGGCGAAAGATCCGGAGAGCGAGCCGTCCAGGGAAGCAATCCAGTCTGGCGATTGACGAAGAACCCTTAGACAATGCGTGCCATGTGTTGTCGCGCAATATCCTGTTGAAATATGGCTGTTGGCAAGCCCTGAATGTGAGGAAAGACAACTGGCTCCAACACCTCGGAGATGTAGCGCTGGCTGTTTAAAGTACCGGCAATGCGTATTAGAGGAGTGCGAGAGTGCTATCCAATACCGCCCCATACCATAATACCCGGTGCAGGACCAGTGTGGCGGTGCATAACGCAGCTGCTCAGCATCCTCTCTCCACGGTGTCTCCAGACTCGAATCCGACCATCGTGGTGTTGCAGACAGAAGCGTGACTCGTCAATAAAGACAATTCCATTCAATTCTGCCGTCCACATCCTTCTTTCATCGCACCATTGGCGGCGGAAACGTCTGTGGTTCTACGTCAAGGGTAGACGAAGCAACGGACGCCTTGCTGACAGACCACTCTGCTGTGAACGGCGTCGAATGGTACGCACAGACACTGGATGATGCGTTACAGACTGAATGTGCCGTGCTATGGTTCGTGATGTGACTGAGCGATTCGTCACTGCCATGCGCACAATGTTCCTGTCATTACGTGAAGTGATGCACTGAGGTGGATGCGATCGAACACGTCGGTCCGTCGTACACTCCAGAATCCAACGGTCACATATCCTCATTACAGTTTTTTCGTTTCGTCCAACATGACTACCGATTTTCCTGAAAGGTAATCCACACTCTCGGTAGGCCACTATCCTTCCACTGTCGAACTCGGATACTTGATCAAACGATGATCGCTGTTTACTACGAGGCATAATTGATCGTTTTCTTGAAAAAAAAAAAAAAAAAAAACAATAAAAACGCAATTGCCGAACTTGAAATCGTCGAAAACTCCAAGCCTTAAATTGCGCTTTGAAGTGGCGCCACAGGCGCGCGTGATGTGCGTGTGCGCTGAAATTCTAATCATTTACATATCTCACCTCCGCTAATGCATGTTGTAAATTTCATGTCATTTGCATACTTCTTTCAGGGTGTTGCGTTTACGTTGGCCAGCAGTGTATTTCTAATTAAATATTTCATAATTTAAATGCGTTTTAATATCTGAAATATTGGATCCAAGTTAGTAGCATAAAAATGTCTGCAGAATTCTAGCTGTAGTTTTACGTTTAAAATATTGAATTAATCGTTGGAGGTTAAGTTAAGCTACCTGTCTTGTAATCTAAGACATTGGATTAAAAGAGAAGTAACTTGAAGCGATTTGGATCGTATTCCTCAAGAAGCATGTATATTTCCTTTTATATCATTTTACATTAAATTTTGCATTTACATCATAAAAGTTATGATACTTGCAGAGCTGCTTGCATTATCCAGATATATCTGCTATATCTGTAGGGAGGATTTCCCGATGGACATGGAAACCTATTTCAGAGTTTGCAGAATGACTAATATGGAGGTTATTTTTCAAGGGTGGATATCAAGATATGCTTTGTGCTCCTTACTTTTTCATGCATAATTCATGCAATGAATTAGCACCATAAAGTAAATATTGTTGCGTTTTTTTTATCCTACTTCTGACACCAGTTGTTACGTTATTTTCTTCCTTCACGTTCGTACGGGGTTTGTAGATGTGGAGTGAATAACGACGACACTTGATGAAGTATCGAAACACACTTTATTGCCCAGTATTGTCAGGACAGTTCCAAAAACACGTTTTTACAGTCGTCGATGAACTACTATAAACACGCTGACACGATCAGCGACACAGCATTCAGGTTATCAGGCTATCACGGTGAAGACAGCTTCACTGCAAAGCACTACAGTACAGCTGCCGACTCTGCTTGGTCGTTCTCGGAACTCCACGTACTCTCGAGACTCTCCACGCTACAACTCGCGATGCACTCGACGACACGGCTCCCGACTTTTCGGTTCAGTCGTTTCCAGAGCTCAACATGCTCTCTCGACGATGCACGAACCGCGATACACTAGGAGACTCCTTCGGTTAACTCGACGACCCGCTCGGTACTCGCTGCCCGGCTAGACGAGACACACTACGAGGCACACACACTCGCCCTCTCGACGAGGCACTCTAACTTGGCCTCTCGATGAAGCACACTCTCGGTACTAACTGACTGACTTTGGAACTTTGGAACTTTGCCGTTATACTGGCTTTCAGCAGGAAATTAAAATCCTGCTCTTGCCAGTTCCTGATGTGATCCCATGTGGGGCCTGACAGAGTCGAAACCTGAAAGAAATTTTCTCTCGAGGAAGTAGAAGTGTCCTGGAGAGTACTGACTGACTGCGGACCAGCAGGGTTTATATAGCTTTCGGCTTGTGTTCGAGAATATTATGGGTTAAACCGGTAAGAATTCGTTCCAGAAGGTTCTCCATCCGACCATGGCATATCGCCAATTTTGTCGCCAAATGGGCGATTTCTCGCCAAATTTGGCAACCCGTCCTTCTCTTGTCGTTTTATGGCAAACCTAAAACTGCTTTGCGGGGAAGCCATCTCACTGCGCCTTGACATTTTGTAACACTGTATAAACAGGAAATGCTTAATCTTGGCGTACTACTGATTTGAAGGAGAAAAATAATCATTTTATAACTGCGTTTTTCTATTGTTAATTTCAAATGATTCAATCAAAATAATTGTGATACATGGTCAGAGGGAATGATTTCCAAACAGTTTCGCATAATAAAAGTTATTATTGTAATAAAGTGGATTATCTGGAAAAAAAACAACATAAAGCATCATTCTTCCCAAGAAGTTCATCAAAGTCTTTGCTTACAAGCTTGAAGAATATTATTGATTCCTCCAGGCACGAAAAAATATATTTACCAAGGCAGTGAAAAGAATGGATTGCCATTATTATAGAAGCAACAACTCAGTAATATGTAATGACATCGAACGCCTTATAGAGCTATTATTTTTTTGAAACAGGAGAGATGAAAAATGAGCAATACCCTCCCCGGGACTCGGACCTGGACCTCTTGAATACGAGCCAAGTGTGCTACCGTTCCAACATGAAGGCATTCAAAAAGAAGGGAGAAAATACATTATATACTCCGGCGTGGCCTGCTAAGCTTCGTTCAGACGAGGGCGTAAAGAGTATAAGTGGTTAAAGCCGAGCTCCGTTGCCACGGCAACCAGTCTGTGCTACGTCACAAAATCTGGTTTAGTGCTCGTGGCATAGGGTTCAAAGTTTTCACCTTTACGCCGAGTTTGGGATAAGCATGGACCAATCAGAGAGAAGCTAAAACGAAGCGGCGTTCTACAGAAGATTTCGCTGTCACAAAACAAGCAGAGCGAACGCGGGAAATCAATTGAGCAGAAGGACAGCGCGGAAAAGTTGTAGACACATCCACCACACGCGCAAATTTAGCTTCTCTCATTGGCCACGGCTTACACCCCGTTCTCTACGCCGCCGCCTGAACGCAGCGTATGTCCATGAGACCAACTTATTTGGTTAGGTGAGTAGGGCTGTACCCGCTTCTTGTACCTCATATACTCCATTGGCGACTGGAAATTATGGAACCCGGTCTCCACATCCTGGTGGGGAAGAATCATCGTCCACCACTTTTCAGTTCGGGTGTCACTGTAGAGCCTTTAGTTATTTTTTGATGCGGAAGACGGGAAAAATAAGCAATGTCCTCGCCGGGACTCGTCCCTCACCTCTCGAATACGCGCCGAGTGTGCTACGGTTACACCACGAAGACGTGCAGAAATGAGAGTGAAAATACCTTATAACCTTGCGAAAGACACTGATCTTTCCTTTTATGAATCCAAGGGTATATCGTCTTTTCACTGTGAGGACAAAAATTCAGTTCGGGATGGTGTTTTTAAGTAACGGTAAGATGGAGATTAATATTCTTATCAGATTATATTTTATCTCTTAGGTTTTATACTATTAGATTATATCTTATCTACAAGGTTACTACTACAGAGATTAATATCTTATCTGCAAGTCTGAAAAAGGAAATATAAGGTCACTTCTTTATCTATGAAAAACCTAAATAACCACAAAGATGACTGGGTAATTTGCATAGATTTCAGGAATTATTTGGGGAGGGCTAGTGATCAAAAACGTTATTAAACTATGTTTGCATTTTATCTCTCTGAGATAATAGTTCAAAAAATGAAAGCTGAGTAAGAAAAGACTAGCCTTCAAGAGAATGCACCAAAATATCCGTAAAAAATCCGTAAAATGTTGGTGATAAAAGATAGAAACTTATCTTTAGAAGAAAAATGAGCTCATGTGAAACAGATATTTAATAATATCATCATTAATTTCTGGTAATAGGAAATTAAATTATGTACTTAGTTCAATCTTACATTTCAAAGGGATTAAAGTGGATTATTTGTATTTAATTTATTACAAATATCGTTCCCTAATATTTCAGAATTTATTCTGGTTATAACGCGTTTTTAAAGAAGAAATGCGCGCGAGAAGCATTTATAAGCGAAACGTGTTCATTGATAAAGGTAAACATCATACACTGCTGAAAACTTCAGATTTGCGTACTTTGAAATTCTGTACTTTGCTAATATAATTTAATTTACTCAGTATACATTTTTAAAAACTAAATGATAGAATGGGAGTTAACTTTTAGAACAAATTAATTTGGAAAATATATTTTCAGATTAAACTACATCTGGAACTCTATTTAACTAGCGATACGTAATCCATTGTGTGACATTTCCATATTTGAGTTCTAATTCTTTTATTTTAGTATTTCCTGGTAAATCGGCCAGGTAAAATTCCTGGTAATGGCTGTAAATGTGGTATCAGACTTATATTTCATTCCGTACCCGCCAATTATCTCTCTGCATCTTATGAATAAAAATTCAGCCAAACGTTATTATCTATGAAGCATATGAGCGACGTGTACTTCGTTAAAGATAATACTGAAAGTAAAGATAAATGTGCTGTGGAAACGCCGTACTTCAGGCAAGTGACTGGCAAGATATTGGGGCAAAGCTAAGTTACAAGATGTCATCTGTCAGTTCATTATTAAATTCGGATTTATCAAACAAGTCACCCATCAGAATGGAGTAATAAATATTAAGAATTGGCTTAACTTTACTCAGAGTCTTTACTTCAGTCA
Source organism: Stegodyphus dumicola (assembly GCF_044657685.1). Lineage (NCBI taxonomy): Eukaryota > Metazoa > Arthropoda > Arachnida > Araneae > Eresidae > Stegodyphus > Stegodyphus dumicola. Next base: position 234,872,019 of record NC_140772.1, on the reverse strand, counting down.
AAGCAAACTCCATCAGATTTAAATTTCAAAGCTTTGTAAAGTGTCAGTAGGAATTCTATTGTCATAAAAGAATAATTCCAAAAGCTTTGAAATTTAACTGGTTTTGATGTATTACTTTGAAGACTAGACAAGTTTTTGAAAAACTATTTCTCCATTTTATTGCATTATTATATTCACTTAGTATAAAACAATTAGATACACTGATGAAACACGATAGGATATCTGAAAATATATTTTGATAAATAATATCGCATATTTAATACATAATATTTTGCTCTTAATTTTATTTTATTCAGTGCTTAGTTGTTAAATGTTGCACTACCTGTGAGCAATTATGGCCAGCAGGACTGGTCCAGCTGCGACTTCAGAAGTATATTTCTGTGACGCATTGCTCAGTTAGAAAATTTTTTGAACGAATTCGCTATATGATGTATATTTTCATATTTATAACCATTTAGGACAATCTTTCCTAAATGTTTCCTAATGACTCGATGTTATAGAGGTGAGATCCTCAGACCCCAGATGTGTGATCCCTTATGTTGCAACAATCTGCAATGTCTCATTCTCATGGATGACAAATAATTCAGCAGTTGGAAAGATCTTTTGCACAGGAGTGGGAGAGAATACCCCAGTCCCTCGTTGATAACTTCATTGATTCCATGCCTTCTAGGTGTACGATGGCTAGTGTCCGTCATTAAGAACTCTTTTTATTAATGTCAAATAACAAAATAGAAAAACTAGGCATATTTCTTAGTCATATGCATCTAGCTACCATATAAGACCATATAATCTTTTATGTTTTTTAAATCACATTAAAAAATAAAAGGCATAAATAAATGAATTTTTTACTAGTAAAATATCGAAAACTTGAATTATTTAACTTTAAAATCACAAGAATCTTGAAATAACCGGTGTTTATTACTTCAAGATCTTTTCACAGGTACTTGCTAAGCATCACGCAACTCATGGCTCGAAGGCGTAACTTCAAACTGGCTTTCGAGGATGCATAAGATAGTCATGCCGCCCGGACGAGAATGTGCTTAACGGCACTGACTGTCGTACCGAAAGGCCCGTGATCGAATTCCGGAGAAGGCGTGGATGTAATTTGTCCATCTCTTCATCGAAGGCAGCTATGGCCCACCTATTAGGTGCCTTCATAATAAAGATACCACTGCTTCCGATCTTAATAATGGCCAACGCTTGTAAACGGATAGACTCCGTCATTGAGGGGAAGAGGGGAATGATTATAATTGTAACCGTAAAGTGGTATGCAGTTTATCACTGTTTCGCCATAAACCAGCTAGTGGTGACTTTCAGTTTCATAGAAATAATTGTAACTCATTAAATAAGTACTTGAAAGTTCATTAAAATATATAAGTAATATTAATAATTTCCGTATTGAAAATTCATTAAAATGTATTAATTAAGTAACTGATAATTAATTCCAATACTTAATAATTAAGTAAAATATGCAAGGAATATTAATAATTTAAGTATTGAAAATTCATTAGAATATAATAGTTAAGTAATTTCCATACTTAAAGGAAAATATATAAGGAATATTAATCACTTAAGTATTGAAAATTCATTAAAATATATAAAGGAATATTAAGAATTTGTTTGCTGAAGCAATTTTAAACTAACCCCAATTTCTCCTTGCGAGCACAATATAACTCCAAATGCTACTTGGTTTGAGCAAGATCGTACTCTGTCCGGAATTAGTGGAAAATTTGTAATAACTGTAATGCTTCTTTTTTCTACGTTAAGCAACCATTTTAGTAATATGCAAGTGATAGATCTTTGCTTTTTATTTTTTCACATTTTACTTGGAAAAACTACAATCAATTAAAAAATATGTTATTAATTTAAAAAATTGTAAAACACATTTTTAAAAAAATTACGCTATTATACAAATTTTTGACTTCTTTGATCGAAAGACATATATTTTATGTTATAATAAATTTTTGTTAATTGTTAATATATAAAAATATTGGTATATTATAACCTAAAACTGAATAATCTTTTTTTTTTTTTTTTACCATACCAAATTTTAATATTAAATGACGCATAATCGAATTCAGTTAAATTAACCAAAGAAACCTTTTTATGGAGTCATCCTGACCGAAAAGCTGTTAGTGACTCCGAATACCGTACGGCCGAGAAAACTGTATATCCGTTCATAGAAGGTAACGGTGGCGCCTATGATGTGTCTGCATAATACACTAGTCTAAACAGTTATGGTACATTGTGAATTCAGTATCAAATAACTGTACAATCGACAACATGTTTAACAAAAATGAAATAGAAAACATGAAAAAGGAAAATTATAAAGTTTGAAATGTACGGAATATGAATATTTTGTATAGGACGTTGAATGCTATGCGTTTTGGATAAGGAGTGAAACGTACAGCATTCCTTTTGTAGGAAGAAATCAAAAACAACTGACACGCATTGAATGATTTGTAATAGTGAATACGATGTTTCAGCAATATAACTTATCTGAATCAGTAGCCTGGAGGCTCATCGGTCAAATAGAAGCGAGTCAAACGCAGTCTGGCGGAAACGTTAGCAGTTTCTCAAAGTATCACTTCCAGACTATAGAATCAGTTTTTTGGAAACTGGAAATGTTCGAAGATCGGACAAGGTCGTTCGCCTGCAGCAACGTAAAATGAGGATCAGTATTTAGCACTAACGGCTAGAAGAAACCGCAAAATATACTCCACGTTCTTGCAGCAGCATCTTCACAGGACTACTGGTACACGAGTTTCGACTCAAACAGTTTGAAACCGATTCAGCCATGTGGGTTTGCATGCTCGCAGACCTATGGTTTATGTTTCGTTGACACAAGACCAACATGCTGCCCGCAGAAGGTGGGCACAAGAGCATCTCCGACGGGGACGAGATGAGTGGAGCAACATGCTCTTTCCGGACGAGTCCCCCTTTAGTTCACGACCTGATAATAGGCGGATTCTCATTTGGGGCGAACTTGGTACATGGAATACTTCTGAATATGTGCATGAAAGTTTCCAATTTGGCGTAGTGATGGTCTGAGCCGGTGTGGTCCGGTGCTTTCTAGATGTTCAAACTGACCCTCTTTAGGTCTGAGCCGGTTATTCTAATAATGGCCACACCGACATTATCAGGAATGGAGCCCTAATGACTCAACGTTATAGAGGTGAGATCCACAGGCCTCAGAGGTGTGGTCCCTTATGTTGCAACAATCTGGAATGACTCATTCTCATGGATGACTAATAATTCAGCAGTTTGAAACATCTTTTGCACAGAAGTGGAAGAGAATACCCCAGTCCCTCATTGATAACTTCATTGATTCCATGCCTTCTAGGTGTACGAGGGCTTGTGCCTGTCATTAAAAAACTCTTTTTATTGACGTCAAATAACAAAATAGAAAAACTAGGCATATTTCTTAGTCATATGCATCTATCTACCATATAATCTTTTATGTTTTTTAAATCCCATTAAAAATGAAAGCCATAAATAAATGAATAATTTTTTTACTAGTAAAAATATCGAAAACTTGAATAATTAGACTCTCAGTTAACCCTTTGCGGCACAGTGTGTCCAGACCGGTCAGACCATGCTATCTTCACAAAATTTCCTTCTGTACGCACAGAAAAATTTAATGAAAAGGGATTTATAGGTTAATGTAGGTTACTCTGAACCTTCTTTATTTATAGTAGATGGCAGCTCAACACAAACCAGTCCGTATATTTTAGCCATGTTTAGTTTTTTTAAAGACCCTCGTTTTTCAAAGAAATCTTCCAGAATTTTTTTAGGGTATAAAAGGAATCGTTTGAAAAGAAATTTCTATGTTATTTTTTGGCTGTAAGCTAATCTCCTTATTCTATATTAGTTTTAAATTTTTACCTTGAAATCTTGCCTAAAATCAAACTGCGAACCCTAGGTGTGCCCAGACCGCGCTCACAGATAATCTAGGACAACTGAAAGTCTGTATTCTTTGTTTCTCCGCATCTCATCGGTCAGTTCATTGACAACAATGCTCGTTTCAGCACTCTTTTCAAAACTCATTCAATCAGTGTGTGCACCTTTGGACACACCCACAAAATTAAAACGTGCTATCTTCACAAAATTTTACTTGTGTAATCCTCTAGGCCTAATTAGACTGCCTACCTTTTTTTAATCAAAAATCCGAATTTATAGCCGGAAAGGGTTAATATGCATGTATCTCTATACAGAATTGTAGAGAACCATTATCCCTTATTCCGTCTCTCTGTTTTGAAGGATAATCTGTAAGTTGATGCTTCCGTGAGATGCAGTATACTGACAATAAAGATTAACTTATTTGTTTATTGTTATAGCTACCATTCTGATAAAAGTGCAAAATTTATTAACTTCTCCATTTTAAATATGAGTAATTTAACATTGCATCTTGGAAAATATGAGAGGATTTTGGAAGGTCATTTAAAACGATCTAATTACAAATTACGTTAATTTTAATAACTCAATTAAATATTTTTATATTTAGCAAGTAGTAAAATAACTATTACATTTCAAGGAAAACAATTACACTTTTTCATACTGAGTGGCCGTTATTCTGTCTCATACTGTGAAAGACCTCTCTTGTGTTTCTATAAACACATTGTAATATTTCTATAAACATATTGTTATTATTATCATATCGTCATACAGTTTTTCAAATTATTAATTATTAAGAAGATGAACAAATGATTTTCTATTGGACTTGACCTTTAAAATACTCGACTTTTATACTTTAGTGCTCAAACACAGACGTCAATTTTTATAATTCCTTTCAGTTCTCACTTTTCTAGCTAGGATATTGAAAATACCTCTGCAGCCATTTTATTCAATTTAAGTCACTTCCTCTGTGCCATAAATAATCATCCCAGTAATAAAGAAACCTAAGGGCAAAAATGTAAAGTGATAACTTTGATGGTCTTTTCTCGTATTTTGATATCAAAAGCTTCGAAAAAGTCGATATAAATCCCATTTTTATGGCTCTCTATTACGATCCCCACAACCGTGGTATGCGCTGCGATCGTAGTTGTAAATTTTATGCTGCGTCTTCCAAAAATGCGTAAGCTGCTTCCGAAACTGGAGACTTTATGATCGAAATCCTGTTGAATACTGTGCAGGCATAAGAAAAACCCGCAAAAATGCTGGAGGTCGTATTAAGAGAGACACACCACCTCTCGATGCGAAACTTCTTTACAGCCCAGGAAAATCAATTTTCTAACTTATAGTGAACAATAAGCGCCCATAGAAATTCTTTCGAGTTTTTTTGCTCTTAAAGTCGATAACGTTAGAAGTCATAAAAGTATAAAAGTATGTAACTAACAGTGATGAAGAATATGTCATAGGATATGATTGGATATATCAGTTTTGTTGTTGTGTCTTTGGTTAAAATGAAGAAATGAACAAGTGGAAATGGTACAGTTGTGATGTCTGGAAATAAAATTAAATATGTTTCATATATGCTGGAAAGAAATTTTAGGTATTTCAAAAGCATCTATTATTATATACTTTCAAGTGTCGAAGCAAACATTTCTGCTTTTTGTGAAGAAGGTTTAATATTTCCTTTCATAGCTTTTACATTTCATGAAGAATTATGAGAATACAATTTTTAAAAAAAATGTTTAACTTTTTTCAGAAACGTATTCTTTCAAATTTCTATGAATCAGCATTCAATATATAAGGAAATCAAGAAACAATTTAAGAAAATATAGTTTTCTTGTAACTGAGAAACTTTAAAATAAAAAGAAAAGTTATCACTTTTAAGATCTGAGACAGTTACGATTGCTAGTCTACTTTTTGAAATTGAGTACAGCGGAAAACTGAAATTTCTAGAAATAATATGAGATTACTATAAAATAAAATGTAAAAAAATAAAATAAAATAAAAATCTGAAATCTTTCAGGGTTTATATTACTCCAAGTGGTTCGATTCCCGGCGAGGGCGTTGCTCATTTTTCCTCTCTCCTGCTTCGAAAAGGCCCACAAGCGGCCGAGCGGTAACGTCGCTGAACACTGGTAGTTCGGTCCGAGGGTCGAATCCCGCAAACGGGCTGGCTGCATGGGTGTTTTCGTGGTTTTTCCCATGTGTAACGTGCATACAAGCCAGTTTTCTTTAGAAAGTCCTCCATGAAGGCGTCCCTCCCCTTAGACAGATAGCCCTCAAGGCTTTGCCGTAATTAAATAACCTAACCTAACCTGCTTCGAAATAACTTAATATCTCTATAAACTATCTTTCTCTCTTTTACAAATTCATTTTTGCTAGTATTTTAATACATTTTTTATTCTCGCATCTTACGTTACGAGTAATATAAAATATCTTCTAGATTATTTGCTTTAAACTCAGTGTTTTTGTTTTCCACGCCCTAAATCCGAAACATCTGTTTTGTTTATATCAGCTATCGCTTTTATTACGCATCTGATTTGTTTCAATTTACCTAAAAATTTCGTTTTCAGTGATGTTTTATGACTTTCGATTAATTTCTAAACTCTAACAACTGTAACCACTAAACGAGATTTGAGCCTAGAGTGTGAAAGGTTATTGTTCATCCAAAGGGCCTCCAGAAGTCCAACTAAATCAAAGAAATGACACTAACTGACAAAACAGAAGGAAAACAGTGATTCACCTCAGTTGAAAATAAAAAAAAAAAATAATAAAAAAAAAAAAACACCTTGGTAACTGTAAATATAATAAAAGCACAACAAGAATGACAAAAGATAAAGTCTGTGATAAATCCCCGTGCATTGAGAAACATCATAAAATTAATATTTTGCATAACAGACATAACAACGCGCAGTCAATTTAATAATTCAATTCTTAAAAGCATATTTATAATAAAAATAGTGCAATTTAAGAAATTCCATATATTATCTTTCTTTAAGATTTAAAAGAAGAAATAGTTAAAAGAAATTATTTTTATTTGATGCAAATTGTTTCTGAACACCGGAAATGAGAATTCTATGCAATCACAGAAACCCAGGAGATAAAACCAATTTTCATAGGCAAAGATCCAAGTAAATTTCCACTTAATGGGATTATCAGCTTTCATTGTATTTTTTTAACTCCCTCAGAGACAAAAAAGAACGTCTTATATTTTGAATTGATATTAAAGAAAGAAGAAAACTCATCCTTAAGTTAAATTGGCAATTATTAATTTCACGCTTTCGTACACAAATCAAGCTAAAAAAAGATAAGTAAAAAGAACTTATTTTTATGCTAAACGCGAATGAGAGATTGGATCTAAGGATTAAGAAACTGAGAATGGTGCAATTTATTCAGTCTTTCATTGTTCTGCTAAGACCTCCTTCACTTTAAACTCTAAAGCATTAAAAATATAACGGATCTTTTTTGTCGGACCCTTTTTCGCACATTAATTAGGAAGTTTATTTTCTTACTTCTCTCAAATCTTTCTTTTAATTCATCTTAACTGCGATAATTCCTCAAAGTGTAGTTTGCTCCATTTGCTTCATTACTGGACGAATATTCATGTAATTAGTTTATTCCTAATTAGAGAGATATATTATTCGAGCTACAATGATCCCGATTTTCGAGTGCATTAAGATGCCCAAGCTTGAAATGAAATTCAGTCACCTCTAAAATCTATCTGCATTACTGAGTAATCTATGCTTATGTCCTGGATATTTCAAAAAAGAGAGTAGATTTTATCCATAATCGTAATTTTTTGGAATGCAAAATTATGTGAGATATATTATGAGTCATGCAACAGAGCGAAGATTCGAAGATCTGCTTTAAATTTCAATCATGAGTTCAATATGGAAAATATATGTATAATATTTCATATTGTTAGATTAGTCGAATTTCATATTGTTAGATCAGTAGCAAAATGCCTATGCCTACGTTTCGAGATTCTGAAGTCTCAAACCTCAACTCTTATGATTTTGTGTCGATCAGTTCAGATATATAATACACGCTAAATTTGTTTCGTCTCTCACAACAAATCCTTTGACTCATTGCTTTATCGCGTAGGGACATTAAGTATTTTTGGAACCGTCGACATCTCAATTACGCGCTGAGCGTGCAGACCACTACACCAAAAAGGCTCGCTAAGAAGGCGGGAGAAGTACCTTATATAATCCCCCTTTTAAAGGGTAGGGGACCTAATCGCTAAATCCTGGTTGAGGAGAATCGTCATCCAACAGCCTTCTCGTTCGGGCGCCAGTGTAGAGACCTTTGGTATTTTTGGAAGCAGGCAAGAGGAAAAATAAGCAACGCCTTCGCCGGGAATCGAACCGCTGACCTCTCAATTACTCTCAATATTAGTTCAAAACGAAAACGTTTTGAACTAATATTTTTTTATCATTACCGTTCGACGTTTCTTCCAATAAAATACAGTTCATATCCTTAACAGTCTTTCTTTAACAGATTGATTCTGCAAAGTATTTCTATTATCAAGAGTTTTCCTCTTCTTATTTTGTTTTTGTCAACGATGTGAGAATTATCTGAATTATTTATCGCATACATAGTTTGGTAATATTTCCAATGAGCACAGTATTTCCAATTAAAGCAATATAGTTATATAAAATTTTATGATTATAGTCACCGTTTAAAAAGGTCTGTACCAAAAATAACGAAATATTGCTAGTTTTACAAAATATTGTGTTTTTAAGCTTTTGTGCGAGCAATAAATCATTTGAAATACAGGTCTTAAAATATTCTTCATGTTACTTATGAATTTATCTTTGTGTTACAGATTAACTTTAGTAATTAGAAAAAATCTGAAGTGTACACCACATGATTTCCTTGTACGGAATATTCAATTATACGCATTTTTTCTTGCATTCCATTTAAACTTAAGTGGATTGAATTAAATCTACTTCGCCGATAGTGCATAAACCACAATAGAATAAATGCATTCTTTAAATTGGCTCTACTTGTTTACCATAGCGAAACTCTAACGCTAGATTTACTTAACAATATTATATTTCGTTCATATTATAATTCAGAATGCACAAAATTTATATCATTTAAAGAACTATCTAATCGTCGCTGCATGTTCTATTCAAATAATATAATAAAGCTACAACAATGTATAAAAGAAATTAAACAAACAAAACAAAAAAGAAACAGTTTTTCACAGACGATTGAGTATTTCTCATTCAATTAATTCAGTTCTCACTTCGCGACAAGGCAAAAATACATAAAAACTCAAAATATCTGTATTAAAAATTACGAAATAAATCTTAAACACCTATTTCCTCGAAAAAATTCCAGAAAGATTAAGCTTGATTTAATTCGCAATAATAAATGAAGGCGTTATCTTTGTTGTTGCGAAGCTAAGTTTCTCTAGATTGGCAACAAATCCACTATCCTGCTGTTTCAAATGTAAACGAGCAATTGCCGCTATCAAAAAAAATATTAGGTTTAGCGGCACTTAAACAACTTTAAAATTGTTGATAATTCTAAAAATATTGCATTCAGATTTACTAAAGGCATAAAAACCTTAAAGATAAGAACAACATCATTCAATAATTTTTAAAGCAAAAAATGTACAATATACAAACATATAAGAGTAAAAGAAACTGAGATTACCGAGCCGGGTAACAGAGTGGATATATATATATAAATATATTTATATACGTTTAGTGTGGCCGACTGCAACCAAAGTACGAGGTGCAGATCTACTTGTTATAACAGTCCTATATACAAAATTTCAACGTTCTGAGGCTACTCGTTATTGAGTTATGCGTGATACATACGTAACGTTTGTAAAGACGCGACGAAAAATTCTCTTCAGAATTTATTTTAAACCAGTTTTATAATTTTTTTGGAAAAGAAGAGTATTTTATTCTTTCCTTACGTACAGATATCACGCAAAAACATCGTTAAATTGCATTAGATAGCGGTCAAAATGGATATTTTCGTTGAAATATGCTGCCTGAAAATTTTCGAGATTACAATACTTCCTTTTTACTTCGTACAAGGAAGTAAAAAATTAAAAAGAAACATCAAAATTTCAGAATTTTTATAAATTTTGGGTCCGATGCATGAACGGAAGATATAATTTTATCTCAAACGTACCTTTTCATTTTGCTTAGTTAGCCGACAGAGAACTTTTCCGTGGTATAGCAAGTAAATGTTTTTTAAAAAATGTGTTTTTCCGGCACACCTTATTTCCACAAGAGAAATTATAGAAAACAGGTATGACACGAACTAGACTACCCACGCTATATCCCGTACGAGAAATTATGCACATCATAAATGACACGGACTAGACGGCACACCCTATACTCCGGAAGAGAAATTATGCAAAACATAAATGACACGGAATAGGCAAACTACCCTATATTCTGTAAGAGTAATTATGCAAATCATAAATGATACGGACTAGACGGCCTACACTATATCCCGTTAGAGAAATTGCGCAAAGCATAAATGACACGGAATAGACACCAGACCACAAATGACACTGACTTGACTGCCTATCCTATATTCCGTAAAAGAAATTATGTAAAACATAAACGACACGGTCTATACGGCCTATCCTATATCACGTGAGAGAAATTATGCAAAACATAAATGACACGGACGAGACTTTCCGATTATCATTTCACAGCAGGAATATGATGGGAAAGTCCCTTTTTTGAAATCATTAAACAAATATATGATAATCTACCAAATATAAAATCTTCATACTTTTTTCCTGTTTTAAATTATTGTATTAAAGAGTTAATACATAGATTAGTTTGACGTTAAACTATACAAAAAGCTTCCTTTTTATCCTTTAAAAAAAACGTTACAAAAAATCAAAATTTCATTATAATTCTAAATTGATTTCACTTTAATTTTTTATGAATAATTCCCTTTCGTTCAGCGTTTTATAAGATATATTACTAGCCCTAAATTACACTAGTAATCATTTGCTTGATTTCAAAGAGCTGTAAACATGAATCATAAAACGCAAACAGCAAAAATACAAAGAATTTCTCTAATTATCATTAAAAAGATATATTATTTTTTACTTTGTTTTTGGCAGGCAAAAGTTTTACGCAGAGCCTAATTAAACCCCTTACAGGAAGTTGCATCATTAAGTTAATGACTCAACCACAAAAGTGTCGCTAATGAGAAATATTTTTTGGAGATGAGAAATATTCATGTGAGACTAGTTTAACTCTTTAAGGAGTAAAAAATCAAATTTCACCACCGGATTTTTAAAGTGACTTGAATATTTATGATTAATATTTCCTTATTTGTACATTCACTTATTATTATTATTAATATAATGCGAAGTTAATGCTTTAAATGTTTAATTCTTAAGCAAAACTAAGTACATTAAACACCGGATAAATATGAACTTTTAACAAAGTCATTTCAAAATGCTGTTAGTAGAAAAACTGTTTTGAAATTAAAAAAATATTTAAATTTGGATGTTACATGGTGTTATATCGGAAATGGTTTTCCGTTTTACTTACATATGTTATACTTTTATACGTTACATATATATTATTCGTTTATACGTGACGTACATATTATACGTTAGATACATTATTCATTCATTATACATTCATTGAAATGACAAAGTTTATTTGAGGACGTCTATAGCAAAAAATATTTATTCTACGATTTAATATATCTAACAGAAGCATATTTAGCTTTAAATTAGTACCCGGTAAAACATGTGTATAAATCTGCATTATTAACGAAAGTAAGTTCTACTTGTATTTTAATGAAATATTATATTTATTTCTTTTAAATTCCTGTTTAAATATTAAGTTCTAAGCATATGTTTATAAACATCAATAGGCTGTAATAACCATATCATGTACCAATACGTATATATTTTATTAATGAGTCTTATAATTTCAAACAGGCATTCGCATTTAACAAAATCATATTATAACTTTACTGCATTAGATAAAAATGAAAGTATATTTTTCTTTCAGTTAATTATACAGTGTAAAACTATATTCTCAAAGATAAACAGCGGATATAAAATTACAATAAGTCTCGAAAAAAGACTTTATTTTAATGTATGAATGAACTTACACTATTAAATAGCATACAAAAAGAGCAATAACTTAAGAAAACAAAACGAAATATGTCTGCTGAACAACTTCAGATTCAACATACGCAATTAATACTTAAATATTCATAAATGTTTCATGTTAACAAGTCTTTTTCATAAGTTCTTTTTTTAACTTTCTGAAATACATGTAATTATTTTTATTTCCTTGCACGAAGTAAATCGCATAACTCAAATTGTATTGTAATTGAAAAAACTTTCGGGTATCATACTTCAACGAAAATATAAATTTTGATCGATGTGAAATCCATTTGCACGATGTTTTTGCAATACATATGTACGCGCGGACAGAATGAAGGACTCTTTTATTCCAAAACTAATTGTAAGATGAATTTAAAATGGATTCAGAAGAGACTTTTTTCGTGACGTCTGAGCGTACGTAAGTACACATGTAAGCATTTTCCATAACTCAAAATCGAGTATTTTTATACTTATATGTTGGTAAAATGTGGATTTTTTTCTTTAGAAATGATTGAATTATGTTGTTCTTTTGTACCTGTTAAGGTTTCTATGCCTTTTGTTAATATATGCATGCAATAGCTTTAGAAATTTAAATACTTTAAATGTTTAAGTGATGCTAAGCCTAACGAGATCGCCATTTGTTTACATTTGAAAATTTGATTGGAATGGTGAATTAAGTCAGTTTGTGCACCCATTTCAAGGTCACTTTGTCAATTCGGACCAAAAGTAAACTTTCGATGTTGCGCACCAAAAAGTCTGTCTTCCTGCCCGCTGGCCGAATTGCTGCGCAGAAACTCCAATTCTAATTGTAAAAATTGTTCTTTTAATTGTTTATAGCTGTATTTAGGGTTTTATGTTTTTCTGTATTTTACAATTTTATTGAAGATGCTTTGGGTTTTTATGTATTTTTGCCTTGCCGCAAAGTGAGAACTGAATTAATCGAACAAGAAATGTATCTCTGATGAAATTCGGAGAAATAAGGTTAAATGAAATGCAAGAAAAAAATGTATATAATTTAATATGGCATACAAGGTAATCGTGATGTCCACATCAGATATTTCACATTTGCAAAGCTGTGAATTTGATTCGTTTCACGTTGCTTACGAGAAGCTGAAACATCACAAATATATCGTCCTTGACAATATTCTCAGTGTAATCAAAAACAGCTGTTGCCAGAAGTGGAAAATATTTGTTATGTAATCAAACTATTCCAGCTGATAACTACCACATTATCTTCGCTAGAGTTTTGAAGATATTCAGTAAGGTTATCAACTTCCTGGATTTCTTATTTTCTTAAAAATTTGTTAAATAGTATATACAGTGGGGGCCAAAATTGTGAACACTTTTGGAAATTTTTATGTTTTTGAACTTTGTATATTTATAGAAAACGTTACATTTAACAAAATGCAATTTTGTATATTTCATTTTAAAGAGAATTTATTACTGAATTCAATACAAAACACAAAATTCAATTATTTGCAATACAAAAAAGGTTAAACGATAATACCTATCGATATACATTAGATAGTGATGATTGCAGTGAGTTATCAGTACTTAGTAGGGTACCCTTTATTTTTTATTACAGCTTCACATCGACGTTTCATTGAGCTGACAAGAGTTTTAAGCTCTTCTTTCGTTATTACATGATGCCAGGAAACAATTATAGCCTCAATTAGTTCCCTTTTATTTGGTGGACGCCTCATTCGGACAAGAGTTTTCAAACGGTGCCACAAATTTTCGATAGGATTGAGGTCAGGACTGTTTCCTGGCCATGACAACAATTAATGCTCTTTGTACGAAACCACTCTTTCGATATTTTGGCCGTGTGGCAAGGAGCAGAATCCTACTGAAAAATAAACGAAGCATTGTTGGGAAAGAGATCTCTGATGGAAGGTAGAAGTTTTGGTTCTAGAATAGTGTCAATGTATTTTCTGGCATTCAGTGTCCCATCGATGACATGAGGGCGACCAATACCATCTGCTGACATGCATGACCAAATCATAACACTAACTGGGCTCGTCACAGTTGCTTGAATGCAGTCAGGATGTAGCTCTTCTCCTATTCTACGTCTTACATATTTTCGTCCCGATATCTTAGTTTCATCACTCCATATAACTTGTGACCATTGATCATCTGTGCAATTAATGTGTTCCTTTGCCCATTGTAGTCTTTGTTTTCTTTGGTGAAAATTAATATAAGACTTTTTTCGTGGAATTCTACCTCTCATTCCAACATCTATTAATCTTCTCCTGATTGCTCTTGAACTGACAGAAACACCAGCATCATTCAGATCACTTCTGATGGCCGTTGATGACATTTTTCTATCTTGAAGACATAGTTCTTTTATTCTTCTGTCATCAATAGATGTGCTGCATCTTTTTCGGCCTTTTCCTTCTTTGTTTTTTTATTGAAATTGTCTCCTGATATCGTAAACAAAACTTTCGGACTCCAGATGTAGTCACTGAACCACCCACCTGTCTTGCAATTTCAGCATAGAAAAGACCACTTTCTCGTAACACAATAATATTACATCTCTTTCTAGGTGTCCAATCTACTCTTTTATTTGATGTCATTGCTTCTTGACTAAATATTAAAAATTTTACAAAAATTCCTACTTGTAATTGCAGTGTATAAGAAACAGGTCCTCCTTCTACAGAACAAAGCAAAATAATGAATTGTTTCAAGTGTAAGCATGATGTCAGCTTCTACTGGTAGTTACTAGCATTTGATTGGTTCTCAGAACAAGAACAGTGATTGGCCAGGAAAGCTAGACATTACAAACCACTTCATAACTGTGTTTTTCATTTATATTAGAGTACATATAACATTTTTTGTATTGCAAATAATTGAATTTTGTGTTTTGTATTGAATTCAGTAATAAATTTTCTTTAAAATGATATATACAAGTTTGCATTTTGTGAAACGTAACATTTTCTATAAGCATCCAAAGTTCAAAAATATAAAAATTTCCAAAAGTGTCCATAATTTTGGCCACCACTGTATATGGCCAATTTCTTTATATTATTGGCAGAAAATTAATCTGATGATTAAAAAGACGTTTTAACGAAATATAAACAAGACCACTCCTTTTGAGTATCTTACATCTTACGTATTTAACATAGAGGTTTAAATCATACGTTTAGAGAGTAATTTATTTCAAATATTTTAATCATATAGAACAGGAATAAAATGTTTCATGAAATATTACATAGGATAATCTTCATGAAGTAACGATGATTATTATTACGGAGAATTTTCCAACATTATTGATTATTTACATCCCACTAAAAGCGTAGATAATTTCCTTTGCTATCTATAAGATTCTTTCTCAAGGAAAATAATTTATTAAACCTCTAATGGATTTCTTAATACTACAGAATTTTAATACAGTAACTGTAAATTTTACATGCAGTCACTAATAAAGTTAATGAAATTTTGCTTCAAGTATATTACTGATTAAAGATACAAAATTGAAATTTGTTAAATGCATAGAAATATTATCATTCACCCTTGATTTTCGTGCTGACTTCATTTACATAGGAAATATGAATTTTGGATATTATTTATCACGTTTATTGGATATTATTTGCCATGTATTAGTTTAGACACTGCTTTACTTTTATCCAATTCAGACGTACCAGCTCAAAAGACAGCGTTTCTAATTAATGTACTAAATGTTAAAACAGTAAAAAAATAAGTAAATACATCATTTTCAGGATTGATTCTTCTCACATAACGATGCCATAATTTTTTCTATCACATAAAATAACGTATTGTTCTTCCAGGAATTTTGATACTGCATTAAAATTGAAAAAGAAGTAATCTTTGAAGTTGGAACAAAGGCATAACAGAACTACTCAGCATAGAATACACGTTTGTATCGAAACATAACTTATGTTTTCCTTCATTATAGTTCTTCACCTTACTTCTTTCTAAAATGAGTGACAAAAGCATTTTTCAATCAAACTAAGTCTGATGCGTAGAATAAAATCATTTTTTACATCTAGTGACTGAAGAACTTTATTGCTGGAAGCTATGTTAAAACGAAAATGGAAAATATCAAATAAATAAAAATAGCTAGCTATGTATGTATATTACATAATTATGCATATGCATATAACTGTTTCTATTTCATTACATTCATTCACTTTTACTCGAAAATAATATGAGCAAATAACCAAGTATGATAATTTCGTTTGTTTTCGTTTTATCACAGAACAGTAAATTAATATATATATATATATATTAATCGCTAGAGGTTGACGCACCCTTTTCGAATTTCATCGTTAGCCAAAGAAGACGGCACTGATACAGGTCTGTTTTTAATAATATTTTTTCCCTAAAAACTTTTTCTAGGTCTTGGCAAGACCCTTGCTTCTATTTTATTATCATTTCCGTTTTGAATTAAAATTAATTTTCGGTACTTTTACAAAGTATTAACTCTTCACGCTCGCAGGTTCCCCCATAAAATCTTGTATATTTTTACTAATAGCATATCACTATTTATTTTATTCTGTACATCGGCTTTTCCATTCCATTATTTATTATCTTTATTACACCTTAATGTGTTAATTTAAGCGGACGCGTCGGGACATTGGAACAGAGAATTGAGACTCAAGATTTTGACAAAGTTTATCTAATTAATTGAAAAATGTGTCGTGTACAGTTTCAATTGTCTGTTTCGGTGAAACGCGTGATGGAGTTAGCTTAGTTCAAAATTCATTAAAAAATATTTCCCCTGACGTGCCATAGTGAAATTCGAATTGGGCTGATCGACCATTCACCGCTTCTTAATTTTTATTTTTAACTCGATTAATTAGTTAATACTTTTACTATGTTTTAAATATACCTTAATTAGTTTAGCATATAGCTTACTATTAATGTTGATTTTTACTTGTAAATAATCAAATGTTATATTTTTCTCTTTTAACGCATTTCATTGCTACTAATTTTGCTTGTGTTAAAGTTTTCACGGAACCACAATATTTAAGCAGCTTTTTAGCGTTCGTACTAGAATTTATCTTTTAATTTCTTTAATTTTGCAGCACAATGCGCAAAATTTTTGACCACATAGGTCTTTTATCGTTTGTTCTTTCTACTTTACTTTAAATTATATATATATATATATATATATATAAATTTACTGTTTTGTGGTATATATATATGCGTGTGTATCGACTTGCAGGTAGACATATTCAACATGATTTTATTATAGAATGAAGCAGTTCTGGAAACATAAGGTTTGCTTCACACATGATTATGAATGGAGTAGGTACTACAATTCTGCATATGCAGAATTGTCGGGTACTTCTAAAATGCTGCATTTTAGAAGAATGCGAATAAGCGAAGATATGTGGATTATTCAAGACAGAGCAGCCGGCTAAATAGAGAACGTAGTTGGATTGCAGTTATATTTATAATAAACTTTTTCCTTTATCTGATTAGCTAAGATCTATACGCAGTGCAGAAGGTTAAATTGAGATGATGCGCAACCAGTCTTCAGATATGACGCAATTTCGGAAACGTTATTACTGTTTTTAGACTACAGAGGAGGAAGTGCCCATGTTCAGCATAATTCTGTTATTGGATGAAGCAATTATGGAAACATAGTGCTTGCTTCACTCATAATTATGGGTGCAGTAGCAATCGACAATTATGCATATGCAGCTGCATTTTAGAAGAATGCGAATAATCAAAGAAATACGGGTTATTCAAGACAGAGCAAAATAGTAAGCGTAGTTGGATTGCAGTGGTATTTATAAGAGAAATCTTTCGTTCATTTTGAGATAGTATGACACAGTTTCGAAAACGCTATTGCTGTTTTTAGACTACAGAGGAGGAAGTGCCCAAATTAAACATCCAAGATATCTCACATAGATATATATATTATCTTACATATTGGCGTGCAATAAATTGATGCTGAAGAATATAGATATTAACAAGTTTCACAAAATAAAATGAGATTAAGTAAATTTAATTTGCCAATTATCAAAGTTGGTAATTATTTCAGGCAAATAAATTTTCCTTTATTCGGATTTACGCCATGCCTATATAGTTTTTTACTCTCTTTTAATTTACTGTAATAGCATTTACAACTATATTATTGCTTGCTTAACGTAAGCTTCAGAGTGTGATACATTTTTCCGTTTTCTTGAAATAAGTTCAGTAACATTATGACTGCACCATCATTAGCTCTTTTCCTTACCAACTAATATAGGATATACATTTTAGATTCTATTTTTCATAAAATATGTCTACTAAATTCCTACTACCTCCTGCGGTAGCATCCCCCCAATTAATGTAACACTTAGGTGTGTTATAGAGATATTAGGAATTTTTTAAAGCCTGAGAGATGAAAAATTAACAACGCCTTCGCCGGGAAACGAACCACGGACCTCTGGAATACGCGTCCATCGTGCAGAACACCACACCACGAAGGCACGCCAAGAAGGTGGGAGAAATTCTCCCCCTTTTAAAGAGCAACTGGGGTTTTAGTTGTTCCAACCAATCGTCAAATCCTGGGTGTTGAGAATCATCATCCAACACCCTTTTAATTCAGGCGCTACTTTTAGAAACATCAGTTATTTTTCGAAGCAGGCTAGATGAAGAATGAGCAACGCCTTCGCCGGATATCGAACCACGGATCTCTGGAATACGCGCCCAGCGTGCAGACCACCACACCACGAAGGCGGGAGAAATACCTTATAGTGTTTCCTTTTTTCGTTCTTTTCGAAAATAAATTACAATAGGGCGTTTTTAGAAGTCTTACGAAATATGTCTTATTTTTAGTTCTAAGGAAGTATTAAAAGGTTTAAAAGGTAAGTTATTTTTAAAGTTTTGTTAAATTTCAAAATTTCGAACCAACAATAGGCTAACTTTACTTTGAACAAGCTGCTTGTAAATTTATGCAACAATTTGAGACAAAAGAAGTACTATGCATATTGAAAAAGCCTTTTCTTCTAATTCATGAATGTTTTAAACATGTAGGTAATTAAAGGAAGGTATAAAAACGGTTGAATTCTACCACTGTGATGCTTTTCACATACGAAAACAGCTACTTTAATGAACAGCGCAAGAAGAAAATCTCGACTTTCTGCTAATGAATAACAAAGTTGTCCAGTCTTTAAGCTGTAAAAAAAAAATACACATGGAGATTTAAAATTAGTTGAATATATTTTTCACTTAGCTTCAACACAGCATTAAGAAAAATAGCATAACTTCCTTTGCAGTAAAGATAACATAACGCCACACGCCCTTTCTTATCCAGAAGAAAGAGGATTTTTTCCTCCCTACCGCAATCAGCCCAACAATGTTCATTTAAGCTCTCTTGTTTGTTCTTAAGATATTCCTTTCAATATTTTTAAAAGTTTTAATTATTTGCCTAGTCTTACATTTTGTATTTTACTTGTCTGGATTTAAGAAAATATCTCTTATTCTAATGTATTTTATCTTTCTTTTTAATGCGCCTTCTCTTTGTTTAGCTGATGTTACAAGAAACAGTAAACTTTAAAATTCTAAGTTTTCTTCCTTTTCTATGTTAAAAGCAAGCAGTCGTATTTTGCTTAATTATTCGCCTGTTGCATATGGTATAGAGGCAAAATGCGTGAGACTTTTCTGAAACTTTTTTTGAGGTTTGAATCTCTTATACTTCGTTATTTTTAAGGAAAATTCTCCGAAAATACACATCACTGGAAAGATAATTTTATAGAAAATATGATGCACTTTATAGCCGAGAGATGAGTTTAATATCTTAAAGTATATAACTGAATAAATATGAGAAGTAAACAAAGAGGTCTTACACAGAAGTAGTAGATTTTGAAACTGAAAAGATGTTTCAATGCCAAAATATAGATTTATACGTATTAGCATTAATTAAGTCACATTCTTTTACACCAAAATGAATGTTAAGATATATTAAAGTATTTTTTGATTATTAGTAATATATTTAAGGCCAGAATTTCTCTCCGTACTTTATCAAGTAAACTGAATAACATGTTTTAATAAAGGATGCATTTTTTTTTCTTTTTTTTACATCAAGAAGATAATTCTTAAAGCGAGATTATAAATAATATAGATGAAAACGAATACAAAATAGGAATGCTTAAGACTTGGAATAAATATAAACAGAGTCATGTGATTGGAATAAGCGTAATTAAAACACTACAACAGAAAGTTGCGGTAGAAGAACGCAAAACCTAACTTGAGTGCGTATCGTTTTAAGAATTTCAAATGCTTTGCGTACTTTTGCGGTGCAGATGCATATAAGTTCCAAGGATGTTGGGCAGAGACTTCAGAATATAGAATTAAACGCCCGAATTCAAAGTAAGATGTCTTTTGATCAAAACGTCATGTGAATTCACGAAACTAGATTATGTATATTTGGTAGTTATGGAAAGAAAGATGTTACAAGAAAAATAAGAGAATGCACTCTCCTTAAATTCACAGAATAAACTGTAGGTGTTAGAGTAGAGATCTCGGTTAACATTACCTTGTGGAGATGTAACAATGAAAAATGTGTGAGTGAAACACTAATTGCACTTTAAGTAGCATAAATCACATCAATGTTAGAGTCAAAATTAAAGCGATTATTCGCTTAATGGTTCACTAGGTTCCTCAGCACTTATTTATTAGATAAAAAGGAGGAGCATTACAAGCTGATTCTGTATTTACAATTTAATCTTTGCATCCAATCAGAGGAGCTTTTGTCTTCTTGGTTTGTGATGCCTGGCTCATTGTGAAAATATGACGAGGCAGGTTATGAAATATGTGTGTGAAAATATGACGAGGCTTTCATTTCCAAGTTGTTTCTTCCTGCTATTGTGATTGTATAGTCATCAGCATATGAAATAGTATGTGCATATACAAGAGACTAAAAATTTCGAAAAGCAATAGTGGATACTATGTTCGAAAAGATGTCAGACAAGAGACTTGATGACACCCTCTTACTGGTTTTTTAGATTCCGCTGTTAGCTATTATCTGAATTCGTCTATCTTTCAGGTAAGCCATGAGATATTTTTGTCATGAGATCTACAGCTGCATGTTCCGTTGAGCTACGTGTTGGAAATTCATATTTTGTGTCATTAAGTGCATTCGAAATTCATGTTATGTTTATGAAGTCCATTAAGTACATTTGAAATCATTAAGTTCAAGAAATCAGGAAAGGTTTGCTTTGGTCTGTTAAGTACTGTTTCATTACAGTATGACTCTATTCAAGATGATTTTCTTCAGAATCTTCTTCTCTGCCGGTAGCAGACATAACGTCTGTGCAAATAGGAGTCTTTGAGAGCTTTCCTAGACCTAAAGAACAGTGCTACTTCTGCAATCTTTCTTATTCGTAGATTTGTAAACTGTTCCGTTTTTCTCCTCACCGCACTTTTGAACCAGGCCCGATGGGTGACCACTCCCTGTTCTCACTGTTACTTGTGAGGCGTGACCTATTCGCCTGCAAATCTGACTGATCGCCAATAACGCAGCCACTAGTACTACGCGGGCTGCCCGTCTCCGCGGACATTGCTCAGAACACCCACTCTACCGAGCTAATTGTGCTGCCGGCTCTAGGACGTACGCTAATCCGCTTCCTTCAAGCCGTATAGACAGTCTTCCCTTTGGCTCTGTAACATCCAGGCTCGTGTTTTTGTCCAAGTGCAGATATGTCAAGGTAGAAAACACTAGGAGGAAGGGGCACTCAGATCGACAAGCTCGAGGTTGTTATACACAATTAAACGCCCCAGCTCCCATAAATCGTCAGAGGGAGGTTAATCCCCCGGTCAACCCAGGGAACAATTTAGTTTCAAACAATCTTGGTTAAGTACAAGAGTCAAAGATGGACGGCTGCGCATCCACCACAAAGAGAACAAGGTCCATGGTAAAGACAACGATCAGTGTTGACCAAGGAGAACCAAAACCCTGAAGACAACCTTATATATCTAACTATGTAGCATCGCCATAACCAAGGAGCAGACAAAACAGTACCATACGGTCCCTGCCAAGCCTGAATCTACCAACGAATATACGACGGTTCTAGTCACTGTGAAGACTGTTAATTTTTCCCAGAAGTCGAATCTGTCTAGGTATTTACCTAGCCAAAGCGCGGGGATTGCTGCCAGTCGACCCCCAGGGGAACTGTCGAGGTACAATACAATAACTGACTGCCGGGGTCTGCCGGGGTTACGGTCTGCCACCGCCCTTCGCCTGTCCCTAACTTCTAGAGAGGATTTTGTCCTGCCCTGTATTTTGGGTGCCCCCTACCGCACAAACGCCGTACGCTTATAAATATACATGCCTTGTTTAGGATTCGAACTCAAGCTGTTCGGTGCGGCTCTCAGTACGCTTCAGAACAGGCAAAAGAACTACGAATGTATTAATGGACATACGGCAGAAAATTTTAGAAAATGAAATCTATGGCTACCGCACAGAATTGATTAGCGTTTATTTAAAAATTGCTTTGAATATTTTGTAATGATATTAAAACAAGTTATAAGAGATTCTGTGTATTCAGGTAAAGTTGCAGAACTTTAATTATCTAATGGATATTTCGAGTAATAATCTAATGAATTCCTAATTCATTCGCATGCCAGGCTAACGTCATTACTCCTGAAATTATTGGATAACAGCAAACACAGTATTAAAACATAGGTTGTTAAAAGAAAGGCTTAAGATTTTAAAAGCTGTAATTCCGAAGCCATATAAAAAAACAAGCTAGCGAAACTTATTATTACCATTAAACCGGGAAATAAGAAACGCTTCAATGTTTTAATAATTTTAAACTTTTGTAAAGAAAATAGAGAACTTCAATATGTAAACATATAAATATTATACCATACTGGTATTTATTCACTCCAAGTATTAACTTTCATATTTAATTATGTCTATATATACGTATACATATAGAGAAAGAGAGAGAGAGATCATTTTATAAAAATATTAACAAGGTTTTTAGTTGCACTATACCGGCTTCTAAATCAGCAAAATACATTAATTGCCCACATAATGAATACCAACTGATTCATAAAAAGTGAATAAGTAAATAAATAAATAAAAATATAAAGAATTCTCAGCAAAATTAGGAAACTTTGACTTGAGCCATTATGTTACAGAGTCTTTCCATTTTAGAGCAAGGATTGAAACATTCAGTTTCCCTTCTTTGTCATTTATTTTTATTTTTTCAGGGGTATTTGGAACGCTATCCATCGATCGCCATACAAGCCATTTATCGCCTTTTTACTAAACGAGGCGTAATGTTTTTTTGACGTGTACAACGCTATTTTTTCCAACTTGTAACAGCTGGCATACATTTCTATGATCGTTGAGAAATATGTTGCTTCAAGCTGCAGTGAGTACGAGAGAGGGGAAAAAATCCGATTTCTTTACTTCAGTAACGTTAAAAATGGATAAAATGCAGGAGTGTGTAATCTTTAAAATTCAAGATGTAAATATTTGTACTTTCGGAAATCATTTAAACTTTAACAAAATGGTATGCGACGTTCTTGTACTATTTTTATTTTACTGCCATGGATATTTTAACTGCTACACATTTTCTGTCTGCAAATTACTATGCCCTTTATTTAAACACGGAATTTTATGAATACTGGAATCATTTTTAGCTTCAACTGGTATACTGCAGAGGGCGAGATATATTTGAAAGGAGGGAAAGCGGATAACATTAGTTTTGGTTTGTTCCATTTAAAGCACTGAAAAGATGTTTACACTTTAAGGCAATTGAAAGAAGCATAAGCGAATAAATGTAAACACTAGTAACGCACTCAGCTTGAAACGTTCAGATTCATGAACTGCGAAAGGAGAAAAATTTTGTTTTCTCCTTTAGTGTTATGAATTATTTACTCTTATAATATATTCTACATACATATTTAGTAACGTTCACGTTTAAAGAGAGTACATAGATTTTTTTTCCTTTATGAGAACAATATCTTTATCATCGTGCATTTTAAGAGAGAGTGGCGATAAT
Organism: Stegodyphus dumicola; assembly: GCF_044657685.1. Lineage (NCBI taxonomy): Eukaryota > Metazoa > Arthropoda > Arachnida > Araneae > Eresidae > Stegodyphus > Stegodyphus dumicola. Next base: position 234,848,043 of record NC_140772.1, on the reverse strand, counting down.
TTATTAAACTATATTTCTTATTCTATGAAAGTAAAGATACTTTCATAACTACAGTTGAGAAATCGTTTCTAAAATTATCGGTATTTTGTCGAAGCAGAAGCATCATTTGCCTAGAATTGGGTAATAGCAATATATTCTATAGATGAATTTTCCTTTCAGACTAACTCGAATATTAAAATTAATTTGTTAGATTTTTTTGTTGACAAAGCCTTTCTCACACTGTTAGCTGAACGGCTTAACTATTAGCACACTGCAATAGATTAATGGATGGCATAAAGGAATATACAAAGTAAAATTGGAGAAAGACACAGGCAATGAAAAAGTGTATTTAAGAAAAAGAAAATCCGAGAGCTTTCAGATTTTATATTACGCCCAGAAGGGCGTTTTTCAAGAGTTTTGTGTGTTACCTTATTAAATATCGTATTCTTCGCACTTAAACTACATAAAATTCAATTCAACAGCAATATCACAAAATATTTAAAAATAGCATATCTTTAGAATTTCCGATACATAATCTCGCGAGCTGGAAATAAAAATGTATTTTGGTACAATGTTGCCATTGCTCACTTTGAAATCGTTGAGTTTGTTAACAAAAACTCGTTTGTTAATCAAACCGAAGTTTTACAGATTTTGAAATAGATAATAAAACAAATTCGAAATTCAAAATTCGGGCTTCCAAGTGCCCATGTTCGATTGGAGGACTATTGGTTATTCAAAATTGGATCGCTCTAGGTACCGTTGTTGTTTCATAATGTGAGAAACATACATGTATTTATGTAGATTTTTTATTATATAATTTTTTAAATATAATACATGACGATTAAATTTAGTGGCAACAGTTTGTAAAGTGGATCAACGCAGAAAGTGAAACGATACAAAATTCCATTTTGAGACTAATAACCCGTTGGGTTTAACGACCCTACGAGCTAACAAGGAAAAAAATCAATTTCAGCTTTTATTAGAGTTTATTATTAGCATGGTATAATAAAATCTGAATTAGCATTTAAAGGTCTTCTTTAAATCTGAAAGTACTTAGAGGGCTAGTATAATTTGTGTAACATGCTTCAGCTCCAAATTAAAATATAGAAGTTAATATGTCTGGAAATTATGGGTTACGTTAAATGTCAATAGTTACTACGGGCGAACTATTAATGGTAATTAGTAGAACTGTGTTTTCTCTATTTGAAAATTAGTTGCAGTTTTATAAAGTTAAAATTAACATAAAATAATTGATTACGAAATAACTTGCTACCTTTGTGCTATAAATAAAATAAAGTTTCAATTGCCAATTAAATAGATAGTTGGAAATTAAATTGATATCTTTCAAATACCTTGGCCTTGCACCACTCATGCACAATATTTTTCTGCTTAATTTCATTAGTCAGATGTATGTATTGTCTATGTGAGCGCCCGAAGTTAAATCTACGGGGCTTCTTGATTTAGGACGTCTTTACAATAATACCAAACATTAAACACGAAAGTTTAATTTTTAGACTAAAATAAGATTGTTTTCGTCTAGCACGCAACGCTTTGTCTTTTTCTTAGCGTCTCTGTGGTTCTCATCATACTTGTAAATCGAGCTCATGGTCATGAATATCATCATCATCAGAAACGTAATTTACAATTAATTATTCGAATAACAAATCGGGACGACTTCACTGGCTCTTTTATTATCCGCGTTATCAAAATACAGCTTATATCTTAAGTTTTTTAATTCTGAATTCTCGGTTTTCCCAATTTCAAGCAGTCATTCCTTTGTAAAAAATAGTGTTGCCGTTTATTGCCAAATGATTACCTAAATGTTTTATTATTTCCGAAATTGGCTATTTCTAACGATAATTTTTCTGCGAGAAAGGTCGACTTCTTTTGTTCATATCATCTCCCGTCTTTTAAAGTTCAGCTGACTTCATCAGAGAGAACGTATCTAACCAGGAGCAGCCTAGCATCATCTGGTCTTCGGCGCCGGCAACACATGCATATATTTGTCTTTTCTATATAAAGTTCGCATTTTGAATATCATATTCACAAAAATTAATTTTTCTATTGAAAGCTCCAACTTTCGATTCGGCAGTGGACATTAGGTGATCATGCCATTCGATAAGTCTCCGTCGTCTTCTAGCTTCCGAAGACATCATCATCCGCATTTCTAGTTCAGTCGATCAAGTGCCTTTGCTCCCCAAACCAGATTTTTCACATCTCTGAGGAAAAGAACCATAACTTTTCTACCCTCAGAGTTAATTCCCTCACTGAGTACATTAGTTTTGATTCTTAAGAGTCAGGCCCACAATAAACTCCCTCTATATTTGGCCGAACCTGGAGATCTGTCTGCTGCTGAAAGCCAGAATACTTACCGAAGTATCGAACTTTAGCAACAGCAGCAACCCATACAAACGGAGTTGTATGGAGGGAAGTTGTTTTTTGATACCGTTATTTCTTATTCATCCTTAATAGTTTTTAAATTCGTACTTACATTTCCATTGGATATTATTTAGTTGCCAGTTAAAATAGACAGGAAGGATTAAGAAAACATAGTAAGTTAAAATTTTTGCAGGCTTCTGGTTGATCCGATCCAGCTTTTCTTTTACATTAAACATCCGTATTCTAAATGCCTTAAACCTTGTTTTATTGGTTTTATTATAGTGTTTAAATTAACAATCAGTTTTCATCAATATACTAATATGTACCTTTATATAATTAACATCTTTCCCCCGACCGTTCCAAAATTGATGTATATACGTATTTCGGTGATCAAGCTGTCTTTACCAGCAGGAGAAGAAACAGATTCGAATTTTGAATATTTCAGACTTACGTAGTCTTCTGGCCTTTGGCATTCGAAATTGCAAAGGAAATATGTATGTGAAAAATCACTAAGACGAAAATGCGCGGTGTTTTTATTGATTACGTTTGGCAGACCATCGCTATGGAGTTATCAAAAGCATTAATAATGGTTGTTTTTGCAGACTTTGAGTTGATTTAGATCCTAGTGATAGATTGTATCTTTGATACAAACACGCAAAACAAAAAGTTAACTTGAGGCAGGGTTTCTTAAACTGTGGGTCGCGGGACCTGCAGCAGGGGGTCGCCGAAAATTTTAGCAATTTTTGATATTTCTTTAATTTTACAACTACGAAATATTTTTACACAATGTATCTGAACATAGAGAAAGATAAGCCAATACAGACAAAGGAAAAAAAGCAAAAACATTTCGACTCATTCTTTTTATAATGTAAACGTTCCTTTTCCTTGCTTTGCACGTGACGCTGTAGTTTCGTCTGTTACTTATTTAAAATTTTCACATTGCTCTACGTCTGAAAATTAGAAATTAATGTTAATGACCAAAAACTGCAATAGTATATTACAGTACAAGTGATATAATATACAGTTTCACTCACGCGTGTATCGTATTTGCGCAATGCTTATGGAGTCCCACAAAATTTTTGTAAATACACTGGTGTGCAAAAATTAAGGACAAAGTCGAAAAATTAGCATATCAGCTGAACGAAGAGGCAGAGAGGACAGAAAGACCAATCAGGAGATTAAGTAAGGTGATGTACGGTAGCACATGCGCAGATATGCAGGTAGACGTAATGGGGGAGTGTCTGAGTAGTATAAAGCATGTTGTCGGTGTAAGATCAGTATTTCTGGCAAAGAGATTGCACGCCGTATAGCTGTTAAAATCACACCGAGTTGCTGCCTCAGCGAGAAATGGCGAATAATCAATCTGTTAGACGAGATCTGGATGCTTTTACCCGAGGTCGAATCATTGGGAAGTTGGAGGAAGGCCGCAGTGTGACAAGTGTGGCTGCAGAGTTCGGAATTGCTCACAGCATCGTTTCACGATTTTGGAGACAATTTCAAACTACAGGAATTGCTATCCGGGGGTTTAGTAGTGGTCGTGCAAGAGGAACCACACCCGCAGATGACCGGTATATTGCCTTACAGGCCAGAAGAAGCAAGCGGCAGACAGCGGGAGAAATGGCTAGACACACGACACAGGCGACTGAACGACAGATATCGCGTTTTACCGTGGCCAGAAGACTGCACGGTGGTGGTCTGTTTGCACGACGCCCTGTACGGTGTGTACCTCTAACGCCTGCCCATCGGTGAAGGCGTTCTCTGTGGTGCCGGGAACATCGGAATTGGAGAGACAATGAATGGGGGCGAGTACTCTTTACAGATGAGAGCAGATTCAGTCTGAGTAGCGATTCTCATCGCATACTCACCTGGAGAGAGCGGGTAAGCCGCAATCATCCCTCGAACATCATTGAAAGGGACAGGTATGGAGGTGGCGGTGTTCTCGTTTGGGGAGGCATCATGCTTGGTAGTCGTACAGACCTTCACATCTTCGACGCAGGTTCAGTCAACGGGACCCGTTATTGTAACGAGATTCTTCTTCCATATGTGCGTCTTTTTAGAGGAGCTATGGGTCCGAAGTTCCTTTTCATGGACGACAATGCACCATGTCATCGCACAGTAGCTGCCGAACAGCTCTTAGAGAGTGAGGATATTGACCATATGGATTGGCCGGCACGATCTCCGGATCTCAATCCCATCGGGCATGTATGGGATTTTCTAGGCAGACGCTTGGCAGCTCGTACCTTACCACCAGTAACGATTCCGGAGCTTCGATTGGCGCTGCAAGACAAATGGGCAGCAATGCCTAAACAACTCATTGACACCCTCATTCTCAGCATGGGCAGACGCTGTGAAACCTGCCTAGCAGTCAGGGGAGATCATATCCCCTATTAAAGACCCCATGTTTCTTGCTGGACACCCATCACAGGAATGTTTCGGCCTTCAGTCGCATAGCGCTCCATGCTGCTTTTTCAATAAAGCTTCTTTTTATTCCTCTGATTTCTCTTTTAGTAAGTGTTGCTTGCATTACTCATGTCCTTACGTATTGGGGATCTTACGGTATTAAATGTGTTGATTTGGAAACCTTATATTGAAAAAAACGTCTCGTCCTTAATTTTTGCACACCAGTGTATTATGGGATCCTGAGTGTCGGGAAAGAATATGATGGCAAAATGGGACTTTTGAAATAATGAATTGTATACCCTAAGACTATTATGTCCTTCGTCCTTGAATATCGAATAATCATAACCAAAACAAGCCACGCTCTGGCAGACTTTCTCTTCTTTGAATAAATAATTCCAAATCATGCCTATTTCTTGAATCTTCGTGGAAACGTCTTTTTCTAGAAATGCATCATACCAAGTGTTAGTCATAACAGTTTTGACATAAAAACAACTAAATCAGTTAATCCCATAAAGAAGCGCCATGGAAATTCTTTGAGGTATAACTGTGAGTCTTCGTTACGCTATTCGCCATAAAACAAGCTTTTCGAATACCTTATAAGGTATTTCTCCCGCCTTTTTAACGAGCCTTCGCGGTACAGTGGTCTGCACGCTCAGCGCGTAATTGAGAGGACCGCGATTCGATTCCCGGAGAAGGCGGTGCTAATTTTTCATCTTTCCTGCTTCCAAAAAGTATCTAATGTCTCTGCAAACTCATCAACTGATTTTATTTCATGGTAAACAAGCATTTGGCAATTTTTTACTCCTTTAAATATATATATATATATATATATATTGTATATCTAAACAATTATTATCTTCCTACATTTCCTTCTTTGTTGAGAGAAATACTTAAATTTTAATTCACGGAAATTCAAAAGCATCAATTTTTACGAATAATAAAACACTAGTTTTTTATATGCGCAATACATCTATGTTTCTGTAACTAACCTTGCATTCTTTGTTCTATATTTATTCATGCACACTTTGGTTTACATATTTGCTATCCAACAAATTATATACCCAGATGTAATTGGCCGGTATAAAAGTTGATAATTTTACAATTATTCTTTATCCTTTAGACTAGCAGAAAAAACTCAGAGTGTCGTATTTAGACTATCCAAACGTTTTCATATGGAATAACTCCAACATCTGATGTCATTAGGAATGGTCGACTGGAAACCAAACCTCTTCTTACGTTATAAAACCCCTCCAAAGATGCAGTCATGTTTTAGTCGAAGAAATGCTGTAAATGACTTTAATCTGCAATTATAATTATCACCATGAGCGAAATTATTGTCATCGAATAAATACATATCTTGATTTTCACAGTTCAAGACTGTTTGTTGACTATATTTATGGTTACATGTTTATCAGTGTAAAGCACTGGGCACCCAATGGAATGATGTGTTATCGTAAATAGAAATATATAATATCCGTACAATGCACGAATGTAGTGCATGCAACGAAATATGTAATTCATGCAACAGAAGCCCCTAATGAAAGTATGTACATTATGTATTATGGGAACTGAGCGTATTTCCGCACAGAGCTACTGCTTTACGCACGCCTTACTATGTCTCATATGTTTCTTCTGTGTGTAATATTTGCATTTATGTGCTCTACGTGTTTCCATATGTATTCTATGTGTCATGATATGTATTCTCGTGTGTGTTTTTATGTCTTTATGTTACGTAATTACGAGTGAGTTTTTATGCTTTTACGTTTAATTTTGTATATCTATGTGTTTCAGCTTATATGAGTGTTTTAGTGTTTTAATGCTATCCTTTATATTCTTTTTAAGTTACTTTGTGTTATTAACAACGTCCTATGTAAATACTACCCGACATCTAGCCCCTGTATGGCCATGTAAACTCCTGGTGCAGCCTAACGGGGCTCCAGCGAGTTGCTTCTTCGAGATAGTGGAGGACGTGGGACATATGCCTGTTTAGCTATGTTATACGCCAGGCGTCCCCGTCCTCCGTCACCTGTCACCTGTATTTACGGTTAAAGTCCTGGTAAGGTATTCAGAACAGGAATAAATAAAAAATCAATAAGACAAGCCTGAAGATCATCGGATGATCTCGCCTTCCTTGCGAACTGATGAGACAGAAATTGAACTTTTTACTTGTAAACGATATATAAATTTTATTTTTAAGCATCATCATTTCTTTGCTTAAGTTTTTTAATAAATTATCAACGAAAGTTTAAAATAAGTAAGAGAAAAAGTTTTTTTTTTTTTTTTTTTTTTTTTTTTTTTTTTTTTTTTGTCATGCGAGGGGAAGCAATAAGCAGATTTTCTCAAATCACACATCTTGGCCTGCCTTACCAATTCATTCAAAAGTAATTCTGTTTTAAAAGTGGGTATCGTTTTATTACTCTCCAGAGCATGCTTTAGAATATCTTTCTTTTAACATCATCACACTTTCGAGTAATTTTCTCTTAGAAACAAAGCAAAAGGAACATTAAACGCAGGATATCTCTTCCAACATTGCACAAAAGTTTCAGCCGTATTCGTCGTAAAGAACCTTTCTGTTTCTTATAAATGACAAACATTTTTTGTTTCTTCCAACGTAAGCTAGTACGATTGTGTGTTTTAATCTTCCGAAATGGAAGCTATCAATAGCAACGGCTTCGAGTTAAATTCTGCTTTAATACTCGATTCCACATTTTAATGCGAATAGTTTCAAATCCTAGAAGGTCATTATTTGCATCCTTTGTGACCGAAGGGGAAAAAGAGACATTATTATGTCGTGCCATCAACTTCGAAAAAGCATTTAAATTATTTTTACCTGAGTACTTTGTTTGATCCTCAGCAATGGTGATAAAGTAATTAGCTATTCCCCAAGACAATTGTACGAGCACCATTATAACGAAAATCTGTTTTAAGTTCTTTTCAACATTTCCTTCGCGTATTACTTTTAAACTTAATTATGAGGAAACTAATAAGTTTAAATGTTGGCTTAATAGAATGAGGACCATTATGTGAAAGTGTTTAGCCGGAAGGGTGGTATACAATGATCACTTTCGTAATCGCTAAAAGTATTTTACGCTCTAATATTGATGCAACCTCAACATAACTTGCTTATTTTAAAGATAATCGGAGTAATTCAAGAAAGTTCTGAGAAAGAATTTCTTTTGAAATATTAAAAAAAACATGGTGCTTCAATAAGTAATCTTTCTAAATTATCATTGATATTTTAGAAGCCGGATAATTGAGAATTTCAGACTTAAAATCACACTAATATGCGGAATGCAGCATCATTTAATGCAACTATGCCTAAAGGCAAAAATATATGCATTTATAACGAAGAAAAATCTTGTGAAACTCATTAACATTTTAAATTCGCAGTTTGGGAAATTAACAATGGAAAAATGATAAATATTTTCAACCTTTCGCTCACATTAAATTAACTGAAAGTGGTTTAACTGCACTGTTTACAATTAAAACTGATGTTTTACATTTAATTTAATATGGGAGATTCGGTATCGTCAGAAAATATGTAAGTGTGCATTTCTTTCTCCTAATATGCAATTCTATCAAAAGTAAATGTATACGTTTACTTTCAAATCATTGCATTGTTAACTTGTAAAATAGAAATGATGCAGTTATATTAATGAAATATTTTCTTCCCATTTTTTTGTAATAGTTGTAAGATAAAATGATGTGCCAAATGTAATGATGGAATGTATGATCTATAAAGGAATATAAAATTAAGGTAACTTACCCCCAAAGGATGACACTTAATAAATAATGTGAATTAAGTAATATTTATTATATCTTGACATCATAAAATGTTGAATTAATACCAGCATAAATCAAGAAAATATCGCCAGACAGAAGATAATAGACCGTGATCATACAGCTATCAATCCTACCATTTTGAATCATAACCTTTCGTACATGAAATGCGAAATATTCCAATCAAAGTAAATCTCAGTGCATCGTCTTTAAACAAAGTTTCATAATAAAAAAAAATCAATTTTATAACAGAGGAAATTGAGTTGACTAGTTATTCCAATATATTTTTGAAGAAAAACACAAGGCGAATATTCGTATCATCAGGAAAGTGGAACACGTGCACATGAAGTCCTTTCGAGGATATTTCAAGTCGTAGAACATCATTAATTTACTTCCGAAGTTAGCAGCTAGATAATTTTAGTTGAATCTTCAGTAACAATTTCTATTTTCTAGGAGCAATGCATTACTCCACAAAGAATATGGAGATGGCAGTTAAAACAGGAACGAAAAAGAAAAAAATGGCATACAAGCGTCATCCGGGGTGAGGACGGCCAGAAGCCTGTCCTACACCTTCAGAGCCCAGCAGCAGAGGAAGTAGAAACCGGTTGTAGCCGTCAATTTCGCTCTGTCATTGAGCGGTCGCAGTGAACAAACTTGTTGTTGAATAAATGTGGAGGCTTGCCTGCACAATAGTAGACCGGTAAGAATTTCAAATTAGATGCTTATTTCCCCTTCTGTTTATTCATTCACTAATTACATTAATTTGTAACCAGACATTTGATTTTACAGTTCTGCTAATCATGTTACCAAATGCTTCAGCAAGACGGGTAAGTAGTTCTTTTAGACTACCCTGCATTGCAATAAATTATGTTTAATATTTGGGGCAATATAATTAAACATAAAAACATGACATTCAAAATGAGCTTTTAATAGTCATTTATACTAAATCCTGAATATTCCATCTTTAACGCTTATGATCCGTAAGGAAAACCAAAATATATCTTTCATGAAACTTCTGGAAATTAATTACCACACTTCAATACTTTATTTGCAATATATCGAACTAGAAATCAATTTAAATTTTTGTGAAAGATGCAATATGCGCTTCTCTTACTAAATCAATGAGAGTCTTCAGCATATCTTCCGAGATTCATAATGCTAAGAAATTTGTTTAAGATGATGATTACCTGCAATAAATTGAGATTTCAAACAATTCTATAACCCACACATATTATCTGAAGCATACTAGGCATTTACAAATACTGCACCAGGCTTTCATGAAAGTTTCGTGTATATTCTAATATGCTCATTAGCATTGTGCGCAGACTTTCAACAACCTCACTGGGGCAAACATTCATCTCCTACAGAATGTAATGATTGCAACCTCATTACACAGCCTTGTAGTCAAAGACGAGCTGCCGTGTCTCGGAACTCTTAATTGCTGAGCAGGACTGCTAGGTAAGCTGCTTAAGTCGGAGGAGATTTCATTTCCGAGATCACAGAAAATGGAAAGACTTTGCTCTCGATTTATGGGCCATATTAGGAGAAGCAGTGCCTACTTAAATTTCTGTCTGGGATAAATTATTTCAATCAAACATAATCCGAGGTAAGAGAACAAATTAACAAAACGGCAGATATTTGAACAGATTTCTCTATAAATTAATTTGCAAAGTACTGCAATAAATTGCTATCCGAATTTTTTCTGTAAGTGGATTATTTTTTATTCTTCATTGAATTCTGATAAAAAATTAATACTGAAAGATATGATTTCCTAGATGCTAATTTCGTCAGATTTCATATAATGATTCTGACTGTTTGAAAGTTTAGAATTATTTCATGACTTGAATATTCGAAATTTGAGAAACTTAGTTTAACAAAATCTCTTTAAAGAAATAAATTCATATTTGAGAGAAAAATCTGCGAAATAGGACAATGAAAACAAAGCTGCTTGAGATTTTCTAGAAAGTATAATTTAAATAAAGATAAAATTATCGTTCTCAAAATATATGTAATGCATTCTATAATCTTTAATAGGCTTCATTTATAATTTGATTTCCATATAGGAAACAAAGCTTTTTTTTAGTATAAAACAGTTTTTGTTATAAATGTTTTGGTTAACACTTATAACCAAAAGTTGTATGAAATTATATAAATTAAAATCTTTAAATGTTATAAATTAATTCAAACTGCTGTTTGTTCATAACCTTGTCTCTATATAAAATATTGTTTTCCTTCGATTATAAGATGTCGGATTTTAAAATGAACCTTTAATTACAGAAACACGTACAAGTGGAGCCATTAGACTTTCAGACGTACCCCAGCGGCATTAATTATTAACCTCTACTGACATTTTGGTAGAGAACACCCCTGATAGACAATGCCCGTATCAGCCCAAATTTTCATTCCTTTGGATGCGAATTATTTCACTATTTTATCGTTGACACCTTCTTCTTTATCTTATTTAGTTACATTACTTAAGTTATTCGAGTTATTAAATTTTGGAATGCTATCTGATTCATTTTTTATTTTTAACTAATGGTCTAAACAATGGCGAATAAGTGGATTGTTACTGAATACTGATTTAACCATTTTACTTTTCACTATTTTATTATTTTAATGTTGCTTTTATACTTGCTTAAATATCATATAAACTGAGTTTGCTTAGGTTGACTTGTATTACATTTATTTATATCAAATTAATGGTACTGATACTTATTCTGCAAATTTGGCTCTCAACGTATGTCCTTGAAAATCAGTCTGTAGGAGTTAAACTGATGATGACAGAAATTTTTCCTAGTTTATTGAAGTTTTACTCTATTAAATTTATGTCAATAATGACAAAACAAACAAAACAGGATGATCTATTTCCTTCTATCATAAACACCAATTCCCTGAAGATAGTGTAAAGGGAGATGTAAATCCTTCTTTTTAATTTTTTTAAATTTTTGCACCACTTTTTTTTTTCATTTTGCACTCATTTAATTTCAATACTGGATATTTTTTATTACTTATACACAATGCTACATATATTGCCGTTGTAAAATGGTTTAATTTTGTTAGCTCATTGTACTAAGTTAAATACGTATTGGGTTAAAATTTTGCATTTAATTTATTAATATTGCCACTATTTATTGTACCTTGCCCCATATGATTGAAGATAAGTTTACAAGTTTTTTCTTGTATTCACACATACACATACACATATATATATAATAAGTAAGCAATTTAATTAATCGCAATAAATTGCCTGTCAAAAGCTGCAAAGTAATGAAATAATAATTTATTTTCTAATATATTATTTAGTACATTGTTGCGTTTTTCTTTCTTCTGACACCAGTTGTTACGTTATACGGAGTTCGTGTGGATTTGGAGTGAATAACGACGACACTTCTTGAAGTATCGAAACACACTTTATTAACCGTATTGTTAGGACAGCTCCAAAACACGTTTTACAGTCGTCGACGAACTCCTATAAACACGCTGATACGATCAGCGACACAGCTTTCAGGTTATCAGGCTATCACGGTGGAGACAGCTTCCTGCAAAGCACTCGACTCTGCTTTCCGGAGTACGGCTCCCGAGTCTGCTTGGTCGTTCTGTGAACTCCACGTACTCTCGAGACTCCGCACTACAACTCGTGATGCACTCGACGACACACGAGCACAGTTCCCGACTGTTCGGTTCAGGCACACACACTGACTTCGGACCAGCCCGAGGCACACACACACTAACTAACTTCGGACCAGCAGGGTTTATATAGCTTTCGGCTTGTGTTCGAGAACATTCTGGGTTAAACCGGTAAGAATTCGTTCTAGAAGGTTCTCCAACCGTCCATGGTATATCGCTAATTTCGTCGCCAAATAAACGATTTCTCGCCAAATATGGCAACCCTGCTTTCCCTTGTAATTTTATGGCAACCCTAAAACTGCTTTGCGGGGAAGCTATCTTACCGCGCCTGTACATTTCGTAACAATATTATCCTAGAACAAAAGTAGTTAGAATTCTGTTGAAATCAAGCAACTCATCAAAACTGAATTAATTCATTTCTGGCTAGTTATCGTAGCAGAAAGAGGAAAAACGTACAAGGAATCTTCACTGCTCAAGAGCGTTTGAGCACAATTAGACAGAATTAATTAATTTCTTTTGTTTGGTCAGTAAGCAGAATTTTTGAAGGGTTGTAGCAATTTACCTCGGTTATTCGGTTATTCTAACGAAAATCATGAGCATCTGTTAAGTTTTCTGAGGCATATGTACCAAATCTCTACTCTAAACTCTCTGGGCTTGCTATAAGAAATTGTGAACAATTTTAATTTTTGTCATTTTTTATTAATGTGAAATTTAAATTAAAAATCCTGGTTATCTTTGGAAAGAAGAATTGGTATACCTTAAGTTTTAAACCTGCCCTATTGCATAAATCCAGCCGTTTTTTGCATACAAATATGCCTGGAAAAAATGAGCTGAACAGTTAAAACTTAGATACACTGGAGCAACATTTTGTCTTATCGTTTTCTCGCTTTTCCTTTCGCTTGCGACTTCAGTTTTCCGTCTTAGTGAGCAATTTAGCGTCTGGATTTCTATTTTCTTTAGCTCCTCTTTCTTTCCATCGCTTATTTGATTCGTGAAGTCAAACAAATTCCTGAGAAGAAAGATAAAAGTGAATTGTTTCATAGACTGCATTTTCTAAATGTAGGATGAAAAAGAAAGTTTTCGTTCTACGCAAAGCTTCCGCAACTAAAATGCAAGTTTCTAGATTTCTCAAAAGCTCAAGTTTTCACATTTTGTCCTTGCAGTGTGTTGTAGTATGGCATTACTTCTAGTGAGCATTTACTTTCTAGCCTTTGTGTCTGCATTTGTTTGTGTGCGTTCGCCCGTCTGTTTGAATGTATACAGTATATATATCTTTCTTAAGCAGTACATTGTGTTCCTAATTCTAAATAAATATAATGTATTAAAATAATAAATCATAACATATTGATGTTTAATATTAGTTAATATTATATAAATTAATATTAAATATTATTTAAATTAATATAAATACTACATAAATTAATATTAAATATAATATACTAAATATAGTACATTAAAATAAGCAAAAACAAACTTGAAGAAAAGTAAGGTTAAAAATAAAAGACATTTAAAGTAAACAAACAAATGAAAGAAGCGAATTTTCTCTACCGAAATATTTAATGTATGGCATAAACATTTTTAATAATTACTATAATGGAGCAAGTATTCATAATAATTACCGTTGGATATATTATAATTTTTACCCCTTAAATGTATTATATTTACAACAATTAATAAACTATTAATTAATCAAATAAAGGTTCTACTAACCAGGTTTATTGTTTTTCTTTTATCACCGAGTTTGTGAAGCAACCGCAATTATAATTTTAAAGTAAAATTAAGGAAGCTTATATCAGATTGAATCGCAGCACTCTGAAAAATGTCTTGCCTTAAAATTTAAATTCTTTTAGTACTTAAAATAGTAATATTTATTTAACAGAATAGGTTTATAAATGCCGTAGTTAAACATAACATAACATTGCAGAAAAAATTTGAAGGATCTCCTTCACGGATATTTAAGAAAGTATTTTTTTTTTTTATTCGTTAGTTTAAAAATGCAATTTTTTGATTTCAGAAATTAAAATGTTCCGAGGACTCTAACATAAAGTTTAAGAATTAATTTTAAGTTCCTTATTCTTTGAGATAATTTTCAAGTTCTATCAAATAAAACATGTTTTTGCGTTTAAATGTAACTTAGGTTTAAAGATATAGATTGACACAACGAATATCTGCTCTTCATGTGACTCTTATAAACAAACTTCTTTTCCTTTCATATTAATTTATAAATTATCGTCTGCTATCACACAAAAATATTCACTTTAGTGCTGATTGCAGATTGACTGTATTGTATTGTTGGAAACATGTTTGTTGAACTGGCGCATGTGTCTCTTATGAAACGAAAATATATGTATGCTGTATGTTAATAAACTAAAAACATCCAGTATCTAAAAGAAAGTAATTAATTTATTTCATTTCCTTTTGAAAAGTTATTAGTAATCTGACACTTATCAATATATTAAAATAAAAGAGACCTTTATTTTCTCCCTCCCTTCTGCCTGTTTTCGCGGTGTAACGGAGCACACTCGGTGCGTATTCGAAATGTCCAGGTTCGAATCTCTGAGAAGACATTTCTCATTTTTCACATCTGTTTTAAAAAACCCAAATGGCTCCACAGTGGCGCCCGAGCTAAAAGGTGTTGAATGATGATTCTTCGCCCCCAGGATTTGGCGACTAGGTCTCTTAATAAATAGTCGACCTTTAAAAGGGGGAATGTATAAGATATTTTCTTCCTCCCATCTGCATGCCTTAGCGGTGTAATGGTAGCAAACTCGTTGCGTATTCGAGAAGTCCAGATTCGAGTTCTTGTGAGAGCATTGCTCATTTTCCACATCTCCTGCTCTAAAAAAAAAACTTAATGGTTCTACTGTATATATTATGTATATCAAGTAAATATTTGTTTCATTTTTTGCCAGTTAAGAAACATACTGCTATACTGCTATTCAAAAACATTTAAAAGTAAAAAACAAATTGTACCAATTCTAACTGTAAACTTTGTCAGCAAGATGGTTAAAAGTTAGATTTGCGTGTGGTTGCTTTACGAGTGGATGAATGGATGCTTTACGAATCGACGGATGAATATTTGTCGATGCTTTACATTAGGGATCTTCAACCTTTCGCGCTCGAGAGCAACATCAATAAATACAATAAGATCCGAGGGCCACATGTCTGTCAAAAAAAAAAAGGTATGGTCAGAAAATGCATATAAAAAATCTGATGTGTACACCACATGACTTCCTTGTATGGAATATTAAATTATACACATTTTTTCTTGCATTTCGTATAAACGTATTGGATTGAATTAAATCTATTTCGCCGACAGCGCATAAACCACAATAGAATAAATGCATTCTTTCAAATTCACTATATTTGTTTACCATAGCGACACTCTGGCACTAGGTTCACTTAACAGTATTATATTTCGTTCATATTCTAACTCAGAATGCACAACATTTATATCATATAAAGAATTATCTAATCGTTGCAAAATGTTCTATTAAATACATTAATAAAGCTAGAACGATGTATAAAAGAAATTAAGCCAGCAAAACAAAAAAGAAACAGTTTTTCACAGACGTCTGAGTGCTTCTAATTCAATTAATTTAGTTCTCACTTCGCGACAAGGCAAAAATACATAAAAACTCAAAATATCTGTATTCAAAATTACGAAGTAAATCTTAAAAACTTATTTCCTCGAAAAAATTCCAGAAAGGATTAAGCATGATTTAATTCGCAATAATAAATGAAGGCGTTATCTTTGTTGTTGCGAAGCTACGTTTCTCTAGATTGGCAACAAATACACTACTCTGCTGTTTCAAATGTAAACAAGCAATGGCCGCCATGAAAAAAATTATTAGGCTTAGCGGCATTTAAACAACTTTAAAATGGTTTATAATTCTAAAATTATTGCATACAGATTTACTAAAGGCATAAAAGCCTTAACCGGAAGATAAGAAAAACGTAATTCAATCATTTTTAAAGGAAAAAATGTACAATTTACAAACATATAAGAGTAAAGAAACTGAGATCATTGAGCCGGGTAACAGAGTGGATATATATATAAATATATTTATATACGTTTGCCGAGGCCGATTGCAACCAAAATACGAGGTATACATCTACATGTTATAGTAGTCCTATATACAAAATTTCACCGTTCTGAGGCTACGCGGTTTTGAGTTATGCGATATACGTACGTACGTACATACGTTCGTACAGACGCCACGAAAAATTCTCTTTAGAATTCATTTTAAAGCAGTTTTATAATTTTCTTGGAGGAAAAGAGTCTTTTATTCTGTCCTTACGTACAGATATCACGCAAATACATCGTTAAATTGCATTCGAAAGCGGTCAAAATGGATATTTTCGTTGAAATATGCTGCCTGAAACCTTTCGCTATATATATATATATATATATATATATATATATATATATATATATATATATATATATATATATATATATGCATATTAGTTCCAAAAATTCAAATGGAAATTGAATTAAAAAGTTTTAAAACTTTTTTAACTAAAATGTATAAAGATGATTTTAACTTTAAAATGTATAAAGATGATTGTACAGAACGATGTTATAAAATGCATTTGCAATAAAAGAATGAAAAAAAATTACATTACCAGCGGGATATGGTAGTTTAGTTTTAATGTGAAATTTGACATTGTTTTTGCTTGATTAAAGCTTCAGCATCCGGTTTAATCTGTGTTGTTGCAATTCGTAAAGTTTCCTCCAAATGTCTGTCTGTCAGGCATGTTTTTGTTTTTGATTTAAAATTTTCATTTTATAAAAAGGCGAATATGTATTCAGGTATGTAGGTACGCCCATGATGGAAAACATGAAGAGTACATGTTTACGAATTCCTGGATACTTCGGTCACGTACTTCCAATAAAAATCAATTAATGTAGGATTTTCAAGAAACTTGCATTTTACTGTAGAGTCTCACTGTAAATCTATAAACTCTAACTGAAGTTCGGATGGAACACATATTACATAAAATAAAGCGACATTTTTGAAAAATTCGTCATTTTCAGAAAATTTTATAGCATATATCAGGCATGTCAATAAAATGTTTTAAATATTAAGATTTCCAGACAAAAAAGTTTTTTTTTCTTACGACAAAAAGCTGACAAGGCAACTTTTTCTGAAATCAAAATTTCTTAAAATTCTTCAATTTTTCTTCAAATTCAAATGTAGGGCTATGCGGGCCACGGATTGAAGACCCCTATTTTACAGGAAGGATTTGCTGAATTTCGGAATCATTATTAGCAGTAGATATTAAATTGCGGAACAGAAACAGCGAGCGAAATAGAAAACATATGTAATGCTTCGAAATATTTAATACCATGCAAGTTAAAAACTATTTAAAAGTTGATTCGACATTAGAATTAATAACAATTTACAGCAACTGGAAGCTAGAGGAATTTCTAATAGTATAATGGCAACCACAGTTTCAAAGACGATGCTATCTGAGGAAATTTTCGAGAATCCGTAAAATTTGAGAACAATACATACACAGCTTAATTGCATGGAACAACCATGCAATGGAATTATGTATTCAGATTTATGATTATTATTATTTACGTGTTCCGCCCTAAGGCACTACACGAAGTGAGGGATGCCATCGTGGAGGTTTCTAATATAATCTGGATCGTATTAAAACATTACGCATGGGGAAAACCTCGAAAACGCCCATGCAGCCAGCCCGTTTGCCGGATTCGAACCTCGGACCGAACTAACAGTGTTCAGGGACTTTACCGCTCAGCCGCTGGTAGGCCTATGCAGTGGAATTAACATACAATTTTGAAGTTTCAGGGGAATGATTTAAGTCCAAGTGGCGCTGATTTAAGAATTACAAGGTTTCATGAATATTAAAAACCTGTGATTGATCACCATTTAACAATAGGGAATCGCAAAAGAATTGGAGTATTTAAAAACTGGAAAACAGTTTATTTCGCCGCACCAAGCTGTAATTAAAGAAAACAAAGACAGAGCAAAACTTTGCTGTGTCTTTGAAGCATCATCACATGCAAGGCCAACTGTCATTGAATGATTTTCTAGAACCACACATTTCTTTCGATTTGAAACTCGCTTCATTGCTTTTAAACTAATGTAAATATAAACTTGTGGCTTCTGGAAAATCTAGTTGCCGTTCTTGAACTTTTTCGATTTCCAACACGTGGATTTTATTGACATAAAGTTTCACCACACCTGCTATAGAATGTTTAACGCGTTTTAATAATTACTTAATGGGTCAAACATTTGTTTGACTCGTTATAGAAAAAAAAAAAAAAAAAAATCACATTTTGGTTAATTTCTGAAATTATTGTCAAATATTTTAAATCTGAGTAGTTGAATTCGTGCCACATAAAAAGAAGATTATACAATAAGTAATCTTAGCTCTATGCCTTTCATTAATAGCTTTTAGTTAATAGAGTTTAATATAAGACAAATAAAAGCTAAAATGGCAAATTGTAATTTACAATTTATCTGTCGCAATATAATTCAAATCTAGGTATTTAGCTGGTTCGATTCAAAGTTCTAAAGTTAAGTTTTTTAATGGTTTTTAGAAAAATAAAAAATTTTGTAATGAAGAATTCCAAGGAAATTCAGGGGGAAAGAGTGTCAAACATAATTTCCAAAAAACAAAACGTTATTAAATTGCGTCACTTTGTAAGGATTATGTTAATTTTATTAACAATTAAATTTTAAGTTCCTTTCCTGTCAAATTCTTAACTTCTACTTCCAGCCAGAATGTAGTTTTAGAATCACGTCTGAATACATCAAGAAAGAGCGGTATTTAACAGCGAAGTTCTTTGGTCTTAGCGAAAGAGAATCAGAGTGTCTGATTTACGCGCGTCTACCTTTTGGCCACTCTCTCTCTCTCAAGCTGTTATTACGCTCGGCCGTACTCAGGCCCTTGATAGCTTCACCTGGTGTTTAAGGGGCCAACTGCATTAGAAACTTGATAGCTTCGGCTATATTTCTTCAGTTAATTTTAGTTTTAGTTTAATTCTTAGTCTCTTAAGTTCAAGTCCAAGTGTCGGCTTTGATTGTACACTCCAAGACGGAGTTTTGTTAAATCTTATTGGAATAATAAGGGGTTAGTTACCCTTCCATCTTGTTGTTTCTTGCCACACGAACTTAAGCGATTATTCGCTAACTAGTTCTTAAGATTCCTCACTTTCTACAGTAATTGAGATTTACACAGTGAAAATCTTACAACTTTATGGCCAAAATTAAGTCAAGTATTTACAAAAATGCATAAATTCAAGCTGTTATTATTAAATAACGTATATGAATTACTTACGATATTGTTAATATATTCACTTTTTATGATGTATTGAGATTTAATATATTTTAGTATTTCTCAAACGTTTTTACCGAAACTCATGAGTTGTATGTTGCGAATTCAACGGAGCTCAACGCACATATCTATCCTGAAATAAATGCATTGCATTAAATTTTGGTAATATTTCTTCTGATGCAATAGTTTTACAAGCAAGCGAAATTTCCTTTTTCTTGCTATGCACTATTTTATTCTGACAGTAGATATCGATTCTTCTGCAGCCAAGACAGCAAATAAATACATGTCAAAAGTGGAATCGAATGTCTGGCAAAACCAGGTTTTTGATAGAAATCCGTCAGGTTTTGGACTTGAAAAAGCTGATGCAGCAGAAAATGCTATGCACATTTTTCCCAGTATTTTTTAAAGCGGTCATGCATGAAGGAACATTTGTTTAGGCATAACGCAAGTACGAGAGTCTAGTACAAAGAAAAAGCACTTCTTCCTAGCACCAGCTGAAGTTTCAGGAAACAAATTTCCTAGGAAAGATGAAGCATTCTCTTTTGTTGTTCTCAAATTCTTCGTTTTCCTCTTTTATATAAATTGAAAACTGTCAGATATCTGATGCAAATTTCTCTCCTCGCCGGAAATGATTTCCGAAACCGATTCTAGAACAAAGATCTATCTGGTGGAAGAGATGAGCAAGAAAAATCCAAAGTTTCGCCTTCAAAATATAGTTTGCGTTTCACTTGAGAACAAAATTGCCAGGAAAGACAGAGACACAAGGCTCATTGAGATAAAGGCAATAGTATGTGTTTGAGAAAATGTAATAATTTTGCTCCAGCAATTGCGTCTTTGCATGTGTTTCCGTTAATAATGAATATTCAAATGTAGGCTTTTTAATAATCAGGAACCAAAACAAATGTAGGATTTGTTCGCAAATGTTGATCAAATATCTACAGAATTATCAAATCAAAATCACATTCCACGACAAACAGACGATCGTATGGAACGGCGGCCAGTGATTTGAATAAGGCAACAGTTTTGCAAGATCGTCAGTATTAACATAATGTTTTCCTCAATGCATTGATCCATTATCTAATAAATCACTTTAGTTCATATGTTTCTAGATAACACTGAAAGCAGCATGCTATATTGATATAACTTTTAAGCATCGAAAACAGAAATTGAAACCCATTTAGTGTCTTTTTATAAAAAAAAAAAAAAAAAAAAAAGTAAATATATAATAAAATATATATATATTCAAAATTTTTACGATTTTGATCATATGGCACAGTATGTTGACATAATTTATTTTACTTTAGTATGGAATGCGTATTTTCAGCCCTTATGATTCCAAGAGTTCTTTTAGACATATGATCGTATGATCTCATACAGTTGTTTATACAAGGTAATAGACCTTGTTGGAAACCCCGATTTTGGCTATAAATCTCAATGTTTTTATGTGGCATTTTTAAAGGCCACACTTTAAGCTATCAAAAACAATTTTTCTTGATATGCTTATAGAAAGTGGAGATATGCCAGTTTTTCTGAGAGATGACAAACCAAAAGTTATTATTTACCACAGCGGACGTGAAATCTTAAAGGTCAAATTAAATATGCAGTTTTCGCAATTTTTATTAGTCAACTAAATAATTTTAAGCATTTCAGTTAGTCTGGAAAGATCTGGCAAGATATTTTTATTTTGTATTCTTTCATTTTCGTTTGGCAACATGAATTGTTGTGTATATGTGTCATGTAATATTACTCTGAAAACTTTAAATGAGATTTTGATATTTTTTTATGATTTATGTTCACAGCAAACATGATAACTTTAAACGTTCCTCATAGAATCACTTGAAGTTTTTTATATTATTATGCGTGATGCAGACTGAGGCTTAAAAACGTATCCTTACAGAATATAAATTACACCACTTTTCAATACGTAACATTACCACCGATTCAATGTTTCATATTGATATCGATACTCATGTCATACGTCTTAAGATTATGAAATAACTAGAAAGCCCGGCGGTCATACGAAATACCGGCTGTTTGTTGGTATTATAAATTGTAATTAAAATGATTTGTGCAAAGGTGTCTGCTAATTCAAAATGAATTACCCAGGGCAGGCAGCGAGGACGCCCCTTTGCTTACTGCCCCACGGGGTTTCTCCCTTCTACTTGCGTAATTGCTTAAAGTAGAATGCAATGAAGGAAACCACTGGTGGTACATTTCTTAAAGGCCACTACTAGCTCAATAAATAAAGGTGATTTAAATAATAAAATGTTAATTCACATGTCAAAGATCTCTTTGTACACAACATTTTTTATGCAGATCTTTCCATCACTTTTAAGCTCGCCTTGCAGAGGGCCATCTAATATTTTTAAATTTCATCCGTTCTTTCACGAACTCTTGAACAGGCAACATAAAGTTGACCGTGTCTAAATGCAGGCTCAGGTAAAAAAATGCCAACACGCTTATGCGTTGGGCTCTGAGACATATCGATGGTCATAGCAAAGACAAGTTTTAGAGGAAATTGTCTACGTCCCAATTGAAACGGCAACCCTGTGCCGTGGCAACTTCACCCCATTGGCTAGTACAGTTACGCAAACAACCAATAAACTATCGGCGACAAACAGACATTTAAGCCGCATATAGGGTGAAGTAACATCATCTCCTCCGAAACGGCTGGCTCCCGGGCTTAGCGAAGCACACCGTTGAATTCCGCAGATCCGTGGCACGCCATTTTGACCATTCCCGTCTTCGTGGGACATTAATTAGCCGAGATATTAAATAAAAACTAATCTTTCTCTACATTTTGCACTTTCTTTCTTGGGTTTTTCCTATTAGAGGCATCGCCGATAGTTTATTGTGACCATTCACGTCTTTGTGGGACCTTTAAGCCGAAATATTAATTAAAAACTAATTTTCCCCTACGTTTCCCTACATTTTCCACTTTCTTTCTTGGATTTTCCCTATTAGAGAGATTTGGCTACGTGCTAAATTATTTTTTCTCTAATATCTACAGAACGTCGCCGAGTTGAAATTCGAGACACGTATCCTCGGATTCCAAAAACTTCTCAGAATCCATCGATAGCATTCTCAATTTCGTACGACTTTAATCAGCCGAGATATTAATTAGAAACTGCGGAAACATTAATTTCCGCGCTCCTTTTTCCGAGTGGCAACAATAAACTATCGGCGACAGAAACTTTAGCCGCTTATATATACTAACTAGAAAGCCCGGCGGTCATACGAAATGACCGCTGTTCTAGATATTATAAATTATAATTAAAATGATTTGTGCAAAGGTGTCTGTTAATTTAAACTGAATTTCTCTGGGCAGGCGGTGAGGATGCCCCTTTGCTTACTGGCCCAGTGGGTTTTCCCCGTCTACTTGCTTTATTGCTTAAAGTAGAGTACAATGAAGGAAAACCATTGGCGGTACATTTCTTAAGAGCGCTGCGCTAGCTCAATCAATAAAGGTGATTTAAATAATGAAATGTTAATTCATTATTTAATGCTGAATTGAAACAGCTGATAAGACAGCTGAGCACTATTCATCCGAGCTGAGTTCAGATTAGTAGCTCGATTTGAGTTCCGCTGATTAGACGTTTCTGAAGTTGTATTTATGTGTAACATGAATACGAAGCGGTTTCGATAAAAAGGACTTTTTACTTCCTTGTACGAAGTAAAAAGGAAGTATTGTAATCGCGAAAAGTTTCACGCAGCATATTTCAACGAAAATATCCATTTTGACCGCTATCGAATGCAATTTATTGATGTTTTTGCGTGATATCTGTACTTAAGAGCAGAATGAAAGACTCTTTTCCTCCAAAAAAATTATAAAACGGTTTTAAAATGAATTTTGAAAAAAAAAAAATGTTTCGCCTCAAAAACGAATAGCCTCAGAAAGTTGAAATTTTGTATATAGGACTGCTAGAACATGTAGATATGCACTTCGCATTTTGGTTGCAATCGGTTGCACCAAACGTAAATAATAAATATATTTATATGTACAACAATAACGAACAACAACAACGAACAATAATTAATAAATAAATACGTAAATACGAAGGTGTTTCTTCTTTACTCGAGTAATAAGGTTAAGCCAAACCAGCAATTCTAGTCAGGCCAAATATTTCCGCCAATTAAAGGGATTATGAACCAATGCTGATACTCAAAGAACTTATTCTTATGAAGCATTTTAGCCAATTCAATTTTGAGTTAAAAGCAATTTCTGTAGAGAAATCCGAAAAAACTCGAGTAACCGTCCCCGACACTCCCGTGTTTATGCATTTGAGTTCTATATTATTTGTAAAAATTAAACATTGGAAATTGTCATTATGAAAGAGAATTCAAAGTATAAAGTTGAAATAAACATAGAAGATTACAAAATAAGATAAATAATGCAAACTTTGTAAAACCAAATCAAAAATAATGTAAAAATAATTTTAAAAATATAATAAGAACAGTGAATGTACATGAAGATATAAAGGCCAGAAAAGTATTAAGTAACTTACATTCTTTCTAGTGGGGAGTCGGCATAGTGTTCTCTTCGCGTCTGACTCAGAAGTGTAGGGTGTCCGAAAAATTCTCAGCGGGAGTGGGGGCTTTGAATAATATCAGTCGGTAAGACTAGGGTGAAGTAATTTATGGTAGTGAGTGGGACTCGGAATTCTCGAGGGATGTATTATGTGGATTACTTATTTGAGTGAAACTGTCTGTTAAGATTTTTTTGAAAATTCTAGTGAATGGAGCTTAATTATTTTCTGGCTAATTGTCGTGTCGCAATGATTAAGAATTTAAGAAAGGAAAAAAGGAATTTTCATTGTCTAAGACCTATTAGGCAGACTAAAGATTATGAACTAGGCCCATTTTTTTCGTAACATCATAGTAACAGCATAAGTATGACGACAATTAGCTTTTTACAATATATACAACTGAGTAATTACACTATATACAAATCCTTCAACTGATAGTCATCCAACTTATACCGCCTTCTCAGGCTTAGGAACAAATTATCATATACCTATCAGTTAAATGATTTAGAGTGAGTATTTAACGCCTGCTCTTTTAAGGCAATAGTTAATAAATTGAATGGGTATTAGATTATTTTTGAGAATTTTAATAAGGAGCAAAATTTCGCGTTGTAAATCTATTGTATCTGTGCAGATAATTTTAATTCGTTGTATTTGATTTATTATTGTATTGTTAATTACTTTTTTGGATATGTTGGAGTTCCAATTTATTAATTTGTTAGTATTGAAATTCAAGTTTCTTGTTTTGTCAAAAAGTAAAATTTTTTTGTAGTTAATGATTTGAAGATCTAGATACTCTATGCTATTTTGTGAATTATTAGTTTTATTAAGTGTAAGACAATTTGGTTAAACCTCGGAGTGTTCAATTTTACCAAAATTATTAATTGTAATAAAGTCATCAATATAACTGTAGGTGTGCTTGTAGTAATTTAACTCTTGTGGTTGTAGATTTTTTTGGAAGTTAAATTCTTTGATAAATAAAAAGATATTACAGATCGAGGTGCTGGAATGTAAGCCCATTGGCAAACCTCTGACTTGTTTAAAAAGTTGATTTTGAAACTTTATGTAGTTATGAAAAAGTGTGCATTTTAGGCAGGTTTTCCATTTGTTAAGAGTCATAATTTTGAGCTTATCAGTCAAGAGTTTAGGCAGATCAGTTAGACTGGTATAGATTTCTTCTAGAGGAAGTGAGGTATATAAGTTTTCAAAGTCATAGCAGTTAATGTTTTGGATGTTAATTGTTTGAATGGCATTAATGACAGGAGTGTTATTATGGATGATCCAGCAATAGTTATGATTAGTGTTACAATCGTTGAAAATAAATTTACAGATTTTAATTTCAATTGAAAAATAATAGTCTACATTTTCCTTGTAATTTATTAGTTCCATTAGCTATAAATCTGAGTTTTAATGGTGTTTTATGGAATTTGGGAATTGCATAAAGGTTAGTAAATCTGTTGTAGTTTGTATTGAAAGTAATATTGAGTTTCTTATGAAATGTTTTAATCCTGTTTATTATAGATGTTTCTGTGAGGTTAGCTAATTGACAATTAGTTGCGTTGAGAAGTTCTTTATGAATAATTTCTGCGAAGAATTGTTTTCATAATAATGCTAAAGTTGTTATTTGCTTTACCTATTTTTGTAATAGTAAAAAGCTGTTTTAATTTTTTAATATCTGATGTAAGGTCCACCAATTCAGTGTACTTTTAAACTTGAGGTGACTGATTTCGGTGGATATGCGTTGAAGAATTTTACCTTTCCATTTTAAGAAGGTATCTATGGGTAAATTCAGTTGATAGCTTGCTTTAACTATAAATTCGTTGATGTTGTTTTCAGACTTTCTAATAGTTTCACTCAACGCAAAATTTATTTTAAAGTCAATTTTCTGCATCCGCAATTTGACAATATTCATTTCTCAAGAATCATCAGAGATTATAAAGATTACTTCCCAGCTGTTGACACAATACCAATCGTTGCATTTAAATATCAAAGGACATTAAGCAACTTGCTCACTAACCACCATGAAATAGATGAAACAGCAGAGTGCCATTGTAAGACACCAGTTTACAGCAATTACGTAGATTGTCATCACCAGCACATAATTACTGGCAACCTGAATATCATACAAAACCACCAACTAAAACACTAATGAGTTATGGTACAAAATTTAGACCAGTCAGAAACATAACTAAAAATTTAAGCTTTACAATTTAAGCTTTACAGCAACAAAACGCAAAGATGAAAAACAGGAAGCAAAATAAAAAATAATGCGAGATTTTTATCCACTTTGGATACACTTGCATTGAAAAAAACAATTGAAATGTTTTTTTGACTCAGACAACTTCCCCAAGAAACTTCTCAACTGGTTACACTCCTGTGTTAATAAATTCCTTATCAAACTCAAAAAATTCATTCAAGAAAGCTACGACGACATACAAATCATTAAACACATGATTCTCGATTTTAGTCTTTTCAGACTTTCTAATAGTTTCACTCAACGCAAAATTTATTTTAAAGTCAATTTTCTGCATCCGCAATTTGACAATATTCATTTCTCAAGAATCATCAGAGATTATAAAGATTACTTCCCAGCTGTTGACACAATACCAATCGTTGCATTTAAATATCAAAGGACATTAAGCAACTTGCTCACTAACCACCATGAAATAGATGAAACAGCAGAGTGCCATTGTAAGACACCAGTTTACAGCAATTACGTAGATTGTCATCACCAGCACATAATTACTGGCAACCTGAATATCATACAAAACCACCAACTAAAACACTAATGAGTTATGGTACAAAATTTAGACCAGTCAGAAACATAACTAAAAATTTAAGCTTTACAATTTAAGCTTTACAGCAACAAAACGCAAAGATGAAAAACAGGAAGCAAAATAAAAAATAATGCGAGATTTTTATCCACTTTGGATACACTTGCATTGAAAAAAACAATTGAAATGTTTTTTTGACTCAGACAACTTCCCCAAGAAACTTCTCAACTGGTTACACTCCTGTGTTAATAAATTCCTTATCAAACTCAAAAAATTCATTCAAGAAAGCTACGACGACATACAAATCATTAAACACATGATTCTCGATTTTAGTCTTTTCAGACTTTCTAATAGTTTCACTCAACGCAAAATTTATTTTAAAGTCAATTTTCTGCATCCGCAATTTGACAATATTCATTTCTCAAGAATCATTAGAGATTGTAAAGATTACTTCCCAGCTGTTGACACAATACCAATGGTTGCATTTAAATATCAATGGAACTTAAGCAACTTGCTCACTAACCACCATGAAATAGATGAAACAGCAGAATGACATTGTAAGACACCAGTTTACAGCAATTACGTAGATTCTCATCACCAGCACATAATTACTGGCAACCTGAACATCATACAAAACCACCAACTAAAACACTAACTAAACACAACTGAATTTACCCATAGATACCTTCTTAAAATGGAAAGGTAAAATTCTTCAACGCAAATCCACCAAAATCAGTCACCTCAAGTTTAAAAGTACAATGAATTGGTCGACCTTACATCAGATATTAAAAAATTAAAACAGCTTTTTACTATTACAAAATAGATAAAGAAAATAATAACTTTCGCATTATCTGAAAACAATTCTACGCAGAAATTATTCATAAAGAACTTCTCAACGCAACTACTTATAAATTAGCCAACCTTACAGAAACACCTGTAATAAACAGGATTAAATCTTTTCATAAGAAACTCAATATTACTTTCAATACAAACTACAACAGATTTACTAACCTTTATGTAATTCCCAAATTCCATATAACACCATTAAAATTCAGATTTATAGCTAATGGAACTAATAATTACAAGAAAAATGTAGACTACTATTTTTCAATTCAACTTAATAAAATCTGTAAATTTATTTTCAACGATTGTAACACTAATCATAACTATTACTGGATCATCCATAATAACACTCCTATCATTAATGCCATTCAAACAATTAACATCCAAAACATTAACTGCTATGACTTTGAAAACTTATATACCTCACTTCCTCTAGAAGAAATCTATACCAGTCTAATTGATCTGCCTAAACTCTTCCCTGATATGCTCAAAATGACTCTTAACAAATGGAAAACCTACCTAAAATGCACACTTTTTCATAACTACATAAAGTTTCAAAATCTAAATCTTAAACTACATAAAGTTTCAAAATCAACTTTTTAAACAAGTCAGAGGTTTGCCAATGGGCTTACATTTCAGCACCTCGATCTGTAATATCTTTTTATTTATCAAAGAATTTAACTAACAAAAAAATCTACTACCACAAGAGTTAAATTACTACAAGCACACCTACAGATATATTGATGACCTTATTACAATTAATAATTTTGGTAAAATTGAACACTCCGAGATTTAACCAAATTGTCTTACACTTAATAAAACTAATAATTCGCAAAATAGCATAGACTATGTAGATCTTCAAATCATTAACTACAAAAAAATTTTACTTTTGACAAAACAAGAAACTTCAATTTCAATACTAACAAATTAATAAATTGGACCTCGAACATATCCAAAAAAGTAATTAACAATACATTAATAAATCAAATACAACGAATTAAAATTATCTGCACAGATACAATAGATTTACAACGCGAAATTTTGCTCCTTATTAAAATTCTCAAAAATATTCTAATACCCATTCAATTTATTAACCATTGCCTTAAAAGAGCAGGCGTCAAATACTCACTCTAAATCATTTAACTGATAGGGATATGATAATTTGTTCCTAAACCTGAGAAGGCGGTATATGTTGGATGACTATCAGTTGAAGGATTTGTATATAGTGTAATTACTCAGTTGTATATATTGTAAAAAACTAATTGTCGTCAGACTTATGCTGTTACGAAAAAAATGAGCCTAGTTCATAATCTTTAGTCTGTCTAATAGCTCTTAGACAGTGAAAATTCCTTTTTTCCTTTCTTAAATTCTTTATCATTGTGACACGACAATTAGCCAGATATAATTAAGTTCCATTCACTAGAATTTTCAAAAAAATCTTAGCAGACAGTTTCACTCAAATAAGAACTCCACATAATACATCTCTCGAGAATTCTGAGTCCCACCCACTACCATAAATTACTTCACCCAAGTCTTACCGACTGATATTATTCAAAGCCCCCACTGCCGCTGAGAATTTTTCGGACACCCTACACTTCTGAGTCAGACGCGAAGAGAACACTTTGCCGACTCCCCACTAGAAAGAATGTAAGTTACTTAATACTTTTCTGGCCTTTATATCTTCATGTACATTCACTGTTCTTATTATATTTTTAAAATTATTTTTACATTATTTTTGATTTGGTTTTACAAAGTTTGCATTATTTATCTTATTTTGTAATCTTCTATGTTTATTTCAACTTTATACTTTGAATTCTCTTTCATAATGACAATATCCAATGTTTAATTTTTACAATTAATATAGAACTAATATTATGTATATTAATATACAAATGCATAAACACGGGAGCGTCGGGGACGGTTACTCGAGTTTTTTCGGATTTCTCTACAGAAATTGCTTTTCACTCAAAATTGAATTGGCTAAAATGCTTCATAAGAATAAGTTCTTTGAGTATCAGCATTGGTTCATAATCTTTTTATTTCGCGGAAATATTTGGCCTGACTAGACTTGCTGGTTTGGCTTAACCTTATTACTCGAGTAAAGAGAAACACCATCATATTTACGTATTTATTTATTAATTATTGTTCATTGAACGGGAGTTGGTTTGTTCCCCTTGAAAAGTCAACTAATTTCCGATCAATGACAATGATTACATGCTTTTAATTTAATTTTTCCTTTTACAATTGAAATTCTGTTCTTCATGATTATTTAATTCCAGTCCCCGTTAAAACATTATTAACATTTTACTTTCATGTTACTTCAAAACATCTTTCAAAATATAACTTACCAGTATGGATTCACTCTTTTAAAATAATTCTACTTTAATTAAACTTAGGAGATAATATAATCAATTAATCAATATTGTTTAGGAAATAAATTATTATTAACTTACTTTGCAGCAATTGCGCAAGTAGTAGTAGCTTGTTTTCGCACTAAAAGAACTTAAGATCATACAACATTATATATATATATATATATATATATATATATACTGCAAGCAGAAGGAACAGTTATTTTTAATTAGGAACATCAAGACGTTTAAATAAGTAATTTCATCAAAATATTTCAATACCTCAGCGTCAGGAAAGATTATGTAAAAAAAAAAAAAAAAATTTAATTCTTTGAAAATAAAGCAGTGTAATAAAACTAAAACTAACAAACATCAAAATACGTAAAATGCATCTAACTATTGTTTATTAATTTCCAGTTTTATGTAGTGTCACTGGATACTTGAAAGCGAAATGAAATTCGAAGAACAAAAATTCTCGCATTGATCTGATGAATAAAATTCAAATAAAAAACGAGTTTCAAAAGTTTTCAGAGACATTTAAGTGAAAAATGCGCAAAGTTCGAACCATTCATGTTAGAAACATAAAAGGCTGGGTATTTCAAATCACTTTTTCTTGCTAAATTATCGACCTTTTTATCGATTTCTCTCGGATAAGGAAAATCGATTGTAAAAATATAGACGGCAGGTATAATAACATAAGTATTTCGAATAAGAGTATGCTAAGAATGGATTTTTGACTGCAAGATTTTTCTAATATATATGCAACTCTCCCACTTTATGCAATACATCAGAATCTGCATAATAGTTCTCTACACATAAAATAACTATTGTATTATATACGCCAGTATACTAATGATATAACTCAGAAATCCTAATACAGAAAAAAATTAATATGCCATTACTTTCTCTATTCTCAGCATATATTTTACAGACATTAGGTGTTTTTTGAAAGCCAGAGAAATGAAAAATTAGCAACCGCCTTCGCCGGGAATCGAAGCACGGACCTCTCGAATACCGGCCCACCGTGCTACCGTTACACCACGAAGGCACGCTAGGGAAGCGGGAGAAATACCTTATAATATATATATATATATATATATATATATATTAATTTGAGATTAATTTAAAATCTCAGTTTACAGAAATGCGCATTTTGATAGAATGCCTATTTTAACAATATCCGAATCATCTTCTAATGATAGAGTTTTTGGTAGCATGTATACGAATATATTGTTACGAATTTTCTACTTAGATAGGTAATTTTAGAAGAATCATAAGTGAGATTATTTAATATCTTTTGCAACATGAAAAATTTAAAAAGAAACTATGTTGGAAATCTTAGAATAAAGAGACAAGCGCCTTTAACATATCGTCAAGCTGACAGCGGTTTTGGCAACTTACTTTGTAACCAAATTTGGCGACATTTTGGTCCGGTCCTTGCATCCCCGTAATATGTACTGAAATTGAATAAATGCTATTCACCACTATGCTAGCTGTAACCTTAATTCCACCTTGGTATTGCTTTACAGTTATTTCGAGACGAAGAAAGTACTAGGAATATCTCGTGACTGTTTGAAAACTATTTAAGGCCGAAGAAAGTGTATCTGCTCTCATTTGCTTGGTAATCGTTGTTGCGACTTCTTAGTTCCGTGTGAGCGGAGATATCTGAGTTAGCTTTCTGTTTAAATCCGCTTTGCATTGCGTTGTGTTAAACGTTCTTAGCAGTTTTATGCGTAACTACTGAATGATTACGTGTTTCATTTCTTTTCATATTTAGCATAGCTTTATCTTTCAAATCATAGAATTCCTTAAAATAAAGCTCTTAATTTTATGAAAAGGGATTTAGCTTAATGGGCTGGAGTGTTAAATATTAATTAAATCTTAAGCGTAGCCCCCCCAAAATAAAAATCCCAGTAAATCAATTATTCATGATGCTTTAATTATTTACAATTAAACAAGAGTATATGTAATTGTATGTATGTATAAAAAATCAGTGAAAATTAACGATTGCATTTCTTGCGAGACTCTACCTGAATTTCATTCCTTCAGTCGGTTCTCTGGTAACAATAACGTAAAAAAAGAACAAGCAATCAAAATAAAGCTGGCAATCGGTATAGGTACGAAAAGAAAGAACATTTCCGCCTTTCGTTTTAAAAAAATAGAGTGTTGCGAACTAATGAAAAGTAAAATTTTAAAAAAAAATTTTACACAACCGATGAGTTACTCGCGACATCTTCTCCTACCTTTTGATTTATGATGGGTGAACCATAAATCAAAATACTGCTGCGTGCGTGCGGGTTCGTAATAGCATGAATGCACAAGTCTGATAATAGTTTAATAAAAATTATTCTGATTAAAGTAAATTTAAACTCTGGAATTTTCCCGATAGATTTTCGTACAAGTGTTCACAATATCACGCAAAATAATCAGTAGTCATACTTCAAACTAATAAAAACGTTAAATGCAGCGCAATCGCGGAACTAAACAAGTTGCAACAAGAGTAACTAGGCAACTGAGCTCAGATGCTCTTACTCTCTGTCTGTCTGCCTTTTTATAGTTTTCAACCGGTCGCGAGAAATTTCTAATACTTTCTGCTTCTCGAGATTTCTGAAAAGGAATAAGAGAATGGAATTACGGTTACAGCCGACATAGTAATCAATTACATTTATTCAATTTCAATAGAAATTACGGAGATATCCGTTTACTCAATGTCAAAATCCACTGCCCCTGTATTCTTACTTTTCTAGCATAGCTTTCTCTTAAAATTTGTGTCGCGCTGAAATGCACCTGAAAATACAATAGTTTTAATTATAATTCTACTAAAATTACCGATCTAAATACAAAATTTGTAACATTACATGGCTAGGAGACCAAACAACATACTTAATACGAGTACATTTACGCAAAAATGTAGTCATTACGTGAAGGTTTACAGTTGTCGTACGACATTTGATTCAGTATCTTATCAGTATTAGAATCGTTGTACAAGATGTATCCGTTCACTCGCAGCTGTTTTCAGCTTTACAACTTTAACGTACTTTAACATTGCATAAGTGCCGAACGCACGATTTGAAATCAGCTGACCGGCCATAAACGTTTCTTAAAAAAATTAAAGACTGTTTCTAACAAAAAATAAATAAATAAAAACATTTTTTGCAAAAAAAAAGTTAATATGAATTTCTTATACTAATTATTTAAACATACAAAAACAATAATAATAATAATGGAAAAATTGAAATTTATATTAATTATTTAACTTTATTATCTCAAGAAGGCTGTGGTGTTGCCGCATCCGTGCCACCACTTAAACTGAAGACCGCCGTATTCGCCACAGTTTGTGGCGCATCGCACTGCATCTACTGATCCCAGACGACCGACGACGGGAACATTTGACGTCTAACTCCTTCGCAGCGTCAGGTTTAGACAATTCATATAGGTCATTATTCATAACATGTATAATATGTTCTCAATATATGTTTTTATGTTTAAATACATAAGGCAAATGTATAAAGTAATGAAAAGTATGGTATTATGTAGTCTATGGTAAAATGCACATTGTAATATAGTGAAATGTACAAAAGTAAGGTATCATATATAATGTGTGACGTAATATAAGGTACAGTATAGCGCAAGTATGGCATAATGTACAATATACAATTGTATATATTATAATGTTTATATCTATGCATGTTTATTTAGGTAATAACCAAGAATGTGTAGGAAGTCATCCTCACGTAGCAATAACAACAGTCTGTCATACCATGTTGACAAACCCCTTGTACGGCCATATATTGATTGATATTGTTTCAATAAATGCTGGGCCCGCTTGTTATCACATACTTTAAAATTGAATTCATATGTAAAAGTTAAATATACATTTTTTTTTTTAAATATACGTGAATTCGACATGCTCCACAAGGTATACCGTGAGGCTTACACAAATAATTATAGTGCAAACAAAATAAACAAATGTATAATAGCATTGTGAAATATTATTAAAAAGTCTGATGCGGATACCACATGACTTCCATGTACGGAATACTTAATTATACTCATTTTCTGCTGCATTTCACTTAAATTTAATTCACTAGACATAGATTTCTCATTCAATTAATTCAGTCCTTACTTCGAGGCAAGGCAAAAACACATAAAACCTAAAAATACGCTTACTAAAAATTGAGAAACATATAAAACACCAAAAACAGTTAAAACAAACAAACAAAAATACAAGTATAATTAGAGTTTCTACGCAAAAACAAGCCATTCGGCCAGTGGTCAAGGAAAAACTGAAGGTTTTTGAGTGCACAAAACTGAAAGTTTACTTTTGGTTCCACTCGGCAAAAAGACACTGAAGATGCAGAAACAGGCTGATTTCACTATTCTGGTGAGTTTCAAATGTAAACAAATATGGCTGCTATGATAAAAAATAGGCTTAGCCGCAGTTAAACAGCCTTTAAATTGTTGATAATTCTACAAACATTGCATACAGATTAACTAAAGGCAGATAAACATAAAAACCTTAACCTGAAGATAAGAAAAACATAATTAATAAAAAATGCACAATTTATTGGCATCTAAGAACAAAAACAAAAAAAAACTGAGCTCACGGAGCCCAGTAACAGAGTGGTAACACTTATATATATATACATATATATGTATATATGTATTATATGTGTATATATATATATATATATATATATATATATATATATATATATTATACACTTTCGGTGTGGCCTATTGCAAGCAAAACGTAGGTAGTCCTATATGCAAAATTTCAACACTCTGAAGTTATTCGTTTTTAAGTTATGTATACATACATACGTAAGTACTTACGTACCTACAGATGCCATGAAAAAAATTTCTTTTGAATCCATTCTAAATGAATTTTATAATCCGTTTAGGAACAGTCTTTTATTCTGTCCTTACGTGCAAAAGTCACGCAGAAAACATTGTTAAACTGCATTCAATAGCGGTCAAAAAGGATATTTTCGTTGAAATATGATATCCGGAATTTTTAGTGATTACAATACTTCTTTTACTTCGTACAAGGAATTAAAAATAATAAATAAATAAAAATAAGTCAAAGAAAATTAAATGAAAAAGTAATAAAACAACGAGAACTCAATAATCTAAATTGAAAATGAAATTTCGAAAAGCAGAAATTGTCTTTTCAGACCGAAAATTTCAGAAAAAAACTGGTGGCCAAGACACAGACAAATAATTCCAAAGTTGGCTGAAGTATCTTCCTCTGCTGGACATGTTGAAATAGTATGCCTTCCATCTTTATCGCCACTACCTCAGATATACAAAGCACTTGAAGGAAATCCAGATCGCTTTTAATTAGCTCTTAAGATAACCATGTTCAATCAAATTCGAGTTCTTTTATTCTGTGAAAAATTGTAGGAAAATAACTTTTTCTCCATTGTACTTTGGGTGAGGCCAGATATTCTCTGTTCCAAATACAGGTAGCATTATTATATGGTATTTCTGCCGCCTTTCCAGTATGTCTTCGTGGTGTAGTGGTCAGCACACTCGGTGCGTAATCGAGAGGTCCGTGGTTCGAGTCCCGGCGGTGGCATTGCTCATTTTTCATATATCCTGCTTTTAAAAAATACCTAATGTCTCTACATAATTTCTATAAAAGCGATTCCAATGAGAAACAGAAACTCGGAGATTTGAATCAATGTGATTTTTCGTGACTAACTTTGCTAGAGCATCAGCTCATTCATTTCCAGTATTTCTACAGAAAGCCAAATGAATTTCGATATCAAGGTCTTGTAAGGTCTTAACAATAACCTGAATTTCAACAGCAAGTTTCTCCGAAACACTAATTATCTATCATGATTGTAGTGGAGAAAGAGAACCACTACATATTAAAATGCGCATTGAAATGAAACCACTACTAGAATTTTGAATCCATTTCACAGCAAAGTTTAAGAATAATTTGTTTTCTTCGTTCACGTTCGTACGGGGTTCGTAGATTTGGAGTGAATAATGATGGCACTTGATGAAGTATCGAAACACACTTTATTTACCAATATTGTCAGGACAGCTCCAAAACCACTTTTACAGTCGTCGAACTGTTATAAACACGCTAAAACGCTCAGCGACACAGCCTTCACACTGCCAGGCAATAACAGCTTCACTGCAAAGCACAAGAGTACAGCTCCCAACTCTGCTCGGTCGTTCTCGGAAATCCACGTACTCTCGAGACTCTCCACGCAATGTACTCGACGATACATGAGAGTATAGCTGTCGACTCAGCACAGTCTAAGACAAAACTCGACGATGCACTAAAAGACTCTCTCAATGCACTCGACGACCAACTCGGCGCTAGACTTCGAGACACTCGCTCAATGACTATCAGCTCGCTAGATGAGGCTAACTGACTGCGGACCAGCAGGGTTTATATAGCTTTCGGCTTGCGTTCGAGAACATTCTGGGCTAAACCGGTAAGAATTCGTTCCAGAAGGTTCTCCATCCGTCCATGGTATATCGCCAATTTTGTCGCCAAATGCTTATTTCTCGCCAAATGTGGCCACCCTGCCTTTTCTTGCCATTTTATGGCAACCCTAAAACTGCTTTGCGGGGAAGCCATCTTACGGCGCCTGTACATTTCGTAACAATATCAACTCAGCCTGTAACACAGAGCGCTTATCATTAATTCTGTGCAATTTTTCAGATCTCTTTCTTACCTATCTTCACAAACTCTTTCAAATCTCTTTCTTTCGGTATCTTCACAAACATAAAAGCAAGACCAACATTATCATTCGTATTATTTTCGTCTGTAAAATAAATTAAATTGTACTCTTCAAGAAAATCATAGGAAAAGGTAACAATTGATATAGGATTCCTGTTATTACACGAGTATTGCATTTTCAGTTCTACTGGAATTTAAATTCAGTATTGTTAGCATGTATTGCATTTTTAAATACGATTACCCAAAACTGCTTTACGAATTTCTTAGAATAATGCAAAACGATTGTATAAAAAAAGTAAGATTCATACGCTGTTGCGAAAAGGCCTTACAATTTATTGAACTTTCATACTACAGTTATGTAGCAGTAATCTCTCAAATCTCCAAATTGCTGTTATATGTATTGTTTGAAGAACTGATATTAGCATAGAAAGCGCAAGATCTTTACAAAATGCATCATAGGATATTAATTTGATAAGAGTGTTTCTTTATTCTCTCAAACTTTTAATAAACGGATCAGACACTATAAATGACTTGTCTAGACAAAATAATTGTTATTCATATGCTCCGAAATACTAATATCAAATTTATCGTAGATAACTATACGATTATATGGACTTTAACATTTGCCAGACAATTACTAGTCCATTTATTATTCAATGGATATTTCTGATGAAATATCCGTATTTTCTGAAATATAAGCTAAATTCTTTGTCCCTGCTTTCAGTCATAATGAATTTTAAAAAAACATATTGGGAAATATTCAAGTTTATTTAGATGCATTATATTAAGAACCATGTTTCTAAATTAGCATTATGAAGTATTTTTTCCTCCTTTCCGCACGCCTTTGTGGTGTAATTGGAATCATACTCGACGCGTATTCAAGAGCTCCACGGTTCAAGTCACGTCTTCTTCTTCTTCAAAAAAAAAAAAAAAAAAAAAAAAAAAAAAAAAAAAAGGCTGGTAAAGTCATTAGGATTTTTTTGGAGGCCGAAGAGATGAAAAATTAACAATGCCTTCGCCGGGAATCGAACCACGGACCTCTGGAATACGGGCCCAGCGTGCTATCATTACACCACGAATGCACGCTAGGGAAGTGGGAGAAATACCTTATAGGCTTCCTGACAGTATATATAAAATAAAAATAGTTAATAAAGAACATTTAGACATTGAACAGTTTAGTTGATATTTCTTGTTTGAAATAATTTCTGAATGTAAACTTTTTATATGTAGCTGTACATTTAACTATTTTTCAAAAGAAACAGTTATGATTTCGTAAAAGTGGAGGGAATGATATTCTCGTTTCCAAAACTTCCTTTGCACTATCTCTAAGCCACATATTTTCAATTCTTTAGTTATATTCAATTTAAAATTACTTTAAAAATATCCGCCGACTCAAGTTTTACATGAAAACCTCATAAATTTGGTTATTGCTTCGGTATTCGAGTAATCAAGACCTTTGAAAACTGATACTTTCAATAGGGTTCAGGCTTCCGAGAATAAGCTGACTGCATCGGTATTTTTAAAGGAATTCGCCTTGCTAACGTGAATAGAAATAGCTTTCCTTTGAAATTTTTACCATGAAGGCATTCCTTCCCTTAGGCAAATAGTCCTGCCGTAACAAAATATCAAATAATCAACTCTAATTCATACTTAAGTAATTAATCTTTTAAAAAACATTTCACATAATGCTTTCGTAAAATTCTCGTTCCCCTTCGAAACATATTTAATTACATAAACGCTAATAAAATGCATGTAGATAACAAAAATGCAGTTTAAGTAGTTCAAGTCTTTTTTGGAGATTTTATAATAATATTTGGCTATAAATTATACACATTTTTTGCTGCACTTAAATTGCACACTTGCTTAAACATAGTTTCTCGAATTCCATTAGATATATAATTCTCATTCAATCAATTAAGTTTTTCACTTCACAGCAAAGCAAAAATAAATAAAAACTCAAACCCTCTTCATTAAAAATTGTAAAATACAGAAAAACCTAAAGCGAATACAGTTAAAACGTTTGAAAAACAAATTTTTGCTATTAAATTTATAATTTCTACACAAAAATCTTCAATTAATTCAACGCGCAGAAAAATCAAAAACTCGGTGACCACAAATTTAAACGTAACTTTTGGCCTCACTGGGCAAAAGTATGCTGAAGCTGGTATAGCAACTGACTTAATTCACTCTACTAATAGTTTTAAATGTAAACAAATAGCCGCGACTTTAGGCCTAGCGCCAACTTACGCTTTTAAATTGTTAGTAATTCTAAAACTATTGCATGCAGATTTACAGAATACATGAAGACCTTAACCGAAACGTATGAACAATATAATTCAATCCCCCCTTTTAAAGCAAAATATGAGCAATTTACCAATATATAAGCTTATAAAAAAGAAATAACCGAGCCGGATAAGAGGGTGGGTGGGTATATCTATACACACGCACATATATATATATATATATATATGTCCGTTTGCGGACAATTACAACAAAAAAGGGGAGGTGCACAACTAGATAGCAGTCCTTTTCGTAAAACCGAATCCTTTATTCTGTCCTTAGGTAGAGATGCCACTCAAAAATATCGGTTAAATGGATTCGAGAGCAGTCAAAATGGATATATTTATTGAAATATTGTATTCGAAATGTTTTGCGATTGCAATACTTCCTTTGCTTCGTACAAGAATGTGAGATATAATAAAATATACTTCACATAAAAAGAACACTCTGTATTCAGTTTCTATTAAATTGCATCAGTTGGTTAAAATATACCTTGTAATAATGGAAACTGTGTTCTAGCCAGCGAGTAGTCAACAATACGAGTAGTTTTCTAATAGTTGTTTTGTCCATACTTCATGAACATTTAGAGAAAAAATATTTAATATTGAATGAGTATATCGTAGTTTTAAACACTACCTAAAGCGTTAAATTTAATAATTATATGAAGATTGAAAGAAGAAAGGAAGAAAAGAAAAAGAAATGTATGTTCTTTTTTCTACGGCAAGGTAAAAGGTCTTAATAGTCATAAATATTGAGACATTTGAGAATATCTCTCTACAATTTAAAATATTCCTAGGCACATTACACCAGATGAAACTTATTACTACAATACATAATACCACTATTTTTTCCTGAATTTATTCCATTGATATTACTAACATATATTTTCATTTATTCATTTTGCTCATTCTAAATTTATTCTTATCTCTCTGCGCGTTATTCACCTAAACTATAAAACCAATCTTTTTTATATTTTTTTTGCCTTGTGAGAGTTCGAGAAAATAATAAGGCACGAACACATGCTCATGTTTAGATTGCACGTTAACATTCTAATACGGAATCCTTCAGTTTTCATTCACTAATTTAATTTCTGTAAATTATGCTCAAGCTAAATACTTTAAAATTTCTATTGAATAATTAATTTTTGCATTTTCAGTACGAGAAAATGTCTGACCGTTTGAAACAACAACAATGCATTTTAGAATAAATATTAAAACTCAGTATAAAAATTTTAATAAAATATTTTTTTAATTTTAATAAAATATAATAATAATTTATTAGATTTTATCTCAGCAGGTAAAAACATGAAACTTACATAATTAATCTTTGTCGTTTTATGATACAATAAAATAACTTTTGAATCTCTCTCGCCAGGAGCAAGTCTGTGCGTTGATACCGTAAAAAAGAGCAATTTTATAAATCGCTGACGGATATCTAAGGCGAATTTGCTTTCAGTTCTGAAAGATCTCAATTCTTTATACATTTTCGGTAACCTCCAGCATCTGCGGACCTCAGTATAGATTGATATTCGTGTTATATAGAAAGAAGATTAGAAAGGCATGTACTTATGAGTCAGTATTTTTATGTAGTAGTACAGTATTTCTTTAAAATGTTCTGATCGTAATATTTTGTATCAGTAATTTTTCATACCCATTAAGCTAGAGAAAGTAGTATATGGTCTATTTCACTATCGTACTACAGTAATGCAAATTCTAGTTAAATTGATGCTATTACTGAATTTGTTATTACTAACTCAGCAGTAACTATATTGCTAAAACAAATACTTAATAATGCCGCTCAATTCTGTAAATAATTTTAGACAAATTATATGTAAAACCGTAGTATCTTTAGAATAAAATAACACGAAATGTCTCAAGAAACGAATCTTTGCTAGAAAAAGAAGATTACCAGGGCAAAACAATTTAACATAGGGGTAAATGGCTGTCATTCTAGATTCGCGGGATATCGTCAAGATGGCGGTGATTTTGGAGAGAAAATTTGTCGCCCTCGCCCAAAACTCAAAAAGCTTCATTTGGTGAGATTTTGATCCGGTACCTGTACAACTGTAAATGGATAACTGTAACTGATTCCTGTATGTAACAATAACTGTATTCAGCCTGTAGAGTCATTAGGTTAATTGGAAGCAGAAAAGATGAAAAATATGCAACCGCCTTCGCCGGGAATCGAACCGCGGACCTCTGGAATACCGGCCCAGCGTGCTATCGTTACACCACGAAGGCACGCTAGGGAAGTGGGAGAAATACCATATATACTCCCCTTTTTAAAGGGCGACTAGGGTTTTAGGGGACCTAGTCGCCAACTCCTAGACGCCTATTCTATGAACACTGGATCTGTCTACAACTTGAGCAAACAATATTGACTCAAAAAAACCGGTATAGACAGCCATCACAACTTATCGGAGAAAGCCGTTCTGTGGTCCTCAGTTGGTGGGCGGGTAGGTCCATTTAACTTTACTGAAACGGGACAAGGCTTCAAGGATCTTTAGACCAATCGCAGTACAGACGAGTAACGAAATTTATAGCGCGCGCTGGCTGAAGTTCTAGGAATATTCTCCCATCATTTCACTAACTCACACGCTGCATTTGTAGTTCGAAAAAAATTGCACAAAACAGTATTATGACCAACACGCAGCAGGATATGCTGCTGTGTTATGTGAAGGAAAATTTCGTTTTTTAAGGGGAAACTTAACGCAGGAATTTAGAGCTAAGAAATAAAGAGTGATATGGGATACCACGAAAGGAATGGTAAATAGATAAAAATAAATGAATTAAGCTTACTTCAAATCATTTTAGAAATAAACAATTTTAATCATTTAAATTTATAATATGATTAATTTGCATTACAATCTAATAGCAAACTAAGGGGTTTTTTTTTTTTTTTTTTTCCCATGCTCACATTAAAACTGTTTTCCCGCAATTTATTTTACAGTCACTATTGGAAAAATATTTCTTTAAATAAAAAATTAGAAAGAAAATATTTTTTTCTTAATATATCTTCCCTTTTTTTATTTTCCTTTATTAAATTTATTAAAATTATTTCTTTCAGGAAAAGAAATAAAATTCATTCGCTATTACAGTATGGCCGATTGCTGCTGCATTCAACTATCACACACGCATCAAAATGCTTTATTTTAAATAATTTATTCTATAATTAACATGAAAGAAAATATTTTTTCAATATAAAATATATAACCAAAATTAAACTAATCTATCCTGTATGTGTGATTAATTCGCTTTGCAATTTTTGTCACACAATTACTAATACCTTTTTTTTAATATTACATTGCTGATATTTGAATTTTTTGTATATATAAGAACTGCTCAGTTTAAATATTCTTCCTTCTCAAAAGATTTTATTCTGTGAAAATAATTAAAAGATAGTAATATTTTCACAATGCAAGTACTAAAGTAAAAATAATCAGTGTAGGTCTCCTGCAATTGAAACCCTTGTCAAGCCAGCGTTTCGACACATTTTAAATAGAAAACTAATAACAATCAATATCTCTTTTACAATATAAAAATGAGAATGCTATGAACAGTATTTTTTTTAATTTGCAAAGAAACAATGATTTTTTAATACTATAATAGGTTACAAAAGTACTATTCCATGAACAAACCCTCAGTCTTGTAGCATTGTTACTTTATAGCATAATGCAATAATAATGCAATATAATTCTACTAACAAGCCCACCAGCCGCCGAGCGGTAGAGTCGCTGAACGCAGGTAGTTTTGTCCGAGGTTTGAATCACGGGAAAGAGCTGGCCGGCGTTTCCGTGGCTTTCCCACATGTGTAACTTGTATATGAGCCAGTTTCCCTTAGAAAGTCCTCACTTAGAAACCAGTTTTAAAACGTAATAAAATTACACACACACACACACACACACAATAATAATAATAATAATAATAATAATAATAATAATAATAATAATAATAATAATAAATAAATAAATAAATAAATAAAAATCTGAAAGCCTCAGATTTTATATTACTTCCAAAGGGCCATTTTTTTAACGTTTTGCGTGTTATCTTTATTTATTAAATATCATGTTTTTCGCACTTAAACCATAAAATTCAATTCAACAGCAATATCATATAATTTAAAAAAAGCATATCTTTAGAATTACATAGTCTCCCGCGCTAGAGATGAAAATGTTTTCTTCCGTACAATGTTGCCATTGCTCGCTTTGAAATCGTTGGATTTCTTAATCAAAAACTCATAAATTCAAAAACTCATAAATGCTTTACAAAATATGAAATAGATAATAAACAAATTCTCAGTTCCAAATTTGGGCCTCCAGATGCCTATATTAGGATGGAGGATTACGTTATTCAGAATTTCATGGCTCTAGGTACCGTTGTATAATCACAGTGCGAGAAACATTTATACATTCTGCAGATTCCTCATTATTTAATTTCTTTAAATATAATAGAGTGCGATAATACTTGATGGCAACGATTTGAAAAGTGAAACGCCACAAAATGGCAAAACGAAATTAATAGCCCCTCTGGGCTAAAACTTATTTTTAAAAGTATCACACTAGTAGTAGTACAGCTACTGAAAAAGATATTATAAAGCTATTTTATAGTTTTATATATATTTTTTAATTTTTATTTTACAGTAGTGTGAATTTCGCGTAATAATGAACGACATTCCTTTTTGAGTTCACAGTA
The DNA here is from genome assembly GCF_044657685.1 of Stegodyphus dumicola. Taxonomy (NCBI): domain Eukaryota; kingdom Metazoa; phylum Arthropoda; class Arachnida; order Araneae; family Eresidae; genus Stegodyphus; species Stegodyphus dumicola. Next base: position 234,804,399 of record NC_140772.1, on the reverse strand, counting down.
TTATTCGTAAGGTATTCAACAGTTAGATTTTAAAGTAAACGTAATTCTTGCTGTACATAAATCGAGTAGAAGCTTATCGGATGTCTATATTTGTATTAACTGAAGAAAGTTTATGTGCTTGATAAACTTATTATCTTCTACATTTTTAAAGCATACAATTACAATTTATGTCCATAATTTCAGGAATAGTATAACCTTTCTTTCAGAAGAAATTGCGTTCTTGTTTTCTGAATGTGGCTCCAAATACTCTCTCAGTTCATCGCAAATTAAAATAACTATAAATTTTGGCAATCTGAAATACGCAATGAAAACATCTTTTGGCAGAGCAAAAGCATCAATATATTTTCTATAAATTCGCCACCGATTCAGAGATCTGCGACCGTATTCTTCGTTTAAATATGAAAAAATCAGCAGCGAAAACACATACAAAGCCATTGTCTACTTAGTACGTCAACTGCACAACCCTGATTGACGACGCGGCAACACTTTTTCACGCGCTTCCGACAACTTCCGTACTCAGAGAATATAGGATGTCGGGCAGACCTGTTTTTTACTAGCAGCGACATCTGGTGGCCCACAACTTGCTGTCGACTCTCGTAGCTTAGAATAACCGTCCTGGGTGCGGAGAATGATCATACACAACCCTTTTAGTTCGGGCGCCACTTGTAGAGTTATTAGGTATTTTTGGAAGCAGGCAAGATGAAAAATAGCAAACGCCTTCGACGGGAATCGAACCACGGACCTCTGGAATACCGGCCCAGTGTGCTGAACCACTACACCACGAAGGCACGCTAGGGAAGTGGGAGAAATACCTTATATACTCCCATTTTTAAAGGGTGACTGGGGGTTTTAGGGGCGTAGTCGCCAAATCCTGGATGTGGAGAATCGTCATCCACAACCCTTTTAGTTCGGGCGCTACTGTAGAGACATTAGGATTTTTTGGAAGCCAGAGAGATGAAAAATTAGCAACCGTCTTCGCCGGGAATCGAACCACGGACCTCTGGAATACCGGCCCAGCGTGCTACCGTTACACCACGAAAACACGCTAAGGAAGTGGGAGAAATAGCTTGTAAGCCCTTATATGTGACTTTAGCAGTATATGCCTTCCGCCTTCCAATAATTTCGAGAATTGAAGGTAGAATTTGATAGACAGAAATTTGAAGGTAGAAATAGAATATCGCGGAGAGAGCATCATTTCTGAGTTTCAGAGCAGACTTCAAAGTATTGAGAGATGTCCTTATCGGCTTCCCTCTTTGGATACGCTTTGCATTGCATTGTGTTTAACGTTTATACTAGTAATTGTACGAGGTACAATTACTAATACTGTACGAGGTAATTACTGATCGTATTCTGTTATTCTGAGAACAGCTGAGGGAGTGCTTTTGAGGATAGTTCCAGAACTGTACAGTGTTTCTTTTGAGAAAATTAATTTTATCGAGCTTTCATCGGTTCTGTGTGCATTCAGCCCATTAGGAACCCGTGCGCACGCAATAATATTAAGCAATAAGAGACCGTATACTCTGTTCTATTAAGAGAAGAGTCTTGGTAACCGTGAAATAGTTTTTTCATAAATATGCAATTCGAATTTACTGATTAACGTAACGAAATTGTTCATGGGACGTGTTCTACTCGATTTGTATTAACTGCCAATAAAATTAAAATATTTTGTTTTTCTTTTCACTTTGGAGTAGATGTTATGTTTTGGCATTAGTATCTCTAAAATAATTTTGTAAGATGTATCGCTAAAGGAAAGCTTTATATTGTAATTAACACACATAAGACTCTCTGAACTAGAAAAATAGTCCATGAAGAGTTAATTAACTTCCCAATATCTGCAAACCTTGTAAATCATGGTGATTACTCTTCCGGTATATCTAAACTTTAAAATTCTCAGGTACTTTTCTGCTGCTTCTTTGAAACCCACCCACAAATAATCATTATAATGAAAGATAGTTTTGCACACGCCAACCTCTTTCATGTTAATCACTAATTATCTCACAAGGGGGGTAAGATCCAATTAAGTGAGCCATAAATATTCTGCTCTAACCATGTGTCTGTTACATAGTAAGAAGCAAAACACTGCGATCTGAATTCAAACATGTTAACACGGAAAGCCTACATTGTAGCGCTGTGCAGAAAATGTAAAGGTCTTTCATTCATTACAGAAGAATGGACGTCTAACGACGTCTTGCAACAAGTGTTGCACTCGGAACAAGCTTCCGTTCCGGACGAAGTGTTTTACTGCGAGAGCACGCCCTGTACGTACTTAGAGGTTAATGAAAATGAGCAAATTGCGTGGGGGGTGATTACCAGCTTGAAAGGAATGCTATTGGCCCGTTGGGATGGATTTCCTACGTCACGTGACTTAAGCTGTCGAAGTCTCACGAACAAGAAGGCGTGCTTGGGTAACTTTTTTTTTATTTGTTAGTTCCCAAAACGAAGTTATGTCTGTCTGTTAATCCGAAGACTATTTTCATTTCTTTTTATAACTGCATTTTTCAAAAATGTTATTTTTGTAGACCGTTTAACATACCGTTTCGTGCTGAAAAGTTCAACAGAAACACTGCTTTGGAGCGACATTTTTATATGGAAAGGTAAAGCTCTTATGCAGAGAAATTAACCATATATCATGTGTTAATGTAAGCTTGATCGTAAATTGTAACCATGTTTATCAATTACAGTAGCACAGTGTTAATATTTGACACGTCTGTATGAAGTACTAGATCTGAAAGCTGTTGCATTTTCTTATTAACACTGCGTAATTTAACGATGTGATGAGCTACGCATTTTAAAAATACAGAGGCTATTCGCACATTCTTTAGGAGATTTTGGTAAGCGGTAATAAAAATCGTTTGCTGCAAAAGAAGTAATTGTAATTGTACTATGTTTTTAAAAGTCAAAATTATCGTCTGTGGCTTGAAAGTTTTGTTTTTATTCAAAATGGCGAATTTAACAAAGCAGTGGTTCGAAGGCTACATTTACGCTCTTTCCGAAGAGAAATATGCATACTCTGTTATCCAAAAACGATGTGAGAGTCATGGTTTTGTGATATCTAAAGCATCGATAGGTAATCTCATCAACAAGAAAGGAAACAAACGTCAAATTGGAGCCTCAAGTAGCACAAAAATTCCAAACAAGTATCCAAGGAAACGTTGCAAAGGTACGTTGTTTAATGTTAAACGAAAATCCCCCTAGTCAAAGGACAGTTGCAAAATCATTAAAATGCTCGGTGTCCACTGTAAGCAAAATGATAAACGTTGATTTAAATCTTAAGAAAGCGAAAAAACGCAATGTGCATCGTCTTCTTACAAAGCATATCGCTCGACGCAGGACACGCTGCAGAATTCTATATGAGAAACACTTATCCAAAGAAAAATGGAAAACAATTGTCACAATAGATGAAGCATGGGTGTATTTAAATGATTGTAACAAAAAAAGAGCCATTTATTATCATAAAGGGGGAGGAAAAAATTAAGTACATGGTTCAAAGAATCGAAAGAAAGTTTTTCTAAGGCATTCATGACTGTTGCTGGTTTTTCTTATAATGGCAAGTTAATAATAAAGAGAGTGCAAAAAAATGTCAAGATTAACTCCAAATACTATCAGGAACATATTTTATCGCCAATTTTTCTGAATGAAATACCATCGCTTTACCCACAGTGCCATCAATCTGTGAGACTCCATCAGGACAAAGCTAGCAGTCACACATCAAAATCCACTGTCAATTTCCTAAAAGAAATGGAACAAAAAACTGGTATCAAGACCATACCCTTCACTCATATCCCTACTAAATCTCCCGATGTGTCACCTATGGATTTTTGTGCTTTCGGACTTTTAAAAACTGCATTATCCAAACGTTGTCCCAAAACCCTAACAGGATTCTGGGAAGCTATTCGGGAGGAATGGGATAGAATACCTCTTCTGCCACTTCAAAAGGCATTATTATCCTGGAAATTGCGGTTTCGAAAGATAGTTCAGAATAAGGGATGTCAAATAGAACATTTAAAATACAAGAATTTCATGTAATTTAGTTTTGTGAATACAATATACTTCGCCTAAAAAATGTGTGAACAGCCTTTGTACAATACTCAGTTCTTCAAAGTTGCTTGCTCAAATTTTCTCCTGTGGCAGGGTTGGGTTTTGGTAACTCTTCAATCTTCAACCGAATAATTAATTCTAAATATGATGATAAATTAAATGCAAAATAAATAAATCAATTCTCTGTAAAAGGTCTACTGATATTATCATTAAAAATGTTTGGTATCGAGGTATCTTTTCTTTATCTCTCCTATGTGCAATGATAAACGTTATATTTACAAATATATTCTACGTTAGATTTACAAATACATTCTACAACTTTCAATCTCCTTTATTTTGTATCACCATTCACCCCTCGCGTCTTTCAGCTTAGCTTTTACTATATCTCCGAGTACTCACATTAGAATTTGCAAAACACGAAATTGCCCATATCGATAGTGGAATGTCGATTGGGCTATCGATATGGGCAATTTCGTGTTTTGCAAATTCTAATTCTATTTTAACGATAAAACCCTTCAGTGAGCAATAGATGCATAAATCCACGCGACAGATGCCCATTCGGAGTTCCAAAAATACAGCTTAATCAAAAGAATTAGTACTTTATCTAATAACGATAACATGTCTCATCTTGTAAGAACATTTAAAGTCGGAAAGAACATTAAATGCTGAAATTAAAATCTAACACTCATTGCTCCTGAAATTCAGATACATGGAGAAAAATTCCGATTGATCAAAGTTTACAGTTTTTCGGTGCTTGAGATACTTTCAGTTACATTAATTTCAGCTGCAAAATTTATTGCGCTGTTACAGTACAAAGTCCGTAATCCGGACTCTTCGGGACTTCGGCGATTCCGGATTAGGGTTTTTTTGCGGATTATAGATCATCAATTTAAATTTGGTAAGATGGCATGCAGAAATTATACAACTAAAATATGAAACCGTAATTTATGAAATAAAGGAGAAGAGGAGAAATCATGTGATCTTGAGAAGACACCTAGTTGACTGAAATCAGTAAAGTTCATGAAAATTTCTCAATTTAGCGATAAAAACACTTAATATGTAATAAATTTATATACATTCCTTTAAAACATCTCTCTTCTATAAACAGCCTCTCTCTATAAACAGTATCTCTTCTCTTTACGCGCATGCGTAGCGGACGCGCATGCGTAAACGCATAATGCGTTTACGCAGGCGCATAAAGTTTGTAGCTTTAAGGTACGGATTATAAATCATTCCGGATTATGGACGTCCGGATTAAAGACTTTGTACTGTACTAGCATTTCGAATAAGTACTAGTAAGTAAATCACACATTCAAAACCTAAGATGAAAGTACTAAACTGGTAACCTGGAAAGCTGAGAAAATAAAAATTTAAAGCCATTGCCTCGGTACACGTAGAATCAATAGATTATGCATAAAATTGTAAGATAAATTAGATAAGAAGAAGTTGAGTCCCAAGCTTCGGGAAAAAGAACCGCTGTTCAATGACCAATCCGTTAGAGAGCCCAACAATTGAATTGTAAAATATCATTACACTATAGTTAAGGGGAAAACTTAAACATATTGTAATTATATATACTCTATAAAAATGAAATAACTCTGCAAAATTAGAGCTCAAATAAATTATTAAAATCATCTTCTGCTCAGAAGCGGATTTGTTCAAATAGCGACCGACAGCAGCTCCAGAATTATTCCACTTCAAATATCAGTGACAAATGTGTGCTGCCAACAAAATTCTTCATTTTTTCAAAAACCAATTACCCTGCCCTTCTGTGAGCTTCTGTAAAAATCGCAACCTGCCATTCTATTTAGTTTTATTACTGATATTTACTTTTTAAAATTACTTTTGCATCGCCTTGTATAATTTCTGTAAATTGTGATTAATCCTGATGCATTCAACAAATTCAATTTTTATTCACACAGCTTTTAAATCCAAAACTAATTTAATGCCTATTAATTTCAACTTTACCAATTACATTCAAAAACAAATTCAAACATACGTGCAACGACCTGAACACATCAGGTGCACGCGCATATGATGTATGGTATTCAGACATTAAACAAACATACAAAATGTGATGTAAACCCCACAAGACTTTCTTTACGACCTACTAAATTGTACACATTTTTTGGTTGCATTTCATTTAAACTTATTTCCTCGAATTAAATTGGAAATATATTTATCATTCAATTAATCATTCGCCATTACAATACTCCATTTACTTTATACTAGGAAGTAAAAAGGGAAGAGGTCTTATGTGAGCAATGCATTAAATGAGACGGAAAAAATTATTATTATTTATACTGTATTTATTTATTTTTCAGTTCAGTTTTGTTTACAAAATTTTTTAAACATATTGTAGTATTTAAATAAATAAGATAATCTGTAAAATATTTTTATAAGCAAAATATTCAAAAATATCCACATATTAAGAATTGAGAAAAATGTATCAAATCGATACAATAAATGTATTTTGGGAAGTCTGCAGACAGTAAAACATTCATAAAAATTTATAAATATTTCACAAATAGATACTTTTAAATGAAGTAGGCTCTTTTTATGAAATTAATTTTAATATTATATTAAATTTTCATAGTTATAAGCCACGCTTTTGCAAGAAAACACATGCGTCAAAAGATATAATATTAATAAAAGACACACTTTATTTTCATATTTAATTTACCACAGAATAAACTTCAAAGGCATTTAAAATTGTATTGTTCAATGCATACAATAAGAAATAATTTAAGCGGAAATCATCCTGTTTTCAGTTGACTTCTTCTGTTTCGTATATGAATTTATTATTCTGAAATTTCACACTAAACATTTTAAAACTCTTTTCGTTTTTTGAAACAAATCCTCTTGAAACGTATGCATGATTTCTGCAAATGAATAGAGATGTAAAGACACCAACCTTTATTCTTTCTGTTTAATATTAATGTAATATGAAACCGAAGGGACATTTGAAATTCTTGTATTTGGTTATTATGTTTATAATAATGGCTTAAATAAATAAAGAACTTAAGACTAAAAATAATATTTTATTTCATATTTGGTCTTTTATGTATATGTTAATTGGCAAAAGGAAAAATATTTAATTTCAGGTCTTTTACGGCAAATTTAATTTGCTACCTCAAAGAAATATTGCCATTCTGAATGACAAAAACTTAGTAAAATGCAAAATAATAAAGCTGCTCTTGTTTAGTTCCTGAATATTTTATAGACCCCTATTGTTAAACAAAATGTCTATTCCAGGCATTTAAATATAAATAAAAAATCTGATGTGGACACCAAAAGGCATCCTTATACTACTCACTAAATTATACACACTTTTTTTTTCTGCATTTCGTTTAAATTTATTTCCTCGAATTTCATTAGAGATATATTTTTCATTTAATTAATACAGTTCTTGCTTCGCGGCAGTGCAAAAATACGTGAAAACTCAAAAAATCATCAAAAATTGTAAAATACAGAGAAACATAAAACACCAAATACAGTTACAAAAATCAGTTTTTGCTATTAAAATCGGAGTTTCTACCCCAAAACAAGCAATCCGTCCAGCGGGCAAGAAAGCCAATTTTTCGATGCTCAAAAGGGAAGTTTACGTTTGGTTCCCCTCGAAAAAAGATACTGAATAAAGAGAAACTGAATTAATTTACTATTCTACTAAGAGCATCAAATGCAAACAAATGGCTGCTTCAGTTAGCTGAGCCACTTTTAAATTGTTGATTTCTACAACTATTGCATGCAGATTAATTAAAAGCATAAAAACCTTAACCGCAGTATAAGAAAAACATATTTCAGTCACTTTTAAAGTGAAAATCGCACAATTTACCAAAATTACAATATATTTTAATGCCTTTCAAAGCACATATTGCAAGTAACAGAGACTGGAAAGCTGTTGATTTAAAAGAGATTGAAACTTGGCTCCTTTATCTCTGTAAATGTTTACAAGTGCTAAGTTTTCAAGTTACAAAATGCCAGAAGTAAACAACAATGTCAGTATACTTAAGTTTTATTTTTCAGGATGTCCAGGTGCAGTCACAGAAAACACGACATCTTAAGGAACAGAATTTCTAAGGAGAGAAATGAGTTTACGTAAATTTTACTTTAACATAGTAACGTCACAAGAAAAGTGCATAGTTTGCGTTTTCACCTTTGTTTCATAAAAAAGGTTATTTTCCCACTGTTAACCTACGAATTTAACCTTTCGTATATGCATCTTTTAGGGTTTCTAATAACCCAGAAAATAAAATTGCTACACTCTGATAGTTTTCTCTAAGTTTCCTCAGTTAAATATGAATACGTTACTTCAGATAGTTTTTATACTTTTTTGATGATAGATGTTAAACTTCAAGAAGACATTTTCCTAAAATAGGTGGAAATTAATTTAGTAACCCATCTGAAAAGCATGTAAAAAAGATGGCATTCTTCCCGAGCGTTTTCCATGGACGAATAAGTCCATTATTGTCTATGCAATTTCTAATTCAGTATTATTATTGCTGTATTCCCAGCATTTGACAGAAGAAAACGGCTTTTAATTGTTTAAACATAGCAAGTCTCTTTTTGATTTTATTTAAATCGATGATTATGTACGTGTAAGATAAAAAATGTGATGTGTACACCACATGACTTCCTTGTTCGGAATATTAAATTATAATCATTTCTTCTTGCATTTCCTTTAAACTTATTGGATTGAATTAAATCTACTTCGCCGACAGCGAATAAACCACAATAGAATCTTTAAAATTCACTCTATTTGTTTACCATAGCAACACCTGGCACTAGGTTCACTTAACAGTATTATATTTCGTTCATATTATAACTCAGAATGCACAAAATTTATATCATTTAAAGAATTATCTAATCGTCGCCACATGTTCTATTCAAATACTATAATAAAGCTAAAATGATGTATAAAAGAAATTAAGCAAACAAAACAAAAAAGAAACATTTTTTCACAGACGATTGAGTATTTCTCATTCAATTAATTCAGTTCTCATTTCTCGGCAAGGCAAAAATACATAAAAACTCAAAATATCTGTATAAAAAATTACGAAGTAAATCTTAAACACTTATTTCCTCGAAAAAATTCCAGAAAGGACTAAGCATGATTTATTTCGCAATAATAAATGAAGGCGTTATCTTTGTTGTTGCGAAGCTACATTTCTCTAGATTGGCAACAAATCCACTATTCTGCTCTTTCAAATGTAAACAAGGAATGGCCGCCATAAAAAGAAAATATTAGGCTTAGCGGCACTTAAGCAGCTTTAAAATTGTTGACAATTCTAAAAATATTGTATACAGATTTACTAAAGGCATAAAAACCATAACCGGAAGATAAGAACAACATAATTCAATCATTTTTAAAGAAAAAAATGTACAATTTACAAACATATAAGAGTAAAGAAACTGAGATCATTGAGGCGGGTAACAGAGTGGATATATTTATATATATATAAATATATTTATATACGTTTGGCGCGGCCGATTGCTACCAAAATACGAGGTGCACATCTACATGTTATAGCAGTCCTATATACAAAATTTCAACGTTCTGAGGCTACTCGTTTTTGAGTTATGCGAGATACGTACGTACATACAGACGCCACGAAAAATTCTCTTCAGAATTCATTTTAAAGCAGTTTTATAATTTTTTTTTGGTGGAAAAGAGTCTTTTATTCTGTCCTTACGTACAGATATCACGCAAAAACATCGTTAAATTTCGTTGGATAGCGGTCAAAATGGATATTTTCGTTGAAATGTGCTGCCTGAAACTTTTCGCGATTACAATACTTCCTTTTTACTTCGTACAAGGAAGTAAAAATACATAAATCAGCTTTCTAATTTAATTTAGTAATAGCTTCTTAATTCTTGATTTTAAATTAGGGTATTTCCTCTTTCTGTTCTAAAAGTACTAATAACTTTCCTGACTGCGCCACTTCTAGATTAATCTATGCCACAGAGCTTGCGCAAAGCTGATGACGTACCTTATTCGAAACTTGAACTCAAAGTTTCGAGAACTGAAACTTTTCTAACTGAAACATACATACGTATGTTTTTAAATTTATATAAAGCTAAATATATATAAGCCGGTATAAAGCTAAATATTCGTCTTGGTGAGCTTCTATACTGGATTAATGGACAGTTCGCTTCTGTTTGTGTTGCTGAATTGTCGCATCGGTGTACTAGCTTCCTATCGAAACAGTATCAAAAATATAAATGTTCTCGAAATAGGCACGATTGCAGTGCCAAGTGAATTGTGGCCACAAATGTGAATTTAAAATGTAAATGGAATTTATTTTGCCTCGACTGCCGAGTTTCTTAAATATTACGAACACAGCAGATCAGAATTCTTCCTCTTCAGTAAGATCCGCTTCATTATGCCAATCTACGTGTTTTATCATCAGAATATAATCATTATCCTACATTATTTCTAAATTTGTCCTTTATTTTACATCTCTACATATAATAAAAGAAAGAGTCTCCGTGTGTGTGTGTCTTTCGTCCGTGCTTTGCGCGTAACATAATAGACCCACGGCTTCGAAATTTGGTACATAGGTGCATCTAGACAAGAGCCAGTGTACCGATCTTTTAAAACTTTGAATCATATTTTTTTAAAGTTTATCTTTTTTTATGAAATTACATTATTTTTGAATACTTTCATTTTTTTAGAAATGTGGTTTTGGCAACAGTTTTTCATTCAGTGCTTTGTATACTGAACTGCTAACTGCTGAAAATATGAGATAAAACGCTGATTATTTTCTTTTGATTTTTGGACACGCAACACGCAAATCGCAATCTTCTTATTCTGATGCGCATGTGTCGCGCGAAGCACAACATAAATAATTTCCTTTTTTATTTCTCTCTCTCTTTATTAGCTAATGGAAAAGACGTATGTATGTTTTTGAATTATGTCATCCACAAAGCACAATTTTACTTGGGTATTGCTTTCTGATGATACTTTCATTCTTTTAGAAATATTGTTTTGGCAACAGATTTTCATTCATTGCTTAGATATACTGGACTGCTGACTGTTTTATTGCTTATTTCATTACTGAAAACATGAGATTTATTGCTTATTTCATTGTAAATTTTTATATTATGTTTTAAATATATATAATTTTAATTATATAAAAAGTTTTGCATGATTGTTTTTAGTATTTTGATAAAGCTGTTCTGCAGAGTAAAATTCTGTGCAATTTTTAAATTTAATGTTTGGTGTTCCCTTTAGGCATTTTCCCGGTACATCTAAAAGCCAGACAAAGACTGGTCGCGTAGCGGTTACTAATTGTAATGAAAATTTGGAAGATTGCTCGTTGTTATATAAATTGAAGTGATAGATGAATCCATATACCAGATACTTGCAGACCTGGCCTAATTCAAACATTTTTATTTAAACCAATAGAAATCAAACGGTGGCTATAGCCCTTTCTTCTTAAAGAACGCCTTACATTTGATAAACTTGAAAAATATACTTTCGGAAGGCAGCATCATGTTGCTGCAGCAAAGCGAAAGAATGCAAACAAAAAGAGCGAATAAAGAGAAGAGGTGACTAAAGAAGAGAGAGATTGCGCAGAAAAGATTTTTATACAAATTACATTTCGGATCACATTGCAAGACTGTTGATATTAAGCGAATTAAATTTCAGGTACTTAACAGATTAATATCTGGATGCTAGCCTAAGATTTTTATCGCATTCCAGGAATAATTGCGCGGATAACGGATTACGTTTCAGATAAAGGATCACTTTTCAGAATTAAAGGGAGTAAAGGTTATACTAGGAAAGGTATTGTTTTGCTATATTTACAGTGAAGAAGGGAGCGGAGTTATTGCTAATTTATTATTAGAAAGTTAAATATTATATATATATATGTTGTATGATCTTAAATTCACTTAGTGCTAAATCGAGTTATTCTACTACTTGCGTAATTGCTGCAAAGTAAGTTAATAATAATTTATTTACTAAAGAATATTGATTATATTATCTCCTAAGATTAATTTTAGTGGAATTATCTTAAAAGAATAAATCCATACTTAGTAAGTTCAATTTCGAAAAATATTTTAAAGTAACTTGAATGTAAATTGTTAAAAATGTTTAACGGTGACTTGAATTAAATCATGAATAACAAAATTTCAAATGCAAGTAATCATTGCCATTGATCGGAAATTAGTTGACTTTTCAAGGGGAACAAACCAACTCTCGTTCAATGAACAAAAATTAAGAAATAAATACGAAGGTGTTTCGTCCTTCACTCGAGCAATAAGGCGATGCCAAACCGGCAATTCAAGCTAGGCCAAACATTTCCGTGAATAGAAGGGATTGAGAACCAATGCAGAGAACCAAAGAATTCATTCCGATTAAGCATTTTAGCTAATTCCATTTTGAGTGAAAAGCAATTTCTGCAGTAAAATTGATATCGCTCGCCTAACTGTCCCCCGACACCCTCGTGTTTATGCATTTTAGTTCAAAACTATTTGTAAAAATTTAACATTGGAATTGTCATTATGAAAAAGAATTCAAAGTAATTGAAATAAACATTAGAAAATTACAAAATATAAGAAAAATAGTGCAATCTTTGCAAAAAACAAATCAAAAAATAAAAAATAAAAATTTAAAAAATATATATAATAAGAAAAGGAATTATATTTTGCAGCAGTTGTGGCACATACAATTGTGCAATGATTTATAAATAAACATCTAACTAAATTTTATATGGAAGAATAATAATAAATAAATTACAAGCATAAAAGTCCTAAATTTGTTCCTAAAATGTCCATTGAAAATGAAATTTTGGTTTTAAAGTCTCTTGATGCGAGGAAGTCTATCTTATTTTCATCTTGTGGACTAATAAGTTCACAAATATTATGCGCTTTTCCCAATAAAATATGATTGAATAATAATTTTTGAATTTAAAATATTTAAAATTTTCTTTTCATATAAAACTTAGAAGATATACAATTTATAAATAATGTATTATGTGCATTCATTCTTTTCATCGTAGGTAATTAAAAATACATTGACATATTGTCACGTTTTTCTTTCTTCTAACACCAGTTGTTACGTTATTTTCTTCCTTCACGTTCGTACGGGGTTTGTATGGATTTGGAGAGAATGATGACGACACTTGATGAAGCATCGAAACACACTTTAATAGCCAGTATTCTCAGGACAGTTCCAAAACACGTTTTACTGTTGTCGATTAACTACTATAAACAAGCTGACACGATCAGCGACACAACCTTCAGGTTATCAGACTATCACGGTGGAGACAGCTTCACTGCAAAGCACCAGAGTACACCTCTCGACTCTGCTCGGTTGTTCTCGGAACTCCACGTCTTCTCGAGACTCTCCACGCTACAACTCGCGATGCACTCGACGACGCACAGAGCACGGCTCCCGACTCTTCGGATAAGTCGTTCCAGGAGCTCAACACACTCTCTCGACGATGCACTAACCGCGATACACTAAGAGACACCTTCGGTGAACTCGACGACACACTCAGCACTCGTTTCCTGGCTGTCAACTTGATCGAGCCCGCAGGGATTGGCTTGCTAGACGAGATACCAACTCGATACTGACTAACTTGCCCTCTGACGAGACACACTCTCTATCAGCTCGCTAGGCGAGACACTCACACTGACTGCGGACCAGGAGGGTTTACGTAGCTTTCGGCTTGTGTTCGAGAACATTCTGGGCTAAACCGGTAAGAATTCGTTCCAGAAAGCTCTCCATCCGTCCATGGCATATCGCAAATTGTGTCGCAAAATGTCACCAAATGGGCGATTTTTCTCCAAATGTGGCAACTCTACCTTCCCTTGCCATTTTATTTCAATCAGCCTAAAATTGCTTTGCGGGGAAGCTATCTCACCGCGCCTGTACATTTCGTAACATTGCCCCCTCCCAAGAACTGAACGTCCCGGGCAGTACAACCCTTGGTCAGAAGTCAAATTCGATACACACAAAACATAATAAAACAAACAAATAACATAACTAAAGAAGCAAATATTTACACTATGTACGAGTTATATACACAAATTAAACACATAACAATTTTAAATTATATACATTAAAGTTCAGAATGAACTTCAGTCTCAGTCTATTTAAAATATACCTGGGTCATATACTTTTCCACAGCAGTTCTCAGATGCCTTTCTGTTTTGCTTATCACAGTCCGAAGATTCAGTCCTTTCAGACTTTTCATCCACAGGAAGATCTCAAACAGTTTGTTCATTACTCTGTAGTTCATTCCCATCATGTATACAGTTCACCTCGGTATTTTCAGCCGCTGGTACATGCCCATTCACCTTCATTTCCTGGGAATCAGTTCCGATGTTTGCACCAGGGTAGCGAATAGAATCCGATCTTTTACAAGCAGAAATATCCGGGTTTAGAATCAAATCCTTGTCTTCAAAATCAGCAGTATGAGACGCACACTCACTTTGCGAAGTGGGTGAATTTTCTTGCAGTACTGGAGCGCACTGCTTAAGCTGAACATCAGCGTCTCCCATCTCTGCAACACATGCACTTTCAGATGGTTCAACACTTACTGCCTGCGACTTCGTAACTTCACTATCAGTTTTGACAAACTTTACAGTCGTATTTTCATTTTTTCTTCCACTTCAGGCACTTGAGAATCAAAAGCTTCTTTCCTGTCTTTTATTTCTTCATGTTTTCGTTCTTTTTCTTTAATCCCGTTAGATGCTTCATCCTTAAATTTTTATCTTTCTCAGACAATTCATTATCTACTTCCTTCTCTTCTTCATCGTTTGATTCTTCAGATGCCACTTCTCTCATTTCCACATCGTCTTTTATGCCACCAGTTTGTTATGTAAGCTTCACTTTCAGCGACTGGAGTTGCTCTCGCACATTTTATTGGCCGCCATTTATCTCTTATCGTCGGCCTTTCTTCTCTTCTAGTCCGGCTTTGATCTCAGCTGACATCTCTTTATATCCAGCTTTTATCTCATCATATCCGGCATCCGGCTTTTATCTCAGCAAAACCATACCTCATCAAATCTCATGCATATGTTTCAAAATTAAATGCATAATGTGTTAGCATTACAAGCATTACAAGACACAATAATTTAAATTCTTAATTTGCAATTAGAGTATACTTTGTCTTAGCATTTAAGTAAATTTACCATCCAGATTCGAATAATTTCAATTTCGCCGGACATACATCCTGAAATTTTTCATTGATGTACTCAAATTAATTGCGCACACGTAAAACGAGATTAAAATACCAAAGAATGTCCGCTTGCGTTTCTTTCTTTCTTTTTTAACATTTAAATTTATTTCTTATTTTTTACCCGAAGTTTTCCATGATTTTTCATATTTTGCATTCAGATGATTGTTTGAAGATACTGCTGCTCTATTACGCTTATTTTATTGAAAATTTCTGTAATGAGATTTAAATGAAACCAGTTGGAATTTAATATTAATTCTTATATGGTGGTATGGTTCAGAGTAGAATATAAATCTATAGGAAATCTATGTTTGTTATATCTTTCTTCATCTCGAATCAGTGCTTGATTCTTCATCTCGAATCAGTGTTTGATTCTTCATCTCGAATCAGTGTTTGATTCTTCTTTTTGCATCAGGTATATTATTAATTTTAAGGTGTTTTTTCTCATTTTTTTGCAATTTACAAATATTACTCTTGATTTTACCACAGCTGAGTAGCAACAAACTTTTGTCATCTTGATCCTAACCATACTCTCGTGGCTGACGTGCCCTCGCCATTATGACAGCCAGGCGTTGGTATTTTTTGGCTCAAAATCACATTGTCGAGCTTATTTGAAAACCTACATCGTAGGCAAACCCAGATACTTGCCTCGAGTTACTTTACGGATCGTAGTTACCAAATATTTTGCTACGTAAAACAAAATTCTGTTTCAAATCATTTTCCATACCTTAGAGTCTAATCTCTGGACAAATAAAAACAAGGAATATAAAATGTTTTTCTCAACTTAAACTCCATGCTTTTGCGATGGGAGAAAGAAGGTTATAGTATGAGCTTTTTAAAATATCTATTAAGTTCAAATGACCAGCCAACGTAGCAGTGTTCTGTCCAATGTTCATTCCTTCTATCAGTTTTCAATGATATGTCTCAAATAGTTCTTTGATGAGTTAGTAGTATTGACGTTGACTCATAAACTCGCGGAGGTTTTGCTAAGTAAAATAAAATTCTGGTTCAAATCATTTTCCATGCCTTAGAGCCTAGAGTCTAATCTTTGGGATGAATATAAGATTTTGTCTCAACTTAAACCCTACACCCATACAGAATAATTTGGATAAAGTACACGGCCATATACATGCAGGTCCTGGCCGTGGCCCCGGGGTGCATGAGCATATGTCCTGGATAAGTGGTCAGCTTGTCACCACAGGACCCATGGTGTTTAATCTCCAAGCGAACTTGGTACTCATTTTACCGACCTACTCAAGGGATGGAAAGCTGAGTCAACCTTGCTTAGAGTGGGGATCGAACCCTGGATCTGCGGTGCTGCTGCGCAGTGCGCTGGCCTCTGGGCCACCGGGCCTTCCCGCGTCCTTAAGTTTTCTGAATAATAAATCGTGAAAGAAGGATTTAGTATTCAGCACACTTAAGTACTTCTTAACGTAGAGTAAGAAAAAACAATAAAAACATTTTACCGCTCATGGAATTGAATAAAATTCATTACGTATACTTAATTTAGTGCTAGACGAAACGGTCTGAACAAAGGAATATAATAACGCTAAATTTATGCAAATGATCTAATAAAAAATAAAAACTGTAGCTAATGCACTAGGAGTCATATCGTCTAAATTCAAATCAATTTTTATTCTGATACCGCCCGTATGTTATTTAGTGCTGCAGACTGGATTTGAATAGTTTTAATATAACTCATGAATAAATCAGTTTATCTCAAAAATCCCTCTATAAAAACAAATTTTCCTTAGCTCAAAGCTAACAATATCGGCCATCTATTTTACTTAAGTATGGAACCTCACAAAACATTCAGCATTAATTAGAAGACGCTAAATAGCAATAACCGCAAACTCCCGCATGTTACGCTAATTCATTCTGGCATTAAACGCAGAGTAGCAGACATATTTTTTTCGTACGAACTCCTACTAATTTCTCCCCGATATTATTCTTAAGATAGAAAATGCAAATATTGGAAAAATCATATTTATTAGATATTTTATTTATTTATTATTTATTGTGCCAAATTCATTCGCCCCATTATTTTTCCGCCAAACAAAGAATCAAAACACAAAACTGTATTAACCGCTTGCAATTCATTAGCCAAGAGAACATAAACGAAAAATAATAATAATTTAAAACTAATTACAAGTTTGGATCGAGAACTAATTTTGACGCTGTTTTTCCTTTTCATTGCAGTAATGTATGGCCTGACAAACGCACTGCTCGTTGGAATTAGCAATTAAATATAGGTGATGGGAAAATGATAATAATCAGATTGAAAAAAAGGAATTTTGCACGAAAGGAAATGTGAACAAATGTTTAAACCGGAAGACTGACCATTTAATGAGAGTTTAATTAATAGCTGTCCATTAATGCGAGAATTATAAATCAGTTTATTCAACTTTGTGCGTATTAATCTGTTAAAACTCGCTTCGAGATGCTTGTAGATGGAAGGAAAAAAAATTGAACTGATGAGTTTACGAAATAAAACTGAGGATAGATTCTCGTAATTACCTGAAAGAAAAATTAACTTTTGTAACTTCGCACGAGACTACAATCACCGCCATTCATAACAAAAGAGCAGATGGGTGGGGGGGGTAAGCAAGGTGTGTCACTTTTGCAGCTTCGGGAAAAATATAGGAAATTAGTATTTTTCTGAAATTATTTTCTTTAAGGGAAATAAATAGTTTACCAAACTGTTAGATGTTAAATATGTTTAACTGTTTTATTTAGTTCTCATTTTGATCAATTATAAAAGTTTAAAATTTTCTCTTACTTATGAAACTCCTTTGTTTTAGAACTTATTCTATGGTTGCAAGCTTAGTTATATTTAGTATGAATATAGATTGATGACATACATAAAATATACCTTTCAACAGTCATGGTACATACGCATGATTGTGCATAGAGTTCATTAGTGAGAAAAGCCTGAAACAGAGATTGCAAGACAAAAAATTATGCTAGTATGGCATTTGGTCCCTTCTTACAGGCATGCAATGCTCACAACGGTACTGCATGCTAGAAATGAGACAATGAGTCTCTATAGCAGTTTCTCCCGCTTCCGCAGCACTGTTAACAAGTTCTGGAGGGATGAGAGGGGAAGACAACATGATTTGGTAAGGAGATACGTGTTACCACTTTTTCTGGTTAATATCCTCACTTTACAGAAAATTGTCCACCAGATTAGATGCAGCTGGACCAGCGTTGGCGTCAATAAAATTTAGCTAAAGGCAGCTGAACCTCTGAAAAGTTTATAAGGTGTTTCTCTCGCCTTTTTAGCATGCCTTTGTAGAGTAGTGGTCACCACGCTCGACGCGAATTCGAGAGGTCCGTGGTTCGAGTCCCGGCCATGGCATTGCTCATTCTTCATATCTCCTGTTTTGAAATAACATAATAGCTCTACCAGGTGAACAGAGGACTTCAAGATACCTTCCTTATATTTCACAGCAATCATGAAGCCTCTGGCAAAGACACGATGACAGCAGTCAAAGACATCGCCCAGCATGTTATCTACTCATATCATCAAACCTCAGTTTCCACCATATTGATCTCCTTCTCGGATCTCGGCGTACAGATAGATAATTTCTAGTTATCTCCCTATTAACCTTCCAGCACGCGCGCATGGCAATTTTACGTGAGCACGCGTGCGTCGTATTTTTAGCGACATCCGTTATTTTATTGTTTTTGGCAAGAAAAATGACAGAAATGAATGAATACTGATAATAAATTTGTTAAGAAATAAAATATTAACCTTATTATTGCAAAATACAAATCATATCACACTCAAATATAAGTAAATTATTTTTAAGTTCTTATGTTAGTGAGATGGAAATGCAATGATGTATTTCATAATAGAAAATTTGAAATTTATTATTTAATAATTATATTTTAAAATCGAAACTAATTTTAATATTCATCAAAGGCAAGTATAGACAGATACAAAAGGAAAACACACTCACCTTGGTAGGAAAAAAGGAAGTTTAGCATTGCTTAATTCTGCAAGGAAATTTACTTCTTACTGGGTACAAAAACGCACATTTAACTAACTATGATATTTTTATTTATTTCTAAAAAAAAGGAAAAAAAAATGAAAATAAGGAATGGAAATCGCTATTGTACTCTCATCCAAAGGTTTCCTTGTCTTCCTGTTCTTCCTCAGATAATTCTTGAAGAATGCGAGCAAAATCAGCAGGTTGCACATATTTTTTTTTTGCCATGAAAACCGATATAAAAATATAGAGTCAAATGTATACAAATTATACATTAGTATGCAAATTATATAAACAGTATTATATATAATACACAAATTAATAACACAAAATTACAAAATATTTTAGAAAAACTATTTTCCGAATTTTCACCCACGACCACGCACGTCTCGTAACTTTTACGAAAAAGCTGACACGTAGCACAAAAGCCCAAAAAAATTTTAAAAAGTCAAATGACTTCCTTTTGGCACATTCCATGACGTGGGGAAGGGTAGAAAGGTAAAACGACCTTCAGACGTCTCAGCTTCGATATACGAAAAATGTGCATTAAAAACAGAATTTATCGTAAATTTTGCTCATACTGAAAGGTTAAGGTACACCCGCTGAAAAAAAAAGAACAGTTTTATATTTTTCATTCTATCTTCTGTTAGACCGTAATATAGTCTAAGAACTACTAAAAGCATTATTATGTCGAAACAGTTTAATGATTTAAAACAAACGAAGCTGAAAATTTTCCCAGAAGAGATACTTAATGACATTGGTAAATCTATCTTGTAAGAAAATCTGGGAATAATATCATAGATTTTAAAAGGATTTTTATCGACCCTGAAAACTGAAAGCTGATACCAGAAACCAATACCCTAACAATATCGTATTAAATAAATTCACAGTACATCATCAAGTGATAAGTTTGGTGATGTACTGTGAATTTGTGATGTACAATTTCTCGAAATATGCACTCGAGAAATTGTAATAGTTTGCTAGAGTTTTACGCTCTTTAGAGATCCTAAAACACGACATTAATTTTAGCAAAAGACTCGATCTTACACTATTTTTTAATATACACAAAAAATGTATCCTAAAATGTGTAATAAATTCATAAATAAAATTTTCGACTTTTAAAACTTTACGTATTAAGTTTTGCATTTCAGATTTTTTTAATTTTCAATGCAAAACCCAATTTGATTTAATGTTTGTTAATTTTTGACGTGATTTGAAAAACCTTTAGAAGTCTATAATTCCCTTGCTTCTATGTTATGTGCTAAAGACTTCAGTATGTTATTTATTTCATAATGAGTTTAGAAATGCATTATTTAAAATAATATATTGTAAAATATATTATTTTAAAATTCAAATGAATATATTATTTAAATTTTAAAATTATTTATTACTTTGTTAGAGTTTCAGAAATACATTATTAAAAAAAATTCGAATGCTTTACTTTGGAAAAATAGCAGAAATTATTTTATAAATAAATAATATATCATAAAATTTTGTGCTTTTACGATTATCAGTTTTAAAGTAAGGCATATAAACGTCTGATCTCACTTAACAAAAATTAAATTAGATTATAACAAAAATGATATCACACTCAAATATTAGAATTAAAAGTTAAAAATAATGAACTCTAATTAAGCAAAGTTTTAGTATCAGATTCGTATGTGTTTGGAACGTTATTTCCGGTGAAGAGGAATGATCCAAATTTTTCAAATCTTGATCTTAAAAAGTCGTTAAATGTTTTAATTTCAAAGCTGTTATAAGCATTAGCTTTATTCTCTTTCAGTAGGGACCATCTTTAAGGAAAGAACGTAACTGTTGTAATTTTAGTGCATTTACTAACAATATAAATTATTTCTCCCACTTCCCTAGCGTGCCTTCGTGTTGTAACGGTAGCACGCTGGGCCGGTATTCCAGAGGTCCGTGGTTCGATTCTCGGCGAAGGCGGTTGCATATATTTTCATCATTTCTGCTTCCAATTAACCTAATGACTCTACAAGTGGCGCCCGAACTAAAAGGATTGTGTATGATGATTCTCCGCACCCAGGATTTGGCGACTAGGTCCCCTAAAACCCTAGTCGCCCTTAAAAAAGGGGAGTGT
Source organism: Stegodyphus dumicola (assembly GCF_044657685.1). Classification (NCBI taxonomy): domain Eukaryota; kingdom Metazoa; phylum Arthropoda; class Arachnida; order Araneae; family Eresidae; genus Stegodyphus; species Stegodyphus dumicola. The sequence continues at coordinate 234,783,082 of NC_140772.1, read as the reverse complement.
ATAAGGTATTTCTCCCACTTCCCTAGCGTGCCTTCGTGGTGTAACGGTAGCACGCTGGGCACTAGGTCCCCTAAAACCCTAGTCGCCCTTTAAAAAGGGGAGTGTATAAGGTATTTCTCCCACTTCCCTAGCGTGCCTTCGTGGTGTAACGGTAGCACGCTGGGCCGATATTCCAGAGGTCCGTGGTTCGATTCCCGGCGAAGACGGTTGCATATTTTTCATCTTTTCTGCTTCCAATTAACCTAATGACTCTACAACATCATCTCGTGAAGACCATATTCTTAGCTTTCCATATTTAATTTTATTAATGGTAACTTACAAGGTGCTTTCTACTTCCTTCCAACATGTCTTTGTGGTGTAAACGAAGCTTGGAAATGCATTCGACGTGTGTTCGAGAGGTCCAGGTTCGAGTTCCGGCAAGAGAACTGCACTTTTTCATGTGTTGTACTTCGAAATAACCTAATGGCTCTACAAGCTTCTGAAATAATTCTCTTTCTGTACACTTATTTCAATTAAGAAAGGATTATGGTAAAACGTGATAAACTTAAATTGTAAAGTTTTAAGTGTGCATTTCATTTACTAAATATGATTGCTATCTTTTTTACAAATGTAAGTATATTTTAAGAAAGTATGCTTATATTTGTTTTAAATGCAGATTTCAAATTTTTCTGTGTTAGTACACAGGTGTTCTATTTTACTTTTATTCGTGTATTAAAGATTTGAGAAAGATTTGAGATCCTTTTTGAATCCCGATTCGAAATGGTGAAAATTTCCGACTCTCTCCACGTCCAGTTTTGGCAGATAAGAAACCATTTTTCATATTTGCAGGTTTCTGTTTAATAGGTGTCTTTTCTTAAGGGGGCTCACACACCTTAAACTCCTCATGATCTTCGAATATGTGACTGTTGCAAGAATTGGGATATTTGATTTATTTTAAAAACAATTACTTCCAACCTTTTACAGCTGACTACTTAATATAAGTGCTTTGGGAACTAGTAACCAGAAAGTTTTTGTTGCCACAAAAATGTTTGTAATTTAATCCGCTTTGTGACAAAAGTTTTCGCCATGTTTTCACCTCGCGCGCATGATATTTGAAAAATGGCTAATGGTACATACTTGTAATTTGATGGAATTCTTTATATGGGCACTATTTTCTAACTGAATCAAAAATCTGATGATTATTTTAATATTAAAAAAAATTATGTACGAAAACATTAAATTTTTTTAATAAAATACATTTTATAAGCTCAACTCCTAATAAAATAAAAATTTAACATGATATTCTTAGAATTTTTGGTTCATAGTGATATCCAAATGTTACAAAAGCTATATATTAAACATGGAATTAAATTATGCAACAGAATGTTTTAAACTGTGCGCGCAATGTGGAAACATGACGAAAAATTGTGTCACAAAAGGTATTAAATTATAAAAATATTTGTGGCAACACAAACTTTCTCATTACTGTTTCACAGAGCAGCTATTTTATGTAGTCAGCTGTACAAAGTTGGAAGTAATTGCTTTTAAAATAAATAAGTTATCCCAATTCTTGCAACAGTTAGATAATCGAAGATCTTGTGGGTTTTAAGGTGTCTGAGTCCCCTTAATAAAATAGATCCTGAAATCACTTAAGCATACTAAGGGTATCATTACTTAAGCTATGTATCGTTACTAAGCAGTCATAATAAAATATCATTACTCAAGCGTTTATTTAAAGTTTAAATTGTAGTGTAAACTTATACAGCTGCAAAGACTAATCCTACACATTTAACAATTTACCTTACTTGTTTCTGCTTAGAAAAGCAAATGCTTGTTATAATGTTACTGATATATTTGCTGCCGAGAAATTCTTTAAAAGATCCTTTCTATGCCACGTAATTTTCAATTAACTATTCCTTAAGAAAACTCAGAAGTTCTGCGTGCTTAATACTAACGAAGAGACTGAATTAGAACAAGGGGCAGTCAGCTCCCCTTCCCATCTTGCTTTAGCTTCAAATTACGTCCAGCGTCAAGCCACCGCAACATTTTAATATCTGCATCCACTCCCTGAGCCTTTAATTTAAGGCTTATAAAATTAATGGCTGCGAAAGCTATAATTTCATATTGGGGAGAAAACTGGGATGAATTCTAAAATCAGAGCATAGGTTTCTCCGCTCTGAGCCTTGTCGTCAGCCTAATGAAATTCATGCGTGGATAATTCGAACATTGTGCTCTGCGTTCTGAATGGCCGAGAAACGGATATGATACTTCCCTTCCATCGACGGATTGGCCAGCTGCAAACTTTCTCCTGCAGTCTGCTACGTGTCAGCTTCTAAGCGAACAAGTATTTATCAAGTAGAACTAATGGACATCATATTGAATAAATAACAAAATTTAGTACTGTTATGCATTGACTGCATTATGTATCGAACCGCATAATGTTACATACTCTTTACGTCATGCCTGCTTTCATTCGGATTTGCAATAGCTACAGATAATTTAATTTTCATAACTGTGTTAGATTAACCTATTTTGATTTTTAATAATGTAGAGGGCGAGTTAAATCGAATAGTATTACACTACGAAGGCAAATTACGACATGTTTGATCATCAAGAAAATGAATGGATTTAGTGCTCAATGTCTTCAAGCACTATAACGAATTCCTTGCCATTCAGTTTATGTAACTAAAAATGCTCTCATCCAATTCTTTTAATAACAGGTGGAATTAAGTGCATACATTTCACATCCTGAAAACAATTAACCATTTAACTTAATCAGAATGCTAATTGTAAGCGCTCAGTAGTGAAATCTAGAATTTATGCTATAGCAATTCAGAACGTTAATAGCACAGTCTGTTGTGATACTGAAAAGGATGATGCGCTAAATGTTTCAGATGGGCATAATAATAATAATAATAATAATAATACTCTTAGAATATAAGAATAAAGATTTTATTGAAGTGTATAGATATGTAACTTAAGTTACAAATACGGAATATACAGTGACAAAAGCATTTAATGGATGCCTTTATATTCTTGAAATAGAGGACAATGTATATTATTTTCAAGCATTTTCTGATGAAATAATTCACCAAATAGAAATGTTATTTTGTTCGACATCTTAATACTTTAGTATTAACCCAAAATGAGGAAACGTAAATAAGCTGAAGTATGAATTTTCGCGTAAAATTACACTATTATATTAAATCGCAATTTATTTCGCAATTCTTCTTCACAGGTAAAATTCATAATTTGACAACAGCAAAAAAAAAAAAAAAAAAGGTTTGTTTACTAGTCAGTATTCAGAGAGTGGCTGGCTGACGGCAGCCTGTTGCCGCTGCCGGGAATAAAATGTTTTTATCTTCCACTCGCCAGTATGTTGCAAGTTATTAAACCTGGGATACTTTCAAATTTAATCTGAAAGTTTACTGTGTAATGAAGTAAGAGATTTAAAAGCAATAAACATAATTCTTAACAGTATTTTTCCTATTGCATTTTAATGTGACTGATTTAAATAAACACGTATTAAGATCATGAGATGTCTAATGAGAAATACTCAATATTTTTACGAAATTTCACAAACTGGACTGGTTAAAACTGTTTTCCTTTCTATGATAACTATTTTAGACAGCTGCCCACGCTAGCGATTATTTTTTAAAGAACCAATATAGTGAATATAATGTATGTATGCCAACCTCTAACACTTTGGGATTCTAAAGATATTTTCTTTTCTTAAAAAGCATTTTTGTAGTTTTGCTGCTGTATTGAATTTTATGTGGCTTAAGTGCGAAGAAAGTGATATTTAATAAGTAAAGTTAACACATAAAAAGTTAATAATAAAACGACAAAAATGTTTTTGTTAGCTACCTTACTGAGAAAACTTAAAATTGATATCATGAACTGGGAAGAGATTGAAAAATGTAAAAACGTACGCCAACTCTTAAACACTGCATCGATAATTCTAAATATGTGCTGGTATGCAGCTTTGAAAAGTTTTGTAATTTTGGTATTGAATTGAATGTGGCGTATGAGCGAAGAACTCTATGCTTTATAATAAAGATTGCAACGTACCATTTTGTTAATCTAACCAGTTATTATGATTTGGAGCTTAACTATCACTTCTACTTTCCGTTTCCATAATAGTATTTAAAGTGAGGTTTTCGGAATGGAATTCAGAGCGCGTTTCTATCTCTGGAGATTTTTGCATTATAACTCCGACATTTTAAGTTGCTGCACCAATGAGAAGTTTGAACCAACTACAAGTTAAATAAATTGTGTAGACTTCGACCGCTAGATTTCGATTTAATTTGAATTTGAATGTTACTTTTAAATTATCTCGCCGCAACTGGTTGGCTGACTTTGCCAAACTCGAGACTTGTATTTTATATTCACGGCTGTGATTTTTTCAACGATTGATTATTCGTTCCATGTCTGCCCATGTTTGGATACCAATTTATGTTAATAGAACATAACATGTTTAGATGTTAAGATGCTTGGAACATAACATGTTACATGTTTGGATACATGTTTATGTTTAGAGAACATACCATTTACGGAAATATCTGGCTCCAAACGAGTAGCTTTAACTCTCATTAAAGAATATTTTAACAATGAGTGGAAAGAACTGTGGGAAAACTCTGATAAGGAAGAAAACCTACTCATAGATATTAATATTTCAAATAAAATGTTTATTTACAATGATATAGATATGAATCAATTGATTACGGGACATGGAATGTTCCCATATTACTTGAATAGGTTTAATATACAAGAAAATGAATTATGTTTGAATTGTGGTGTTCCAGGAAATGCCAGATACTTCGTGGTGGACTGTCCGCTAATAGATACTATTAGGAAAAGTTTCAATAATGTATCATTTAATTTTAAGAATTTGAATTTTGAACATTTTAAGCATTTTTCAAGAATTCTAATGCGGTTTGTTAATAATAATAGGCAAGTTGTTGGCATTTTGGTTTGAGGGATTTACTTTGGAGGGCATTATTGGTGGTGCAGTAATTTTTAGGAGTTTTAATTTAAATTTTTAATTATACTTGGGTTTTAAAGGGTTTTAATTCTTAGTTTTTATGTGTGGTGCCCTGTCAATTCCAATGTGTTGTTTCTTTGGTAGTATTTTGTGTTTGTGTTGTCCTTATATATGATATGTATCTTTTCTTATTTTTGTTTTCTTATACTAACATATATTTTTCTTGGTTAGTTATTTTTGGTTTTATGGGTGCCCCTTTAAGATCATAAGATCACTTCGTGATCAGGTAAGTGGGGAGCACTCCAGTAATCTTACCAGTTTATGCTACCAAAGAACACCAAATTCTATAAGCTAAAAACACGAAAAAAAGGGGGTTAGCAGGAGTGACTGCAAGAGCAGACTAGTAGACTGCAAGCTCAGTGAGAGCATACAAAACCTTAATAAACCCTTCTGAGCGACCGTTAAAATCTGAAAACTTTCAGACCTTTTATTTATTTTTGCTTAGCCATCCCAAACCAACTATGAGAATAAACTACTTTAGCGTCCTAAAATGTGCTGATACGGGGTCTGAAACCCAGCAATAATGCCAATGGTTATGCCATTTCTTTGCAAATGAATAATAAAAAATAAAATACTGCGTTTGATCCATTTCCAAAGCATAATAATTTAAACGGATAATATAACTACAGCATATATATATATGTCTCTTGAAATCCTACTAGAAGCTATTTTTCGGACTATGAATTCGGATTATTCGCGTAGATTATCATCGCTTTTCTTCAAGAATCAACATTATAATGTGATTCTATGTTGTCCCAAAACCGTGTTAGTCAAGTAAAGCATGAGAATCATGCGATGCTAGTTTATATAGCTCTAACTATATGACAACGAAAGAACATATATATATTTATCTTTCAAAACCGAAAGATAAACATGTGTAGCACTGTGTAAAATGCAAATTAACGTTTAAATATTAACAGCAGTTAAAAAGAACCAATGATTCACATTACGATTTAAAAACAGTTTTTAACCGGAAAACATTTCTATAATTAATTGCATATTCTGTTCATGTTTGCATCAGTATTTACATAAGACATCTTTTCCAATTACAATAATAAAATTATTCATTAAGTTATTTTTTAGTAATTATTGTATTTCTAGAAATTATCTAGTAAAGTTCTAAGTAATTTTTTACTAGGGCCTAAAATATTCTTGTTAAACAAAGATCCTTCTAACTAAATTTTGAATCATCTCTGCATGCAGTTTTCTGTAAGCGCTTAAATAAATCTTCCTTCTAAACAATGATTACTGAATGATTATTGTAACTAAATGAATTCTAGGAAAAAAATGCAGCTGAAAATCATCTGCATATCTTAATTGCTTTGTAAAAGAACAATTGCAAAACGAGCTCATCACTCATAACAACATAAGGTTACTTTCCTACTTTTAAATGAATTGTTATTCATTTCTCGATTTTTAAGCCAAGGGAAATAAAAGTTTGAGATCAACAAGCATTTCCGACAGATTTTGATAAATGTATCCGAAAGCTTGCATTTCTTTCTTTTTCCCTTTTCTCTTCCCTTTCTTGTTTCTCTCGTTCTATTTACTGCCTTCGTCGAGTTCACGCGGCCCTGCACTTGAACAAATGGTCTTCCTGACCAGATGTTACATTTTCTCTTCATTTTGTTCCCTTTTCTGTTGTTCTTTTTTTTTTCCACGTTCATAACAGCGAAATCATACATTAATTTCACGGGTGTCACAATAGTATGTTCGAGCAAAATTAACTGGGGTCCAATTTCCTTTTCTTTATTCCACTCAAACGAATTTAAGATATTTTTGTGTCGTGCTATTGTACTTCACCTCCTAATCTCTAGAATTGGCTCTGGCTTTCTTTGTATATGGGAAGACTCTTTGAATGAATGCTTTGAATCAGGAAGTATGTCTCAGATTTGATTTCATTTTAACATGTTATAAAAGAGATAATTGTAAAATTAATCCCATTATATTTATTATGAATAATGCATCACTAAATGCTGTAACACTGCAGCTTTTAATGACGCCTAACACCAAAAGTCCTTTCAGCTATAAAACAAAAGCTTGTCTCAACTGGTTGAGAGAATGTTTGAAGATTTTATGTTTACATCTTATGAAAATATTAGTTATAGGTCCAGTATAGTGATTAGCGTCAATGACTGCCCCACCGAAAGGCCGGGTTCGAATCCCAGAGAAGGCATGGGTGTTTGTAAATGTATAGTGTCTGTGCGGCATGAGGGCCATCTAAATATGCGGCGAGCCAAAAGTCCTCTCGAGAGGTTAGGGTAAGAGGGATGGTAGACGTTCGGACCCGTCCCCCCGGGTGTTCTACATCAAAATTGGGGGAGGTACTGAGCTAAATCGCACTGTCATCTGTAATGTACTCTTGGCAACGATAGGCGTATCTTGCACTCTTTGCCACAAGGACTTTCGTGGGCTTGGGCAGACTATACGTCAGACAAGTAAGCATTAGTCAACAACAAAAACAGAAAATCGATTTTGAATTTGAGATTCATTATTGGTAAACAAAAGCCCGCAATGTGGTATAACCACGAAAGACCTAATTCTGAAGACTGTCGACATATCTCGGACATACACCAAGAGACTATGTAAATGGCAACGGTCACATAGTCGCTTGGTGTGTATCCAAAGTATTTGCTTAATATCCTTATTTCTCCCTTACACATGCAAATGTCCACATTCACCACCATACACTGATGGTAAATGTTGAATAAAAATATTTTTCTTACGTTTCTAAATCATATTTTATTTTAAAACACATTATGATATATGTCAAAATAGAGAACGCTTAAGGAAACCACATGTAAATAAACTATTAAATTTAAAACCACAGCAGTACATTCTAAGTAAGAATATAAAATAACACCAATAATAAACTTACTTACTTATGTGATTGAAATTATACAATCTTATTTATTGCAACAACTTAAGCTATTGTAACACTTTCAATTGCATACGAATCCCTTGCTCTTACACCATTTTTCTGTCTGTCTTCTAGACTCCTTCTTTCGACTTCCACCAGAGCATATTTATGCTTTTCAAAATACACCGGTGAGCATATTTCATAAGTGCACATCTGTATAGCCACCGAGGGAGGGGCTTCTAGGATAGACCAATAGGAATCCAGTAATATTTCTGTTATGTCACATGACCTTTCGCGTGCTTTAAGATTCAAGGAAGATGGTTGAAAATATTTTGTCACGCAATTTTCTGTACAAAAATTTTCTTCTAAAAAATTTCATTGCCGAGGTAGATCAAATATAAGCAGCTGTGAAGATTTCACTACCTGGTTTAAAGAATTTGAAATAAATACATAGACATGTTGGATACTCCGCAAAACTATCCATGTAAAATATTATTTAATAAGTGGTAAGTAAAATGAGAAAAGGAAAATGTGATAAACATCTGAGCCCAAATGCTATCTTTAAATAAAATTATACATGTGAGAAAATATTTACACCAATTATATATGTAAATAGAAGTCAGCTCTTTTTATTGCAGTCTATATGAAAAAGATGTTCTATAATCATAGCCAATGAAGAATTTTATTCAAAGTAAACTTTATTAATTTGCATTTGTATTCATTTAGTGTGTTAAATTTCACATTTAATATCTGCTCACTCTTAAATGTACTGTCTACACAAGAAATATTCATCAAACAGAATGCATATACCTTATTCACAACGATTATATTCAATTTATTCACATATAACTTTTAATGTTAAAAATGGATATAATCAGATAAAACACAATATATATTCTGAATCTTACACTTTAAAAACCAAAAGACTGCAAGCACCGAAATAAGAAAACACTGCATTCATTGTAACACTTCCAGTACATCTCAGCTCAATTAAAAAATATATATACATACGCTTGGATTCTCTTAATCCACAGGTGTTAGTAAATGCATAATATTCGAGGCTAACTGCAACTTGAGTCATTTTTTTTTCGATGTAAAGAGCGATAGTATGCCGTAAACATCAATCGAAATATTAATGTGTGATAAAAATCACGAAAGTTAAATGTCAGCGATTAATTAAACTCATAAAAATGAAAGAACTACGAGATTTTCCGCTATTACGCCATACATTTATAACTGCGAAACAAATGCAAATTAAAATGTAAACTTACGATCACATGCATGAAGATTTAGCGTCACAAGAGCAATAGAAGCTCATTGGTCTATTTTTTAAACCCCTCCCTCAGTGGCTACGCTGATGTGCACTTGTGAAATATGCCACCGGTGATCGTCCGAGTCTATAAGAATCTAACCAAATATTCGGTGTTTCACCAACATATTTGGTATGTGTTGACATTCACCCAGGAATGTCGGCATTCTCCAATTTCGGTCTTTCACAGTAACATATGCATTGGCTCCCAAAAGTGTTCGTACACTTATGATTTTCAATGAAATAGGGCTCTATCCGTTAATTAAAAGTAAACATTATGAATGAGATTTTAATAATAAACACCTAGAAGATGTTGAGCAGCTGTTGTTTGTGTGGATTAACGAGAAAGTGAAAATTATTATGATGAAGAAAGAAGAAATTAAGAAACTTGATATGGCCAAAGGCGTTACCGTTACTGCAAAGCACCGCCTAAAACTCCTAGAAGATGTTGAGAAGCTGTTGTTGGTGTGGATTAATGAGAAGGCGATTCGGTGTCGGAAGCTATGATAAAGGTAAATCACGTTTATATTATTTACCAGTGTTATTTATTGGAAAAAAAATTGATTTTTATGCTGACGTTTTCGGGGTGCGGAACGGATTAACTGGATTTCCATTATTTTCAATGGGGAAGTTCGTTTCAAGATACGAGAAATTCGCTATACGAACTCAATGCTGCAGCGAATTAACCTCGTACCTCGACATTCCACTGTATGATATGGCAGTAAAACTTGCCCATCTTCAATGAATCAGTCACTTTTTTCGTTTAGTAGATTTCGATGCTTTTCATTTGAAGACTAATTTTTCTTAGGTTTGACATCGATTCTTTCAAATTATCAAGACGTGACTAATAATTAACGTAAAACTGTAACATGTTAATTAAAAACAGTGCAGAATCTATACGCATCTAAGTGTAAAGTATACAATGCAGAAATATGTGGAATTTACATTCCTAGAAATTAAAAGATTCCTTCACTGATTGTGAAATAAAATAACATTTTCCTTTCCCCGATGAACGTTTCTATTTTAATATACTTTCAATTAAACTCGTTTATTGGGATAAATATCCGAAACTCTTTATTTTTGTTTCCATGAGAAGTGGAGTTTCTTCTTTCAGATCTCAGAATCAGGAAATTAAAAGCAAACATAGCCGAGAAAAATGAACGTATTTTAACCTATATAGAGAAGAATTTTTTTTTTAAATTAAATAAAGAACCCAGGCACACTCCGCCTTCATTTGCATTCGCCGGAAAAACAAATAATATAATATATCCATTTCTTAGAAAGTAATTAAAAGTGCTATTTTGAATATGATTGGTACTTTAAGAAGAATGAGATTAATTCAGACAGTTTCACCCGCGAATTTAGAAAAAAGAGGGAAAAGTATTTTTATTTCGTTTTGTGTTCTATGAATCGACTTAATTAGTTTTATTCCCTCTAATGAAATTTGGACACAAATTATCAAGTTACATTCCTTGTAAAGGAATGGAGAATTAATTTTAATATCAAAGAATGTCATGAAAGTGATGTATTGTTTTTCATCAGAGGATTTATATTCGAAGGAAGTTCAGTTGGTCTTAAGAATAACTTACACGAATCCTTTTATGTTGTAACTTTTTTTTTCAAAGCTGAACTTCGATGATAATTTACTGAATTAATATTTAATTTAATTACCGTATTGTTTATCTAGATCATCGAACTACCACTGCGTCTCCCAGGATGTAAGAGGAAATCCGTTTTTCTCTTAGTTGCAGGTTAGAGTTCATTTGTTCGAAATAAACTGAAAAGAACGATTCTTCTTTATAATGTAATAATTGCACAAGAATTAAGTCTATGTAGCTAAATGTTTTCTTTAATTAAATATTTTTTGCCGCCGTTATTATTTCTGCTTCGGCTAAATAATAGTCATTTAGTTCAGGGAGAATCGATTACCAAAGCCTTCGTAGTAAATGTAAATGTAATGAATTCAGAACCGAAAAGAATTATTTAAGTAAAACATGGTTCATTAAAATAATTATACCATATTTCCTGCGTATAACGCGCATCTAAAATTTCAGAGCTATATTTTTTAATTTTTAGGTATATTCGCCGTATAAAGTGCACCCAATTCTTCATGAAGAAACCTAAAAGATACATGTGCAATGCTCTTATCTTTTGAGGTCACTTATTCGAACATCTGTCCTAGCTTTTCGAACAATGGTAAATCGCACTGACAAGCGATAAGGGTAACAATATGTGTGTGGGGTTAAATGCTTGAGAGAGTAAATATTCCGCCAAAGAGGGTGGATTTTATTCAATGCAGTTGTACAAAAGAATGCTGTTGTAGATCCTTACAACTTGAATGATTTCAGATGCAAAGCCATTCATTTTGCGAAAGAAAATGAAAATTGTGCTGCAGCAAGGATGTTTGGCGTTGATGAAGATGGAACGGATAATGATTATTTTTAAAAAAAAAATCATCTTCATAAAAATACCATTGATGAAGAAGATGAAACAATATTCCATGATACGCCTGAAGATGTAACAGAAGGTGAACATGACGAATTCTTCACGTTATCCGATAATGAAAATGCTCAATTTCATAAGGTATGTCATTTTTTTTAAAATATGTAGTATTTTGGTGCATTTAGAAATCTAACATTTTCCTTATTTTCAACAAATACAAGAATGTATAAACAAATAATGCTTAGGACGAAACTAGTTGGTGAAACATATTATATCATCTAACATCCGGGATATTATACATACAAATGGGTAATACAGAATACTTATGTTGACATACATGTTTCTTACACGTATCTCAAATAAATTCAGGCCTGTGTTGAAATTTGATTTGACTTTGTGATACGAGTTACGACGTAGATTATATGAATTTAGTGTACTTCTAATATTTAAATTTATAAACAGCTGTTAGAAGTTTAGGATGAAATGACAAGATGCGTAATAGTATAAAAACTGGGAATGTTTAAAGTGGTACCTGAGGAAAAGGTGTACAGATTTATGTTAAAAAGTACACAAATCTGCAAGATATGTCGAACTGGCAAGCCAGCCAGCATAAAATAGGCATAGAATATAAAATACAAAATCTCGGAAATGCTTTAAAGAATATACATATATTATAAATTTAATGGCATGAATTTCTAGGTAACACCAAGTTGAAAAGTCTTAAGTGCCACTGGGAAAAACCTTAATGCCTTCTACATAAAGAAATTTTCTAATGGCATCACGGTTAGAGATATATATCAGTATCCTAGAAAACTCTGTTCATAAATAGAGCAAATACTTTGTTTTACACTGTCAACTTACTTATTAATTTATTATCCATTAAAATTTACATAAACCAGAAACAAACATAACGTCGTTTATCATAAACACAAATCATGGTCTTCGGATTATAGTAACTTGGCGATTTTTGGCGACCAACCCTGCTACAGCAACTTGCTAGTTTTTTGTTTGTTTTTGTTTTTTGGACGCCATTTTGTTTTTACGAAATGAAGGCATTTTTTTTTTTTTAACTCAACATTTTTTCTAACAATCTGCTAGCCGAATTACGCTTATGCTAGAACTTTTATGGAACAAAAGTGCTGAATCATGACAAAGATTAGGTGCGAATTTGGGAGAAAGTGCAGAATCGTCCACTGCTTCACGCGTTTTTAAGAATTGCACATACACTGCATCCATGTACACGTCGACCTATTTTCACTTAAAAAGTCAAAGAAAATTGACAAAAATCCAATTTTTCTTACTCTTGTAAAAAGTGCCAAACAAATAAATGGGCGATTCTGCACTTTAACAGTGAAATTGTTTCTAAGTGCTTATTAGTTAAAATCTCGATTGGAATTTTCCGGAAAATGTCACATTACATATCTCATGATCTCTCATTTCTCTGAAACAAAATAATCTGTGATTCGGACTGTGTACTTCTCAGATTATTGCTAAAGTCCTAGCTAGTAACCTTTATCGCCTTACCAAAATGTCGCCAAACTACCTGTTACCATATTCCAAAGATTAGCCCAAAGCATACTTATGATACGCCGCATCAGAATCGTTTTAACTAATTTTATTTAATATAGCAGTTTAACAGCTTAAATTGAAATCAAGTTCGCATTTACAGATAATACTTAAGACATCCATTCTTTGAATCTATAGCTATACATTGTAAAATTCTACGAAAATGTCATCATGCAAGTTTATTCAGTATAAGCCATATCTCAGCGATATCCAGTTGTATTTCATAACAGTAAAAGAATTAACCTTTAACTATTGTCACTTAAATTCTCGCATAACTACTGTAAGCAGTCTCTCAGACCGCTTCTGCTAAAAACAAAATAAGGTATTGTTTTATTGTTTTAATTCGAATAAATGCTATGTAATTTCATATATTTAACTTTTTTATGAAGATATAAAGCAATTTTTATACTTAAATTAGTTCATTAAAATAAAATATATACTATGCATAATAATACCTTCATTTAATTTTCTTTGCTTGCGCATCTTAATGGAAGAAGGGAATTTTAAAATTCAACTTTTTTTACTTTACATTAAAGCATGCGATGAGCATGCTTTAATAAGAATATAGAAAATTGATTTCTATTTTAAAAATTATAATTCGAGCTGTATTTTATACATATTTTTCTACTGCATTGTAGACACACTTGTTCTTTGCATGCTATACATTTGCAAGCTGCTTTTCCTTTTTTGCTCGGTGAACAAATATAGCACGTGTTCTTTTTATCTAATTTATCATCTTCGATTGCAATGTTTCCTTCATCATCATTTATTCCGAAAACTCTTCTTATTGTAAGTTTGAGTTCTTTAGGTAAAAATGATGAGGTTATCCTCGGTTTTACATGAGATTGCACCAACTGATTTGCTAATGAAATCATGAAATATTTTCTTTTCATTTTCGGAGCTATTATTATTATAATTATTATTATACCCCAGATAACAGGGGCTCCGTTGCCTTGCAGTCTAGCAGACTGCCTTACACGGATTAAAGCCTCTGCCTCCAGGTCAGACAGCAGTTACTGAATCTTAAAACAAAGAGATACATGGACAAACAAGGCCAGTGTGTAACAGAGGTTTCAATACATAGTCTGGATTTACAATTTTTTCTTCTAATATATACATCGTACATTTATCACAGCTTATTCACAATCAGTCCTTTGCGACATACTTCAGCCATTAATATTGATCTCAGACATGCAATTTTACACAGTTCTATAAATATTCCTGTGACCAGGGTTACAATTACTGTTTTCAGAAAAGCAAGTAGTCTGCATAAACATACATCTTAGATATACAATTATAAGACATTTCTTATTCAGACAATTTTATAAAATTTAACATTAGAATCTTAGTGATACAAGGAAAACATTGGTACACCAGTCAATTTTAAGCCAAATCTTTTTTTTTTTTTTTTTTTTTTTCCAAAAAGAACTTCCTAAATATCTCTCTATATATAGGACGTAAAGTTTTAATTCTAAAAACCTCTAAATGCATTTTACCGTAAGATATCAGAATTATGTTAGATTTGAAGCATACCATAAGCAACGTTCCTATTAATCATTACTATTAACTTCTTTAACCTATCAATACTTGAATACTGTTGTTGCAATTTAAACCAAGAGTACCAATTAGTTACATGAGAACTATACACCACAGTATTTGTGACATTTTAGTACATACTTTTACCATTCTATTAAACTTATATTCAACTCGGATACTTCAAATACAAAACAAAACAAAAAAAATTTAAAGATATATTTTCGGAGCTATTGTATAAGATTGAAATAATAGAAATGCATTTATTGCACAGATATACAAGATTCTGAAGAATATTGTCATAGGCCAAAGTCGGGTTCAACGAGCACTTGAACATATTGAACATTTCTTGTCAAATTCATCCACACCACCTTTGATCAAATCGTAAAGAATAGAGTAAAAATAAAAATCTTACTTTAGTAATAACGCAGCGAAATATTTCACGCCCTGTACCATCTGTTGCAAATAAACTATCAATATCTTCCCGATTTTATCTGAATACTGCTGAATATAGTAAAAGTCCGAAAAATGCCTTGATTTCAGTTTCATCAGTATCGATTAGTTCATGTCTTTTAGATTCAGAATATTTCATTAATTCTGACATTACTCCATTTTACAATAATTCTTAGAATACATTCATCAAAAAGTAAATTCCAAGCTCCTTCGGGGTCGGCTTTAGGATCTAGTACTGCAGCACTTTTCAAATCTGGTAACTGAAGAATAATATTGTGACTATGAGTTCGAACAGCCTTGTTGGGCTCTTGAATAGACCATTTGAATTCATTTTTTCCAATAAAAAATCGCTTGTAGAAGGAGAATATAGATCTTCACTTTCCATCTGCAGATATTTCTGAATTTGTATCGTGCTCGCTCTCAATAATTTCATCATGGGAACTTTTGTCACATAACTACTTAAATTAGTTCATTAAAATAAAATATATACTATGCACAATAATACCTTCATTTAATTTTCTTTGCTTGCGCATCTTAATGGAAGAAGGGAATTTTAAAATTCAACTTTTTTACTTTACATTAAAATTTGCGATGAGAATGCTTTAATAAGAACATAGAAAATTGATTTCTATTTTAAAAATTATAATTCGAGCTGCATTTTATACATATTTTGCAGACCACCACACCACGAAGGCATGCCAAGAAGGCGAGAGAAATACCTTATAGACTGACTAAACTGTGAAGCAGCGAGGCATTGACGAGTAACCCAAAGTTGGAGATAGCCAAATATTTTACGATAGTAGCCTATTGTGAAAGCACACGATTTATTGAAAGTTGAAAAGATTTTATTGAGCGCCCTACAGACAAGCTTTTCTTTAGAGAGAAGCATCTACCATATAAAACTGATATATAACATAATTAAGCTTCTGTTGCTGCCTTTTGTTAGCTAAGGGAATTTAGTTCTTGCTGTTGTCTTTCCTTTATAATATTTTATAGAAGAATGATTGCCAGAGCTTCAAGGATGTTGAACTTCTACTTCCACCTCAGTCTTGAAAGAGAGCAGCCCGAGGGATGATCCAAGGATTTCCCACCCCTCTCCACCAAAACCAAACCATATGAGAGGACTTTTGGCTTACAGTAATGTTCTCCCATGCCGCGAAGATGCTATACATTTACAAACAGCCATGCCTTCACCGGGTTTCGAACCCGGTGTCTTCGGTATCGCAACAGGCTCTCCTCTCCACTATACTGTCTGGGCGGCAGTGAAATCAGCTCTAGGAACTTTTGTTTGCTATTCTTACATGATGCGATATCGCAAAAAACCATTTTATATTAACTCAATAGCTGTCTTTTGCTTCATTACTACACCTCTTTTCATTTACCTAGTAACTGCTGAGTTAATACTTCCTCTCTTCTAGCTGAGCCTCTGGGGACGCTATGAGCTCGTTTAATGAACTATGTATATTAATTTTACTGTAGATGTAGTTTACTTCTGTGATGTGTTGCCACAAGCAATATGTGTAAAGAATATACATGATTTCTTGACCACAGTGTACAATGAAACTAAAATGGAATTACCATTCATTTAGCTAAATGTTTGTCAGAAACTTTCATTGGAATACATTTTTTACCGACAATATAAGGTTAAAACAAGAATAACAAAAATGTGTGTTTACTGAAACAGATGAATGACGTTTCAATTTTAATTCTTCTTGTTTAATCCAGAGTTTCTTAATTTAATTTTTAACAAACATGCGCCAGTCCAACTTGTACTCATTTCGATTTTGGTTTGCTCTTCAATCACTCAAAGTACACGATGTAAGGGGAACAAGCGCAGGGAAATACAAACTGTGACTTTTAATAAAGCAACATAAAAGCATTTATTCACAGCTCACAAACTGCATTCAAAACACCGTTTCTGCGAAAGATGTGTAGTGCACTAACGAATCAACGATAGCTTGTCCTTTCAGTCGAATGCCATAATAACACACTGCAAAAGAGAAATCTAAAATTAAGCGTAATCACATTAAAACTTATGCAGTTCTTTAGTTAATGCACGCGAAGAATTCATTCAGTATGTCGTGAGTTACATTCATCGCAGATAAATTCAGGATGGTGTTTTCCTCAAGGCAATAGCGTAGTTAAACCTTTGTGAGCGGAAACTAACATGTGCCAGTTGCATGTGCTTGTTCTAGCTTCTTAATATTTGCTTTTAGCTGTAGCAGATATGAAACGTGTTATTTACGTTTCGTGTAAAATTATAATTTACTCTGTGTGATCTAAAACTTTGTTTATTTTGAGGTATGTTTATATGTTTACATAAATGAAGCTTGAGTTTCAGGCATTCATTTTGCAAGTGTTTATCCAGTACATTATCTAAAAAATATTATCTGAAATAAAATGCAATATTTCTAAAATTGCCTACATATAAGCAAAAGGTTATTGCTTAATTATTAATTTTCTATTTTACAAAATAAAGTGCGATTAATATTCATGTTTTGCAGATCCATTTATCGTACATCTTGTTTCCAGTGAACCTTATACGATATCTTAGTTTATTATGTACTTGAGTAATAATTTGATAAAGAAATCCACTGTCGTTTATTTGCGAGTTAATATATTTAGTGTACAATGCGAGACAAATAGATGTTCTATAAATTTGCATGACTAAATATCTCTTGAAGGGCCTGATGTGGGTTGATAGAAACTTCGCAGATTGGAGGGCTAATGTTTACTATGGATTTTATTGTGTTTCTTTCAGAGGACAACAAGCAGACGATTAATGCTCTCTGAGCAACAATATGCATAACAACATAAAAAGTATTAATCAATGACGTTAGCGTAGTTTTGATTGTGTGTGGATATACCTTTTTGATCCATTTAGCCGCGGAAAAACTATTTTCGTCGGAATTTTATTCCTCTGCAACCAGAATAAAAACGCAAGTTTTATATATTTTTCAAAAAATTATCTCAAGATCAAAATTTCCTTATTGCGTAGTCTAAAAAATATTTTCACTCCACTGTATGCAGTATAATTCCTTTACTGAAATATAAAGAATTACAACTTCAATTATCTGTGAGAATCATAGTCTCGAAATTAATGCCGTAAATATGTAGGGTTATACGCAATTAGAGCACGAGATAGGTATAAACTAATCGAATTTATTTGTAAACTTACTAAGATGGAATAAAAAGATGATAGATAGAGAGATAGATAGATATTATATATAGCTTTTCATTAGTATCTGTCATTGCGAGATATATATTATTATATTATATTACGGACTAACTTACACGAATTACGTTTTCAAAATTTTTATGTAAACCTTTACTATTTTTCTTTAGGTTTACTATAATTTAAAAATTTATATGTGTTAATATTATTTTGTTTATTTTTACTTTAATTTGGTATGTTTCTATATTTACTGTAATTTCAAGTCAAAGAGTGAATGATAACACGTAGGGGTAGCTCTTCGACAGTGTAAGACAATCTGAGAAGTAATATTTCAAAAAGGAAATTGATTTACAGCAGTTTTGAGTATTAGAGTCGAAAGGTAAGAAGATTTTTCTTCAGTACTTATTAGTCCACCCGGTTTAATGTTTTAAATCCTCTCCCATTGACAAGTTCTGTTTGAAGTATTAAACAGGGTTCATTAATTTATCCATTAATTTTAATAATTACACCACTGTTTAAACGATCTTTAACTTCCGTTCTAGAGACAAAAGATATTTTTTGGAAGTAGGCCAGAAAAATAA
The DNA here is from genome assembly GCF_044657685.1 of Stegodyphus dumicola. Lineage (NCBI taxonomy): Eukaryota > Metazoa > Arthropoda > Arachnida > Araneae > Eresidae > Stegodyphus > Stegodyphus dumicola. The sequence goes on along the minus strand of NC_140772.1, from coordinate 234,764,143 downwards.
GCAATCGCCTTCGCCGAGAATCCAACCACGGACTAATGCTCTAGCACTAAACTAAATGCACTAGCAGCTTCGCTGCCAGCCTTCGTCTGGCTTTTAAATGTACCGGGAAAATGGCTTTCGTTCGCGCTGCGCGTAACTAATAGACCCACGGCTACGAAATTTGGTACATAGGTGCATCTAGACAAGAACCAGTGCAGCTCGAAGCTATTTTTTCGAAATTCGAATAAGAATTTTTTTTATTTTGTGACGAAATCGCGTCATTTTGAGACATAATGGGCTATAGGAAAACGATATTGTTATGTTGTAATTGTCATGGCACCAATAAGGTTTCCTACTCTGTTCACATAACACTTAAGATTTTTTTTAACAGTAATATACTAACATCAATAAGCCCTGTACATTTGCGTTGTGTTTTCGGATTAACCCTGAAATCAATTTGAGAATGAGACGGGTGAAAATCATTGAGCACACACACAAAACGAAATAAATAAACATTGACTGATCTAGAAAAGTGAGCCTATTTATTAAAATTTTTAAGAGTTACTTAGTCCAGTAATTTGTAAGCAATTAATATTCAATCAGTACTGTTAACATATTGATTTTTACACAGTGCAGAATTAACTTAGTAAGCAAATCATATTCAAGCTGAACTGTAAAATATTGCTTTCTACAAAATGCATACCTCTACAGAGTAATATTACTTCTATCTTAGACTCAATAATATCACACTATTATTGCTATTACATTCAGATAAATATGATTAGATAAAACTTTGGATAAATTAACAATACCCTCCCCGGGGAGAAAAAAAAGAATAATTAACAAGTTATACATTCCAAAAAAAAACATTTCACACAGAGTAATCAATACCAATGTAATTCTGGTTATTGCACATAGTAACTTTCTATTTTCAAAAGAACGATTTAACCGGGTAATATGTTAATTAATCAGGCTATTACATCCTACAAGCAATTTAACTCAGAATAATCAATACCAATGTAATTCAGGTTATTGCACATAGTAACTTTCTATTTTCAAAAGAATGATTTAACCGGGTAATATGTTAATTAAAATCAGCTATTACATCCTACAAGCAATTTAATCCCTAAGAGGAGCAAAGAAGCTCAACTAATGACACCTTTACCAATCAATCTTCACCAAGAAAGAAATTCACAAGTTCAATTAAATAATTTAATGAAGCATAAATTTCCTTAACCAATCTGACTAATTTACATTCACAGTTTCAATTAATTAATTTAAATAATGATATATTTCCTTTGCCAACCTAATAATTTACTTTATGGACAACAAAATGATTTCATTAGAATTAGGTTAGTTTACTCAACTACAAAATTTTTAATTCAACTAATTAAGTTATTTCAATCACTATTAACTATTTTAGTTGTTAGAATTACTTATTAGAAATGTCTAGTAAACTTTACTATAAGAATTGCCTATTATAAATTTTTTTCTTTTTTTTTTTTTTTTTTTTTAAATATCCGACCAACAAATAAAAGAAAACAAATAAAAGGAACTTATCTTATGAAATACAAGCTGCAGATGAACAGGAGGAGGAGAAATGCCCTCATATTTAAAAATTATCAAGATGCCAAGGAGGACGGCTGCTTAGCGTAGTAGAAACAGAGAAGAGCTCAGGGGTGGATAGTTTTCCAAAAAGTCCGGCTATTATTTTTGATTTAAGAAGCACTACGGAGGTTCTCCTTGATGTCCAATCCAATATTGAAGTTATCATTTTTGTCGTGGGACACCGGAGCTAGCGATGCAGAAGACTCTTGATGGCGGCAATTAATTCTTAAAGAATAGGAAGGTCGAAGCAGATGGAAACTATTCATGGAGGAGAGACTGAAATTTCTTCTTAACGGCACTAGAACTAGGCATCACTCTTCTTTGCAGAGGACTCTTGAGGGCGGCAATTAATTCTTAAAGATTTGGATTATCGATGTAGATGATACTCTATTCATGGAGGAGAGACTGAAATTTCTTCTTAACGGCACTAGAACTAGGCATCACTCTTCTTTGCATTTTCCTATTTTAATTATCTTTGAGTAACTTACATATTAAGGCACGGCAATGAGGAGCCTATAATTTAGTCGAGGTCATAATTCGTGCAACTAAGACCCTCGTTCAAAACTCCAGGGCAAGAGGCCCGTAGATCCAAAGGCGGAAAAATGCATTTTCCGAGATGAAATTCTGCTGCCAACGAGACAGCGTCAGATGGTAAGTAGAAAGTGCAAAAAAGTGTAAAAAGTGAGCTCGTCCCCTAAAACAACCCGTTAAAAGGGAGAGCGCCGGACTACCAAGTTGGCGCAACCCATTTTTCGCCGAAAGTTGAAATAGTTGCAACCACAGCATACCCTCATGTTATCAAACTCGCCAAAACCACTATTTTGAAACCTCAACGGAAAATCTATGTCGCCAAACCCTCGCCAAATAACCACCACCTGCGACCGGGGGAGATTAGGAATTTCAACAACCCTGCAAGGGTCCCAACGAAAGAACGCTGAAAACTCGCAAAAAGTGACTTTTCAACCGGAAAGAAGGCATTTCATGCCCCTTTAACTAAATCACAAGCGAAACGAAGAAAAATCTACTCATTAAAGCTCATAACTGAAATGCAATTAGAGTTAGAAAAATGAAAGTTATGCCAAATTAAAGAGCTAATTTTTCTGCAACTAATGATATTAAATACTAAGAAATCAAATTAATTTTTGACATGAAAAACTGAGTTTATTACGTAGAAACAAAAATACTTATCCATTGTTTGCGTGTACAAGATTGAAGACGCAGTTCGCGTAAACTCGGAAAGCCAAAATATATTACACTAGAATTAATAGGCCCCAAAAAGAATATAACCAAACTTGTGTAGCTCAAATTTTGAATAATTACAACTTAAAATTTTGATTTTTATGAATCACTTAATTAAATTAAATTCGCTACACAACAATATTTTACTCTACACACTCCATTTTCCCATCGTCATTACGAACTTAAAATAAATTTCACGTTTCATTGATTTTTGGACACGTTAAAGTTTCATCCTTGCGACTGCTTTTACAAAAAGAATTTTGGAAAAATGATAATATTTTGTATTTTTAAAACATTTTTTAAATGAAGCTTCCAAGTACACTTCTCACATCTCACATCTTTAAAAATGTGATTTTGGCAACAATTTTCCTTTCTTATTGTTGTTGAGAGATTTTTGATGAAATCGCCTAACTTTGAATAGTTTCATTCTTTTAGAAATATGGGTTTGGCAACAATTTTTTATTGTTCGTAAAATAGCTAAGTGCCCACGTTTTATGACGATGTGAAAATGGAGTGTGTAGAGTAAAATCTCGCTTTCCTATAGCCAATTATGTCTCAAAATGACGCAATTTCGTCACAAAACATAAAATAAAAAAAGATTTTAATTCGAATTTCGAAAACATCGCTTCGAAGTGAGCTGGCTCTTGTCTAAATGCACTTATGTACCAAATTTCGTAGCCGTGGGTCTATTAGCTTATGCGCAGCGCGAACGAAAGACACACACAGACAGACAGACTCTTTCTTTTATTATATGTAGAGAAGAGATTAATGTAAAACTCTGTTGGCTTTGAAAGCTAGAATCTCTGATACAAGTGATTCTAAAGCAGTAATTAAAATGCAGTATACTTGCTGCATAAAAGTGTGTACAAGAACACAAATAATTGCTAACACAAATATACGCGTAACTAAATTTTCGAAACATATCTTTGTTTAAAAAGTTTACTTTAAGCGTTCTTGTTTTATTGCATGTTATATCGTCTAACAATGAAACCTATGGGAGTAGAGACGTGTTTCCAGTGAATACATTATCCCTGACATAGATTATTAAATTTGAGCAAAATTGATGGCAGTTTTTTGCGTTGAGGATAATGAGTTACATGGTTTCATTTAATCTCCTGGTGTAGCAAAGAGTTACTATACAATCACGAATAAAAAGAAGGATGGCTATTTCAAACCATTAAAAAGAGTTGAAAGCAATCGATTTTCACTAAACTGCTTTGCAAAAGAGAGATCACTTGTAGTACTCTTCACTAAAATACAAATTTAGAAACTGAAGACATAATTATGTTTCCCTGCGACACCAAGTAATATTATGTTAACGCTCGTCGTAATTTTTAATTAAAAATTATTTAATTATTCCCATTGAAGAGTTCATTCATAAAATTGTCAGCTTTTCTGCTTTTTCTAGAGCTTTTGTAATACGTGAATTTAAGGAAAAATTTGCGAAATGTTTGGAGATTTCGAAAGATAACATATTCATGTCATTCTTATATTCATTTCAGAAATCGTTCGATGATATTAACATATGTTATATAAACACACATTGCCTTTCCTTAATATAGTCTTATAATAATAAAAGTGAGCAAACAAAAACTGATCATTGACATTTTAATTCCCAATATAAGCGCATTTCAGTTTTAAAGAAATAAACGAAATACTGTACCGCAGGAAAAAATCCAGCATCGTGACGAATTGTCAAATCAGACAAAACTTGACACACATATAAGTTGATCTAAAAAATAGTTTCAATTACAAAAAGTTGCACATGTTCACTGTTTCAATATGCATTCAGTTTTGTAAAACTAGCATTTCGTAATGCAATAGTATTTAGTAATTACATACTGTATATTAAAGTAATGACATTAATATACAGTAAATTAATATACATACTGTATATTAATGTAATACTGTACATTAATATATAGTAATTACATACTGTATATTAATGTAATGACACCGCATTATATTAGTATACAGTACTTACGTATTAACGCAAACATCTTGACGCAGTTTTGCGAATTTTTATTGATCTTACGGTTTTCTATTGAGCTAAAAGGTGGTGGTGTGGTGGTGTATTTAATTTCTCCTTTTAGATTTTGCTGATAGATGCTGCATTCTTGCAGGAGTTTTGCGCATTACGAGCAAATCTGACAAGCGCATATATTAAACCTGATTCTTTCAAAAAGAAGTATAATGATTTTGTTATAAACCTTTGTGACCTCGAATATTACAAAAAGGACAGATATGAAAATGGCAGCACTACGTACTAAACCAGAATAATTACGCATACTTGCCTGAAAAATTCTTAAAAGGGTTGAAGCTCTTCATCAACGTATCAGCGGCTGTAATTCTCTTTGTTTTACATAATAGAGAATATAAGCTACTGATGCTGACTATAACCCAAGCTGTAATCCGAGAATAGTTTAGTTTGTCTCGGTTTATTTGATTATGGCAAAGTGCTCGTGGGCTATTTGCCTAAGGAGAGGGATGCCTTCGTGGAGGACGTTTTAAGGGAAACTGGCTGGTACAGATGTTACACATGGGGGAAGTCACGAAAACTCCTATGCAGCCAGCCCGTTTGCGGAATTTGAACTACGGACCGAACTAGCAGGTACTTTACCAATCGTCCTATGTTTAGAAAATAGTAATGGCAAATGCCAAGTCCCTATCCATGTTCTCACTTCTGAAACAGAACAGACATAAACACTTTCATCAGCTTAGGCAATACTAGTACGGCGCCATTTGAGATAACTCAACATATAGATTTGGTGTTAATGACAGTCCGTGCAAAGGACAGCTTCACAATAAACTTATTACAGCCAATCGATTGGTACATGTGTGAGTCAAAGGTGGGAGAGAAAACTTAATCTGTCACCCAATAAACGACGTACGGGCGGCGTTATTGTATACCCCAAATTGCAGATCATCCATAATGTCCACAAGTACTCATTCTTGGTAATTTAATTCGCCTAATCAGTGATTTCTAAACTATGTCGGCAGTTAAGGCTGATCCGGGCATAGATCTATCTCATATCATATTTATACTCAAAGATTTTAAATAGTAACAAATAAATAAATTGTTACGAATTTCGTACATAGATTATGTGAAATTATTGAATTTTTCTATGTAATACTAAGCGAAAAATCTAAGGAGAGAAGCTATGCTAGAAAAGTGAGAATTTAACATTGAGTAAATGGAGATATTAGTAATTTGGCGAGATATCGCCAAGCTGACAGAGGCTTTGGTGACTTATTTTATTGCCGAATTCGGCAAAAAATTGCCTAAACCCGCAACATTTGGTGACACTTTGGTCCGATCCCTGAATCGCCGTAATAATTATTGTAATTGAATAAATATAATTGATCACTGTATTAGCTACAACCGTCATTCAACCCTCATATTGTCTTTCAGTAATTTCGAAAAGCAGAAAGTACTAGAAATATCTCGGCGGCCGGTTGAAAGCTGTATAACGCCAGGGAGAGTATCTGCTGTCAGTTAGTTGTTGAGTTATTGTTGTTGAGAGTTGTTACTTCAAAGTGAGCTGAGATATCCCTGGGTTAGTTTTCTCTTTAGATGCGCTTTGAATTGCGTTGTCTTTAACATTCCTAGCAGTTTGAAGCGTAACTACTCATTGTACTCTGTGATTCTGTGAACACCTGTATGAGTATTTCTGTGAAAGATTCCAGAATTTTGAAGTGTTTCGATTGATGAAAATAAATTTCGTTAACCTATCATTGGAACTGTACGCATTCAATCTTTTACGAACCCATACGTAGGCAACAATATTCATATATATTTGTGTTAATCAATAACTGGGTTCATAAATATTTGTGTTAATGAATAACTGGGTTCATAAATATTTGTGTTAATCAATAACTGGGTTCATAAATAAATTGAATTTATTTCTTTCGGCAACGTATTCCCGTAAACCCAGCGGCTGTATTATAAGCATCTTATGCTAATTATTTCGTCCAAATTAATAAAACTGTTCGCTTCAACGGCTGCATTTTCATTCGGATTTACGTCTTGCATTTTATTTAGTTTTTTTAAGTTTAGGTTTAATTTTGTTCAGTTTTAATAGTTTTTTAGTGTGTTATTCAAAAGCGATAAATACAATGGCTTTAGAAATTTCGAACGAATTGCTGCAGATTTACAAATGCAGATAATTCTAAAGAGAAAACAACTGCAATAAATAATACTTCAATATAACTAAGCATCTGAATAATCAGAATAACACCGAGGTATAAATTTAATCCTAAAAGATACAGGAGAAATTGTAAATTACCCTAAAACGTATTACTAAAAATAAAATGTAATCAACTTTTCGCAACTTTTATTCTAAAACACAAAGAAAATAAAAGTGAGCTTTATCCGCTTTTTGAATTATTGAAAACGAAAAATATAATCTAAACACATCTGACTAAACGTTTGAAATGGATTTAGTTTTAAAATTTAACGGTTTAATTTAATTGTATGCTTTCATGCTGAGCCAAAATAATACCTTGATATATTTAATGCTACTTATTTGTTTGTACATCATTTTAAAAGTATTTTGATTAAGGTATTTTCGAGAAAATATTGGAATGTATTAGCCAAATTCATTCCGTAATAAAGCCACACCTGAAATATTCAGAAAAATACGCTTTCGAAAGCACAGTTGATACATTTACAATCAGTAAAATTATTTACGCTTTTAATTAGGCTAAAGGGGCAATTTTTTAAGAAAGGATATTAATTTCGTTTTGTCATTTTGCATCTTCAACTATAAAACAGCGTTTCACTTTTCAAATTTTTGCCACTAAATATTAGAGCCCTACATTATATTAAAAGAAATTAAATAATGAGAAATCTGCATAAATGTATGCATCTATTTCTCGTATTATGAAAAAACAACGGTTCCTAGAGACATCAAATTTTGAATAACCTTGTCCTCTACTCGAATATAGGCATCTGGAAGCACAAATTTGAAATTTGTTTTATTACATATTTCATATTTTGTAAAACTTTAACGAATGATTTATTAATAAGCTAATTGAGTTCAAACCAAGCAATGGCAACACTTTGCAAAAAAGAAAAGCATTTTTATCTCTAGCGCACGAGACTTTGCAAAGGGAAATTCTAATAATATGCTGTTTTCAAATACTTTGTTATATTACTGTTGAAATGATTTATGTGAATTTAGTGTGAGGACTATGATATTTAATAAATAAAGCTAACTCATAAAACACTCCTTTGGGCATAATGTAAAATCTGAAAGCTTTCAGTTTTATTTTTCCTATCCGGTAAAGAAATTATTCCTACCCTTTTAAAAATACTTCTAAAAAACCATTATCATTTTTCATGCCAGAGTGATATCATTACGGAAGTTAACGAAACCAAAAAATTATAATACCTTATATATAAAGTTATCATTGTCTAACTAATCAACACAAATTAAGCTCGTTGCACATATTTTCACAATTCATATTTAAATTGCATATTTTCATAACTTGCAGAGAGGTGATGTATTATTCATAAACATTAACTCAAAATTAAAATAATCCTAAAATAACTTCATATTAAAAATACAAAATTTAATTTCAAAAGTTGGTAAATAAATTACAACTACTTACCTAAATTTAATGCAAAAATAAAATTAAAAATTACTCTTATGAACCATCATACAATAGCATACAATTCTGTTATTCTTCCGTTTTCACCTAATATGTGATTACGTAAAGAAAAGCAAACAAATAAAAAAATCTTTCTAAGATTAGCATATGTAAATTAAGCGCGATTTCAAAATTTTGGTTGGTAAATGGGAAGGAAGAATAATAATTCGAGCGTAAAATTAAACTCTGTAATATTTTTCTCATTTTCAAAAGCACTTTTTTTATAAACAGAGCAGCATGTCTTGTTTTTATCCCAGCATAAAACATGAAATTAATTCCTTTGAGTTAGGAAATTAAATCCTGAGTAAATGGAATATGTTTCATGATCATAATAATATTTTTTTTAGTACTCAAATCAAGTGGCACAAGTTGCATAAAAATTCTTGTCATGATTTCCCTGGGGAAATTATAAGCAAAATTTTGCCTCGGAAATTAAATATTATTATACGAAATATTAACTTTCTTTTTTTACTTTTTTCCTCTGATGAATTACAAGGTCATCAGGGGATGGACAAATTCGGAAATGTGTTTGTTTAAACTTATATAATATGACAAAAAAAGACAATTTTCTCATTTATAAAGATTACTCTCTGTTACTTTCAACTTATAACTCTCAAAATCCATACTGACGTTAAATTATAAGTAATAAGGTGCTTTGAAAAGGAGATAACTTACAATTAGACATTACTATCATACTCATTTCTGTAAATGATTTAAAATATTCCGACATATCTCTGTTATACTTTTTGTATTAAGAATAAAAGGTGCTACTTTGGTAGACTGTTGTACGGATTTTTGGCGATTTACGTTGGCGCAATTGTTGGCGCTGTTTTTTACAATCGTCAGCCATCTTGAAAAACGCTGTTTTTACGCATACGCTGTATTCGAAACTTAAAAAAAAAAATAAATATCTTTAAAAGTAATTGATTAATTTTTTTGTTGAAAATGTCGTTTTTTAAGATGGCAGGCAAGTGTAAATAAATACATTTACTATGAGTATAAAATACGAAAGTAAGGTTATTATTACTTTCATATAGCAAAGAAGAGAATAAAAACACCGCTGTAAAAACATTGTGCAATCGTTTAATTAGATTAAAATATTACTTAAATTGAATATCGAATTAAAAACATTATACCAACATTTAAAATAATTAAAATATTACAAAATTCATATACTTTAAAGTACGTTATACAGAATATAATTAACATTAAAACATATGTGACAATAATTATCTCAGCAATTTTTGAAAATAGTATATTAATTTTTTTAACAAAAATTGAAATATACGATTATAAAATAAAAGAAAAATATGTACTTACATTTTTTTGAGTCATTTAACCTGTGGTTTATTGTTAAGTACCACAAAAAAAAATCGGAATCATAATTTAGATATCAATGAAAAAACATTGAAAAATGTAACATCAAGGGTAGGAATAAAAAAAAAATTTAAAAATATAAATAGATAAAGCAATTTAGAGCCAAACTGATGGATCATGAAAATTAAAAATAACAAAAAAATTAAAAAAAAAAAAAACACTCCAATAATAGGTATTGTTTTTAAGACTTCGAAGATCCTTTAACCGCCCTTCCCTGAAGTACAAAGGACAATTTTTTGATTCCGATACCAATAATTCCTGGTATTTACCAATAACAACATTCATCTTTGAAATAGACATCTTTGAAGGAATTCGAAGATATGAATTAAATTTTAAAATGGCGCAGTAATGCACAAATTTTCAGTAACCAATCAGGGAGCTGATTACAGCTCATTAATGCACAAATATTCTATAACTACCAGAGAGCTGATTACATCACACATAGAATTAAAATTATTTAAATAATCATACATAATGAAATCATTTTTAAAAAAAATGAAAAATTAAATTGTATTTTAATATTTAACAGCCATAAATAATGTTTAAAACATTAGATTTAATTTATAGATATTAAAACTAATTACTTTTAAAGTAAAGTGACGTCATTGATTACATCATCCACAACATAAAATTTCATAAAATATCATAAACAATAAAATTTTTATTTCAAATAAAAATGCAAAATTAAATTGATTTTTGATATTTAGAAGCCATAAATAATATTTAAAACACGGATTTTATGCATAATAAAACACATTATTTTTTAAATAAAATGACAACAAAGTATCGGTTACCATAAATAACTTATCAAGCAATGGGTTTACCATAAGTCGTATTACTCGCCAAAAGAAAAATCGCCGAAATCCGTGCAACCGTCTACCAAAGTAGCACCGAATAAAAATACTGTTGCGTGCGTACGGGTTCGTTATGAAATGAATGCACAAGTCCGAGGAAAAATGAACAAAATTTATTATTGTCAGAACAAATAAATCAAAATGCTTAAACTTCTCCAGAGAAAATCTTACAGTATCTCAATATCTCACGGTAGTTATCTTTTAACTACTCAAACGTTCAACAGAACTTAATTCAAAACAGCTAAAAAGAAAGCTAATCCCCGAATTCGCTACATTCAAGAAGAGCAGTTTTCTAAACAAACTCTTAAAACAACAACAAACTAACTAAATCACGAATTGAGAGGTATTCATGCCACTTATATAAGCTTTTTAAATCGCACGAGAGAATTTTCTGGAATTTTCTCGAAATCAAAAAGAGATATGTATTTACTAATTCAGAAGTCAAACAACAAAAATCAGCGTTAATTTACAAAATTTTCACAGGACTAGTTTCGATGGTTTTACCGAACCATCATCTTCAGCTGCAAAACCGCAAATGAACAAGATAGGAAATAATGTTTAGATAAGATAAGAAAGCCTGGACAAGAATAAGCAAGTGGGGCCATCTGTTGGCGAAACCAGAACTAAAACATAATTTCTCTAAAAGCCGGAGGCAAATTTGGATTGGAATTAGGATCGTTAACTAGAACAGAAAGATTTTTATGAATGTGAAATACCTCTAGAAAATCCAGTTCTCCAATGGAAGATGTTTTTTGAATAATTTTGGCAGCAGAAAAATTGAAAGTGTGATTTTCGGACCAACAATGTTGAGCAACAGAAGACTTCTGTGTTTCCTTTTTTCTAACATATGCCTCATGTTCTTTGACGCGAAATTTTAAGGCTCTCTTAGTTTGGCCAATGTAAATTAAACCTCACTGGCAAGGAATCCTATAAATACCCCAGGAATTCATATCCGGAATGGGGTCCTTGAGTATAGAAGTTAGAATTTTATTGATGGGAGAGTAAACAACCCGAAAGTTAAATTTCTGCAAAATATGTGCAACTTTATAGCTAATTGATGGAAAGAAGGAAATGACAACAGAATTTTTATAATCTCCTAAAATAAGAGTGTGGCTTTTAGTGTGTTGAGATGAGAATTTTTTAACTGCTTGATTAATAATGTTGGGTGAAAAGCCCCTGTCAATAGCTATTGCTTTTAAATAATTTAGTTCTCCATCAAGGGCTAGTTTGGAGGAGCAAACTTGAAGAGCACGGAAAACATAGGAATAAAATGAAGCTAACTTTTGTTTAGTCGGATGACATGATTTAAAGTGTGGTGGAAGGCAAACCGATGAAGGTTTACGGTAAACTGTAGTACTGAAGTTGGATGTGTTACGTGTGTCCAGAATGTCGAGAAACGGAAGAGAATTGCAAGTCTCAAGTTCAAAAGTGAACTGAATAGCAGGATCAATAGAATTCATTGTTGAAAGAACTCTATTTAAATCATCTTTATTACCTTCAAACAGGGTAAAAGTATCGTCTACGTAGCGGAACCATGCCGGGAAGTTTAAAGTTTCAAACAATTTTGATTCATAATAATGCATGTAGATATCAGCCAGGATGGGACTGAGGGGGCTTCCCATGGCTAATCCCTCAGTTTGCTTGTAATATTTATTTTGGAAAGCAAAATGTTTTTGTTGTTTGACTTCTGAATTAGTATTTATTTGGCGTGTTATTGTGTCTTAGATATGTATTTATTAACTGTTAAATACACGTGCTGTGGTATTTTTAATTTTCCGGCTTAGCTTTCTTTTAATATTCGTCACGCGCTGCACTGCACGGGGAATAAAACAATTTAATTTATAATTCAACTAACATTAGCTATTTAAATACCAAATCCGTATCACTGCAATTGCATGCGTATGGGTTCGTAATAGATTGAATACACATAGATCCAGTCCTGGAAGATTCCACATAAATACTAGTACATGTGCTCACAGTATCACAAAGTACAAGCAGTAGTTACACTTCAAACTACGAAGAGCGTTAAACACAAAGTAAAGCAAAGCGCATTACATTATAAGTAATAACTCGTAAATAAATACTACGGAACTAATAACTCGCAAATGCACTAAAAATCATCTGTCTTTGCACAAAATTCGAAACAATGCTTTGTGAGCTTTCATTGGACATAAGTTTGGAAAACGGTTTCATATGTGGGAAAGGTCTGAAAAGTAAAAGATATTTTTCTTATGATTATCTTCAGATTATGTATTTTCATGAAATTCTTAAAGGGCAATCAAAACAAATAAGCAGATTGTCAAAGAACCGACAAAAGCAAATTTTTTTTATTCTTCCCCAGAATCTTTAGAAATATTACAACATTTCCTAAGAAGAATAAGCAATAATCTGTCATAGATCCTTTCTTACTGAAGATTTTTAATATACAATAGAAAAAAATATTAATCTTTATACATCATTTAATATCATTAGTGAGCTGTAATGGATCATTGCGAGTTTTTGAACTGAAACGTTGCCTTTTATTTTCCTTGGCTTGCATTATGATTTTTTAAGCTTATTTACTTGTGGTTCCTCATACTTACACAAAGTTTAATACTTCTTCAATCATCTTTAGAAAAAATATGCTAACGTAGTTTCACTTTCCTAGCTATAAGCATTTAGTCAAAAAATTTACCTGTTTTTGAAATTTTAGTCAGCTAATTCAAAACTCATAGCATGAAGCAGATGTTTTCAACCGGTGTTACGCAAGAGAAAAATAGATGATATGCAAAGAAGCGAAACATTTTTAACTATTCAATTCAAAAATTAAAACCCAACATCCTGATTGAGTTTTTTTCTCTAACACTCGTAAATTTATGCGATCTGAGCTTTCTTCAAGAGTGGTGGTGGTGGTAGTAGTACTTTGTAGTGGTGGTACTATATGTTTTCAATTTTTGTTTAGATGGTACTCGTTCTTCAAAAGGTTGAGAACCGCTGGCATAAAGTAAACAGGCTGTAGGGTCATTAGGAATTTTTGATGCAGAAGACATGACAAAAAAGCAATGCCATCGAAGGGACTCGAAACTCGATCTCTCGAATACGCGCCGAGTGTGCTACGAGTGTTACATCACGAAGGCATGCAGAAAACAGGAAGAAAATGCCTTATATGCTTACTCTTTTTAAAGGACCACTGGGGATTAAGGGATCCAATCGCCGTGGTGAAGAATCATCATTCATCATCTTTTAGTTCGAGCGCCATTGTAGAGTCTATTAGGTTATTTTGAAGCAGGAGATGTGAATAATGAGCAAAGCCGTCACTGTGATTCGAACCTGGACCTCTCAAATACAAGTCGAGTGTGATACCAATACACCACGAAGGCATGCAGAAAGGAGGAAGAAAATAAATACATTACTCTAATTTTTATTTTAGTAAAAACGTTACTATCAGAAAATTTAAAATGAATAAGGATTTAAGTTGTGTGTTATATCAATGGAATATGGAGCTGTGACACTGAAAAAACACAATATGAAGCCATAGCCGTCGATTGCGTTTGAAGACTGTGGTCTCAGGAAGGCAGTATACAACGTTTTAATGCTTTTGAGTTTAAACAACACTCGCTGCTGCATAAGAGCAGGTGTTGTAATACATCCGTGCAGTAGCATACATCTACAAAAGGCTTTAGAAGTAAATGTGCCATACCCTGACTAGAGATGGAGGTTCTGCTACGGAACCGATTCACTTTACAGAACCAATGGTCAACGCTCCGATGAAAATGGAACGGCAATTCTTTAACAATTCACCGAGAGCCGTTGTTTAGAAGCGTGCCAAAAGTCTGATTCCTCTTAATGTAAACATTACAGTCTTTCCTTTCCAAAGTGGATTTGTAACAAAGATAAATTCCCACACTAATTGACAGAAAAAATGCCTTACGATAAAAGTGCGAATGCAATGTTATCAAAACTGCAAAGTGGATGCATATGGGAAAGTTATGCAAATGATTTTTAAAATAGTCTGCTGTGTCACACAAACAGCATGTGGTATTAAAATTCCGCAACCAGCATTTGAGGCTCTCAGTCTGCATGTCGCAACTGATGCAGGTGACAAGTGACGGAGGACGAAGATGCCTGGTGTTTAACATAGGTAAACATAGGTTTAAATAGGTGGATGTTTAACATAGGTAAACAGGCGTGTGTCCCACGCCCTCCCCAATCTAGGAATAAGAACTCCCTGAGGTCCCGTGAGGCTGTCTTGGGAGTTTACAATAGAGATCTAAAGATCAGTACATGGCCAAACAGATGCTGAGGATTATTGTTTGACAATGGTTACGTGACAATAACTTTGTGGGTGTGCATGGCCGTTGGAATAACACAGATACATAAAAATATACAAAACAAATACAAGAATAGATACATGTAGAGACAAAAACAAACGAATACTAACAGATACGAACATAAGGATGCATTGATATTAAGATAAATATGAAGAGAGACACATATGTAAGATACAAGAAAAATACTAAAAAAAAAAAAAAAAAAAAAAAAGATAAAATACAGAATGGGGTAAAGGGAGTCATGTGTGTATTGCTGGTATCCTTGTGGTTGTAAATGTGCTGTGAGTACTTAAACACAGAGATGAAGCAATTAGTACCGGATGTAGAGTTCTGGTGCCAAGAGGTACTGTTAGAGTTCGCTGAAAGTACAAGAAGTGTCTGCTTTACCTCTCGCTATGTCTGCTGTACGAGAAAGAAATGTTAACGCTGTAGAGACACATTTTCATCAAAAAGAGCCCACCAGCGGCCGAGCGGTAAAGTCGCTGAACACTGGTAGTTCGGTCCGAGGTTCGAATCCCGCGAACGGGCTGGCTGCATAGGCGTTTTCGTGGTTTTCCCCGTGTGTAACGTTTTATACGAGCCTGTTTCCCTTAGAAGGTCCTCCACGAAGGCATCCCTTCCCTTAGGCAGAGAGCCCTGGTGTGCTTTGCCGTAATCTCAATAAACCAAACTAAATCATAAAGAAAGTTGTGCCTAGGAAAGGTTTTACTAGGTTATTGCAGAGCCAGTTTACCCTGCTGTGACACTGAAAAAACACAATATGAAGCCATAGCCGTCGATTGCGTTTGAAGACTGTGGTCTCAGGAAGGCAGTATACAACGTTTTAATGCTTTTGAGTTTAAACAACACTCGCTGCTGCATAAGAGCAGGTGTTGTAATACATCCGTGCAGTAGCATACATCCACAAAATGCTTTAGAAGTAAATGTGCCATACCCTGACTAGAGATGGAACTTCTTCTACGGAACCGATTCACTTTACTGAACCAATGGTCAACGCTCCGATGAAAATGGAACGGCAATTCTTTAACAATTCACCGAGAGTCGTTGTTTAGAAGCGTGCCAAAAGTCTGATTCCTCTTAATGTAAACATTACCAGTCTTTCCTTTATTATTTTCAGGAAACCTGACTGACCTATTTTTATGTGTTCAATATGTTTATGTATACCATTTCTAGTAGTTTGTGGATGATACACGATTGCGTGTAATCGTTATTTGTCATCTTAATGCGCAAGTAACATTATCAGTGAATCATTTATTTTAATGTATAAGTGTTTATTGTTTGCCTATCTCAGTAACCACTTAGAACAATATATATATGTATCCAATGTACCTATTGTAATAAAATATGATGATGTGTCGAATGTAATGATGGAATGTGTGATCTATAAAGGAATATGAAATTAAAGTAACTTACCCCCAAAGGATGACAATTCAAATAATGTGAACTAAGTAATATTATTATAACATGACATCATAAAATTTTGAATTAATACCAGCATAAATTAAATAAATATCGCTAGACAGAAGATTATTAACCATGATTACAAAGCGGCAGAAAGAAACAGTCCTACCATTTTGAAACCTAACATTTCGTACAAGAAATGCGTAATATTCCAATCAAAGTAAATCTCAGTGCATTGTCTTTAAACAAAGTTTCATGAGAAAAAAAATCAAATTTTATAACGGAGGAAATTGAGTTGACTGATTATTCCAATATATTTTTGAAGAAACACGAGGCGAATATTCGTATCATCAGGAAAGTAGTACACGTGCACATGAAGTTCTTTCGAGGATATTTCAAGTCGTAGAACATCATTAATTTACTTCCGAAGTTAGCAGCTAGATAATTTTAGTTGAATCTTCAGTACCAATTTCTATTTTCTAGGAGCAATGCATTACTCTACAAAGAATATGAAGATGGCAGTTAAAACAGGAACGAAAAAGAACAAAATGGCATACAAGCGTCATCCAGGGTGATAACGCCAGAAGACTGTCCTAAACCTTCGGAGCCCAGCAGCAGAAGGAGGAGAAACCGGTTGTAGCCGTCAATTTCGCTCTGTCATTGAGCGGTCGCAGTGAACAGACTTGATGTTGAATAAATGTGGAGGCTTGCCTGCACACCTATGCCAGCCAATGTATCTATGTATGTAATTTTTATTAATTGTATGTTAAAGCATATATGCAAACACCCTTGTTTGGCCACGTCAAAACCTCATATTTTGCATTAGTAAATTCACGATGCAGCCTTCGCGGGATGCCGCGAGGCTTGTGTTGCTCTAGATAGATGCGGGTACCAGACGACACCCGATTTGTCATACAAAGCCGTCCGGGTGTCCGGTCCTGCATTACCTGTCATCTGTGTATATATGTTATGTATGTATACATGTGTGCTGCTGGCTTGATTGTGTTTCACCTAGTATTTAAAAAACAAAACAATAAATAAATCGATGCATCTCAGCAAAATTGATCAAACCCTGTGCGCAAATGGATGGATTTTTTTTTTCCTATCTGACAGTACAAGGATCTGTTTAAAGTACTTAGATTATAGAAATTAGTTAATCGGATTTACAGCTGCCAGTGCTCCGACTCTTCGACACTAGTCGCAGATCTGGTCGGATCTGAGTCATTATTATTCGCTCGCCCCTGCTCTAGTTTTGGATCTGATTCTGACGGAGTCTTCATCATTCGTTCCTTCAAATCTGGCTATTGTTGAGTCTTGATTATCTGCTCTTTTCGCTTCCTCAGAGCCTTTGAGTTTACTTTCGATTATTTCAATACTGTGTAATAATATAGCTATGTATATTAGATATTAACATTTTATATACATTATTACTACAATATTTATGTAAAATAATGAATCATATTTTTATTTAATTACTTATTTTCGTAACATCATGTAATCAAGGGCTGTGGATTTCTTTCTTTAGAACTAGTATATATTTATAAACATAAATTTTTCCATCTAATTTATTTTTTAAATGCTGCAGAACAAACTGTCGATCCAACCGAACCGAAGAAAATCGAGCGATATTTGGTACCATTTTCTCAAATTAGATAAAAAAGAAAAATGCCGGTATTTTCAACAGACAATTTCCTTTTCTTTGGGAATCTGCCTCCAATTTAAAAACTTATTTTTGCACTGTATTTTGTAACAGCAAAATAAAATAATGCAATCTTTAACAAAAATGAGTATAGTTCCCCTTATGTTTTAACTTTTAACATTATTTTATTCCAGAAATTTGCTGCTGTTCTATGTAGAAAAGTTATTCTTAGGATCCAGTCCAGAGGTGAACGGTTTGGTTGAGTTGATTCCAGTGATCCTACTCCTTGTTCAATTCCATCTGCTTTTGCCCCATCTTTACACATCGCTCTTGATCCAACCTGATCCATCCATCAAGGTTATTGTTAGTGAGCAGTGGATAGTTAAAAAGAACGGATTCACTTCAGTGAGGGAAAGGTTCCGATCTTGAACCCTTAAAGCCCATCTCTATACCTATCTATATGAAACCAGTAATATGTTCATTAAGTATTTTAGAAATAAGATCGTTATTTCTCTAAGTTAACCAGCATTTTGCATTGTTTAGTTAGTTTGCTTCTTTTAATACAGTTCCGTTGATTAGAAAAGAGTTATATTAACTGCGTAATTCCTTATTTAGCGTTTCAACAGAAACAAATACAAAAGCGCATGCCATTTTCGGAAAACTGTTTCCATCTCTAGCAGCATTTCAAACCTTAAAAATCTTTTAACACTGAAATGCATAACTAAGACGAAAATTATCTGTATGATAATTAAATCTTTCAAACTAAACTTACCTTATTTCGAGTGTAACAAAGAATAGACGCGTTAGCCCAGAGCAGCTTTACGGTAAATGAAAGTTTTAGTAATAAAAGAAATAACAATAACCGAAGTTTTGTCATTCGAGACAAATTTGGAAGCAGAATCAAAATGAAGAGCGCATTTAATAGGAAACTCAGTCTTTATACAGAGCCATTAGAGAGACTCTAGCTTTCAAACTTCAACCAAGTTTAAATCGCTAGAGGCTGATATTTGAAATCTCACGCAGTAATATTTTATGTCATTTTCTAGAAGGATTACAGGTAATGAAAAGGTATATTAAAGTCTGCATTTAAACTTTTACATCATGAACCCTTCTTCAGACTTCAGTAAAAGGTAGGCAGAGTGTTTCTGCTTTCAATAAATGCACTAGGAGTTCATTTTCATTCTTCAAATAGTAATGGATTTAATGAAGACAAACTTTGAATAAGTATTTTGAGAAACTATTTTAATTCCCTTATTCAATACTGATTAAAACTATATTGCAATTTTAATAGTTAATGCATTAGCTTTGTAAAATCTACGCAATACTTACTGTAAAAGCACCATTAAGAAAGCGTAAAAGAAACGTCTTTCTAGACATAAGCTTGCTGTAGAGACATAAGGTTATTTTGAAGCGGGAGACATGAAAAATCAGCAATGCCTTCGCCGGGGCTCCAACCGGGACCTCTCGAATACGCGCCAAGTGTGCTACCCATTATATCACGAAGGCATGCGCGAAGGAAGGAGAAAATACCTTATAATTATAATAAATTATGCAAGTTTTCCAAAGAGATTGTCATGGTTACTAAAGGTAAACGGAGTGCATGTGGTGTTTTTATATAATCAAAATTATAATGGTATTAACTAAAAACTGTTTTTTATTGTCTTTTTATTTGTATTTTAGTGATCTTAGAATTCTATAGAATTGATCTGGAGGTTTTACTTGTAATTTTTTTCATTTTGAACGAGATACTAATGATTCTATGCCTTATGATGTCTTATTTTATATTTCCTTGTTTCTGTTTACTTGATATGTATTAATTGTGAGCTTATAGTTTATGTTTTAATGTTGTGATTGCGCTTTAGTTTGTTGTGATTGTGCTTTAGTTTTGTTTCGGGGTTAGGCGACTCAAACAAGATCATACGTTCTATTTTTAGATCAGGTGGATCGAGTCGTATTCCTCTCATTCGTACCTGATATACCCCCTTTTAAAGGGAAACTGGGAATTACTGGTAACAATCGCCAAATCCTTGTGGTGAAGAATCATTATTCACCACCTTTTGTTTAAGTTTGGGCGCAGAGACATTAGGTTTCATGAAAAATGAGCAATGCCCTCGGCAGGACTCGAACCTGGTGCGTATTCGAAAGCTCCTGAACACACTCCGAGTGTGTTAACTATTACACCACGAAGTAATTACGCTCGAAGGAGGGAGAAAATACCTTATACCAGCTGTTCTCAACCTTTTTATTAACGCGTACCATCTAAATAAAAATTCAAAACTTAGAGTACCACCCTATAAAATACTACTACCACCGCCACTCTTGAACAAAACTCAGATCGCATAAATTTGCGAGAGTTAGAGAAAAAACTCGATCAAGACGTTGGGGTTTTAATTTTTGAATTTAGTAGTTAAAAATACTTTGCTTCTTTACGTACCACCTATGTGCGCGTACTACCGATTGAGAGTTAGTGTCGCACACATGTCGCATTGTTTAAATTATTGTTGGTAAGTGCAAGATCGTAATTTCCTTCAAAAGAAAGTTAAATAAGAGAAAACCTCCTTTACTTCATGATATAGTATTATTCGTCACAGATTAAAGCATATATTCAACACTGAATTGCATCTTTTCTCAAGAGTTTACAAGGCTATCGCAATAAGATGTAAAGCATTTGTAGCCATAAATATGACAACTATTGGTCACTCAAAATATTAGTGGTTCATAAAATAAAAATTGTTCGGCAATCAAGTGATTTTCAAAGAATTGAATGTTTAGAATATTAGTGCTTTCATTTTGGTGACCTGTTCTTCCG
The DNA here is from genome assembly GCF_044657685.1 of Stegodyphus dumicola. NCBI lineage: Eukaryota > Metazoa > Arthropoda > Arachnida > Araneae > Eresidae > Stegodyphus > Stegodyphus dumicola. Next base: position 234,743,275 of record NC_140772.1, on the reverse strand, counting down.
CTAACGACATTGTTCTGTCTTATCTGTTATATGTGATCAATGTTTTCAGGTAGTTCAAAGTATCTAAGTCGACGTGATTGCTTGGCTATGATAAATTAGAAAGAGTATTCAGATAGCTTCAAGAATATCATAAACGTCGGAGAAAGTGTCTGCTTTTTGAAAAATGTGTTAGCCCCACCAGTGCGTGAACAGATAAGATTACTAAATAATGGTACTATTACTTGACTGCATATTTCGTTTTCGTGGTTTTCCCCATGAACTAGTACCTCTTAGAAAAGTCCTCTAAACGTCGTACCTCTTCTTAAGAAGATAGCCGTAGTGTATTTGCAAAAAGATATTTTTGAAGTTGTCTAGATAGTACATTTTTATATTTTAAACGCAATTTTATAAAGTCATTTTCTACCAGCGTTTTGAAGGCATGAGTATTCTTTACATGTCACAGAGAATATTTTTGTAGCTTAAGTAATTTGTTTCACTGTAACTTTAACTGTAATGAAATTTTGTTTTTGGACTTTGTAATGCTAAATCCCTTGGAACTATTTTCTGCTCTAGACATTGAAATATATTCTTATATAATTAAGTAATCACTGAAATTTATTCGGCCCTTTGATTTCATTTCATTCATGAATACTTTCACTAAAATTTTCTGCCTAAAAACTGAATTCATCAGAAAAAAAAAAAATGACTTACTTCAATGGCCCCACACAAAACATATTATTTTTTCCCATCGATAATTTTAGTGACACAATAAATCAAAGAAATTTATAGTATATAAAAATGTCTTTCTTAAAAAGATAATATTTTAAACACAAGATTATGTTTCTGACGTAAGCGAATAGTGCTGATTAAAAAACCGAATGAGCGAAATTTATACTCTCTTATGCGCATGTAATTTATTACCTAGTATTTAACATAAAACTCATTTAGTGCAAGAATCTAATTAAAACTTAAGCTCATCAACAATGCCGCTGTACACATTTTTCTTATTTTATCTCTTGTGGGCTTTAGCCAGTAAACCGCACACGCAGAGATCACAAATGAGTTGATTTATAATTAATTACAGAAAGTTAAGTCTAGGCTAATCGCCTCGCAGAGGAATCAAATATATATATCTTCTCCAAGTGAGCTGAACGCGCTCGAAATCTCGAGCCAGAAGGCTTTGTAAGCAATTAGACGATGAGATTAAGCCTTCATTAGACCTCGCTAGTGGGGAGACTAATCTTTGGCGACAGCTCCGATTGCCTGCGACTACTTTGAGACTCTCGCGAAATCGTTTCTCTGATTAGCTGTGTTTGCTAAATGGAATAGAAGGAGGATAAGGCTAGAATGTGAAACTCTGATTTATCCGGAGTTGCTAGTCGCTAACTTTTAGGAATTGCCTTGCGAATTTTGGAATTGTTGTACGTTAAGCTGAAGTTTATTTTAGGGGAATTTTCTATGCGACGAATATTTTAACTTAAGTAGAGATTGTGAAATTGAAAAGTTTTAGTACTTGGAAGAATATATTTAAGCTGAGAGTAAGTAAAGGTTTGTATAAAATTACATATTTTATGTCCACTGGTTTAACTGAAATATCCAACATGAAAAAAAAATCCCTTAAAATAGAAATATAAAAGTAGTATAAAGTTTCCTTTCTAGCTGAGTTTTTTTTTTAAGTCGTTAAATGTTCATAAAGATTTCAGATGAGCAACTGAAATCACGAGATGTGTATTCGTAACGTTAGCAAAACGTTACGAATACACATTAAGTAGTTAGTAAGCTCAAAGTATCGTATGAAACCATGAAAAATAATTATGGGGCTTCCTTACTTATTTTACTGAAATCATGAAAAATATTTATACTTCAAACATGAATTTTTGGTTAACAAAATAGCATGAAGATTCCATGGTTTTTTGGCTAATCTGAATAAATAACACTGATACTAGTAATAAGCAAGATCACGTAAATCACAATGAGTACGCAGAAACCAAAATATGGTTTAAATAAGCTCTAACTGGTACTTACGTGTTGTGGCAACCGCCTATGTAGCCAGATTTTTCAGAATGTGCCAAATTCTGGCAACTTGCGCATAACCGTTCTTCAAGCAACCTTTCTGATAACAATCCTAGTATTTTAAGTTAAATATTAAAACCTAAGATGTTATAATTTTCCTGTTCCAACTATTCAGATTATGATAAAAATGTAAGGGCTATCTGCGTAAGATAAGAGAAGACTTCTTGGATTATCTCTTAAGAAAAACTGGCCTCTATTTTCGTTACTTTTGGGTTGGGGGCGCGCGAAAACTCTTATGCAGCCATATGTTCTTAAGAATCTAAACCCAGGTCTAACTATCATTGTTCAATGCTTTAATGCTTAAATCTTTGATGGAATTATTATCCCCTAAATGATGCTCGTTCATTAAGGGGATAATAATTCCATCAAGGATTTAATAATTATAGCAAGGTTAATAAGTTATCAATTTTATTAAAATTTTTGTCTGAGGAGAAATACGGTAGACTGAAGCAAAATTAACCCTAATTACAAAAAGAGCAAATAAAATGCTATCTTTAGTAAAAAAGAGACCCTCTTAATATATCAGAGATATAGAGTTATTCACATCCCTGTAATATTTCCCTGGAATTGTAAATGTTTTTTACTTTCATATGCTGCAGTTAATAGAGTTATAGAATTCATAACATAATTTAATGATGAAAGTAACCTATGAAAAGTACTTTTTAAACTGCGCTCTTCTCGAAAAACTCACTCACCTCAGAAGCAGTTTTCTGAATAAAGTAGTTTTATTTTTTGTTGTTTTATTTCCCATTGTGGAGATTTCGTAATTAAATATTGATTTAAAAATTAATTAAAATTTTTGTTGCGAAATGATACTTTTTCTAATGTAAGCATTATTTTTTAAGTAAATTACCTCAGGTATTTCAATGCTTTTAATTAAAAAAACATCTCTTCAGTTTTGTAAAAATAATTAAAATTCTCGATGTTAAGTTTTTTTTCATGAGTTTTTAAAGCTTTTAATTTCCATATATTTGTAAACGCTTGGAATTATAAATTTAATAAAAATACATCTTCAGAATAACTGCAGAACATATATTCCTTAAAATACAGAAATTAAAGTTACAACTGAATTAAAACAAATCAAAGCACAAAAAATAGAATAGAAATAACTGCAGCTATTTTTTTTTGATAATTTTTAGAAGGTTATTAAACGCTTAAGTAAAAATGTTAATTTGAATCGAAAATTAGTTAGTGTAACTAGAATAATGATTATTTTTTGTTATGTCGCGAATTTCAATTATTAATATGTGCTTCAAGTCATTATTATTCTAATACTTTTATTTGTATTCATGTATATTTTAATTTGGAAAAGAGTATTCTTATGCTCTTAAGGTGTTGTTTAACTTGTTGTTCTTGAGTAGGAATTGTAACTAAGGCGGGAAACGGTTGCGGGAGCCATCTGTTTATTGCGGGCCTTTTCCAACAATGGAGGCAGTAGAGAGGGTGTATTGTCGCCCTTTTAACTCTTGGCGTGTGAAACGGAAATCGCTTTCCTGTCGCTTTGTTAAAGTTTGCAGTTTTCTTACTTCAAAGCAGTGGGAGGTGTACTAAGTTAGATAATTGGATGCTCGTAAAATTTCGCTTGTTAGTTGGGGGGTCTATTTCTTTTTCTCACGTTATATGTGCAGATGTTTATCGGATTGTACTGTCAGATTTTCTGGTGTTTGATTCGTCATGGGTGTGTCATTTTCTCAATTTAGATAACATAAAATTCCGGGATTGGTAAGATTTAAATTTATGATTTTTTTTGAAAGCCTATGAACTCACAGAGGCGGAGAAACCGAGTTTTCCTGGGTGCTTGCACCAGGCTAGAGATCATATAAAATATGTTGCAGGATACTGACCAGTTATCCATTAACATATTTTTACTCTGAAAAGTAACACATAATGTCACACGCATTTACAGCTTACAAAAATTAATATACCTTGAGATGAAAAATAACACATATCTCATTCCAAAATTAACATACTCATATTAATTTGTAAGTTTACTATTTTTGACATTCAATAGCTCACTAATTAAGCCGATAAAACAAATCTTTAAACCTTCCTTTACAGACTTTAAATTAATTAGTCATTATTCAAAATATTCTAATCATTTAGTAGTTTACATATATAAAATAAATAATTTCCGTTTAAGTAATTTGAAAAGATAGAGAGGTAGACAAATTTAAAAATCACTCACAGATGGAAGACAGTTTTTCTGGATTGAAGAATCTCTAGTGTTCAATCCAATTGGAAATGAGCTAAAACATTTTTTTTTCTTTTCAAAACACTTTCAGAAGCGCCCAGTGATTCAGGAACCGCCTTAAATATGTCCATTAAGTGAGAGACAATTTCCGAAAGAAAAGATCTTTAGTGTCCAATCTTTTTTCTGTCAAAACACTTTCAGAAGCGTCCATTGATCTCAGGAACAAGGGAAGCATGATACCTCCTTCTGGAACAAATCTGTATCCCATGACAAATTTCTTCAACTGGAGTGTCTCAAACATGACTATTCAAGTTCTCCAAAATACACGATGAAGCGGCGAAACTAAATTTTGGGTAGAGCACTTTTGGCACAAACTTCTTAGTTGTAACCAATCTCTCCTGTCTATGACGAACAATTCTAACTGGAAAGCCTCTAACATGACAATTCAAAGATCACAAAATACACGATGAAACGGTAAAATCAAATTGTGCGTAGAGCACTTTCTTCGTGCGAACAAATTCTCATCAGCGGGAAAGCGGCGAGAAACCTCGCCTCAGACCGAGTCGCAAGCCCCCCGCAGGAGGTAAAGCCGCACCGAACTTTTTCTTTTACTGCCTTACATCTTCGCAACACAAATGTCTCCAAATCCGACGCAATAGCCGGCGCCCGGGAGAGCAAGACCCGCAAGGGGTCAAGCCCCCACTCCTCTTCTTACTCTTAGCTTGAAAGAATCAGGAAACAGAATGATCTCTAGCCTGGTGCAAGCACCCAGGAAAACTAGGTTTCTCCACCTCTGTGAGTTCATAGGCTTTCAAAAAAAATCATAAAATTAAATCTTACCAATCCCGGAATTTTATGTTATCTAAATTCAGAAAATGACACACCCATGACGAATCAAACACCAGAAAATCTGACAATGCAATCCGAAAAACATCTGCACATATAACGTGAGAAAAAGAAATAGACCCCCCAACTAACAAGCGAAACTAGCTTTTACGAGCATCCAATTATCTAACTTAGTACACCTCCCACTGTCTTGAAGTAAGAAAACTGCAAACTTTAACAAAGCGACAGGAAAGCAATTTTCTTTTCACACGCCAAGAGTTAAAAGGGCGACAATACACCCCCTCTACTGCCTCCATTGTTGGAAAAGGCCCGCAATAACCAGATGGCTCCCGCAACCGTTTCCGCCTTAGTTATAATTCCTACTCAAGAACAAGTTAAACAACACCTTAAGAGCATAAGAATACTATTTTCCAGATTAAAATACACATGAATACAAATAAAAATGTTAGAATAATAATGACTTGAAACACATATTAATAATTGAAATTCGCGACATAACATATTCGTTATCCATTATTTAATTATATAATATATTCAAGAATTTAATAAATGTGTGTTTAAAATTTAGTTGCATTTGCGTATTTATGCAGCGTATAATTTACTGTGGTCTGTCATGTCCCTCCATTTGTTTGAGCCGGGAGGCTTTTAAGAAACATGGAGTTTAATTGAATTTGGAGTTATTGATATTTCCTTTTGCATAGGTTACTCACAACGCAAACCTAAAAAGTTAAATTGTACTACCACTATATGATTGATTGATAGATTTACTATACGAATATTTATAAGAATGTCGAAATGATATATGAATATTATGAATTTGATTTGAATTATGAATTATTTGATTATATTTTTTGAGTTAGTTTTGTCCGGCACCATGAATCAAAGTTTAAAGTTTAAAAGTAATAAAAACAAAAATTTTCAGATTTAATTTCCTTTTACATAGGTTACTCACAACGCAAACCTTAAAAGTCAAATTGTACTATACCACTATACGACTGATTGATTGATTGATTGATAGATTTTCTATACGAATGTTTATAAGAATGTCGAAATGATATATGAATATTATGAAATAGATTTGAATGTGAATTATGAATTATTTGATATTGGATTTTTTTTTTTTTTTTTTTTTTTTTTTGTTAATTTTTGTCCGGCACCATCAGTCAAAGTTCAAAGTTTTAAGTATTAAAAACAAAATAATTTTCAGATTTAACAATTTGTACAGTGAATTATAAAAAAGGGCCTGGAGCGCTGTCTCAGTGGGGTTTTAATATATGTGATTGCATTTCGATTTCCAGAGAAGGTATTTATTATTTGTGTGGGAAACGAATTATCAAATTACTAGTTACTTAACATTAGTAAATTTTACTGCGTTTTATTAATACTCATTTTAATTCCTGCTATGTATTCTGTGCTTTAAAAATTATCTATTTCACACGTTAAATTTCATTGAACATAGTCTCTGTTTGCCGAAAAGTGCATAGCATATTTTCACAGTGTTGCCATATACTTTGAAAGCAATATACGATGTATTCATTTAATAATGTTTATGAATATTTGTATTATTCTGTAATTAACAAAAGTTATTACTAATGACATATACACTGAAAACTCGGTTCACGGCTTTAATTCGTTCTTGAAGCTCATTCGTGAACTGAAAATGTTCGTGAATTGAAGCAATTTTCCTGATAAGAATTAATGTAAAATAAACTAATTCGTTCTTGGACTACTGATGATTTTTTTTTTTTTTTTTTGTGTGTGTGTGTATAATTGTATACTTTTTGTATAATTTTCAAACCCAAAACCTATTTAAATAATTAAACATAAAACAAAAAAAGATAAACCTATTATTAATCAGATAAAAGTGACGAAAAATCAATTTAATTTTCGCAGCATATGTTGCACACTATGGGACACAGACTTTCGTTATAAACAGGTGCTGATTTCTAAACAAAAAGTCATCTTTCCCATACTGCATGACATATGCTGCTTACTTTTAAACATTTCCCCCTCTTATGACATTTTAAAACACCGTCAAAACTCATTAATTGACGATACTAAATTTTATGTTATTTCTATATAAAAATAATAAAAAATATGCAAAAAGATTGAAATACTTCTGAAAAACACTTTAATTTCAAACTTGTTTTCACCCAGCATTTTACGATACTAAATTAGATTAAGAATGTCAAATTACTAACACAAAAAACGAACTAAATATTTAAGAAAACAATGCACTCAAAAATAAAAAATAAAAAAATATTATCAAAAAGAAATTATTTAAAAAAACTTTTCCAAATCATAAAAATATTCTCCATCTATGACACCTTTATAGTTAAATATGTAATTTTCTTTATTATTATTATTATTATTTTTTTTTTGCTTGCATTATGAGAAAGTTTTCCATGATAATCTTTAAGAAAATACTCTTTTCCTTTATCATCTACTTCTAGTTTTAAAATACATGAAACTCCATATTTATTTTGAATTTTTCTCATTAAGATCAGATTATATCTCACAGGATCCAAATCTTTCAATTTAAAATTCTTGATTTTATATTTTACAATAAAATATTAATCATCATCAGATCTAGAGCATTTTTTAAATATTCAGTATTATATTTTATGGCTAAATTGTTGACTGTATTTATTAGTTCAATTTATTAGGAAAAATGTGTTCTAATTATACAATGAAACTTAATTAATTATTTCCTAATTTCTATTTTTTTTTTCAATTTTCATAGTGCTGCTAATTTTACTGTGTTTGTAAAAAGGTTGTAGATGGCGTACGTAGAAAATAATGAGGAAGATGTTTTAATGAGAAATTTCTTTCCATAGAAACATCAGGTACCTGTCTTTAGCAGGTATCTTCTTTTATCTTTTCTTTAAGTGCCACTCAACTCTGCTTGAGACTCATTGGGTGTCTGCTTCATTCAAATTTTCCTAGTTTGAGTTGTTCCTGAGTTTTAAAATGTTTCTAAATTGAATTAGGGTATTATCACAACAAATGCTAGCTACTGCGTTTTTAGCGCGAAATCTTTACTCAAAAACTTTATGTATTACCATATTCTTTACAAGTTTAGCAGATCAGAGAACTAGCATCCTTTTTCTTTCTCCCTGTTGTCAAGACATTTGTTCTAAAATCGGCTTTTATTGCTCCTATTAAAGTTGCTATAGTCCTTTCATGAAGAGCTAGATCATTTTCATGATCCCCAGTTACGTTTTTAGTCCATGGTTTTGCACAGAGAAGCAATATCATAAATAACTGAACAAATTTTTTTTAAATTTCAGGGCGATAATATTTGGTAGCAACAACTTAAAAAGTGATTCGCCGTTTATAGTGAAGCGCTACAAAATGTCATTTTGAGGCTAATAGCCTTTCTGGGCTACCACCTCTTTGGGCTAAAAATTCTAATTTTTAAAGCTGATTGCCACGCGAGTTTGTAAGAAAATTTCCTTTAGACTACGATCGCTGCTATATTTGTGCGTCTATTATTTCCGAACATAGGCACGTCTATACAAAACATTGGAACGACTATACAAAAACACTTTGTAACATACATTAAGCTTAAAATATTTCTTGAAGAACGAAGTATCTAAGAAAGGGTTCAAGATTTGAAAATTATATCTTCTTTTCCAAATATTTTTCTGTAATGAAAAATGGTTCAATTTTTTTGGTCCTAAAGTTATTGTACCAGCTTTCGGTAATGTCTAAAAGAAAAATAGAAGAGTAATTTTTAAGATAACCATGTAACAGTGAAATAGAAACCTGTTGCGGGATTTACAAAAGTTCGAATAGTAGAGATGAGGAACCGTCGAGATTCTTCGGAGAGATAATTATAAACATTTTCAGATTCTCATTTGAATATTGATAAATGCAGTGATAATAAATGTGGTGTTGATAACTAGTGATCGTATTTTGCAAAATTTCTTTGGTTAGGAAGAAAGAAAAGTTGATACCGAATAAAACACAATTCAGTTCAGTGAGCGAGATGGATTTAGCTGTCAGCAGCAATCATTTTCGTTTCTTTCTTCCAACAATCACTATTCATTTTTTTTCAAATACCTACTTTACCTTGGCAGAACTCAAAGAAGAGTTACCCCAGTAAAGATGACACCGCCTGATCCGAATTTTTGTCGTCACCAGAACGGGTGAATTGGTAATCAAAGTATTAAAGTATCTGCCTGCAACTCAATTTGTCCATAATTTCATCTAAACAGCACTCATGTTTCTGTAAATCATTTGCTGCCAGGCTTTATTAATGATAATTAAGCAATAGAAAGTTTTAAAATTACTTTTTTCAGAAGTACCGTTAACCCTTTCCGGCACGCTTCCTTTTCAAGTCGGAGTTTGATTAAAAAAAAAAAAAAAAAAAAAAAAAAAAAAAAAAAAAAGGTAGGCAGTCTAATTAGGCCTAGAGGAGTCCAAAAGTAAAATTTTGTGAAGATACCACTTATCGTTTAATTCTTCTGGTGTGCCCAAAGTGGCTTCACTGATTGAATAGAGCTTCGAAAAGAGTGTTGAAACGAGCATTGTTGTCAATGAACTGACCGATGAGATGCGGAAAAACAAAGAATACAGACTCTCAATCGTCCTAGATTATCGGTGAGCCCGGTCAGGGCACACCTAGGGTTCGCCGTTCGAGTTTAGGAAAGATTTCAAGGTAAAAATTTAAAACTAATATAGAATAAGGAGATTAGCATACAGCCAAAAAATAACATAGAAATTTCTTTTCAAACAATTCCTTTTATTCCTTAAAAAAATCTGGAAGATTTCTTTGAAAAAGGAGGGTCTTCAAAAACTAAAAATGACTAAAATATATGGACCGGTTTGTGTTGAGCTGCCATCTACTATAAATAAACAAGGTTCAGAGTAACCTATGGTAACCTATAAATCCTTTCTCATTCAATGTTTCTGTGAGTACAGAAGGACATTTTTAGGTGTGTCCAGAACGGACACACTGTGCCGCAAAGGGTTAAAATCCAGGATTGCATTAGGTACTGTTCTATAACAGCGATTTTCAACATTCTTGTAATGTTTATGCTATTCCTGTAATGTTTGCTATTCGGTTTTGAGGGCCGTAAAAATTCGCCAAACTACTGTTGATGCCAGTGCTGCCAAAAATAATTACGACAACCCTAACGCAAGAAAGGAAATATAATAATAAATAACTATCTATGATTGATGTTTTAACTTAGATGAAAAGTTAATTTCATATAATACTTTTTATTAATATAATTTATATGAAAAAGGCTAAACATGACTGAATGGAAGCATAAGAGTAAATAACTATTTCAAATCATTATTATAATTTATATAAAAATTGCTAAACATAACTGAATGGATGCCTGCATCGCTATTTCGTTACCGACTTATCGCTAAAGCATAATTTCATCTCGTTGATTGTTCAAACGTAATTTTCTATAATGAATGATGCCTTTTCTTTGAAAATATTCAGAATCGGAATTCAGAAGTGCAGAATCGCTTTCTTTTACTTTTTAAGTGAAAATAGGTCGATGTGTACATAGATAAAGTCAAGGGTGTGAGCAGTGCCATTTTTGTGCAATTCTAGGATTTTTTTTTTAAGTGAAAATACGTCGATGTGCACATGGATTCCGAGTATGTGCAATTCTTAAAAACGCGTCAAGCAGTGGGGATTCTGCACTTTACAAAAAATTCTATTGGCGACTTTTCGTCATGGGCAATTCCCAAATTGTTAAATCCATAGGATATCAAAAAAGGATTTAAAATCAAAAAAAGATTTAAAAATTAAACTAGTATTTCAATGGCGTCTCAAGAAATATAGAACTATATAAACTTACGCAATCTGAAATCAGCCCGTACGCTAGATTTGGCGCGCTGTTAAATGGGCGCGTTTGCTGGATTTGGCACTTTTGCGCATACATTTTCGCTGCAATTTTTTTACGTCCCTCAAAACGGAATAGTACCATAATATTTTTTTTTTTTTTTGCCTTAAAATTACAATAATAATCTTAAAAACGGGAAAAATATATTTCAGGGTATCCTGTTTGGTAATAAATACGAGCGATGAATTACGAGAGATGAGCGCTGATTCCAAAATAAAACTGACTAAGTTTGGCCACACAAATATTTAATTATTTACAAAATGTACAAAGTTACAAGTTAAGTGCCCTGTTAGCACAGACAAAGTGGAACGAGCGAACGTACCATAGGTCCGCTGCGTACATTCTACAACTACTAACTAAACTAAATTTGGCTCCTGTCACAAGAGGGCGCTGATCCCAGAGGGCGCTATATGAAACCGAACATATCCTTTGGCGGAAATTAGCGATTCTTGGCAACATTCTTGTTTACGCGCAACGCCCAAGTAAAATAGCGTCCGAAACGTAATGCAATAAAACATAAAAACATTATAATCTCAATAAACTGCATTTTAAATGAAAATAAAACAAGGAAATAACATAAAAATGGAAGTACATGCTATCTAATCTGCGAAGTACAAAAAAGGAAATATCGACTTACCTTATTTAGAAATTTCTGTGTCTTCGGTGTGTGGCACACGTAATTACTTGACAGCATCTAAAAATTGTTTAAAATTATCTGAACTACAATCTATACTGTCGACGTCACATAAATTCACAAATGTAAAAATCAAAATATATCCTCCGTACTACCGGGATCATTTCTTTCAAAAGTCCCTTTTTATTACACTACACATGCCTTCCATAATATTGATATGAATCCGGTTTCTGAATCCTTAAATGTCACTGCGTAATTTACTGAGACATGAACAAAGCCATTTAAATCTTCATTTACACACCAGCCAATCAATGTTTTCTCTCCCATTTGTTCCAAATTTTATGGAAACTTCAGGTTAATCTTAGCACCGGCAGCCACTTTTACAGTGTGAAACACAAAAAAAGCAACGTACTTCCTAACCGACAGCCCACCAGCGGCCGAGCGGTAAAATCGCTGAACACTGGTAGTTCTGTCCGAGGTTCGAATCCCGCGAACAGGTTGGCTGCATGGGTGTTTTCGTTGTTTTCCCCATGTATAACGTGTATAAGAGCCAGTTTCCCTTAGAAAGTCCTCCACGAAGGCATCCGTCCCCTTAGGCAAGGAGACCTCGAGGCTTTGCCGTAATTAAGTAACCTAACCTAATCTAACCGACATCCAATGCAGAAATAAGCCCTGAGAAGTATTTTCCCAACAATCAAAATCACCGCAATCACGTCATAAGAGGGTTTCGAAAACATTCACCTTAAAATAATCATGTGACCATAAATGAAACAACAACTTGGCGATAAATGAAATAGCAACTCGGCGATAATCCAAGGCTCCCTAAAATATAGCCTACCGTTAAAAACAAACGTGTAGTAATTTAATGCAGACCTTTTATTGAAATTTTAAAAATCACTACTCATTATTCTCATAAATTGCCGCCCAGACGGTATAGTGGTTCAAGAAGGTAAATCGCTGAGTTGGCTTCCGACCCAGGTATAGATATATCCATGCAGAATTGGTTACCGACTCGGCGGGAGTCAACCACTAGCTACTAGGCCGCAGCCATGGGCAGCCCCGGCTGAACAGACGACATTTATAAAATGCAAAAAAAGATTTACATGTGCATACAAGGCACTTGAAGAAGAGCACAACAATGTACAAAGAAATATATGCATGTGCATACAAGGCACTTGAAGAAGAGTACAATCGAAATATATGTATATACATATAAATACAAACTCATATGCAGATATATACACACTTAAATGCATTGATATTCCGAAACAAATAAAATTATATATACTCTCACTCATATTGATATATACACCCATACATATACGTTATCATGATAGTTAAAGTTTACAAGAAGCATGCCATTGAGGTACGCGTGATCCTTCGTATAAATTAGGTACCATAAATAAAAGATACAAACATGTACAGATACATTACAGCGTTCAGATACAGTACGAACTTTATGTATGAGAACCTGGCACAGCATAAATACAAAATTACATATTGAACATACATATCACATACTCTGTTGCTGACATATTGTTTATATAGACTTTTATCACTACTATCTTCCAACGTCAGAAGAGTAATTGCTAGTGCAGTAGTCAATTATTGTTTTCAGTTTTCGCTGGGCAACTCTGTTACTTTGCAGATTCTGGAACCAATTTGGCCAGAATCTGGCTCCTGGTTGCTTGAGGCTGTTAAGTGCTGTGTACGAGCAGGAGAACACAAAATGATCTGGATGACCCTCCTCCCCACATTCACAGTTACCATTCTCTCTCAAGCCAAAGAGGCAGAGGTATGAAGGAAAGAGTGTTAGGGGAGTCTGACTGCGATACGAAAGAGCCCGGGGTCGAATCCCGAAGAAGACATTGGATGTAAAATTGTCTGTCCCTTCATAGGAGGCAACGGTGGCCGCCTATTAGGTGCCTCCACAATAAAATGGCCACCACTTCTGGCCTTAAGATTGGCCAATGCCGTTATAGGCAAGTGCCTGCCATTGGAAAAAAAAAACATTCTCATAAATTAACGAATTTAAATTCATAACAATCTAAATTCCTTTTTAATCCTGTCAGCTATTGTTAAATTAGTTTTAGTTACTTAACTATGATGTTAAATGTTTGATTAATTAGAAATTACTCTTTTTTAGTTAACTTTGATTAAATTAATAGACCACTTGTTTATTTTCAAAAATGAGCGAATATTGGTACCACTTTGAACGAATATTGACACATATATTTGATATAACTCATGTAAGTTGTCCCAAAAAAGTATGCAGGTAGCTTAATTTCAATCAAAATGATCGTTTAAAACGTAATATTTTTGTAACATCAACAGGTTACTTTTTCGAAAGTAAACGAAAAACAGGTATTGCCAAATTATTCTTAGCAAGTAAATGATCCAAGGGAGAGGATTCCGAAGTTGAACAACAGGTATCTTATTAAGCTGATTTCTTTCATTTCATTCTTATAAGTAATTATTACTTAAGGATTATTCGTATCTTCATAATCTAAACCGCAATTCATTATTTTTGTTACGTTGCATCCTAAGGCAAATCAAGGCAGCCGTGAAAATTGAATTAATGTTTATATGCTTAACGAATGGCGTGGGCTCCCAAAAGAAATTAAAAATACGAACTACAAGGATGAGTTTTGAGATCCTCATTTTTGCTTTGAACTGAATATTAATAGTAGAAAAGCAGTCCTCAGAGGCACTTATTCAGGCGAGAAATTAACATTCCGAATTATATTAAAAGCAAATTCATTTTTCCTGTTACGTTGAGGGAAATTAAATTTTGTTATGGATGGTGTAATTAAATAACTAAATGTGGGTTTTTTACTCCCATATATCATATTTTTTTCGCATCCACCATACTGTTTTCTCCGAACGTTATAAGATAAATTTCGGTACGTAAATTGTTTACTTTGTATGTGAATAGATTATTTTTCGTTAGTTCTTCCGCTGGCTCAACTTCCTACAAAATATTGTCTTGAATTTTCTACAGAGAGTTGACTGTTGCCACTTGCAAGTTACTCACGTTCCGTAATTTCCTCGCATTTATCCCTTTGCGGCACAGTATGTCCATTCTGGCACACCTAAAAATTTCCTTCTGTACGCACAGAAAAATTGAATGAAAAAGGATTTATAGGTTACTCTGAACCTTCTTTATTTACAGTAGATGGCAGCTCAACACAAACAAGTCCATATATTTTACGTTTACTTTTTTAAGACCCTCATTTTTCAAATAAATTTTCCAGATTTTGTTTAGGGTATAAAAGGAATTGTTTGAAAAGAAATTCCTATGTTATTTTTGGCTGTATGCTAATCTCCTTATTCTATATTAGTTTTAAATTTTTACCTTGAAATCTTTCCTAAACTCGAACGGCGAACCCTAGATGTGCTCTGACCGGGCTCACCGATAATCTATGACGACTGAGAGTCTGTATTCTTTGTTTCTCCGCATCTCATCGGCCAGTTCATTGACAACAATGCTCGTTTCAACACTCTTTTCGAAGCTCTATTCAATCAGTGTGCCCACCCACAGAATTAAACGATAAGTGCTATTCATAAAATTTTACTTGTGTACTCCTCTAGGCCTAATTAGACTGCCAACCTTTTTTCTTTTAAAAACTTTAACTTTAGAAGGTACAGTGCCTGAAAGGGTTAAAGATACATTTTAGTCTAAGTCCTTTTGCAATTTTAAAGCGCATATCACAATATTAATACTATATGATCTATTACCATTTTTTAATTAATTTATATTGATTCTTTGCATCTTAAGGCCTACCAGCGGTCGAGCGATAAAGTTGCTGAACACTGGTGTGTGTGTGTGATTATGGCAAAGCCTCGAGTGCTATCTGCTTAAGGGAAGGGATGCCTTCGTGGAGGACTTTCTAAGGAAAACCTGCTCGTATACACGTTATACTTGTATACACGTTATAGTGTATACTGCTCGTATACACGTTATACGAAAGCGCCCATGCAGCCAGCCTGTTCGCGGGATTCGAACCTCGGACCGATCTATCAGTGTTCAGCGACATTACCGCTCGGCCGCTGGTGGGCCGCTGAACACTGGTAGTCTGGTCCTAGGTTCTAATTCCACCAACGAGCTGACTACATGAGCGTTTTCGTGCTTTTCCCCATGTGTATCGTGTGTATGAGCCAGCTTCCCATAGAAAGTCCTCTACGAAGGCATACCTTTGCCTGGGCAGATAACCCTAGTGTGCTTTACCATAATCTAGCAAACCCATATGTCTTTAAATTTTGCGTTTAGCAATATTATCATTATTACGTTAATTATTTATTACGTTTAGCAATGTTTAAATCAGTAAAAGTATTAAAATTGATTACATATGTTCAACTGTTGTATTTGGTAATACTGATATACTAAATTTGAGCCAACAGAAGCGTGTTATATTGATTTATTGTTATGCATTCTTATAATGTTTACCTCCTAAATCTCTCATATCTTTACTAAAAGCCAATTAACTTACACTCCCCTTCGACGTAGCAATTGTGATTAGGCTTTCTACTTGAATATCGGTCTGCGTAAAAATTGAAATTTCAATTCACAGGTCATCCTCAGATGGAAGGTTTTCCAAACTTGAACTTTTCTTTCTTGACAAAAAATAGCTTTATATTTAACAAATCTTGAACGATTTTTCTGAAAAATATATACATGTACATGAATCTACTTATCCAGAAATATATAATATTAAAACAATGACCTTTTAAAATTCTCCCAAGTAGCACATGACGTAGCAAAGATGTAGCAAACTGGTCCGAGAGGTTGCAAAATGGTTGTGCCAACGTGTTTGCTAGGTCATGTGCTACTTGGGCTATGGATATGTAGTTAAGAAATTATAAAACATAGCAAGATTATGTGATTTTGTAAATCTGAAAATTTTTTGAAAGAAGACAGAACAAAAGTAGCTTTTGGAAGCTATAAGTATAAGCTTTAAAATAAAGTAATTAAATTTTTTTGAAAAATTTTTTCAAAATTGACTATCAGAACGTAATCGGATACCTTAAGTAACGAAGCTATTCGAATATATCAATATAAATTTAAAACTGTGAATGAATAGATAAAACCCTAAAGAGCCATGCTTCGGATGTCTATACACTATAGCGTAGATGTGTATACACAGTAGTGATCCGTGTTATACCAGTTGCAATTGCCATACTGGATTGAATAACAAAATTTTCGAAAACGCAACTCCACCGACGACGAAGGGTAAAGCCTCTAAAAGTAGCTTGCTTTATACGGCTACAGCTGAAAACATCGCGGTAAAAACAGCTCGGACGAAATATAGCGGAGAAAACAACGCAAGGCCTAAACGTCATGGTACTAAACATCGGAGAAAAAAATGCAAAGAGATAACATTGCAGCTCTAAAACATCGTGGTACAAAATATCGTCGTCGAAAATAAAGCTCTTCAAAAACTTCGAAGTTTAAAAACATGGTCGTCGACAATATCGTGGTAAAGAAACAAAGCACCCACAAATTATCGCATGACTATAACATCGCGCACATGCACTATTCAGGTTATAAAAGTTGTAAATGCATATTCGCATAAAGATTTGGAAGCTCAAGAAATGTCTACGACACTTTTAAAAGAATAAGCAGAAACAAAGCAAGATATAACTTTCACCAAAACAAGATCAGATTAACAAACGTGAAAGAAAGTAATTTAGTAATCAACTAAGCAATTTTTACAGAGATAGCCTCATGCAGCTATTTATTTTCCTTTTTCTTAATATTTCTAGGCTGTATTTTTCAGGAAACATTATGTGTAAATCTTTATAAAAAAGTTTAATTTATTAATGACCTTTGTTTGACCTTTCCTTCATGCGCTCCCAAATCATTATGCGAAAATGCATTTACAGCCTTTAAAACCTGAAAAACGCATGTGTGCGATGTTATTGTCATTCGATGATTTGTAGGTAATTTATTTTTTTAACACGATACTTTCTACGACGATGTTTTTAAACTGCGAAGATTTTGAAGCGCTTTATTTTCGATGAC
This sequence comes from Stegodyphus dumicola, assembly GCF_044657685.1. Classification (NCBI taxonomy): domain Eukaryota; kingdom Metazoa; phylum Arthropoda; class Arachnida; order Araneae; family Eresidae; genus Stegodyphus; species Stegodyphus dumicola. Next base: position 234,725,663 of record NC_140772.1, on the reverse strand, counting down.
GATATTTTGTACCACGATGTTTTTAGAACTGTGATATATTCTCTTTGTTTTCGCCTTTTGTTGTTTTCTCCGCGACGTTTTCATCCGCTATGTTTTCGGCGGACACCCTTTATACAAATTGCAAGACTTTGTAAACGAGTAGAAGCGCCAGAGTTTTCTGTTTTTCCCTCTATTTAATTTAAAAAGAACTTTACTTTTCCCTTTTTAATTCCTTAGCAGCTGAATTTAATTCTGAAGGAATGGCGAGTTAGAGTTGATTTTTTCGGCCTTTTGTGGTGTTACGCTTGAATTTTACCCCTTTTTTCTTATGACCCTCTGATACATGATTGAGGCTTCGTTTCCCCTTCCTTCCAGATTCATTATGTAAAAATGCGAGTTTACATTCAAATGCGGCACTAGCGGCTGAGCGGTAAAGTCGCTGAAGGTGCTTAGTCATAAACTAAATTAAACCAGATAATAAGGCAACGTTTCCTTTTATTACCTCGTCAACTGTAATGTGCGTTGCACTATCTTATTCTTTTAAAATCTTAGAAAACTGATTTTTAGTGAATTTACTTTTGGGTAAATGAGCGGTTTTGGAGTTTGCCCAAACAGTTAAAAAAAAAAAAAAAAAAAAAAAAAAAAAAAAGACGAATGGTATGCTTACATTGTTAACAGCTGTATTTATATTTAGGAGAATTTATGCGGTGATAACATACAGAGTACGAGAATATGCAGCAATTGCGCAAGTAGTAGTAACTTGTTTACGCACTAAATTAATTTAAGATCATACTACATTATATATATATATATATATATATCATCTCTCATAACTGCAACTGCCAAATTAAGGTCTTCACAAAGCCAAAACGTATATTGTAGTTTTGCATTTTTCAAAGTTACTGTGATGTTTTTTCTAGCTTTTAGTAAATCTGTTTTAAAAATTGCCAAATTTTGCTAAAGCATATGCAGGGGCTTCTTTTAACAAGGAAGTAGCGATAGTTTTGTACTGCGACACTGTCTCAATGTCATTGGCTAACGGCCAATGACAGTTGTTAGAAAGTTGTTAGAAAACTTTAATCTTTACACATGAATAAGAGAAAGCCAAAACATAGACAATGAACTAGGTTCTCCGGGATTTCAAAATAATTTGAAGAATTTTAAAGATTTTCTCCAAAATTGTTTGGTATTTTAGCTGTCGTACAGTTATTAAATATGACAGAACTTTAAATCAGATGATTTAAACCTTCTTTAATATCAAGCACGAGAATTTGAAAGAACAGAATTTCTAAGCTAAAAGCCATTAAAATTAACTAAGTGTAATCTTAATGAGTTTGGAACAAATAATATTCTTGTAATGAGAGGTAGTTTTCTTTATTGCATTCCTGTATTATGCAGAATAAGAAGTGTAGTCTGAAATAGAGAAAAGATTCTTAAATAATATGGTTTTAATAAAGTGTACTAAAATACGATTATTTCAGCTTTCATAGTACTTTTGATCGTGTGGGACTAAAATAAAATCGTAAGGAACCCATGTACGAATTGTATTAAAACAGTACCAGAAGTTGAAGAATTAACAGAAGTGATAGTATAGAAATGATAAATTTAAGAATTTATTATGTTCCATTTGCTTAAATGTTTCTTTGACAATTCTAATTTAAAATCTTTCATTGTTAGCAACATGGTTGTCTTTTATAATTATCAACATATGGTCAAGAATGTTATAATAGGTTAAAAAATATTTTATAGATTTGTATATAATTTTCAACATTTTTGTTTATAATGTTTTACATTTGTATATAATTTTTTAAATTGTACCTTTAATCCAAACCCTAACAACTAAAAAAACAGAACCATATTTAGGTATTTTTATTCTCCTTTCTATGCTAAAAGTTATTGCAATCGTGTTTTAACCTTATTTAAACTATAATATATTTTTATAATTATTGTTTAAATAAGGTTAAAAATATTTTATAGATTTGTATATAATTTTCTACATTTTTGTATATAATTTTTTACATTGTACTTTTGATCAAAACCCTACAAATTAAAAAAACATAGAACCATATTTAGGATATTTTATTCTCCTTTCTATGCTAAAAGTTATTGTAATCGTGTAACTATATTTACTCTTAGGCGTTTTTCTACTCATTTAATCTCTTACTTTTATAATTATTAGTTTATATATATATGTATATTATTTACTAAAATATTGATTATATTATCTCCTAATATAAATTTACAATGTATCAAAATGAGGTAACCCAGAAGTAATAAATTTAATTCCTAAAATTGTTTTATAAGAGTAACTTGAATGTAAATCATAAAAAAACATTTTAAAGGGACTTGAATTTAAATCATGAAAAACAAAAATTCAAACTTTGAAAGAGAAAATTGATAAACCAAGTAATTATCATCACTGATCGGAAATTAGTTGACTTTTCAAGGGAAACAAACCAATTCCCGTTCAATGAACAATAATTAATAAATGCCAAGGTGGTTCGTTTTTACTCAAGTAAGAATGAAGATACCATAAACTGGCAAATTTACATAATTACTGGCCAAAATTGTAATTCCGTGAAGCTATTGGATTTTTAAAAAACTTGAGACAATAAAGCTAAATTAAAGTACCAAAGAAATTCTGAATGCAGCATTTTCGCTAAAACAATAGATTCTTTAGAAATTTTGAGTGAATAGCCAAATTATGTAGTAAAAATTACACGATATTTAAGTAAAGTGATGCATTCGATATTATATATATATATATATACTAGCGATAGTGCTCGATGCAAGTTACGTTAGATTGAGCGTAACGTATCTAACACCAGAGAGAACGATACTGCTGCAATCCTTCTCTATTAACGATGCAAAAATTACAATTCATAGTCATACATGTTTCATTCTGTTGCGATATGGAACCCACGTAAACAATTTCGATAGAAAAATAAACTAATTCTCTCTCATTATAACAGCAAAAACGGCACGCAGTTTTTAATGATTTTCGTCTTTCTAATCAAATGGTCGTGAAAGCTCAAGTTTCATCCAATATTTCACGCATATTCAATTTTAGTCGATTAAATGTTTCAAAAAATTGATCATAATTGATCAGAAGTCAATAACGCTAACAAACCCACAACACGGCCATTCTTCTTTATACTATATATAGAACTTGTGAAACTTAACAAATTTTTGATTAACAAACTCCACGATTTGAAAGTAAGCAGTTGAATCCCGTTGAAAAGGTGTTAAGCTCCCTTTGTTAAATAAATTCGTATATAATCGATTTATCGAAACACGAAATTTATTTTAAGTTCTTAAACTAGCTAAATGCCTACGTTTCATGACGATGTGAAAATGGAGTATGTAGAGTAAAATCTCGCTTTCCTATAGCCCATTATGTCTCAAAATGACGCGATTTCGTCACAAAATATAAAATAAAAATTCGAATTCGAATTTCGAAAAAATCGCTTCGAGGTGCACTGGCTCTTATCTAGATGCACCTATGTACCAAATTTCATAGCCGTGGGTCTATTAGCTTACGCGCAGCGCAAACGAAAGACACACACACACAGACAGACTCTTTCTTTTATTATATGTAGAGAAGAATGGGCAAGGATAAAGAAAGAGAAAAACCTGCTGTAAAGGACGGAATTTGCGACAAATTATTATTTTGCTTCAAATAAATAATATCAATTCTCAGATATGGCTTTTCTGAATAAAACTTTAAGCGTTAAAAATAAACAGAAGAAAAAGTCCTAGACTAGAATTATTAAGTTGCGAACCCTGTTCTAGGTTTTACTCGTATTTCATACTAAAATTTTGCTTACAGAGCGTTAGTAACCGTAAACAACTACTTCTCGTCTGCTGATATCTTCAAATAGCCCATGCGCGATGACAAAACTCAAACCGAGTTTATCTTCCTCTAAATCTCGTTAAAAATTTGCAGTCCGTGCTTCGTATGCCCGGCCCGGAAAACGATATTAGTTTCCAACAAAGAAAGGCCGACTCTGACTCAAAGAATCTAGTCACATAAAAGTCCTTATACATAAGTCGTCACAGAATATTCGGATGAATAAAAGAGAAGATTCCCAAGAGAAGTTTTCTTCCCGGGTTATTTTCGAATCCTGTCACGTAATGGCCGATTGTATACTCTGCTCGCTCTGTCTTGCATGTATGTGTGTGTCTGGAAAATATTGATAACCTGCCGTAAGGGGGTTCTGAGAACGATGGAATACGGTTATCGCTAAAATGAAAGTTTTCTGTATTGTAGTTTGCCATGTCGGCGTTTGTATTCGCCTACGAAGTACGCTGGGCACGGTCTTCTGTTTTGATTGGTCAATAGCGGAGTCTCATCGACCACAAGGGGACCAGCATGACTTTCCCATGCGATTTTATTCTGAATCGAAGAAGAAGAAATGGAGAAAAGAAAATTTAAATTGTTTGACTTTGCACGCACATCTTCCGGATGAAATGCACTATTGCTTTGGCAAGCAGAATTTCCTGCAAAGAGAATGGGAAAAGAATGAAATACTTTCGTTCCCTTTATGCTTATTTGCTCTTAGGCAAATACCTTCCAGCGCAACAATTGAGAGGTCAGTAAAAGTCGCCCGTGTGGCACAAAATAGGCTAGGTCAAAATAAATGATAAAATATTTCCATAAATATGTTTTGAAAACGTTGTTCAAAGGATAAAAAAATTTTAAACTCCTGAAGTAATACTTTTAATTAATTTAATACAAAAACTATTAATTAATTTAATACTAATAACTCAGTACTAATTCAAAAGTAAAACAACAAAAATCAGCGTTATATTTTCAATATTTTCACAGGACTAGTTTCAATGGCTTTGCCGAACCAACATCCTCAGCTGCAAAACCGCAAATGTACGAGATAGGATATAATGATTAGATAAGATTAGAAAGCCTGGACAAGAAAGCAAGTGGCGCCGTCTGTTGATGAAACCAGAACTAAAACATAATTTCTTTAACCCTTAGCCTGTCGAGTAATTTTCTGCGAATCCTTTAAAACTGTCGCTAGTTTTAGACCGAACTTCCCGTAAAATGTCGCGAAAATAACCCTAAACCTCTGAAAATTGTCAAGCACTTCTTTTGTTATTTCCCATCCCTCCCAGAATTTTAGATCAATTGTTCCGCCTAAAAAAGATTGATTGCACTGCAAACATTAGTAGATGCGAACTGTCAAGAACTTTGCGAATGAATAGCTTCTCTCTGACGGACCCTGGCGGTGCTCTAGGGTAATTGTCTACCAAATTCTCCTCAACATTTCATGAGTAAACGGTATCAAAACTAAAAGGATATTCTTTCATACAAATATCTCATTTTCGAATAAATTGCTTTTAAAATTTGCCTGTTTTCATTTTTAATTTTTATGCATTTTATAACCAAGTTACCCAGATTTCGAAGTCACTGATTTCATTGCAGATCGATTAAATTGCATTATAATTTATTAATAAAATCTGTATTAACTGGTACATGTTTCATTCCTTCTGTGACACTGTTACAACATTTAAATAGCATTATTTATTAGTTCTCTTGAATGTTACATTATTTTCCAATTTTTTTAGCATAAATTAAAAATCTTTAAACATTAATCTTTTTCTATATTTTTTATTTGCATGCAAATAATAATTATCTTTTAACAGTTCTATAATTCCTTATAGATATATTCCTTTTTACCTTTTTATATTTTTAAGATGTTTAGCATAATATTCGAATAATTATTATAAAAAAATGGTGTTTTATGATTTCTGCAAGTTTAATCAACGGAATATGATGTGACTTTTAAAACTGCTTTTTAAAGAAACTGATAGTGAAAAATAAGGTATATTTCAAACTTTAGGCTTCTCTTATGCTCAAATTCAAATCTTTTTCCGAAGGAATGGTGTTTTCTGGAAAATTATTTTTAATGTTTTTGTATATAGTTGAAAAATTTAGAGAAAAGAATTTTTAACCCAATTTAAATATTCACTAACTTTGTGACTAAATGTCTAAAATTCAGTGTAAAGGAAAGAATTTTTAAAATTATACGTGGATTGCTGATTTGAAAAAGGATAGGTCTTAAATATGACTTATTTAACGAAAACAAAGATTTGGATTATTTAAGGACAGTTGTTTGAATCTCAATGCAAACTATATCAGCTCCAAAATAATACACTCTTCTTTTTAAGGATTGCATTTTGAATGGTATTCTTGCAGAACTTAGAAATTCATGCAGCTTAGAAATTTATTATTAATTGACTGAGTTTATAAATTCTTACTTTTCTGCCACTGAAACACTAAACTTGATGTGAAATAGGATTAAAACAATACTTTTATAACTTATAAGGTATTTTCTCACTCCTTTCTTTAGGCCTTCGTGGTGTAATCGTTAGCACATTGGGCGTGTATTCGAGAGGTCCAGGTTCGAGTCCTGGCTAGGGCATTGCACATTTTTCATGTTTCTTATTTCAAAAATAACCTAATGACTCTTCAGTGGCACTCGAACTAAAAAAGGTGATGCATGATGATTCTTCACCATCCTGATATGGCGATCGGGTACCCTAATCCCCAGTCACTCTTTAAAAGGGAGAGTACATAAGGTATTTTCCCCCTCCTTTCTTTATACCTTCCTGCTGTAATGGTTGGCACACTCGGCGCGTATTTGAAAGACCCAGGTTCAAGTCCTGGCTAGGGCATTGCACATGTTTCTTACTTCAAAAATAACCGAATGACTCTACAAACTGAAAGCTGCAAAGGAATTATGTAACATAATTAATATCACTATGCAATGTTTTATTACACTTTATCTAAGTTATTATGCATGAACTAAACAATGTTGGTGTTTATTAACTCACATAAGTAATATAATCGTTCAATATGGTATTTTTGTATAGAAAAGTAAAGTATTATTGTAAAGAAAGTGTATTGTCGAATGTTTTGTAATAAATAAAGATTGCATTTAATAATTATGATAATGCGTTTAATAAAGGATATGAGTAATTAAATATATATTATGGGATTCATTATCAGGGAGGTATTTTTTTCTAGTAATAATTTTCCCAGTATTCATTTTTTGCAACATTAAGCTCTAAATAAATGTCTTGTTTGAATATAGCATTAAGTATTTACACCAAACTCCTAACCAAAGAAAATGCCATACAAGGAAGGATCATTAACTTTTATTTAGAACAAATATTTTTATTATTTTAATGCTGTTAATAATTAATATATAAAAATAAATTAAGTTCACTATAGTGGATTGAATAAGTCTGCTGAACGTTGGTAGTTTGTGACGAGTTTGGGTCCTGGCAACCAAACTGGTTAACTGCTTGAGTCTTTATGATTTTTCTCATGCGTAACCTGAATTTGAATCATTTTTATTTAGTTCAATTTCTATTCTTACTTTCATGACTGAAGCGCGGAAATATCAATTTTTTTTAATATTTTTCTATTGCAATTTATATTTCTGTTTTTCAGTACATTTTCATTGTGAATTGAAACAGTAAAACCTTTAAAATCTTTCTTATTCTCCATTTATGTATTAGCAACAATTATTTTTACAATTATTTTTAAAAATACCTCTACAGTTTTCTTATTTTAATAAATATTATTACAAAATGATTTGATGAATAATTATACACAAATAATTACTTTATTAGTTACACTAAATTTTATCAACTTAATTTGATTTGTGATTTAAAGAAGTTAAATTTAAACAAAATTCAGAATTATAAATTAAGGAGATTAAAGTATTTTCATGTATTTTTTATACTGACAATTACGTCTTCTTTCAAAAAGAGGACTTTCTGTAGGAAACAAGAACAAATTAACCTTACATACGGGAAAAACAAACACGCTGCCATGCCATTCGCCTGGATTTCTGTTTAAATCGAACTACCAGTATTCAACAATTCAACAGTCTTTAACTTCTCGTCTACTGATGAGGCTTCGATCATGAGAAAATTGCAATATTTTTTAACATCCTCACAAAATCTCAAACAGTGAGCGTAGAGGGATTCTGACTCTCTTGCTTTCCTGTTTCATTTGAAAAGTAAAAGCTGCAGCACTAGATGCTAGCAGACTAATACGAGTTTTATGTGAAAATCACTGAGTTAGTATGTAAATTGTTTTAAGCTTCAGAATAATAAGTACACTTGCAAAAACATTCATTGCATTATCGTATTTTCATAAGAGATAATTTTATCACATTTCTTATAGTAATATTGTATTTTATTATTCTTGGGGAAAATGCCAAAAGAAATACATTGTTGTTTATGTTTTTTTTAAAGCTTTGAGATAAATTATATAATTTCAAGTCATATTTGTAACGAAAGTTATTTATGCATTAACAAGGCTTGTTGACTTGAATAATAATGTTACCTCTACACTTAATAATTTGTGTTATAAAAGATGCATTGAATGTGTATTATTTTTAAGAGATATTGAGAATTAATAGAATAAACCATGAAGTGATATACGAGTATAATTTCATTAACTGGATTTTCGAATATAAATTTAAGCTATACTTTTAATGAAGAAAATCGTGAGCATATATACAAAACCTTACTTACGCTGATTAATTTTCTCCACGCATCATACAGAATCGTACTTCTAATTCAAAACATTTTGAAATATATCGTATAAATACCATTTACTCTCTAAGGAGCTGTATACGCAATCGAAATAGAAAACAGACTCTTTTTGTACATTTTTTCAGTAGATTTATATATAGCTAATAGCCAACGTACTAGTAAATATTAGTGTATATTTTGCTATGAATAAAAAAGTATTAAATAGTTCTCATAATCCAAAGTATTTCAGTATAAGGTGTAAATATTCCCCTTATACTGAAATAATGCTATACTAGAACTGGTACAGTTTTTCCAGAGATACTTTTTCTGGGTGTATTTTTTACAAAACTATCTTCTTATAGGAATATTTTTTTCCGGTTTTTTATTTTGTATGAAGAAGTAGCAGCGGTGAATTCTAAATAAATACCATGATCTAATGTAACATTCTGCTATTCAAATAAACTGCCAAAATTTGTAGTAAAAAGCTCATTAAACAAACAATTTACCGGGCTAATTTTTATTGTTCACTATTTTAATCCTTATTTATGATATACAAACAGTAATTTAAGACACCATGATTGAGTGAATATAACCACTGAACACTGGTAGTTCGTCAAGATTTAATTCCTGGTATTAGGAGCGTAAAAAATATTTATTTGGGACTTTCATGAGTAACATGCTATGAAATCGCTTTCCTCGTCAGAGGGCGAGTAATCACTTGAACACTGGTAGTTCGATTTGTGTGAGAATCCGTGGAATTAATTGGTTACATGAATATCTTCGTGATTTTTCTGAATGTAGCATAAATATAAGCCAATTTCCTTTCGAAAGTAATTCTCAAAGGTCTCTTTTCCCTGAGACCAGTGGTTAACAGCTGAACCTGGACGGAAATCTCCGACTACATACGAATCCCGGTGAACTATAAGACTGATTAGATATTTCCATGATTTTTCCCAAAAGTAAGTAAATATGATCCCTTTTCTCTTGGAAAGCCCTTTCTCTTAGCTATATATTTATCTGTGTTCTGACGAACTAAATTAAATAAATGTTTCAAAAGCCATTTTTTAAGGAAAAATAAGATTAAAAATTACTTATAATTTATTTATTCTGATTAAATATTGAAATTGATTCATTTCTGAATCCCACAATTACTCTTTCAATAAGTTGACTTTTTAGGACAGGCATATAAGAACTAACAATCAAAGATATTTAAATCTGGTGAAATGTTTCAACTTTGCAAAGTAACTGATAAATTTTAAAGTAATTTCAAATATCGTAAACCATGCTCAGGTTGTAGGAAATGTCTCACTCCTCCTCTCTTTGATTGTAGACCAGGAGCCCTTATTCGTGTGAATGATGGAGGCGACGATACTACAATTAAAAGCAATATTGTTGTCGCCGATGTCAATCAAATGAGACAACAACACACTTTTCGATCTATTGTTTAGTGCTGTTTACTCCGCAAGCAAAAAAAAAAGCTTCCACTTTGAAGGAGGAAAGATGATTTCTTCCGATAAGTCTACGTTTTGAAAATAACGCGCGGAGAAAAGGCGGACGGTGGGAAATATGTTCACCCTTTAGAATTCTGAGTAAGTTTTAGAAGTAAAGGGAAGTGACTTCAATTGAAATGTTAACGAATTTAGCTTACAAACGGATAAATGTATCCTTACTTTTCCTGAGAGGTCCAATAAAAGCACCGCCTAATCATGTCGACCTTTATTTGAATACATGTAAATAAAGAATTCCGCTATGAATAGACACCTGATGAGGCTTTTAAAGCTATTTCTTGGGAAAGAAATTATTTTTCCCTTTGATTACTGCATTTAAAAGACAGTCCATACAAGAGTAGCTCATAGGCTTACCAAGTGGTGGTACTGAGCACTTGAAGAGTATTCGGTGCTTTCTTAAAAAATATTCAAGTCTGCAATCACCAATGCATTTTTAAAAGGTTTTCAGTTTGCCTTCATCGGGAATTTATTCTGAATCTTCATAATATGGACGTTACGCAGTTTTATTGAAAATGGCAAGTTTTGATGACGATGAATTTTCAATATCTTCTTCCTCTAGCTCATCGGATGACCAGCCGACATCAGGAAGTGAGTCGGAAGATGATATTTCTACCGCAAGGGATTGGTGTTACATTGACATATCAAATCCTCAGCCACCGCCTCCTCCCTTTCCTTTCAGTGGTTCTCCTGGAATAAAAATCAATATGCCTAGTGACGCAAATGAAGTAGACTATTTCAGTATTTTAATAGATGATGATATAGTAGATTTGATCGTTTTCGAAACGAACTCTTTTGCGGATAACTGCATTTGTACTTATATGAATTTCTGCACCATACGAATTTCGTGATTATTATTACTCCTTATGGTTTAACTGGAATGTATATGTTCTTTTTCTTATTTATGAAATTTAAAGAATAATATTTTTAATATAGCCTTTTAGTTATAATCTTGAATTGTACTTGTACTGAAATGGATTTGAACATCAGAGATATTTCGCGATTCTCAATAGTATTTAAATCGGAATTATATATACTCTTCCTTCCTTTATTTATTTCGGCCCACCAGCGGCCGAGCGGTAAAGTCGCTGAACACTGGTAGTTCGGTCCGAGGTTCGAATCCCGCGAACGGGCTGGCTGCATGGGTGTTTTCGTGGTTTTCCCCATGTGTAACGTGTATACGAGCCAGTTTCCCTTAGAAAGTCCTCCACGAAAGGCATCCCTCCTCTTAGGCAGATAGCCCTAGTGTGCTTTGCCATAATTAAATACACCACCACACACACCACCATCCTTCCTTTATTTATTATAGTATTTTATATCATTTTAGTTATAATTTTGAACTGCATTTGTACTTATATGAATTTCTGCACCATACGAATTTCGTGATTATTATTACTCCTTACGGTTTGACTGGAATGTATATGTTCTTTTCTTATTTATGAAATTTAAAGAATGATATTTTAATATGTCCTTTTAGTTATAATCTTGAATTGTACTTGTACTGAAATGAATTTGAGCATCAGAGATATTTCGCGATTCTCTATAGTATTTAAAATCGGAATTATATATACTCTTCCTTCATTTATTTATTATAGTATTTTATATCTTTTTAGTTGTAATTTTGAACTGTATTTGTACTGAAATGAATTTGTGCCTCATAGGTATTTTGTGATTCCAGTATTATTTAAATTTGAACTGTGATATATATATGCTCTTTCTCCACCTATTAATGAAACTTAAATTAGATTTTGCTAATCCTTTTAGTAATAATTCTGAACTATTTTTGTACATAAATGAATTTGTGTATCGTAGGGTAATTCACGATTCTCAAAGTTCAAAACTTTCTTGTTACAATTACTTTCTAGACAAACTGAATATAAACCTAAATATTCAAATGCAATTTCATTTCTCTTACTTTTCTGTTTAAAGAAATTTTAGAAAACAAGTTTTAGAAAGTATCACTTTTATACTTGCTTGAATTGTTTAATAAATCATTGAATTGTTTTATAGATTGAAAATTACCGCTTGCTTAAATGTGTACGAAACAGAGTGATATTTTAAGAATTTGTTTCGCTTTTGCTCCCATTATATGTACAATTATTATAACATAAATAATTGCCCTAAATTCTAAAGCACATTTTAATACATTTTATTTGCCGCATTAGGGTAAGATGCTTCTGTATAGGCAAATTAATAATTTAATGCTGACCTTTTAGTTATTTTATCTTAAAATTTATTTATTATTCATATTATTACACACATCCAGGCAATGTGTATGTCCCATGTGTAACACATATGAACATGTGTAATAATAATAAATATATTAGTAATAAAATTGGAAAAAATTTTACTTACCCTTAATGGAAAGTTTTCACTTTCGCTTATTATACTTTATGCCTGTATTTGGCATATATGTATATAAAACTCGGCTTGAAAGCATTTCAACACATCTTTGAGAACAAAATGCAATTATGATGTCTGATATAGTGAACTTTTATCAACAACTGAATCTTAAATAAGCCTTTAAATTTATAATATTGTTATTTTTTATCCTTGCAATATAGGGAGTCAGCATACTTTTAAATAATATTTTTAAAATGTTTAATGTCAGTGAGAATGTTAGTAGAATATATATCACATGCTTTTCTTTGTGTGTGTGTGTGGCTTGTGTGCTATTTCTAAGCATAAGTATTATAGTTATTTGTATTCTTAAAATACTTTTGCATAAAAATTAAGAATCGAAACATACTTCGCTCAAATATGTTGATTACACTCTTTGTATATGAGCTAGTTTTTTAAAATTAAATAAATTTATATGGTAGTGTGAGGTCAGTATCGTAAATCACTTTCTATTTTTCTCGTTTTTGAAGGGAACAATCTGAAATTAGCTATAGAAAATATTGTAATAACCGAAGAATTAACTCTTAATAGAACCAAGCAAATTTTTTTAAATTTACTGTCATTGGTTTACACTTTCCATTGTCCTTTTTTAATCCGCGATGGAATCTCTTTTTGCCCCAAGATTGTATTTATGATGATTAGAGGATATGATAATCAAAATTTATTTCATCATAATGCAAGCAGAAAGGTCGTCAAGAGGAAGAAAACAGATATAAAAAACAACATGCATTTTGCGTTCCAAAGTGCCAATGAATTAATTGTATATCTCCATTAACAATTGCTAATACTACCTATTGCACCAATGATTTTAGCAATGTTATGAGGATACCGTAACTTTTAAGCATTCATTTGTAAATTGTGACAGTTTGCAAGTAAAATCTAAGACGAAATGGTGTTGTTAACGATGTATCTCAGAAGAATTAGATAAGTGATAATCTAAATGACATTTAGAGAAAGTTTCCCTAAGAACACTTCTATGCCCTTTAGCTTTTTTTGCGTAAAACAATTAAAAATCATTCAGTATTTACTTAGCACCATAAATAGCATCACTGAGATTATGGCATAAAAGCAAGATTTTGTTTGACATATGGTAGTTTATTGACAAAGACGTCCAAACCAGAAATTTTGGTATTTAAAAAACAGAATGACGAATAATTATAATTATTTTACAAGAAGTAACATTAAAAATATGAAACATAATGTTGTTTTCAAAATATATATAAAAGCGGAAGTTTTCGTTTAACAATATTCGTGTATACATATTTTGATTATTATAAGCCGACTACCGATGTGATCTTAAAATTCCATGCAATACACTGCATTAAACGTGTTTTAAGCAATTTAAAATTACTATATTTGAAAGCGAATCATGAAATTTGAAATTCAAATCTGGGTAAAACCCGCGAACGGCAAAGTAGATCTACATCAACAAGATGTTTTTACTCCTTGGGGAAGAGAACAACATGCCAGGTTCTCTAATTACAGTAGTAGCTCGATAACCTCAGTCAAAAAGTATGTAGACTTCGGTTTTAGCAATAATTTAAACCTAAAACTAAATTGCCTTTGAATGCCTTTGAAGTATTTATTAGAAGATCTAGAAAATAAAAATAACATTAAAAAAATATTCTTGACGGTCACCAATCATTATGATGTTTTACGGGGCAAGGAAGTGAGGCAGCACAATGAAATAGAACGCTGTAACTGATTTTTTAAAAAAATAATGTGATACGTTATCTATACTGTACTCTTACCTATCTGTCATTTATATTAGAGGTCATAAAATTTGTTAAATTCAATATTCAATATATTTGAGTAAAAGAATGGTATATGTATATGTATCTATGCAAGCGAAGTATTACAGTTTCGGCAATTAGTCAATATAACTCAGAACAGCATTATTTTGAAAGATTTGCTATGGAAGTAGTAACCGGAGGTAACCGTGCGGTCAAAGGATGCCGCCACGACGTAATATAACAATAGATGACGTAAGAGAACAATAGATGTCGCAATGGGGGCGATCCTTTGATGTTCCGCCTTCGCCATCTTGGATCACGTGACAACCGGAAGTGACGTCACAGAAAAGCATGGCCTCCGCCATCTTGGATTTATCCGGAAGTGACGACACCAGCGCCATCTTGTATCACGTCATGGAATGACATCATGAAAGTTTCGTTTTTATTCTGTGGCAGCGATTTTATGTCTCAAAGTTTTTATTTTTTGTGGCATTGAATATATATTTTTAGGTTTTGTGGCAACGAACTCTTGAACCACGTGTTTGGAATGACATCATCCATTTCTTGTTGGGGCATGTTGTTTTACAAAACGGCGTCTGCCGTATAACACCTTTGTATGCCTCCGCTAAGGTGTATGGATACTTTTCTGTGAACCAATCAGATTCTTTGAAATATGACCTCACCGTCTCTTAACCAATCACCGTTGAGATGAAATAAAGAGTTCCTACCCGATATAAGGTTATCCCGAGCAACGTTCCGCATTTCTTTCCTGCCTGTCGCCCTGAGTGTACGTACCTGCTTTTGCTTCGACAATCTTTCTTCACTGCTTCGAATGGATCAGGCACGAAACAACAAAGAAGTAAGTAACGTTTTGAAAAGTTACTGTTTTTAGATTTTTAATCTTTAAAAAAGAGTTGAATTTGCAATATGTGCTTAATTTGTCTTTACTTTTTTTCAGATGGAAAACCTATTTGAGAATGAACCTATGCCTTTGAACGATAAAGTGTTGAGCCATGAAGACCGCACCCAAGATGTTCTCAATGAATCAGCTAGCTGTTGTGCCAAAAGAAAAGCAGAAGAAACATCCCATTTCGAGAAAAAAGTACGTATTTGCGAAAATCTTATATATTAAAGTTGATATTGTATGTGACCCCAATTTTATGTATTCTATACTAACTGAATTTTTTTTTCAGCGCAAAGGACTCTTCACCGAAGACGCTATTCCAGAGGAGCTCACTCACATGGGAGACAATGTCTTTGTGGGACCCAGCATTTACAAGGGAAAAGTGGCTGTGCACATCCGAGAGTATGCGAAATATGGTAAAGCTTACTATCCGACAAGACGAGGAGCAAATTTTGAGCCATGGTGTTTGAATGTTCTCGCAACCAACATGACAGTGGAGGAACCAGACCTGCTGACACTGAATCTGGAATTTCCCAAGAATTTTGTGGTCACGTATAAAGATTCCCACTTCACTTTGAAGCAACTCTCTTCGACAGGAGATGAAAAAAGTAGCCTCAGCATTACAACGACGCAGTGGGAAGAACTGATGTCCAACTTTAGCCGTATCAGCGATATTGTCACCAACCTCGTTTATCAAAACATGAACTTTTGTGAAGCCTACGAAAGCGTATCCGACGAACCTGTCAGAGAGGAAAATCTACCCCAATCCTTTGACATTTCTATGGGAAGAGCGCGACTTCAAATCATTCTAAAGACGTCACTTGAAGAACTTTTTAATCAACAAGACGAACTGAAATATCCCCAGCTGAAAGACTGTGAAGAACTCGTTCATAAAACAGAAACTGTGAATGCCATTGCTCTGAGATTCAATGCTGTTGACATCGCCAGGCAATTTTATGGAAACATTTGGGGTGAAGAATCCTATTTAATGTTAGTGAAACCTGCTCACTACATTACCAAGGACTTTTTAAAATCTGTGTGTTTAAACCATATACTCGATGAAGTAAGAAACACATTTTGTACTACCAATGGTGTCTTAGGTATTGAATACTATGAATATTTGTAAAATAATTAGGATGCTCAATAAATGTTATTTTATTTTACAACGATCTCATGACTGTCTCCAGGTTCAGACCTTATTTAAAAGAATTTATCTGTAATGATTACTCACATAAATTATTTTCAAAATACCTGTTGACTTTTATAGAGTATAAATAGTGTTGTTATTCTTAAACATGTATCATTCATTATTCAGACTTTGAGATGTTAAGTAACATTCATTTTTCTCTCTTGTTTTTTAGACCTATTTCTAGAATCTTAATATACGTGAAACTAGTAAACTTTTTTTCTGTTCTAGTTAAACATATATAAATGAATATCAGTGTACGTTTAGATCATAACAACTGTTGCAATGAACGCAGCTCTGGCTCAGACCTATCGGGATCCTCAGGTCCCCGCAAGCTTCGGGGGTGTTGCTGCTTTGCATCGTGCTTTAAAAGGTCGCGTAAAAACAAAAGACATCCAGAAATGGTTGCAAACCAAGGATTCTTATACTTTGCACAAGCCTTTGAGGCACACGTTTCCCAGGAACAGAGTCATCGTAGGAGGCTTAAACGAGGTGTTTCAATCTGAGTTAGTGGATATGCAATCCCTGGCCTCTTTTAATGATGGATATAAATATTTTCTGACCTGTATAGATATCCTTTCCAAATACGCTTGGGCTATCCCTCTCAAAGATAAAACATCTGCGTCCATCCAATCCGCTTTCGAAAAGATATTTTCGGAACGTACACCCGAATCATTACAAACAGATGCAGGGAAAGAGTTTACCAATAAACAAGTTCAAAATTTTTTGAAAAAGAGAAACGTTCGCTTTTTCACGACACATAATACAACCAAAGCTTCTGTCGTAGAACGATTTAATCGAACTCTAAAAACAAAAATGTGGAAATACTTTACCGAAATGAATACACGAAAGTACATTGATGTGATTGATAAATTGATATCCAGTTATAACCATACATGGCATCGTAGTATTAAGACAGAACCTGTATCCGTTACGCTACAAAATCAAGAAAGAATTTGGAAAACATTATACGGACAGCAACCAGCACAAGTGCCTGTTTCTTCAGATTTAAAGATTGGAGACACGGTACGCATCAGCCGAGAAAAAATGCTCTTTGAGAAAGGATACGAACAAAATTGGACACGAGAAATTTTTACAATCTATAAAATTATTCGACGGATTCCTGTTGTCTATAAACTGAAAGATCTAGCAGGAGAAGTTATACAAGGAACTTTTTACAAACAAGAACTTCAAAAGGTTTCGGACTCTGGTTATTATCCCGTAGAAAAAGTTTTAAAAAAGAGGAAACGTCGCGGGAAAATAGAATATTTTGTGAAATTTCAGGGGTACCTCGAAAGCTTCAATGCTTGGGTGGAGGATGTGAGAAGGGTATAAAAGGCCCGTAAATTCTGCTTATCTGTCATTTGAAGGAAACATGTCTTTCTTTATCACACTGATCAGCGACAGCTCCATGCGTTTTTTTCCAGACAACAAAATATCACAATTTACCACTCAGCTTCCTACTCCGATGGATTTAAATAGTCAGTGGGAGTTATCTCTTGTGGACTTTATTTACCCTCACACATGGTATAACGTCCGAAAAGACAATAATTTATTTGGATTTGATTTGGGTGATGGAAAATTGGAAGGTCGAAGAGTGCCTCCAGGATGTTATGAAACGATACCAGATTTATTAAAAGCCATGAAAATACCTTCCCATAAAAATAAGATTGAATTCAGTTACCATCCTGTTACGAAAAAAGTGACCATTAAGACCGACGAAAACTGCAAAGTCATTCTTCACGAAGGATTAGCGGAGCTTCTAGGGTTCGAGCCAGGTGTTTACAAAGGATTGGAACAAAGTCCTTTTGTAGCCGATCCCAAAGTATCTTTTCCTGTCATGTATGTGTATTGCGATCTCGTAGAACCTCAAATTGTGGGAGATGTACAAGCCCCGTTGTTAAAAATTGTCACCGTAGAAGGAAATGACGGAGACATCATAAACGCTCATTACCCCCGGCCCTTTTACTTGCCAGTTATCCGTCAACATTTTCAGACTATACATATTGACATAAGACTTCACTCTGGAGATTTAGTACCATTCGAAAGAGGCAAAGTATTTCTTGTGTTGCATTTTCGTCTGAGACAAATTCTATAAAAGAAGCCTTCATTTGCAAATTGATTTCATTTGGATTGTGTATGCAAGATTAGAAGCATCAAACATGCGGGTGCCTTACACGTGTTGCACGAAAAAATTTGAAGATTATTATTTAGCTCAAACTGGAAATGGATTACCTTACTATCAAGGAACCATTTTACAGAAAGGTTATGGTATTGGTGGATTTTTTGCAAAGCTGTTTCGCAGTGCTATGCCTTTTTTGATGAGTGGAGCCAAAACAGTCGGAAAAGAAGCCTTGCGGACTGGAACACAAATTGCAAACGACGTATTGTCGGGAGAAAATTTTAAAGTCTCCCTCAAAACCAGATCTAAAGAAGCTGGCAAAAAATTAGCGAGGAAAGCAGTTCAGAAAGCAGATGAGATGATTGGTCACGGAAGGTTTAAAAGGAAGCGCAAAACCCCCAAACACTTCATTTCGTCTAAAGCCAGGAAGGTGCAACGACGTGATATTTTTGACTCGTAATGGCTTTTCTGTTAAAAGATTCTCCGGAATGCGCAAAATCCGAATTGGATTTATTTTCGTTACCTCCCACACAAACAGTTATCGAAAAAGGTCAGTGGGTTGAATTTCATCCATTAGCCAATGTATCGGAAGGAAGTCCTGTCGAGTTCAATGTTTCTGGAAGCGGAGACGACTACCTAGACTTATCACAGACACAACTCTACGTCAAAGTGAAAATTTTAAAAAATGATGGCAAGCCAATCACGGCTGAAAGTAAAGTGGGACCTGTCAATCTCTTTTTACATTCTATGTTTTCTCAAGTGGATATTAGCTTAAATGAAAGACTCGTTTCCACCAGTAATAACACGTATCCTTACAGAGCCATGATAGAAAAATTATTGAATCATGGTTTTGATACGAAAACGTCTCAACTGTCATCAGAATTGTTTTTCAAAGATACAGCAGGACGTATGAACGTTTTTGATATTCAAGACACTCAGCCGAATGAAGGATTCAACCAACGAGCAGAATTGTTTGTCTTCTGAGCGGACCTACCGGTTCGGGAAAAACATTTTTTGTGAAGAAATTGATAGATCATAAAATGTTCCATCCCATGCCGACCAATATTATTTATTGCTACGGAAGTTATCAACCTCTTTTTAATTCCATGAAAAACGTAAATTTTGAAGAAGGATTACCATCTAACCTGCAGACTCTTCAAAATGCTTTAATTATCATAGACGATTTAATGTCTGAATTAGCAAGTGATACTCGCTTAAGCAAACTTTTTACAAAAGGAAGTCATCACCGAAACCTTTCAGTCGTTTTTATAACACAAAATCTTTTTCACCAAGGCAAGGAGATGAGAAATATTCATTTAAATTCTCATTACCTTGTCCTATACAAAAATCCTAGAGATAAAAGTCAAATTATGCATTTAGCTAGACAAATGTTCCCCGGAAAAGTAAAGGCCTTTCAAGAAATTTTTCAGGATGCTACTTCAACTCCATTTAGCTACTTGTTGATTGATTTACGACCTGAAACAAGTGAAACGCTTCGCCTTCGTACAGGCATCTTTCCTGGGGATAAATACTATGTCTACCAGCCCCGATAGTTCATTTCAGTTTGAGACGTCGAATGGCTAACATGTCTTCTCCCATCGTGATCGATAAGGTTTTCAGTGGATGCCTCATTATTACATTGTTAAAGAATTAGCTTTTTACTCCGTGCATGAAGGATATCACAGTTGCTGGTCATTTTTACCTCCTCAGCCTTGGAAAACATTATCACGATCTCAGCAAAAGTGTTTTGCTTGGGTCACAAGAAATCGTCATCATGTGAATTGGAGTGAGGGTGTTTTACCTTCTACTCATCTTCGTATTATTTTGCAATATTTGTCATCTATTTATTCTGTCATATACGTGAAAGGATTAGAAAAGAAATTATTTTTAGAAAATTTATTAGGTAGAGACATCATAAATCTAGACTGTCCTAAGATAGAGAATTTAAAAAAGAAAAGTTCTTTAACATGTTCGATTCATGCAAAAGGATTTAATTGCTGTGCTTTAAACAAAGCGGCTGCATTTGCTACCTATATAAAAGAAAGTGTGCAAGAAAAAGAGCTCATTTGTCATCAGCATGTCTCATCTGAAGGATGTGGATTATCTAAAACTATTAGGAAAAAGTCGAATAAAAGCAGCTGTACTGAAAAAGTGTCCGAATCATCTCATCAAATCAGTTTGTGAATGCGTTTTAAATCTTCTAAAAGGAAACGTACCCATCACCAAACGCGTCAAAAATTGACTCGCCCCTTTTAAAAGAACTTTAAGAAAACTAGCGGACAAAAAAGTACCTCTTTTTAAGAAAAGACGTCTTTTGGTTCAAAAAGGTGACGGTTTCCTATCTTTCCTGATTCCTGCAGCAGTCAGTGTCTTATCCTCCCTTATCCATGGAACACAGTAAGAAATTTGCGCTGGTACCCCTGGATCGTATGCAGCAATTTGAAGATGAACATTTGAGTGATTTAGATACCCAAATTCAAAACATCTTAAAAAAGAAAATGGACGATGAAGAAAAGTCTAAATTGTACATCCAGGTTCTGCAAAAGTATGTTACATTTCCTCATGTGAACACTTCCGAAGAACAACCGCCTGAACAACGTTCTGAGAAAGATATAGAAAAAGAAATTATGCAAACAGTTCCTGTGAAGCAGAAAAGAACGGCACAGAAAATAATAGATTTTCTAAAAGAGCATCAGATTTCCTGGACACAGAATAAAGAACTCATTCTGGATGATCATGTGTTTTCTGGCTCTGACATTGTTCAGTTGATAAACTTTCTGTTGAGAAATAGAACTCAAAAACCTTTTGCCTTTGAACAGTTTAAAAATGTACTGAATGTTAACAACTTTCCTCAAGACTTTGTGAAAAACAAACATTTAATGAATGTAAAAACTACGTATGCTAGACCTAAAAGAAACGCATCTTCCAAACTATGGCTGAAATTCTAATGATACGTGAATAAATGTAATGGCTGATCATTGGTGTTGTATTTTTTTCTAATTAAGTTAACATAATTTTTGAAAATAAAATATGACAATTATTTTCTAGGAAAAACTTACCTTTCATGAAATCCTTTCAAATAAGAAAAACACAATTTTATCATTCAAACTTCTGTTTATTATTTTTTTTTCTAAATAAGTTTTCTTTTATACACATACAAATGCATGATTCTGCATATATATATATATATATATATATATATATATATATATATATATATATATATATATATATATATATATATATATATATATATATATTTACATACACAATTTCATTTTCAGATAAGGTTCTAACATAAACATAAAAAGTTCTTCTTCAATATACTAATGACCATACGGCAATGTGCTCAAGTCTTTTTGAATTACCCGTTTGTCTAACACAATTCTGTACATTTTTGTCTCGGGTTTATTCATCACCTTTCTTCTCTTCGCTTGTCGGGTGATTTTGGAGGGGTTGTGGAGAGAGATGATCTCACTTCGGTCGAGGCTGCAGACCAACCGTTTCATACTTTCAAAATTCAGCAACTGAGAATTCCGGAAGTTCAAGGAAAATCCTCGGACTTTGCAGCAGGTTTTCCCAGTGGCCGTCTGGTATGCGTAGTTTTTCGGTCCTCCTGAAAAAATAACAAGATCATGAGAAAAAGAGATAATAATAAAAAACATGCATTAAACATTTTTGGTACACATTAAATAAAGAACTTTTTAAAGGTCCTTACCAGAGACGAAGGTTTTGATGACATCACCCTCCAGTTCATCCGTGAACTCTCCAAGAAAATTTCCTAACGGGGGATCATTTCTTCCATTTGAGGCATATATTATGGAGTCTGTGTCGTGATACAGGACGTCCCTACCCAATTTTTCCATTTCACTATACAGCTTGAGACGAGCCCAAGCTGTTGTGAACGTCGCTAGGAAAATGGTGGTAGAGGCATCCTGCGGCACAAATTCCTTTGAAGATTCCCAGGAAATGGCAGCCACCTCAGGCGTGGGAAGAAAGACATCCTTGATCTGAAAATAAAAGAAGAGTCATGAGATAACAGTTCAAAATAGTTATGAGTTAACAGCTCAAAATACATTGAGTTTACAGATGAATAAAATCGGTAAGGAAACTTACTGTTTTAGTAGGATCCGCCAACATCTTATTAAATTCTGGCACCGTATGCACATAAGTAAGCTGTCCTTTGTTGACGTTCATACCCCATCTGAAAAAAAAATCCAACATAAATCACAAAGAATTAAAAATGTTTACAAAAAATTTAAGTCCAAAAGAAATCATATTACCTGCCCCAGAAACTGTTCAGGGCCAACTTGGCGACTTGTCGACGCCCAGGGTTTTTCGATATTTTTTCGGCCTCCAACTTGACACCCTCTCTTTCTTCATATTGGCGAATGTACTTCAGTCTGGCTAGTTCCGTCACACACTCCGAAGGCCATCCGCTACTTTCCTGCTTGATCTTCAGAAACAGATCAATGTATGATCTGAACAGAGAAGTAGACGATGCCTGGAAATGGTACACTTCGTAAATCTAGAAAATAAAAAATAAATGTCAGTTATAAAAAATTTTTAAAAGTAACCTCTGAAACTAAATAAAGATTAAAATATTCTTTGAGTACTTACATGTGTGATGCGGTAGCCTTTCTTTTTCGCCAGTTTGACTTCCTCCGTTACCCACGTTCCGACAAGAGCTCGCTCGTCGTCTGTGTGGGTACACGGAGTCTGCAGTTGAAGAAGGGCGCAAGTACGACACAGGGGGGAACATCAGCTTCTTCCGGCACCGATAGGGCAGTACCGGAAGATACAGATTCCGTGGAGGAATCACTCGGCATTGGATAATTCCAAAATAATCTTCCACATCTCTAAAGCTTTCCGTGATGATTGTTGGATGTCCCACAGGGTAGACGCAATACTTGTTCACCTGTGAATAAAAACAAAAAAGTCAGAAAAAACACATCATAAAAATATACAGAAAATTTAGAAATTTTTTGAAATAATAAAAAGTACGAACCCAGGGATAGAGTGAGGTAAAATCCACATATTTTGCGTCTCCCTCATGGAACAATTTGAGGGCATTGGTCCTTCCTCCAAAAAACGACTCGCGAGGATTGAGTCGATCCCTCAGATGGTGTTGATCCAGGAAAGCTTGGAGATCTGGATTTTCCTCCTTCTCTCTTTGAAATTCATGCTCCCACATTTCGATGACGTGGAAACCCTGGGTGCGAAGCTTTCTTGTCGTTTCTTCTGTATTTTCTCTTAACGTTGCCATGGAAACCCCTTTCAGTGGATGTATGATATCACCATCGTAACACGAACTACATCCGTGAAAGAAACAGCCCTAAAATAATACAAATATATTAATAGTGTTCCACATGTAAATTAAACATTAAAAGTGTAAAATCATTAAAAAGAATCATATAGAAATATAATTTACTTTTTACATACCTGAAACTGATAGACGGTTTGTGTTTCTTGGCAGAATCCGTCTACCGAGATTCCGGCGACTCTGTGCTCTCCGGAACCGTTCAACGCATGTTGAATCTGTAGGCCTTCCGAAGCAGCAACAAAGTCCAACCATCGGATCGAATCAGGGCTGTAATTCGTTGAGTTGATGTAGCCGTGTGTAGGCACCATGGCAATCGTGTCGGGTTGAATGTGGCCACTCCGATACGTTGCCATACAGGCTGACGCAATGGTCACGTATCTGAAAAGACAAAAATAAGAACGATTTAATGAACTGTAAATATGATTATTATTGTATAAGAAAATGAGAAAATGACTTACTGGAATGGATCCACATTCGCCACATCCAAAAACTGGGCTCGAAACTCCAGACAACAGCGGCGAAGAATATCCACGTCCGATCTATGAATATAAAAAGAAAATGTTAAATATACGAAACATAAAATATAAAATTAAAGCAAGAAAAAAGGAAAAAACATACCTGCAATAGGCCAGCATCTCATCTTGAAAGTTAAACACATCCCCCTTGTGTGCTTCATGCCAGGACAGAAATGCTTGTCGGGCTGAAGTGCTCATGGTATCCGGGCTGTAGTACCGGGCTTCAGGCAGCGGTCCGACATAGCTCTGGTTTTCCCTCGAGTTAAAGAGATGAGGGAAGTATCCTTTCTTTAATTCGGTGAGACCGAAGCATCCCGGTAGTTTGGCCAACGCCATCGGTAAAAAGTTTAACGAGTCTATGACCCGAATGTTGAGACTGGGGTGTCTTACACTCATGATCATAGACCCGTTAGGGATCACCTCCGGCGCTGTACCTTGCTCCAAGAGCCAGGCCATCACGAACTGCCCATCGAACCTGTAAGTAAAAAAAATATCATGAATAATATTGAAAGCATAGTCATAATTAAAGCATGCAAACTATGGTATTTTTAACTTACCCTTTCATGTTGTGTGCCACGGCGGTGAAGCCCTTGTGTTGTGGGGTGAACAGCCAGGCGCAGAAATCTTGGCATGCTTCGTAACCCGGAAACACCTTTTCAGTGCCGTCGGCATACTGAGCCACCGCGAAATTTACGAGATGCTCCCCCGAAGACTGGTCCGTTTCAAAGTCAAAAAAGATGAACTTGTCATCAGACTTCTTCGGAGCAACACGTCGCAAATAACAACGGTGCTCAGCAGCCACGACAAACTGGCCGCAAGACGGACATTTGGTGGTACCGCACTTATGCAGATCTTTAGGGCACTTACGGCGTTCAATCACTTGGCAGCAGTCCCTGCACTGGTATACCTGTAACGACAATAATTTTTTTAACATAACAATTTTGAGAAAATTATATGATAAATAACTTTGATCATTAAGATATATTTTCAAAACACTTACCCTATCGCAAAGTGAAAACTCTTGGTTTCCAGTGAGGGCTTTGTGTGCTGCATAACAGGCATCGGATCGGCAGAGACGGTCACAATCAGGGCATCGTTGGGGCTGGCCTGGAAAGCAGTCGGTCCTCAAGCATATGGGACAGGCATTGGCACATCTATGACTTTCAGGCATTTGGTAGGCCTTTTCACAGGTTGTGCAATAATTGTTGCTGCCGAAAAATCCTTTCAGAGATTTGATGACGTCGTAATGTCCACCGTGGAGCCACAAATTGATCCGCTGAGGCCTCTCTTTGCCTTTATAGACCACCTAAAACATAGACAAACATTTTCTCTTAAAAGTAATCTTGAACTATTTATAAATCCATTTTTAACATCTAAAAATTACCTACACATTTAATTTTTCCAAGTTAATTATACATGGAAATGAATTGCATGCATAAAATACAAATTTAACCGAAAATAAAAAATTTTTACAAGTTATTTTTTTAACATCTAAACGAACTGCAGAAAGTAAGTTTAAAATTTTGTCAAAAATAAAACCTTTTTCCAAGTTATATTTTTAACGTCTAAATAAATTGCATGCATAAAATAAAAAATAATTTGAAAAGTAATCTAAAAATAAAAATTTACCATGCATGTAAATTTACAAGTTATACATGGAAACGAAATGCATGCATAAAATACAAATTTAATAAATATAAAATTATTTTACGAGATATATTTTTTAACATGTAAATGAATTGCATAAAATAAGTTTAAAATTTTTATCAAAAATAAAACATTTTTACAAGTTATATTTTTAATGTGGAAATGAAAAAGTCACCATGCAGAAACTTTAAAAATAATTCAAAAATCGAACAATTTAGAAATCAATTTTTAGCCGTTATATTTTTAACATGGAAAAACAATATGCATGAACAAATATTAATCTTAAAATTTAAAGTAAAATAAATTTTCAGCCTGCATTCAGTTTTGTCAAGCTATATTTTTCAACGCATAAACAAAATGAAAGTATCACCAATAAATACATAAACTTTAATACAAAAACTGTTTAAGATTAATTTTAAAAATCATACCAAAATAAATTTTTTTCATTCACAATTTGACAAATAAACAAAATGGAACTAAAATCAAATTACGATTTTAAAATAAATAAATATGTAGAAAAAATTCAGGTAATTTCAAAGCTAATATTTACAAGCAGAAATATTTTGAGACAAAAATTGACTTACCCTATTCAAATTTTCCGAAGAGAACACTGCAATTTGTGTGTCCAAGTGCTCTTCAAATAAGGCAATTTCTACAAAAGTGCAAGGGCCTAAAGATACATTCGCATCCAAATGAAGTTCCCTTGCGCGGTTCATCAGAGTTGGATTACGCCGATCTCTCAATGCATTAATGGCCCTCGTGTCCTTGTTCAAATGCGCCAAGGCATAAACAATAGCTTTGGCACAGCACAGTCCTTCCTCGTCGTATGGAATAGACAGAATGGACTGTTTCCTTAATCTGTCCATGGAGATGTTGACTACTTTCCTATTTCGTCCGGCACCCACAGGGCGTTTTATGGTGATCACATCAACTGCAAATCCCGTATCCAGTTCAATTTTGTCTTTAGACTGCAACACTTTCATCACGGCAGCCAGAATCTTTTCAACTGTTAAAGTCGAAACTGCCATCAGGGACGTGCTAATCGGCTTATCCAACCCATCTGCTTGGATACAGAATCGGATGAGGTCTGATGGGCCCAGATTTGCTGTTGTCCGGCGAATAAGTTGCTCAAACAACTCCCGGACGGTGTCAGGAATTCGGACCATCGGGATGCCTTGCACGTTCTGAGGCAGCCGTTCCATATCTATGGAACGGCCGTTCCATATCTAATTCCATATTGGCCCGCAAGGTAATCTCCTCGGCCTGATATTTATGGTTCCGTCGACGAGACTTCTCTGTGAGTACAATCACCTCATCAATCTGGAAAAAAAATAAATAAGTTTCAGTAATAATTAAACATTTTCAAAATACATTATTTTAATAAATCATGCAAGAAAAGAAAAATATATACCGATCGTTCATTCGAAGCAGCCATATACACAGGGCCATGAGCTGATGAGGAAGAAGTCTAAAAATAAATACATTAATTTTAGTACTAAGAAAAAAGTATTCTAGCAGAATCTAAAAATGCTGAAATACTTAAATAAAGATATACTTAAATATTTACCTCAAATCCGGAACCCACTTGATAATACAAGGGTAGATCCATAGGATTTTCCAGAAAAATCTGATCCACTTCATCGATTAACTATCAAAATAAAATAAAATACGTTTAAAATACATTCAAATAGTAATAAAATACGTTAAATAAAAAAGTGCGCTAAAAATACGTGTAAAAACTTACATCGTCATCTGAGTCCCGAAAAGGAAAGTCAGGATCTTCAAATAGGACCTAACAATTAAAAATTTAAATAAATAAAACATTCAAAAAGAAATAAAATTCGTGTTTAAAATAGTAATCTAGACATTAAGTACAAGCGAAAAAATACTTACATTAGATGCAGAATAAGTTCGTTTAGCAGACATCGTGTACAAGAAAACGAAATGGCGCAGGAAAATGACAGAGTAAAAATGACGTTCACTCAGCAAGAATCAGAGTAGAAATGATGAAATCGTGAAAGCGAGCGAATTTATAGGCGATGTATAAGAAACAAACACGTTGATTGGCTGAAATAAGATAGAAAATATTAGTGAGAATCTGATTGGTTGTTAAGATTGTATACGTTCGCCACGGCGGATGTAGAAAGCGTGAAGCGGTTTCGACAGGCTGCAACGTGAAAGAGATGACGTTTGCCTGTTTCCCCCCCCCCAGCCTATTGACGTCGTGGTGATTTTCGCTCCAAACGGAAAAATAACAGGTTTGATAACATGAAGGGCTTAGCTGAGCGGTAAAGCGCTAGACTCCCATCCCAGAGATAGCGAGTTACTTTTAAATCTCAGCCGTGGAGTTACTTTTAAAATTCAGGGAAAATAATATTAAATTCATTAAAAAGTATTAAAAATATAATGTAATCAATTAAAACTAATTAAAAATAATGACGGATTAAATAATTAAAAAAGGATGATTCACAATTAAATAACGAAACATAATTAAAAATAATGAATAAAAATGATTAAACACTTAAAATAATAAATTAAAACGTATATCACAAAGAATAAAAACGAAACTTTGATGATGTCATTCCATGACGTGATACAAGATGGCGCTGGTGTCGTCACTTCCGGAGAAATCCAAGATGGCGGAGGCCACGCTTTTCTGTGACGTCACTTCCGGTTGTCACGCGATTCAAGATGGCGGAGTCGGCACATCAAAGGAACGCCCCCCATTGCGACATCTATTGTTCTCTTACGTCATCTATTGTTATATTACGTCATGGCAGCATCCTTTGACCGCACGGTTACCTCCGGTTACTACTTATGGACCTTTCAACAGCATTCAGTAAAAGCTTCTTTTCAAAAAGGAAGAATATTTTCTTGCAAAGTACTCTTGTTTGATGGAGAAAAACTTATGTCCTATATAATTGAAAGATCTTTCATATTATTACCAATCTGAAGATGAATTTTGTATAAGTTTCAAATTGATGCGCTTCTGCTTACATTAAATTATATATATATATATATATATATCCTTTACATTACATTGTAGAGACATTAGGTATTTTTTTAAATCAGGAAAGATGAAAAATTAGCAAACACCTTCGCCGGGAATCGAACCAGGCCCTCTGGAATACCGGGCCAGCGTGCAGAACCACTGCACCTCGAAGGCAGGCTAGGAAGGCGGGAGAAATATCTTATATACTCCCTCTTTAAAAGAGGGGCTGGGGTTTTTAGGGGACCCAATCGCCAAATTCTGGGTGAGGAGAATCATCATTCAACACCCTTTTAGTTCGGGCGCCAGTGTAAAGACATTAGGTTAATTGGAAAACCTGTAGAGATGAAAAATGAGCAATGCCTTCTCCGAGAATCCAACCACGGACCTCTGGAATACCGGCCCAGCGTGCAGAACGACTACACTACGAAGGCACCCTAAAATGGGGTAAATACCTTATATACTCTACACCACGAAGGCACGCTAGGAAAGCGGGAGAAATACTTTATAAAATAACAGAAAGATATCTGAAAATTACATTTGTCCTATCAAATAGCTGAGAAAAAATTAGTATACTCTTTTGTATGTTTTATTGCCAGTTCATGAGTATGCTCCAGATCTCTCTTCTCTGTTCAGGAATCTGAAAGAGAAACTGCCTTATTATTGCACGAAAAAGGTATTTGCGCTCTCGAAAATCCATAATTTGTACATTTCCCTAATGCAGCATTTTAAATAGAATGACGGTAAAAATATTTGTCTAGAACTACGAAATTTAGTTCTATCATATTCAAACTGTCCTTTATAATATTTGCGATTTGTTGGGTATAAATTTAGAGCAGACTATGATTGCATTAAATATAACGCATACTTATAATCTGATGTTGATGAAGGAAATAATTTACTATATTTCAAACTAATTACGAAAAGAAATAGACGATAAGGAAAAAAAGAGCGAACGAGATTTTTCGCAGTTCTTATTATGCATCTGCATCAGGGACGAAGGAAGTAATTATTAAAAATTAAACATTTGCGAAAAGTATGTCCAAGGAAGTTAATCCTACACACTTTAGATCAATAACAAGATTTTTAAAGAACAAGAAAATAAAAGAAATATAGCATTTATAGTTTGAAAACATCAGTTTGCCGCCCAATGCTTCAAATAAAAGTTAACCACTGAAACACTTTTTAAGATAAATATCAATAAAATTTAAGCTTTTACTCCCTTCTTCTTTTAAACAATAATGCAATCTGCTCTTACCAATTTATAAAATTAAATACTTTCTATTTACTCATAAGACCAAATAAAAGACAAATATATAAAATTGAAACTCAAAATCAATCAAAATTTGAATTTTATGAGATCCATGGATTGTTTTTGTACTTCTTTATGGAAAAAATGTTATAAGCCAAAAAATATCAAACTATTAAAAAAAGTATACTACAATTTACCATTGAAATGTAAAATAAAAAGGAATAGGTATGATGGTTTTTCAGTATACATTATAATATTTATTATGAAGTAATATGTATGTTTTTTGGGAGCTGTAAGATAATAACGTACATAAACATTAAAGGTAGGAATTTTGCAACTGAACGTTATCATAAGATGTTAGAAGCCTATTTTATTTATGGCACTCATGGTACGAAGAAACGCTTAGTGAAAAATGTTGCAATGAACTCCAGATAAAATGGCTTTTGTACTGAGCAACGATTTTTTAATAACGGACAAGATTTATCGCTAGATGAAAATAATAATATTTCTTCCAGTTGCTTAAAAATAGATGACAGTACAGAAAAATATTTTCATTCTAAAATTAATTTATACATTATTAACCTTCTAAAACCTGGTTTAAATTCTCATACTATAATCTTTAGAACGGTGCCATGCAAAACACTTTTTCCCCCTCCTTTACTGTCCCCTAATCAGAAAAGCCGTAGGAAGTACTTTCTTACCTCCATGGTTAGGCTGGATATTTGTCCCTATGCAGGAAAATTTACATGTTTGTCAGACGCTGGACAATAATCTAGAATAGGTTACTATATTTGCGACTTTTTCGAGGTTTATTTTGATTTAATTTAGGCTAAACTGTAGTTATTTATAAAGAACAAATGTATAGGATGTTTATATAAATTCACTATTTCTGTCAATCTGGGTAATCATTTGTGAATTTTATGTCTTTGTTTCTTCTAGAAATTAGCAAACGAGAACAGAACTTGACAAATATGAACTAGCTTTATATGCCTGAGAGTCCGAATGCAGTATTTGATAATCTATTTTCATTAATAAAATAATACTAATGAATAAGTTAATGAAATAATAATAATAATGAATTCATAATAATACTCATTACTATTACATGATTCGAATTTGATTCATTACTATTTGATTTTTGAGGTGATAATAAAGCTTTAAATCTTTTTAGTCCAAAGGGATTTCAGTCCCGAAGGACTATTGCTTTCGTTTTGGCATTTTGCGTCGGACTCATAAACGTCGGTTCACTTTTCAAACTGTTGCCAAAAAATGTTAGAGTCCTGCATTATATTTGAAGAAATTAAATAATGAAAAATCTGCATAAATGATTATTTATTTCTCGCATTGTGATAAAACAATGGTACATAGAGCCATCGAATTTTGAATGACGAAATCCTACTGCGAATATGGGCATCTGAAATCCCAAATTTGGAATTTGTTTTATTATAGATTTTATATTTTGTAAAACTTTAAGGAATTTTTGATTTACAAATTCAATGCTTTAAAAGCGAGAAATGGCAACGTTATATAGAAAAAAAAATACTTTTATCTCCAGCTCGCGAGACTGTGTATATCAGAAATTCTAAAGATATGCTTAATTTAACATTATTTTGCGATATTGCTCTTGAACTGAATTTTATGGTTTAAGTGCAAAGAACATGATATTTAATAAATAAAGGTAACACTCAAAACGTTTAAAAAACGCCCCTTTGGACGTAATTTAAAATCTGAAAAATTTCAGATTTTTTTTTTTTTTTTAGTCCAAAGGGATTTGAGTCCCGAAGGACTATTACTTTCGTTTTGGCATTTTGCGTCGGACTCCAATAAATGTCGGTTCACTTTTCAAACTGTTGCCACAAAATGTTAGAGTCCTACATTATATTTGAAGAAATTAAATAAAGAAAAATCTGCATAATGTATGTATATTTCTCGCATTGTGATAAAACAACGGTATCTAGAGCCATCCAATTTTGAATGACGTAATCCTACTACGAATATGGGCATCTGAAATCCCAAATTTGAAATTTGGAATTTGTTTTATTACCGATTTCATATTTTTTAAAACTTTAACGAATTTTTGAGAAACAAACTCAACGATTTAAAAGCGAGCAATGGCAACACTCTATGGGAGGAAAAAACCTTTTTATCTCCAGCGGGTCGAACTGTGTATCGGAAATTCTAAAGATATGATCATTTTAAAATTATTTTGCGACATTGCTATTAAACTAAATTTTATGGCTTAAGTGCAAAGAGCATGATATTTAATAAATAAAGGTAACACACAAAACGTTAAAAATCCCTTTGACGTCCCTTTGGACGTAATTTAAAATTTGAAACGTTTCAGATTTTTTTTTTTTTTTTTTTTTTTTTTTTGATAGCTTTGTTATTGTTACATAAAAAAGAAAATCAGAGATCTATTAGTTGTGTTTGATTATTTAACTTTTAACAAATATTACTTTGGACTGTCGGGCAAAGGAGGTATATCTGCTGAGAGAATTTTTTTATAAAATTGGATTTTATTTACGTTAGCAAGGAAAATTTTCCGAATACCCATATAATCAATCCATTTTATACCTGCAGTGTGAAGTGAAGTCTGATGAGATAGTTTCTTAAATCTTTGCATTTTCGTAGTGTCCGTAAAGAGAGATAACTTTTAGGCTTCTTTTTAATATTTGCTGAAGAGAATTTTGATGTATGATTTAAAATTTCAGAAAATATTAATTTATCAAAAATATTTTTCAGAAGAGTTTTAAATGTTTATAAAGAATCCACGTCAGCTTTTTTCCTTGGCGGATTTCATTCACAATCATCATTATATCCAAAGTTTGATTTTTCCTTGGTTTTAAATAAATATACATAATATTCTACATAATAAATTTTCTAATTTATTTTAAATAAATTAATCTTTCATACTTTCAAAAGAATAAGGGCATACAAGGTGTTGACATTTACAGTGTAGGAAATATGTATTTTATATTTCTTTCCGTGATCAAAAAGAGTAGCCAGGAATATTTTCAAAGCAAAATTAAAGAAAAAAAATTTTGACAAATTTTTCATAAAATATCCTCTTCGTTGATTGGATGATGTCCATTAAATCATCCAATAATCTCGAATGCTTTCTTTTTCAATACGCCCTGTGAGTAAGACTAATCCAAAAAATTTCTGAAGCTTATCTGATGTCAGTCGCTTTCATGCTTCCTTTTTCCGCTTATATTTGGTGGCAACTCTAAGATTTGAGAAGCATATCGATTCGTTTCTCGGGTTAAAATTTTAAACAATTCATCTGAAAAGTATAATTTAAAAAATCAGTAGCAAGATGAGTTTCCGAAAATTCAGTCTTTATACCAGGATTACCACTAAATGTCAATATGTTAGCTTTGTCATGCTCATTTCGCTGTCTCCATTCAAATAAATTATTAGCCTTGCTTTTGAAGTCATCGGTAACTTTATCTTTATTAAAAGCTTGATTAAAATATATTTCTTCTGTATCTGAAAAGTCCGAATCTGTATCAGCAAAAGTTTCCTCTTCTAAATCTCTTTAGAAACTTATTAATTTCGTCCTGACTGGGACCTTTGACATGAGGTGCCATTTTAAGAACTGAATAAGACAGCGAGAAAAAAAGGTTACACTGAAATCATGAGCAAAAGCTCTAATGTTTGAGAGATAGCATCTGTTTTATTTTCAAGTACACTGGCATAAGACGAAACCTACGGTCTTCGCCAAAACGTAGCTAACCAGCTAAGAAACGGGAAACAATGCATAGCCAAGGGCTGCTCCGAACAGGAATTTGGACCACCTAGGAATCTAAAGAAAAACGATTACTCGAAAAGGGGGAGACAGGCGTAAATGCGGAACTCGAAAGGGGGAGACAGGCGTACCCTCTTAAGCGCAAATGTTTTCGTACAGCTTTTCCTAAAATCACTCCCGATCATATACAAAATCCATACTGTTAAAAATGGTTTACTGGGCTTGATTTACTTTGAATTATCTTTTCAATGAAAGCCACAACCCCGAAATATATCAACTTAACATTTTAAATCTGTTACGAGTTTGAATGTTTTTAGAATGATATGAACAAACAGAAACTGTTTTACGAATATCCTTACTTACAGAATATCTTGATAAGCATATCACTTTTGAATGAAAATATTTTGTGAAAGCCACGAGTATGGCATTTTTATTTAAACGAACATTTGTACGATAATAAATATACAAAATCTGATGTGTGCAGCACATGAC
This sequence comes from Stegodyphus dumicola, assembly GCF_044657685.1. Lineage (NCBI taxonomy): Eukaryota > Metazoa > Arthropoda > Arachnida > Araneae > Eresidae > Stegodyphus > Stegodyphus dumicola. Next base: position 234,691,300 of record NC_140772.1, on the reverse strand, counting down.
TTCCTTGTACAGAATATTAAATTATACGCATTTTTTCTTGCATTTCGTTTAAACTTAATGGATTCAATTAAATCTACTTCGCCGACAGCGCATAAACCACAATATAATAAATTCATTCTTTAAAATTCACTCTATTTGTTTACCATAGCGACACTCTGCCGCGAGGTTCACTTAACAGTATTATATTTCATTCATATTATGACTCAGAATGCGCAAAATTTATATTATTTAAAGAATTATCTAATCGTTGCCACATGTTCTATTCAAATACTATAATAAAGCTAGAACGATGTATAAAAGAAATTAAGCAAACAAAACAAAAAATAAACAGTTTTTCACAGACGATTGAGTACTTCTCATTGAATTAATTCAGTTCTCACTTCGCGACAAGGCAAAAATACCAAATATCTGTATTAAAAATTACGAAGTAAATCTGAAACACTTATTTCCTCGAAAAAATTCCAGAAAGGATTAAACATGATTTAATTCGCAATAATAAATGAAGGCGTTATCTTTGCTGTTGCGAAGATAAGTTTCTCTAGATTGGCAACAAATCCACTATTCTGCTGTTTCAAATGTAAACAAGCAATGACCACCATCAAAAACATTATTAGGCATTGCGGCACTTAAACAACTTTAAAATTGTTGATTCTAAAAATATTACATACAGATTTACTAAAAGCATAAAAACCTTAACTGGAAGATAAGAACAACATAATTAAATCATTTTTAAAGCAAAAAATGTACAATTTAGAAACGTATAAGAGTAAAGAACCTCAGATCACTGAACCGGGTGGATATATATATAAATAACAAAGTGGATATATATATATATAAATATATTTATATACGTTTGATGCAGCCCATTGCAACCAAAATACGATGTGCACATCTACATGTTATAGCAGTCCTATGTACAAAACTTCAATGTTCTGAGGCTACTCGTGTTTGAGTTATGCGAGATACGTAGGTACGTACATACGTTCGTACAGACGCCACGAAAAATTGTCTTCAGAATTCATTTTAAAGCAGTTTTATAATTTTTTGGGGGAAAATAGTCTTTTATTCTGTTCTTGTTTTCTTTGGGGAAAATAGTCTTTTATTCTGTTAGTCTTTATTCTGTTCTGTACTTACGTACACATATCATGTAAAAACATTGTTAAATTTCATTCGATAGCGGTCAAAATGGATATTTTCGTTGAAATATGCTGCCTGAAACTTTTTGCGATTACAATACTTTCTTTTTACTTCGTACAAGGGAGTAAAAATCGTATATGTCAATAAATTTATTCTATTAACCTGACATATTTTTCTCACAATAAGCTTCATTTTTACTTTAACATATAATCTCGCAAATTTAAAGTATAAAGAAAAAAATAATTTGATGAAAGAGAACTATGAACACAAGATATGCAAAGTGTTACGTAGTAGTAGGTAAATTAAATGGTACTGCTCCATTATCGGGATCGGATTCAGGAATGTATGTATGCATGCAAGTGCGTATGTATGTATGTGCGTATATGTGTATATGAATACATACATACATTCGTACGTACATATATGGATACGTACATGAACACATCCATCCATACATGTGCACATACATACATTCCTGAATTTGGTCCTGACATTATTTCCGCGCACAAATTAAATATCTATTATTTCACGCAGTGAGAATAACTGTTTTTTTTATAAATAATAACAAAGCTGCCAAAGTTCGTAAAAGGTATCAGCTATATAAAATTTTAATTTATACCTACATTGTCAAAAAAGTTAAATTAAAATTTATATTATAAGAAGTGCTTTATAGACTTAAATCGCTCCTTTGGTTAATCAATAGTAAATTGATTAAATGTGAAAATTAATTAAAGATCTGATGTTTTACTAAATGACAACACTCTAAGAAGCTGCTCTTCCTGAGTGCGCATGGAAGGTAAATGAAAGATCTTACATTTCACGGTGTGGCAACTTTCGCCACCTTTTCGATTCTTTACTCATCCACCAAATTTTTGAAGCACATTCATGTCTGCATTTTTTTTTTTTTTTCTAATACGGGATTTTAATCGCTAAGTTTAAAAAAAAATACATCTCGGAAAAAAAAAATACGTCTTCTTTGAGGTCTAATAATTAGAACAAAGGTAAACAAATAATTTGCAAGCAAGTGTTAGTCTTTTTGAAAAATTTTTAGATTTTTTGAGTATGGCAAAGGAAACGAGATCTATCAGCCGAAGGGCAATGAATGTCTCCATGGACGACTCTCTAAGTAAAATGTACTCATGTTCATGTTACACATAGGGGAAATCACAAAATTCAACCAGTTCGTTTGTTTGGGTTCGAATATGAGTCGAAATAGCGATAATCAGATATCTTAGCCAGGAGGCCTTTGATTGGGTTTGACAAATTTGGAATCCTAATAAATAGTATTTAATAAATATAATATTATTAAACGAATCGGATTTATGTAAACCAAATAAAATTCTTATGTCGAACGCAACTAAAACTCGATATAACTTACACTGATAAACTGATGTGTAATAAAACTGATAAATTAAAATACTAAACGGAATATACATCAATTCTACATAGATAATTTTTTGTAATGTATTTCCCTGGGAATGTCTGGCCGCACAATCCTGATTATATATACCCTTATTTTAAGGTTATCACATATCTGATGGTTTGAATTTTACCTAAAAACACAAAGAATTCACAGAATTCAGTAAAATTAATAACTTTATTTCCCTGTAGAAAATTCTCTGAATCTTTTCAAATATAAAAGCACACGCGCCAAGCAGTTTGCTTTAAATAAATATATGCAGCAACGAGAAGATGCGCTTTTGACAGCAACTCGTTTCGAAAATCGAAAATTTTTCTAAATGTAAGAGATTTGTCGCTTAAATTAATTTTTCATTAAAAAAAAAAAAAAAAAAAAAAAAATAGAATCGCATATTATTAAAAGAATTTTATTAATAATTCAGATTCTGAAAACAAGAACATTGTTGTTATGAAAAACAAAGAAAAAATAAACAACATATTTCATTCAACGGGGGCCAACTTTGGCGCATGAACTTTTCAACATAAAAATATTTGAAGCATGTTATGGATAAAGGTTTATTTGATTATGGCAAAGTACTCGATGGTTATTTGCCTAAGGTGAAGGATGCCTTCGTTCGAGGACTGCCTAACGGAAATTAGCTTGCATACATGTTACACATAAGGAAAACTAAGAATATCATCCTGGCATCCAGCCCGTTTGCCGGGATTCGAAACCCGGACAGAACCACCAGTTGTTCCGTTAGACTCCGCTCAGTCGCTGGTGGGCTGTCCGATAACGGAAAAGTTCAAAATTTCATATTTGAGGAAAAGTGCTAGCAAAGTATAATTCGAAGTTATTGCCATTTCAGTAATGTGAAGAGATTTCAAGAATTTTAAATTATTTTATTTAGCTTATGACAAACTAAATAAAATAATTAAACATTCTTCAAATCGCTTCTCTTAACATACTGGTAGTTTGACCTGCATTCAAACCCCCGTGAACAAGCTGATTGCTTGGGCGTTTTTATGGTTTTAACTTTTTGTAGTGCGAGATTGTTTCCATTAGAAAATCTGTCACGAAAGCATACCTTTCCTTAGAGCGATCGCCTTCACGTGCTTAATAACCTAACAAGCCAAACCAAACACAACCCGAGCGAGGACTCGTAGTCAAGGCACGTCATCATGAAAAGCTAACTAAAATTGGCTCATATTCACATTAAACATGGGCAGCAAAATTTCGCTAAAACTGGTATGCAGGCAATCCATTCGTCAGGATTTGAACCCGCTTCAAACTATTAGTATTCAATAATTTTACCGCTACTTCGTTGGCGGCCTTTTGTAGTATCTACAAGAAAAGTAATCGCAAAGACACAATCATTGCGTACCGACGGATGAATTAAGTTCGGAATTTAAAGAATAACTTTCATTCGTGCTATTGCTGTTAGCATTGACATTTGGACAGATGTTAATTTATTTTAAATTCTTTTAATGTAATTAATTTATATCTTTAAATAATTGATCTTCGGACTGTAATTTTTGTGCGGAGTATAACTGACCCTTTCGTACACTAACTGTTTTAATTAATTTACACTCCATTAATTTTAAGAGATTTTATATCGATAGATTTCTTTCCAAAAATGTTTCAAGGAATACATATTTTTTTCTTTAGATTTCAAAACATTTTGGATTTAAAATCTTAATAATAAAATTTTTAAAACAAATATTTCTAGAAATTCCTTCGGCGTATTCATTTATTCCATTTAGTTGAAGTTTCGAGTAGAATATCTTCCTTTCAACATTCACATAATTTTTATATGTCAGTTCGCCATTTCTACGGAGCATAGAGCCACACATACGAGTACAAAACTCAGGCATGCTGAAAGTACAGTTTTAACGTTTAAGAATGTAAAAAGAAGAATATACCATTATAATAACGCGCATTTGAAATACGAAGGCAAACAAGAAAGCTGGTTGCAACATTTTATATTTTTTCCTGACGAATCAGAAATTGTAATCCTTCTTCAATACAAAAATAAAATATTCTATAACATATAGGCATAAAGGCGTCCTCCGTTACAATTCTTATTTTTTCTTGTTTCTACTAAAATTCGGCTATGTACTATAACAACGTCGAATCCTGTTTGACTTTCATTTGTATAAAGTACCACAAGGCAAACAGTTATAAAACGATTTATCTTCTTTCGCAAACTTTTAGTCAGCACACAGATAATACATACCTGCTGTCTGACAAAGATACCTCACTCTAAGGACTTTTTCCTAAAGTGCTCTTTTCAAAGAGACTTCACACCCTATTAAGACTTTTGTGTCAACTGACAGCCGCCTGCAGAAAGGTAGGGAAAGGAAGACCAGATCGCCTCGTCTAAACACGTCTTAAGCAATCTTCGCGAAATTCGGGCTTCGTGTATACACGTCTTAAGCATTTTTCGTGCGATTTGAAATTCGTGTAAAGACGTCTTAAGCATTTTTAAAGAAATTCCAAAAACGTTTAAACACGTCTTAAGCAGTTAAAGGGTTAAAGGCCGAAGGCAAAGATGGATTGGAATTAGGATCGTTAACTAGAACAGAAAGATTGTTTTGAATGTGAAATGCCTCTAGAAAATCCAGTTCTCCAATCGAAGATGTTTTTTGAATAATTTTGGCAGCATAAAAATTGAAAGTGTGATTTTCGGACCAAGAATGTTGAGGAACAGAAGACTTCTGTGTTTCCTTTTTTCTAACATATGCCTCATATTCCTTGACGCGAAATTTTAAAGCTCTCTTAGTTTGGCCAATGTAAATTAAACCACACTGGCAAGGAATCCTATAAATATCCCATGAATTCATATCCGGAATGGGGTCCTTGAGTATGGAATTCGGAGTTTTATTGATGGGAGAATAAACGACCCGAAAGTTACATTTATGCAAAACATGTGCAACTTTATAGATAATTGATGGAAAGAAGGGAATGACAAGATTTTATAATAATAATAATAATTTATAATCTCCTAAAACAAGAGTGTGCCTTTTAGTGAGTTGAGATGAGAATTTTTTAAGTGCTTGATTAATAATGTTGGGTGAATAGCTATTGCTTTTAAATAATTTAGTTCTTCATAAAGGGATAGTTTGGAGGAGCAAACTTGAAGAGCAAAGAAAACATAGGAATAAAATGTAGCTAAATATTGTTTAGTCGGATGATATGACTTTAAATCATGTTATTGTTGTTTGACTTCTGAATTAGTATTTGTTCGGCGTGTTATTGTGTCTTAATTAATAACTCAGTGTAAGCGAATTGAGAAAAGAATAAATAAAATTAAGTGATTAACTTACAGTATAATTATGAGAATTGCGTATAAATGAGCTGGTTGAAAGGTTTAAATTACATATTTTACATTAATTAATAAATGATTTAAAACCATGGAATAAGATTTGTGAAACCTTATTTAATACTGTGGCAGTGGCGTTTTCCAAACCTTCATTTAGAAATTGACGCCTTCAAGGGTTTAATGATCTTTACACAAATGAGAATGCCTAGAAATCCCCTATCTTTTCATCTGCGTATTCTAGCACTATCTCATCGGTTTAAGACAGTGCTTACAGTGCCACAGTAGCCGGGTTTATGTTTAAGCAAAACAACTTTTTATTCAACGAATTTGGTCATACTTTCATCGTGGTCCCATGCAACTGAGCCTTGTGACGTTTGCATTGAAGTCACCTTTTACGGTCTCCCTTGCATTCTCGATGTTGACAGAGTATGCTTTGTAGATCACCAAATAGTTACTCTCTTTCAAATGTCTCTATCATTGAGTCACTGAAGTCAGACTAAGAATTTCTTCATTCTATGTATTACCGCACATTTTCTATGACCTCTGAAAGTTCTTCTAGGATAATTATACTTATCCTGTTTAGGAAAATACCAACACTCTTTTGTTAAATGTCTTTTCTACATATATGACAAGATACATTTTCAAATCTGTCCGAATTTTGAGAACTAGAAGCATTGGGATTAATTTTTGAGTGTATTTATCTGAATATTTTGAAACAATTCATTTATTTTATCTCTTAACTCTTGAATAATTTTTTTTTGTTCAAATTTTTCTTTCATCAGAGTATTAATCTATAAATTTTGCTCAGCACCAATACTATTCAGATAAAGGTTTGGTCATTCAAAGCATTTTCTACGTTACTAGTTCTACTGCCTTGTCAAACGAAGATGGGCCTTACTTTCTAACTTCAATCCTGATCCTCTAAGAGCCTCAAGAAATTTAGTAAGTTTCATATTTCCTTTTAACTTATGCAGGCTAGGATTTTCAACAGAATCTTCATTAATGTCATTGTAGCTGCAGTGATTATCTCCTCAGCTAATTCTGTGACAAATTGATTACATTTTTGGGAAATATTTTCGAATTTTTGTCGAATGGCCTGAAAAGATTCAGCTTGAGCTAATTTATCTTTTAGTAATGTCTCTAAATTTTCAAAATTGTTTTCTTTAGCTGCTCTTGAGTGATTGACCAAGAAATGTAGATCTTTATCCCTACAGTTTATTTTTAGAATAATCAACTTTTTCTCATTGGCACACTTTTCAAGAACTGCCACACTATTTATCTGATCCAAGAAAAAATTCACATTCTGAGAAACATTACCGGTAAATGTGGGCAAGGCAGAAGCTAAGGAAGTTGCCATTATAGTTGTTTTACGTCTTAACTTTGACATTAGATGAACTATAGTGTTACTTATGTTATGTATATTTATCTTACAACATTCAGTTTCAAACAATTTAAGATACACATCATTTTTCATAAATACTTAGTACCAAATTTTGTAACATACATAAATTATCATTTATCAAACATGAATATTTTGGCAATTATCACTGTAAGGATAAAAAAATTTTTGATAATTTCTTAATCAATTATAATATGCTTCAACACACTTTACCACATGTATGAACTCAGAACCTTCCCTTAGGCAGATAGCTCTCGAGTGCTTTGCCATAATCAAATAAACCAAACCAAGCCAAACTAAATGTATTACACGACATTTATATATTGTATTGTTGATCATAGAACCACAGTTTCAATTAGGAAACGAATCACAAAAGGTTCAGTCCTCTTAGACCGAGCTAATTTTCGTTACGAAATACGCTCTACCATAATTTTAGACAGAATGATTGAGTTGACCTAGACGAAACAGAAAGATCTAGAAGTTCAAAAAGAAATTATGATGTTAACAGCTAAGTTTCTTTTCAGGGAAAAAGTCTGATTTCATTGTCTTATCGATTTTCATTTTAATTCAGGATTAGGATTATTCAATTATGGCAAAGCATACGAGGGCTATCTGCTTAAAGGGAGAGATGCCTTTGTGGAGGACTTTCTAAGGGAAACTGGCTCGTATACTCGTTACACATGGGGAAAACCACGATTCATTATATCGGAATGTGTGTGTGTGTGTGATTATGGCAAAGCCTCGAGGGCTATCTGCCTAAGGGGAGGGATGCCTTCGTGGAGGACTTTCTAAGGGAAACTGGCTCGTATACACGTTACGCATGGGGAAAACCACGAAAACGCCCATGCAGCCAGCCCGTTCGCTGGGATTCGAACCTCGGACCGAGCTACCAGTGTTCAGCGTCTTTACCACTCGGCCGCTGGTGCGCTCCAGTGTAATTTAACCCTGGCTGTTTAAATACAAAAGGCATAGAAGTGAATTGGGGGACTTCCTACCCTCCATGTAATCAAGTACAAGACTACAGCTACAGCGCGGTTTCAGGATGATGAAACTATATATTCACCAGAATAAAAAGCCTCCTAACTACTTTTTCAAGATTTGCTGTACTTCGTTCCCGTATTTATTTTAAAGATATATGATTAATTTGATTATTCGTATTAAATGTTTAAATTGTCAAAACTCTAGAAGTTAGAAGTATTTCATTTACATTTATGCAATTTTTGGTAAATATATTTAAAGGTATTCTTGCTACCATAATTTCTTATTATTTTAATCCAATTTCCTCCTAGAAGCCTAGTTTAAAAAAGAATTTCGAATCTATAGTTAACTGTATTTAAAAAATTCAGTTACTAAATGATAGGATGTATTAGTACTATTTAGGTATTGCATCAATTTTCGAAGATTTGCTTGTCTAATCTCAATGGGCTGTTTACCTTACGTTAAGATTACATTTTCTTTAAGTGTTAGGATTAAGCACTCACTATACAACAGTTCGCAGTCTTTGTTAATGAGAATGATATTTGGCATCATTCTTACACTATGCTATTCAGATATGTAGGTGTGTATTAGGTAAGACATTTTAAAGAATGTTGAATTTATTCAATCCATTAATACATGGTATTTATTGAATTACATTCAGTTAATATTTTATTCAGTTGTGTATTTTATTGTTATGCTAAAACTACCAGTCCTGTAAATAACTCCTACTTAACAATTGGAAACATTAAATGACTCTTTTACGCAGGTTAAAAATAATACAGTTATTAAATCTTGAAAAGTTATAATATCAGAACTATGAAACATGTAGGAAAAAAACTGAATGGTATTCATGTAATTAGCTAAAGTAGATTCTTTTACCTTTAAAATGGAAAAGAGTTGAGGTAAATCCGGTTTACTAAGTGAAAAAGCTTTATGAATAAATTTTTCAGTGCCCAAGTCAAAATCATGATTAAGTTCCTACCAGCAGTTAAAAATTAAAGATCTGTTTATTTGTGCTCTTTAGACAAAATTTTCACGTTTCAGCTTGATATCCTGAAGCTTTTTAAATTTCGCCCATATACGTTAAAGGACATTGGCAAGATATGCTAGAAATTCCCCAAAAGTTAGAATTATAGAAGAGATCTTATACGGATCGAAAAGGAATTTTATTGATAGAGGAGTAAATGACTTGAAAAATAAATTGAAGCATCCTAGCAACGTTGTAACTGACAGAAACAGGAAGCATGACGAGAAGACTTTTGGGATCATTTCTAAAACCGAAATATCTCTTATGAATGTAAAAGGAAAATTTTTTAAACGCTTTGTCAGTGAGAGGGGGATAACATCATCTGTCAGTGGTAATTTTTACTTTTATGGCACTTCCAATAAAAGAGCACCGAAACTTTTTTCAGTGCTCTTTTATCTAATGCAATAAAAGACATGGTAATAAACAAAAATTTTATCAACAACTTTCGGCTATTTACATTCTTATAATTAAAAAAACACAATCGAGTTTCTTTCAGTGCATGCGCTAGAAAACAGTATAAAGACTACTGATGATTGATTGAATTGAATATAATTATTTAAGACGTATATTCCTTCAAATATAGCCCGGCAATGGCCGAGCGGTGATGCTGAACACTGGTAGTTCGGTTAAAGGTTCAAATCCCGCGAACAGGCTGGCTGCATAGGCGTTTCCCCATGCGTAACGTGTATACGAGCCAGTTTCCGTTAAAAGGTCCTCCACGAAGTCTCCCTCTTTAGGCCAATAGTTCTCAAGTGCTTTCCCATAATCAAATAAATCAAAAAATCATTCTCTAAATATATGATATTTTTAAGTGCTTGTGGTAGTATTCTTTTGCTCACGTTCAATTATTCTTCTCAATATTTCATTCAGAACATCCAAGGAAAATCATTTAATAGCAACAAAAAAAAAAAAAAAAAAAAAAAAAAAAAAAAAAAAAAAAAAGGTCACAAGCGTCTTTATAAGAATCTTCTGAAACTAATCTGAAAGATAACGAAATATCTGAATTTGAAATTTCTTGGTAATGCTGAAATTATTACGGCTTGTGAAAGCAAAAATTCAAAAAACTGTGGACAAGCACTTCACCAGCTGCGAGATTAAAATATGCCGTAACAACCCTCTCAGAATAAAAATTTTGTTAAACTATATCTAGAAGATGAAAGTATTAATATTCATTAGTATTTACTTCTTGATAAAATAAGCATTTCAGAGCTCATAAAAAGTGTAAAGAACTGGATGAATCGAATATTGTAAAATGATAAATGTTCATTTTCAAACAAAGAAATATTTGATTCTTTTAATTAATTATCATGCGCTCAGTAATTCTGTAATATACAGGTCTATACCATATTGTGTGATTTTCAGTTATTAATATGCGAAAAGAAAGAAATTGCTTGGTAAAAGTATGTTTCCGAAGTTTAAAACTAAAGATTAAGACATGAAAGGTAGAAAATGTGCATTCTTAAAGCAAACTGAAGGAGTAGTATTATATCTTTACGGCTTAATCTAAGTATCCTAAAAAAATGAGCAAAGTAATGGGAAGCAGGTAATTAAAGGAAAATATTAATTGTCTATTGCAGAAAACTTTAAACATATCTTTACTTCCTTGTACGAAATATTGTAATCACGAAAACTTCCGGGTATCATATTTCAACGAAAACATCCATTTTGAACGCTATCGAATGCAATTTAATGTTGTTTTTGCGTGACATCTGTACGTAAAGACAGAATAAAGGACACTTTTTTTCCCAAACGGATTACAAAACTGATTTAAAATCAATTCAGAAGATAGTTTTTCGTGGCGTCTGTAGAATTATCAACAATTTAAAAGTTGATTAAGTGAAGCTAAGTCTTTTTTTTTTTTTTTTTTTTTTTTTTTTTTTTTTTTTTTTTTTTACCATAGCAGCTATATTGGTTTACATTTGATACTTAGCAGAAGAGTGAATTAAGTCTTTTTGCCCCTTCAGTGCCTTTTCGCGAGTGGGACCAAAAGGAAACTTTTAGTTTCGTGCACAGAAAAATCTGTCTTCTTGCCTGCTCGCCAAACTTCTTGTTTTTGCAATTGTAAAAGTTTTTTTTTAATTGTTTTAATTATATTTGGTGTTTTAGGTTTCTCTGTATCTTTCAATATTTGAAGATATTTTGAGTTTTTATGCATTTTTGCCTTGTCGCGAAGTGATACCTGAATTAATTCAACGAGAAATATATCTCTAATGAAATTCGTGGAAATAAGTTTAAACTAAATTCAGGAAAAAATGTATATAATTTAATATTCCATACAAGGAAGTTATGTGGTGAACATTTCAGATTTTTCTTTTAGTGAAAATAATGAGCAGCAATTGTTTTAAATACTTTTTCCATTCATTTAATCAATTAAGATAACCCGTTTTTCTAAAATATATATGCCTGGATTTGGTCATATAGCAACGCATCAGAGCTAAACATTACCAGATAATATTCTACATATAAGCCAAAAAATTCATAAACATGAATTATTTGATAGCTAATGACAAATGATCAGAGGAACCCGATCATCGATGACAAGTTTTCCAGCGAAATGCAAAAGTTTTTTGAAACATCCAAATTTAGTTAATTATCTTTGCTCATTTTAAATTTTGTAGTCACATTTATTTAATAGTTATTATTTAAAGCCATGTATTTCTAAATGAAAAAAAAATGCGTTTACTGTTTTTTTTTTTTTTTTTTTTTTTTTTTCTTTTTTTTTTTTTTTTTTTAGTTTTTGATGTAGATCTATATTTTCCATAATTTCAATGTTTTATCTTCTCATTTTTTAATAAAATTGCAATTTACACCTTATTTGAGCTCTGATTTAGGGAAAATTGCGGTTGATTCCGCCCATCAATTACGCCTTCCTTTTAATTTTTTTAGCGTTTTAACTATAAAATTTAAAATTAGTTAATTACAATCCTATAGATGGGGAACTGGAGAAAAATTTGTGTCCAAAAGCAAACGTTCTCTCAGGATTTGCTGACCTTTAAGAATTCTTTTCTTAAAACGCACTCTTCGGTCAAGAAAATACTTGCACAATTTTCACATTGCTAAACATTACACACTCTTCGTTTAGGTTCATTATAGTTAAATGCTTTTACAATTTATTTATGTTACATTCATTACACATATTTACACAAATGGAAATTACTGTCATTATTTTGCAAATATTTTACTTTCAAGCTGTAAATAACTTTATTTTAGCTAAAATTAAACTGAAAAATCTGTTTTCTAAGATTGTATAAGAATGCGAAAATCTAAAGGAAATTACGGTTGACGATAGAAAAAATTCTGTGACTAATAGAAAATATAGAAAAAATTCTGTGATGACTAATAGAAAAATATAGAAAAAATTCTGTGATGACTAATAGAAAACATTTTGTGACGAAATCCTCGCTTTACGATTGAGGAAACTGATCCTGTAAATGAATCACATAGTTCATCTAAAAGAAAATTTAGAGATGTTTTATTAAATAATGAATCTGAAGAAAAAAAGTAATTAATAAAATGAAAAGAAAAGAAAAATCAGAAAGGATTCAGATTTTAACGATCGCCCAAAAGGATGTTTTAAGGTTTTTTATGCTCTTGTTGAATTCACAGTCTACCATTCTCCTGTTGCATTCACTCCTGTCAAGCCATTTCTTTTTGTCCTTTTAGATTTTATATTAAGTACCATTTACTTCCCACTTACGCCATAGACAATTCAATAGCAAAACGACAAAAAATTTAAAAGCAGCATATAAGTAGAATTCTTGACGCGGTTTTAAGTTTTAGCATGTATATTTTTCTATTCTTTACCATCTTTTCTCAGTTTATCATATCAATGTTAAATTTTCTTAGTAAGATTGCTTGCCAAAAAATGTATTTTTTATTATTAACGTCTTATTTGTTAACTTTATTTATTAAATATTACATTTCTTCAAACATATGCCGCATGAAGTTCAACAGCAAAATCACAAAAGTATTTAAAAACAGCATACCTTTAGAATTTTCTATAGACAGTCTATCGCGCTACAGATAAAAATGTTTTATTATGTTAATTTTTGTCACTCCTAGCTTTTAGATCGTTGAGTTTGTGAATCAAAAATTCACTAAAATTTTTCAAAATATGAAATATGAAATTCGATGTTCAAAATTCGTGTTTCCTACTGCGCACTTTCGGGTAGAGGACAATGTTAATGTATTTAGATACGGTCGCGTTCTTTTAATACGATAAATATACATACATTACGTGCAGATTCATCATTATTTAATTTCTGTAAAATAATATAGGGCAATAATATTTGGCGGCACCAAATAAAAAGTGATATAGTCTTTTATAGTGAATCGAGGCAAAATCCAGTTTCCAGACTAATAGCCTTTTTGAGCTAAAAAGCCTCAATAATATATCACTCGATTATGAAAAAAATAATAAAAATTCTTTCGTATTATAGGACAGAGGGGAATGAAGCTTGGAATGTATCCAAAGTAAATTTAGGCAGCTGAAAAAGTTGCAGTATACGTCTACAACCCTCTAAGGACCCTCTAAGTGTTATGGACGTAAACTTCCGTATCGAAGAATGGCTTTCCCATTATCTATACATGAAAAATTTATCATATATCCTAATCAATCCGATTTTGGGTTGGATTCATTGGAAGAAAATAAGAGGAGGGTACAAATTGAAAGGTCATTTGGAATTATAATCAAGAAAAACAGAACATTTTATATAGATTTCTAGTGTAATAAAAATTATTTAAAAGCTGTATAGAATTATTATTGTGAACAATAAAAATTTTATATAGTTGAATTAGAAGTAAAAATTTAGGTAAAAGGTCGTCATCATTATTGAACATAGATTAGTTGATTCGTCAAGGGGAACAAAGCAATCATTATCAATTAATAATAACCAAATTAAGTGAGAGTGTTTCTTCTTTTTTCAAAGTAAGAATCAAATTAAGTATTTTGCTAGAGTTAGATCATAAGTTATGAACAATATTATATTACTAGAAAGAAATTAGTCTGACTGAGTCATAACATTTGTCATAAATAAAATCTAAAATGAACATGCGCAAGATATTTCTGTAAATTTAGAGTACTCGTTAAGAAAAGAATATATATATAATACAGAAAACGATTGAAAGAGAAGGAGAGATGTTACTCTAATCTAAAACCTTTTACTTGTATATATATATATGTGCGTGTGTGTGTGTTTGCGTGTATATATATATACATATATTCAAAATAGAAAGAGAGAAAGATTACTTAATCTTACAAAAATATCGCACAATGAAATAAATTACTCCGAATTCAGCCATCTATTATATATTCATTAATTGAAGTTTTCGAAATTCTAAAACTAAAAATGCCTCGCATTTTAAGTTAAATGGAATTGAAATACTTTTCAATAAGGCAAAATTAGTGATAAAATTATGAGCAAGTTTGTGCTAAATGACTGCTATGTCTCATTTTAATTGCAAAAGGATTCTGAAATAAATAGCTCAGTTTAATTCACTAGTTATTTGAATAAATTTCCTTTTCCTCCGCCCCCTTTCGCCGATTAATAAAATCACAACGGTGCTAAAAATATATTTGATTTCTTGCAGTCGTTAAACTCAGTTTATAATTGTTCATCGACATACTAGATGGCAGCACTAGCGATGTGATCTCCTTTTACTTCTTTAGGTTTCCTGAATAGTAAATAACTTTTTTTTTTTCTCGCCGATATACAACTATACAACTTTTCATGCTCGCTTCGATATTTTCATACAAAAATAGTATTTTTCTTAAGGAATTTTTATCCATACCATATAACTAGAAGGCTTAATTTTAAACCGTTTTTACCAAAATGAAAGATACTGTGTTATGAAAAGAGTATTTTCAGTAAAAATGAAGAATTAATAATAATAAGTTTAAGATCTTTCAATTATAATAATAGGTTATTGCTTTTAAAAACTTAAAGTGTACATTTATTTATTTGTAGAATTTCTCATCTCGTGTTCTGTTGGCAAAATGGTAAACAGCTCAACCAGCGCAAGTTGCAAGGCAATTGCAACTAAAGTCATTCAGCAGTTTTTAAGCGGTATGACTTAATTGTGGAATGCAGCTGAAATGTTTCATCAAGGAAAAAACTATCTTTAAGATATGTAAAACAAAGATTGATTTAAGTCAAAAATTTAAATTAAAGCCAATAACTACTTTGTTTTGATTTGTATCGTATTCAAAAATATCCGAATATGATTTCATTTTAGGAAATTAGTAAAATTCATCTTTTATATTTCTCATTGTTTCTTCTTATCATTTGCATTCCCCTTCAATGCTGCAATAACAAAGTTATTTTAATTTCATTACTATTTATTAATTTTTGGTGAGCACATTTTTGCGTTGTTCGGTATATAATGGAGAAAGGGAGATACAAAGCATACACCCTGTTTATATAATGTTTTATACTTTAGAGTAAATAACATTTAAAAGTTATCTAAACCCATAAGTTTAACTTAAATTAAGATCGTTGATCACTGCAATATTGCAAGATATCGCAATAAATTTCAATATTCAGGATACTATTGCAATAAATATTTGATGTTCAGTTTTTTTGAGTTTAATAACTTGAAGAGGATGTACTGCATAGTTAGAAGGATGACACACAATTTTATTCCTTGATAGCTTAATTCTTTTGACAAATATTCTTTTCCAATGCACATCATCATTATGCGTGCGATATACAATTTGTTTTTCTAGCAGTTTAAATCTTAAAAGTAAACAAAGCGGACCGCGTTTGCTAGCATCAAGCAAAGCGGGGAAAAAAGGAATGAGCAGTTTGTTGCAGTGGTACTTATAATTAAATTTATTTTATTTGACTGACTGAGATTTCATCGAATTGCAGGAATGATTACATAATTGAATTAATTTTGAAAAACGTACTTTAGAAAAAGTTGTTACTATTTTTAGAGTAGAAAAGGAATTTACCTAAATTAAAAAGAGGAATTAAGGGGGCTATTTAATTACAATTTGCAGTTACATATTTTTTATCTTATATATATATATATATATATATATATATATATATATATAAATTACTTCATATGTGACTTTTAGCAAAGGAGGTGCATCCATTGTTACGACTGTCGTCGCTTGAAATGGCGAGCTACAGTAAACTTGTTCGGACACTCTGTCTCGATAGGGGGTCATTCTGTCTTTCAACTCACTCGCTTCTCCATTGTCATAATTGATGGTGGTGAAAAATATTCTGTTACCAAGACAGTAAACCTGCAGTGTTTAACGCGAAACTGAGGCAAAACCTGCTGTCACTCTGAGGGATTTATTAGAGTCAAAGAAAGTCTATGTACAATACATATTCTTTGTTAGAGTGTTCTTTGTTGAAAATAACAGATCGGTGCTTTGCTCTACACAGCTAGGTTTTAGTATTCTTTAGAAAGTTCGATATGATCGCATCTCATTGGATTAGATGACCGTCCTCTCTGATCAAAGTATCAACTGATTTGTTAACAGAATTTTTAGCTGCAGGTTCTGTAAAAGAAGACACTCATGGGAATGAGTTACAGTTGGTAAGCGTAAATTATGCATAAAAAAATTAGACGGGAGATTTTCCTGGATATTTTATAGTATGTTCTGAGCATACTTATATCTGAGTTATTATGCACAAATGAGTGTTATATATATGTATGTATGTATTGTTACGTTATGTCCAGCTGCGGTAAGATACCTTCCCCGCAAAGCGGTTTTTTTTTTTGCCAGAAAGGGTTGCCAGATTTGGCAGGAAATCGCTCATTTGTAGACATTTGACGTCAAAATTAAAGATGTACCATAGATGGAGCGAGAACATTTTTAATAGAACGAATTCTTACCCGTTTTTCCCAAAATGTTTTCGAAGGCAGGCCAAAAGCTATATAAATCCTGCCTGTATGCAGATTAGCAGTTTAACGTGAAGAGTTTCTTGAGTGTTTTGAGTTCAGAGATTAGCCTGAGACCGAACGACGGAGTCGGAAGTTGTACTTTAGCGCTTTTCCGTGAAGCTGTCTTCACCCTTATAAACATATGTGTATATATTCATACATTTATATGCATATAGACACATATATGTTTATATATATATTACACACATGCTCATATGAGTATCTTCGTATTAAATTCATATAATAAATTTTCAGATAAATTTAATTTAAAAAGTGAAACTGGGAGTAAAATTAATTTTTTTAGTCCAAAGGGGCTTTGTCCTTGAAGGACTATCGTTTTCGTTTTGCAATTTTGCGTTGAATCACTATAAATGTCCGTTTCACTTTTCAAACTGTTGCCACCAAATTTTAGAGTCCTGCATTATATTTGAAGAAATTAAATAATAAAAAATCTGCATTAAATGTATGTATATTTCTCGCATTGTGATAAAACAACGGTACATAAGGCCATCTAATTTTGAATGACGTAATCCTACTGTGAATATGGGCATGTAGAAGCCCAAATTTGAAATTTGGAATTTGTTTTATGATCGATTTCATATTTTGTAAAACTTTAACGAATTTTTGAGTAGCAAACTAAACGATTTGAAAGCGAGTAATGGCAACACACTACGGAGGGAAAAAAAAAACTTTTTTTTATCTCCAACGCGGGGAATTGTATATCCGGAAACTCTAAATATATGCTCATTTTAAAATTGTTTTAGTATATTGTTGTTGAATTGAATTTTATGCTTTAAGTGCAAAGAACATTTAATAAATGAAGGTAAGACACAAAAGGTTGAAAAAATGTCCCTTTGGGCGTAATGTAAAATCTGAAAGATTTGAGTGTTTTTTTTTTTTTTTTTTTTTTTTTTTTTTAAATTGTGTATATACGTATCAGAACAGATTTTGAAACGGAAAGCCAAAACTTATTCTTAAATGCTTTTAAAAATAATAATACTCCTACATTGCGTAAGAAGATTAAAAGAGAAAATGATACTTAATTTGTTTTGAAAGAATTGCATTTCAGTTTGGCTTCACTGAAGGTAAAAAAGGAATTGCAAAAATACGTACGATTAGTCGAAGAATTATTATTAAACAACAAGCTATTTTTAGTATTTAATGAGAAGCATTAAAATAAAAGGTCATCTTTCGGACAAAAGTTCCTAATTCGATGGTAGTATTATAATTTTAAATCCTCTTTATTATTATCTCAAAGTGTAGAATAAGTTTTTAAATTTATGAACTTCGAACTTCTTTAATTAGCGACGTTAAGTTTCGCTATAGCTTAAAAATATTAAATTAAAATATAAGCTAAATTATGTTATATTATATTTATAATTAAAATTAAAACAAAGCTACAAGCTCTGATTTTTTAAAGGTATTAACTGAACTGCACTTGCATACTTAGTCAACTTAACAGAAAGTAAAGCAAAACTAATTTATTTTATTAATAATTATTCTAACACTCATTTGATAGCTGCATTTCGATTGTCAACTTTTAAAAAATGAAATGGAAATACGAACGAATAAAACAAATGTAAAATTGGACAAAATATCTTCAATTTATGTTCTCCATTCAATAAGCTATACTTAAAATACACCAGGAAGCAAAGACAATAAATAACTCTATTTTCTCAAATATTTCCATGGTTTGATAAACTTTTGTTTTAATTGCAAACAAAGATAACAAAATGCAAATTCATTGCAAAAGTGTCTTAAATCATTTTTTTTTTTTTTGCTCCGAAAAGTTACTGACAATTACCATTTCTCTAAATAAATGAGACACTGGAAACGAATTGTTTCGGTGCGACGTTAAAATTGTAATTAATTTAAAAATAAATTATTCCTTTTTAAAATGTATATATTTCAAGAAAGAATAATGAACACTTTTGAATAGTTGACCCTTTGACTTGTTGACCCTTTGACTCCTAAGGGGACATATATGTCTCACTAAAAGTTCAAAAAGGAGAAAGAGAGATTCAAACTTCATTCAAGAGAAAAATTCGTTCAGGAGGAGTAGAGAAAGCAAAATCATCTGAATGTTGGGGATCATCTTCCAATAGCCGGAAAATCAAGACTTCGCTGTGCTTGTTACACACAAATGAACATATATGAAAAGAACAAATATGAGTTGCTCAATGTAAAATGTTGGGTTATGCAAAGAATGCTTTACTCTGTACCATACGATGTAAATCTATTCCATAAAATAAAGTTTTCTAGAATAATATATGTGCTTATTTTAAGTCGATTGCTACGTTTGGGACATATGTGTCTCAACATTAACTAAGGCTGGGTTGCTTGAAAACCAACCGTTTGCCAAAAAACTCCCAAATGCTAAATTTACTTAATTTATAACATATTTTGTTCACTTCGATTGAAAAAGGGGTATTTTTTTAACTTCGGAATCAAAGGGTTATATTTAACAATATTGTTGTAGTTTTATTAATATTACTTTATGAATCAAATAGATTTTGATAAAGAACTTTCTTCAGAAATTTAAATTAATTGTAGTAAAATTTTAAATTTTTTAAATAATTCCATTTCGGAATTCTATATCTTTCGTTGTAAGGTTTCGCTTAGTTTGAATAATCAATTATTTTAATTTTGGTATCTTTACTGAAATTCTTATTTCCCTTCGCATTTCATCGCCAGGATGAAATTAAGTTAATTGAAGAGAGTATTTAAACAGACGAAATACGAGAAGTTTATACAGAGCGTGATTTGGCTAGTGTAGCGCACGTTCGCTATTTTTCCCTCTAGCTGTTAATCTTAGTTACTGCTACGCATTCTGGAAGTTTATTAAGTCTATCGCCGGTGTAGGCTATTGAGTCAGCCTACACCGGCAGCTTTAAGTAAATTGCGTTGTCTAGCATTACTATTTAACATTTTGAATTATCCTCACCTCAAGTTCCTCACCGCAAGTAGTCGGTGTTATTGTGAGCACGATGTACGTGCCCTCTTGTTAAAGAGTTTGAGAATAAAAGGGCTATTTACACCCTTCTTCTCTGCTGCTATTCTTCACACCTGTGAAGAGAAGTCGCCAGGATACCTACTAAGATCCTATCACTTGCATGATAGAGGAAAGAGTACGATCTTACATCGTGCAGATTTTTCATCAAAAGAGGAAGAAGAAAACTATCGCTCTCAACTCAGATTTTTCAGGGTTTGGTTGAGATTTTTACATTAAAAGCCTATTTCATCTAGGTTAATATACCTGCATTCCAATTTTAAATCATTTTTGTAAATTTTTACGGATAAATCTTTCAGTAATTTGCAAACGATAGAAAATATAAATTAAAAAAATTAATAGTAAAATGGCATATTATGTCTGAAACGATTCTTGATCTAACCAAATTCACCAAATTATAATCAGAAATTTTTTTAAATCTCCATTTAAATCTCCACAGAGAAATAAACATCTTATAAAAGAAGAAAAAAAATAGGAACTTGAAAAAAAAATATTCCCGTGACTCATTTTGAATGATTTAGAAAAAAAGCAAGAACTGGATAAGAAGAAACTAAACAAATCCTTATGTTATGCATCAATAGCATAATAATACATAACAAAAATATCGAATCTAAAATAGCATCTATGGGACCGAAGAAAGAAGACGCAGAATCGTACAATTTCCGCTCTGTTTCGATAGCATTATATAAAAGTTCATATCCCCGCAATTTCGTCTGATTGTAAACGAAGGAAAGGGACTAGCTTATGCCCTTTCTTTGAGATGTCAGTGTTCATATTTTGAATTTGAATAATAAATAAGTAATAAACAATAAATAAGTAATAAAAAATTATATTGATGTGAAATAGTTTTCAAGATTATAAATGAAAAATTTTTTTAACTTAACATTACTTATTTAAGGAAAGCATTAAAACGGCTTCATAAAGATTCGTATTTTTCAAATGTTAAGCCTTAAATAATCACTAGTCAGTGTTTCTCAAATTTTGGTCTTAGTGTGAAGACCAAAGGCTAGGATTACGAGATATTTTCATTTGAATGCAATATTTGGTGCCTCAGAATGATTGGTAAGTAAACAAAAGGAAATGTCTAACTTTATATGTAGCGGTTAAATATCAGCTGTGGATTCAAGACTTTATTATGAAAACTCCTATAGCGAACCTTAACAAAAGTGCTAACTCTTCACTTCTGTAAAGTAAGTATTACGACAATTTTTGAAGCAAAGTAAAGCAAACAAAAGAGAAAAGTCTCAGCTTTGATTTCCAAATCCTCATCACGTTCTTTTACAAGTGGTGCTATCTATCGGATAGACCGTTATTTATTGATGGTGCAAATGCGGGTTATATGAGGCATGTATATATTGACGCTATAACTTCTAGTTTTATTGCAGGACGTCATTTTATGGCAACTTGACAAAATATCATTTTTTACGTTTATTTTCAGGATGATTATCAAGTAGAACTTATGCTAAGGAGGTGATTTTTTTTTTTCTTTCAGGTTCCTTTTAGTAAAAGCAGGAGGGAAACTTTCGAGCATATAAAATCTGTAAAAGTTTAGGATGAAATGGCTATTCATTTTTAAAACAGAAGTAGCATTTAATTACTTAATCATATTCCACAGAATTTCTTAGACATATTTTTCAATCATTTTCCACTAATCCATATTACTTAATCATATTCGTATGATAATTTTCTAATTCATTTTACCATTTGTTATTAATTAAAGGTTTATGTAGCGTACTAAGTAACGTGCTGTATAATTAAATAGAGTATGATTTGTGAGAGGAAAAAATTCCTTAATTTGAAAATATAGAATACTGATTTAAGTCAAATTTCAAAGGTTCACGTAATTTATTCTCTGTTTAAGGAAAAATATTAAAATTTTTATAGAAATCATAAGGAATTTCAAAAAAGAAAATTTAAGGAAAAAGTAAGTTTTGAAACGAAGTTAGTTACCTACTAGGCACTTTAAAGTGTGCCTAGTAGGTAATGTGCAGACTATATAGGCAATTTGCAGATTATCTAGGTAATTTGAGAGATGAAAGTATTTTCCGTACTTTAACGGATCACCATAGTTAATTTGCAGATTACCTAGATAATCTGCATAATTGATTTTCGAACTTTAGCGGTAACATATCGTAGACAATGTTTTCCACGCTTTCTCAATATTATCATCAGTTCTAAAAACAAATCGTCATAATTACCCTCATTGATGTCCGTAATATTAGAAACAGCTGGAAATTCCTCTATGACTTCTTCTGAATGACAGTTAGTATAGCTGACTTGCCGATTTCCATGCTGTTAGGCCGTGTTTGAATCCAGATGTTATTCGACAACTGTTTGGAATAGCAGAAAAGACTTTCTAAAGTGGCAGTGTTCCAAGCAGGTTTCATGTGTCTTGTCTGCTTAAATGTTAAGTTTTTGCCTTGTTCTGTGTTCCATCAAATCTTCTGACCACTTTTGACAATCTGCAAATTTTTCTCTACTATCTCGTATACAGCCGTTGGAAAGAAGTACCTGTCAGAAGAGGAAATAGTAAAAGTTTTATAAGTATAATCCGATTAGATTTCTGCTTAGATAATTACTTCTCATAAAGAATACAATGCAGTAATTTACTCTATTTCATCTGATAAATTTCAGCTATGGCAAGTGAATCCGGTTCATCAAGTGACATTTTTGTTATTACTTCAAAAGAAAAGTGCAGGTTCCGAGGAAGAACAAGGCCCTTCTTTATGATTTCCATATCAAATAGATTTCAAAAATAAACTTCTAACGAAAGGAAGTTCCGGAGGTGTAGAATTCAAAAACGACAAAGGCGCGCAACAAGCCATAGTCCATTAAGAGAACAAAGACAAATTAGATGTTTCGAAAATCAAGAAAATCAACCAAGTAACAAATGATAAAACAGTGCAGAAAAAGTAAATCATTTCAACAAATTCAGTTGGAAGACTTCCTCTTCAATACGTTTTGCTAGAAGCAGTTGGCGAGTTACTTGTTCTAACAGCAAAGATTGATAAAATCAGAAACGTTTTATTAGGGAAAAAGTACAGCGCCCTATACAACAATGCACAAAAGCAGAGACAGATTAAATATCGGCAAATCTAAAGTGAAGCTTGTGACTACACACTTTTAGTGCTATGTTATACGTTCGTGACGCTTCGTGACGTGTTCCAATCTCGAGACCCAAATATCTTCAGTATGACAGTGTCTAGGTACAGATTCTTGGAAATAATGAAATATGTGCGCTTTTGTGCTATCTTATTTTTTCTTGCTTTAAAGGTACAAAATGCTTTTATTGATAATTTTTTATTATATCATAAACCAGACTAGATGGCAGCACGAGAAAGTAGTGGGGAAAATGTTTCTTCCGAACAAATGGGAATACTTTGAAATTTCGTTTTTGTGCTGCCATCTTGTGCTGAAATTTAGTTCTACAGCAAACTTCTCTCATTTTGCACGTACAATACCCGCTGCTTATAAAAATCCTTTCCAAACAGAGTTTAATAGATGGCGATTTGTGTATTGCAAATCCTGATAGCAGTTTTAAACTTTTCAAGTAAAATAATAACTAACAACTAATTTATTAATTAATTGTAAAATAATAATTAAAAATTAAAGCTAAAATTAAATTATTTATGCAATTCTAATTAATTCATTTAAAAATTTATTATAAAAATATTTTTATAATTACGTTCTCGATGAAATTTTACTTCTTCCAATCAACCGTTTGGATGTTTGTAATAGACGGTTAAAGAAGAAACAAACGGTTTTCTTTACTTTATTTGAATTTGCTTGATTATTGTTCAGCAACCATTTTCAAAAGCATAAACTACTGTTTCGAACAGCGGATATTAATTCAACAGTTTTCCTTAGAATTTGCAGCGCTTTTCTAGATTTGATGGATGGTAGGATGTCATCGCTTTGCTATCAATTTCTGCCAGTTCTTTAAACACTTCCATAATTAGTTTCAATACAGGTTTGTCTCAATATCGTTGTGAAAACTTACACAGATTCTGAAAATGAAAGCTCATAACTTCTTTGATTGATGCTTACTTATCTCTTTCCCAGTGTTTGCATTTTTTCCCAAAATTCAATTATGTTCATCATCTGTTGAATATTTCCTGTAATGTCATTTGAAAGCTTTTGTAATACCTTAAAATTAAAGTCTGAATGTTGGGATTTCTGGCTTAAAACTTTTCGCTTGGCATTTCGACAGGGTACAAGTTAAGCGCGCAAGTTCAAAATTTAAGTTTCTAACCTGCAGAAAGATTGCCTCCTGTCTGTTTATTAATCTTGAGGTTATTAGCATGAAAACTGCTTTCCTTGCTTTTTCTTCAGTCTGGAAACATTTTCCAATTCCTTTCCATTCGAAGGCTTTTAAGATACGATAATAGTATAAAGAACTTCATGAACTCCTTTTATAACTCGCTGGGAACATTATCTATCCCCAAATGGAAGGTTTTGAATGTGAAGACCTTAAAAGATGGGACATAAGTTGTACTTCCACCTCTTATCACAACTATTGGATAGTTATCACAACGTATCCACCTCTTATCACAACTATTCGGGTAGGAATTCTCGTTCATTTACAGTGTGTCTATAGGATATTTTTAACCCAGAAGAGCTATTAACTTCGTTTTGGCATTTTGCGTTGGTTCACTATAAATATCGGTTGACTTTTGAAATTCTTGCCACCATATATTAGAGCCCTCTATTATATTTCACGCATTTTAGAGGAGAAAAAAAAAAAAAAAAAAGGTTTAAAATTTAGGATCTGCCTGTTACAGAAGAGCATGCTGTTGAATATTTCCTTTAAGTACCCATATTTTTTATTATTTATTTACCCATATTTATGAACAATTTCGTATTCTAATTGATTACATGAATTCAAATCAGCTGTCAAAACTGTTACAAGTATTGCACTTATTAAAGACAATTTTTAATTGCTGCGAAATTAAGCTTTTTGCTTAAAGTTGGCTTTTATCTCACGAAACTGCAAATCTCGAAAGAACACTTTACAGGAGATAAATATGAAAAGTGTGAATTTGCTTTGAAAGGAAATCGGGGTAAATCTCATTTCTCAAAAGTTCCGAACCTGAATTAAATCATCTGAACATTCCGTTTTCTTATCACAACTAGAGAAATCCGTTAAAGAGCTTTCAGGACTACCAGAATCATCTATCGAAAACTCAGATTCGCTATTTGATAAAATACTAGAATTATATTTTGTTACGAGCCATTCACTGTCATCCATCATTCTTTTATTTCATCATAAAATTGTGAAGAAATACTACTCGCAAAGCCTCATAGGCTGAACACGTGGAAACAAACTCGTTGAATTTCTTCGCCTAATCCAAAGCGGTCAGACCTATCCTTGAACTGATTTTACAATACAATCTTTCTTGGACTAATAGACACATGTATTAGAAACACCGCAGGGTAAAAATTGTGAAAAAGCCCGGAAAATTAGTGAATGGGTGTAGGAAAGTAAACTGCCCGAGCGGTGTACGGGCAAATCAAACATGTTCCTTTTCGCGGGCAAAACAGTTAAGTAATTAACGCTGAGAGTGTGAAAGGAAATTTTTAATACTAACCGCCATGCAATTTTGCCTTAAGAGTTAGTTAAAAGTGGTCTAAGCACACCTTTCGAAAAATATACACTGAAAGGACAAAATGTTGTACACGAAAACCAGCATTCCAACATTTTATTAAAGATTTAGCAACACTTGTTACTAAATAACAGAAAATAGATATTTGAAAGCAGTAATGCGATATTATTGTCCAGCTACTCGAAAATGCTCCTCCTATAACATTTGAAATCCTTGGAAGAATCTTTTTAAATGATTCATTCGTAAATTCTTAGCGTTGAGATGAAAATGTTACGGAAGCATTAAAAAGGAAACATGAAAACACGATAAAACACGAATACTATTATCGTGATAAATACCAATCTCGGATAAGACATATAAAAGCTATTAGTATATAGAAAGCGTATTTAAGTTCCCCTTTCGATATTCTTGTTGGGCCTACCAACAGCCGCTGGACATTGCGGTTCGACATAGAATCGTATCCCGGCAAACAGGCTACCTTCAATTGAACTATTCACACTGTTTTTACTCCTAGGTTTTATTAGTAAAAAATCTGATGTGTACACCATCAGATAGCTAATGTTCCTGATACGGAATATTAAATTATGTGCATTTAATTTAAACTTCATTGAATTGTATTAAATCCACTTCGTCGATAGCGCATGAACCACAATAGAATAAATGCACTCTTTAAAATTCACTGTATTTGTTAACTATACCATAGCGACACACTGACACCAGGTCCACTTAACAGCATTACATTTCGTTCATATTATAACTCAAAATGCACGAAATTTATATCATTTGAAGAATTATCTAATCGTTGCCACATGTTCTATTCAAATACTGTAATCAATCTAAAACGATGTATAAAAGAAATTAAGCAAACAAAACAAAAAAGAAACATTTTTTCACAGACGATTCAGTATTTCTCACTCAATTAATTCAATTCTCACATCTCGTAAAGGCAAAAATACATAAAAACTCAAAATATCTATATTAAAAATTACGAAGTAAATCTTAAACACTTATTTCCTCGAATAAATTCCGGAATGGATAAAGCATGATTAAATTCGCAATAATAAAATAAGGCGTTATTTTTGTTGTTGCGAGGATTAGTTTCTCTAGATTGGCAACAAATCCAGTTACCAATTACGTAAATTAATTTATAAATTTAAGTTAATTAAATTAATTTCTGACCTTTATTGCATAGTATGTAAATTTTCTTTATTTCACTCAATGTTTCATTTTATTGTTATGAGAATATATTTTTGTACACTAGTTTTTCATTGCTTTAATTATTTAAAAAGTTTTTGCATTTTTTTATATGATCGCAAAAGTCGTTGAGCAATTTTCTCAAGTAAGAATATTAAACTCACTTTAGTAATAGCCATATTCAACTTACACTAATTTCATGATAAATTCTGATTCTCAGTTTGTATTTCAAGTAAAACAAAACAACCAATTTTTCTCTATACTATTATTACTAATTCATATTTAGCAATTCGAATAATTTAAACTCAATCTTATTGAGGAGCTGTTTAAGTCTTAATTCTTACTCGAGAAAAAGATGAAACACTTTCGCATCTATTAATTACTGTTAATTGATCGGAAATTAGTTTGCTCCCCTTGAAAAGTCAACTAATTTCCGGTCAAAGCGATTAATGACTTTGTTGGTTGTACTTTCGTTTTTAAAATATCTTAATTATTCAATTTATAAATAATGAGTAAATGAGCTAGTGAGTAAATTTATTACAATAGAATTCTCACTTAATTACTTTATTTATCCAAGGAGATAATATATTCAATAATCTATTAGTAAATAAATTATTAAATATATATATATATACAATTTTGGTATTGCAATAAATAAATGATGTGCAAAACTAGATGTTATAGCAGTCCAATATACACAATTTAAACATTCTACGGCTAATAATTTTTGAGTTATGCGAGCATATGCTCATTCCTGCATACATACGTACGTATATAGTATAGACATAGCGAAAAAATCCCTTTTTAATTCCCTCGTCATCTTTCAAAATCCGTTTTGAGACAAAGATACCATACAGTCCTTTATTATCTACAGACATCAAGCAAAAGGTACGTATAAATGTCATGCAAAGAAACCGTCCGAATGGATTCGGGAACGGTTAAAATGGATATTTCTGTTGAAATTCGATACGAAATTTTTAGAGTTAACAACTTTTTCTTTACTTCTACAAGGGAGTAAAAAGAAACATTTTATTAATCGACTTTTTAAAAACCGATATAATAGGTACAATCAAACCTTAATTTGCATGGATGCAAGGACACATTTAAATCTTTTTCACTAAATGTAGCAATTAAGCTGTTGAAGTCTATCTAACAAAAGGAAGGTTAAGATTAAAAGAAGGCTTTGTTTATCCTTTGTTACGCTTTTCGTAAAAGAAACAAAAGAAGGATGAAAATTTCTAGTTGACACATTTGTTCTCTGAGCGGTTCTCTTGTCCAGAAAGTACCATCCTTTCACAGCAGGTGTTCAGGAGTTAAGAAATCGACTGCTTCGAAATGAAACTTTGAAAAGAGATTTCTACAAATTCACCTAAGCATAGCGGTTAACAACAAAGTAGGACCTTGAGTTCAAAGAGCACAGCATTGCGGAAAAGCGAGAATCAATGCTAGCTTCCTTGTATTAGGTACTTCAACAAAAATGCAGTTGATTGTGTGCGTCACTTTCATATTTTACTGGAATATGGCTTTGAATTTGGTTCTGCCACGTCTTTTATGTTCTTCAGAAATTAGTTCATTTAAATGCGTTGATTAACATTTATAGAATACTTAAGAAAAGAAAATGGCTTCAAATGAATTCGATAATGAAACTCAATTATTTAGGCGCCCCACGCTTGCTTGCTATACAAAATTGTAGATCAATTCTGTGAATAAAATTATTTAATTCAGGAGTTCTCAAGTGGTGGTACGCAAGAAAAAAGTATGTTTAACTATTAAATTAAAAATCTCGTGAAAATAAATAAAAATTGATAGAACTTTCCTGTGATCGAACTCGAACTGAAGATTTCAAAAATAATACACTTGTCAATATTTGTCGGAACCGAAAAATAAATTTAAAGGCATTTCAAGTAAAGCTATTAAATTTTTATTGCCTTTTTGCACAACCTATTTGTGTGAACAAGGATTTTATTCCATGTCATATTTAAAAATTAAATACAGAACAAAATTAAAAGTTCATCCTAATTCGCGGTTAAAACTAAGTGAAATAAGAACCAGACACAAAGAAATTTGTCTCTCTTAAACAGGCCAGAATTTCGCAATAAATTTTATAATTAAAGTAGTGTAACAAATTTTGATAATAAAAATGGTAACCCATTTTTAATCTATGTTTTATGTATGCATATTTAATACAAATAGCCAATAGGTTGTGCAAATGGCAAAATATATTTATTTTTAACATTTCTATTGATAAATTAAAAATTAATCATTGTAAAATGTAGGGGTGGTACTTAAGTTTTTCAGTTTTTATTTAGATGGTACGCGTTAGTCAAAAGGTTGAAAGCCGCTGATTTAATCTATTATTCTATTTTAAATAAAAGTTTATCGTATGAAAGCCTTTTTTTAATTACAATTTATTTTTATTAATTTGATTTAAAACGGAAAGAAGGGAGGCGAGTTCGGCGAAATGATTTTACTTGACATTTATGGTCATAAAGTGCATTCAGTTTCAAATCCTATATTCAGAGACAGCATACATTCGTTTGACAGTATACATGCGAGAGTCCAAACATCGTCTCTACTTAGGGGTATCAGCAACCCCTATACCGACAATGTTAAATTGGCCATTTTCGATGTACCTTTTCTCAAAATCTGCTTTAGATACACGCTTGAAATTTTTTGTGTAATTAAAATATACCTATCTGATTATACTGAAATGAGCTTTTGAAACATTTTGAATTTTAGAGTAATTTTCAGAACATTTAAAAATAGTAAAATTTAGCACTTTTCTCACACACAAAAAAAAAAATCTCATTTTTTTCTTAGTTTATCACAAAAATCTCATTTCATTAAATATTAGGAAACCTAATAAATAAGCCATAAAATTTTTAGATACCTGTGAGCAGTACTTCCTGAGAAAAGGTACATCGAGTATAAAAGAATCACGTTTGTAGAAAAATGTGTTTTTATGTAAAAATCCTCATTGATCAAAGCAGTCGATGACAAATTAAAACTATATTTTTTACAGTTCTAATTTTCATAGAGATTAAAGAATGGTACTTTTAGAAAGATAAAAGAGTAGAGAATATGAAAATGCAAAAATCCGAAAGCACCATTTTTTGAAGATTTTTGGATTCCAACACCCCTTAAGGTAGTGATGTGAGTGCAACATTCTAATATAAACTCCCCGAATGCAAACCCGTTCGGATGGCTTTTTTGAAATCTTATGTAGACAGTGACCTTCCTCGTATTCTGAAAATCTGATGCGCAAAATTTCATTAGGATCAGAATGAAACTATATTTGTATGAATTACACACAGACACAAACGAAGTAATTCTTTTTTTATACACGAATGATTTTAATGAAATGAATCTGCTTTTACTGTTTCAAATCGCTTATTTGTTAATTAATAATAGAATAATTTGAAAGAAAAATTAAATATTTTACGTTTTTCTGAATAGTAAAACACTGCGCGTGGAAATTAAAAATACTTTAACTCGGGCAGGGGCAATCCATTTATTTTAAACCACCGATTTTTTACCTTAATTGTATACTCAACAACTCATTTCAACAGTAAAAGATTGTTTAAAGTTCAGTGCTACTTTATTGCACATGGTCAGCTTCTACAGTAGCTAAATTATTGCTCTCTTCATATATCAAACTCTCTCAAATAAATGTAACAAAAACAATGATTAGAGATAAATTATTGCGTGCGATTAAAAACTATTTTGTAGGGATTTATATATATTTTAAACTAGCAGATACGCTGCCAGCCTTCGTCTGGCTTTTGAATGGACCAGAAAAAGCCTGAAGGGAATACCAAACGTTAAATTTAAAAACTGCGCAGAATTTAACTTTACAGAACAACTTCATAAAAAAAAAAAAAAAAAAAAAAGACCCACAAATTAAAAAAAGTATTACATATAACATTATGAATTACAATGAAATAAGCAATGTTAATTATCCTAATAAATAATTTAACCAACTTCCCTTTGCCTTCTCTCAACAAACGTCCAGTACCCAAGAGAAACACGAAATTTAAAAACTGTACAGAATTATCGCTCTCATTTTTCCAAGTGGCAAACTGATTTAAAGCTGAATTTCGACAGTCAGCAGTCCAGTATACAAATGAATGAAAAACTGGTGCCAAAACCACATTTCTAAAGGAATGAAACTATTATTCAAAATGAAACGATAAAATCGAAAAGATAAAATTAAAAAAAAAATCTGATTCGAATTTTGAAAAAATCGCTTTGCGTTGCTCTGGCTCTTGTATAAATGCACCTATATACCAAATTTCGTAGCCCTGGGTCTATTAGCTTACGCGCAGCACAAACGAAAGACACACAAACTCTTTCTTTTATTATATGTAGAGATAACCAATTTTGTTTAATTTTAAGCTTTCCTATAAGCCTTCATTTCGCTAATTGTCAAAGCTGGAATATTTAAATTTGGTAGCGCTCGTGAAAGAAAGAAAATTCTACTTTGAAGAGAAAAAGTACCGAGTTTTAGAAGGAAAGTTAGAGAGTTTTTAGGCTATTGCTGTCACCTCTGTAGCCTCACCTACACCTTCTTACTTTCTCAGTTATTACTGGTTTACGTGGCATAACAGCATTTACTTTGCTGCCACTAATTTCGACGTGGTTTAAAAAACAGGAATATCTGAGCCCTGCAGCTTAATGTCTATTACTTGTGAATATCGTCGAATTTTTAATTTAGTTTTGCTATTTCAGTTTTTGTGACTTGAGTTATCGCCCAAGTGAGGCGCAGTGCTTTAGCGTTCAGTCGACGCAGTGTGAATTTTAAAGAGTTCAAAGAGTGTACTTTTAACCCTTGTCTTGCGTAATTCCTACAAGAGAGATTACTACACGTACAGTTGCCACTTAGACAATAAGTAAATGGTTCCTACTATTTCACAGATATAGTTGCATTATATGGTTATAATAATGTAGCGTTTAAATCGAAATGTCAATTTATTTTCATTTTCTTAAATAAACATGCATATTTTTAAATATAATCTTATGTTTGCAATACTTTTTGGAATGTCGACTGATGTCGAGGTTACAATAACTGTTTCGGTAGTTCAGGATAGCAACAACAAAAACTTTCAAATAAAACTAATTATTACAGTAGTTCTTTCTTTTTTTTCACTAAACACGAAGGTAGAGAATCGCATTTGTAGGATACTGCCAGCTGCGGGTACATTAAATTCAAATTAATGATAATAATTTGACTGACGGCAGCGCTGTTTTTTTTTTTTTTTTTTTTTTTTTTAAATAACAGGAATTTTATACATTAAATTTTCTTTGTAATTTTTAAAATGTCATCAAAATTCGTATTATTGTCAAAACCTTTCACGATGAATAAGATACACAACTTCCATTGTCAGCAAACGAATGCACTATTGCACGTGATCGCCTTCAGTCAAAAGACTGGGAAAAAAAAAATCGCAATTGCCTTTTCCATCGATAACCTACTATCAGCAAAATATTATTGAATATTATTCTTTTGAACCCTCTTAGAACACCATCAGGCAAGAACAGTCCCACTTGTTAACAGCCGCCGCTGACAAACAAACAACAAAGAAACGAAAAAACGTTTCAAAAGAATATTTTCGCTGGCAGAACAATTCCAGCTCACGCAACGCCATCTATCAGCAAATAATTGATGCTCGAGTTTTTCATTGTCTTGTGGGAAACCGGGTTTTTGCCTTTGGCCTTTGAAGACACGCCTCTTTTTTAAAGCGTAACACAGAACAAACGAATATCTAATTATGCAAGATCTAATCAAAGTAAAACATTGTCCCGAGCACGTTTCGCCGGAGAACTGCTGCTTTTTTACCCATTCAATCGGCTGGTGTGGAAGAAAAAGTTATTTAAATAATTAGCTGCGTTTCGTGAGTTTCTACTTATCGAAATAATTGATCATTTCCGCGTCAAACGTAACTTCGGTTCGTAAAATTGATTTCGCGGAATCGGTAGATAAACGTTAGTTACCACCTGATAGTTAATGTTTTTATGATACACATCTCTCACTGTGATAGTTACCATGTCATTTAAATTTGGACCATTCGACAAATAACGCATTTTTGCCAGCTAAATACTCAGTTTTAATTTTCAACTGCAGAACAGCGTTGAAAATGATTCAAAATACACTAAATGAGCAGTCAACTTGGTTACGAGTACAGCCGTTTTCAACGCGTGTCGCCCAGACGGAAAATTGACTTGTATCCAATGGCCCGGATTCGAATGCCGGAGAAAGCATGATTGTTCAGAAATATATAGGATCTATGCGGCATGAGAGCACTCTAAAGATACCGGAAGTCGATAGTTCTCTAGAGTGGTGTAGTGGTACGAGCAGAGGGGTGAGACACTCTTGGTTTTGTTCTTCAGGGTGCTGTGTGTCGTATAAGCTTTTGATGATAATATTTACACCAGTTTTACCCATTTCTCACTCAATTTACCTTCACCATACATTCCATGGTGAATTGACAATGAGAAGTAAATTTTGTTCCCCTTTTTTTGAGCCTTTCTGTAGTGCCCATCTTTCTTTGATGCTTTGGGCTCTTATTTTTATGGTACTGGATAAATTTTAAGATATTTTAATGGAAAAGAATAATTGAAAGGTAAAATATAGAGTAACTTTCCTTTGAAATTGGATGGAAAAAATATCTCATGCGAATACTACTTATGGCTTCTTTGTATGCCCTATTAAATTATACATTTGTTACTGCCCTTCATTTAAACTTATTCCTCAAAATATTAACAGGTTAAGTAAAGTGACCATATATCTTAATTAACGGATCCGTCAAGGCAAATTGACGTCAACTTTTGCAGATTTTCGAATTAAACTACTCGCTCAATTTTTGTCATATGGGAATCAAAGTTCTTACAATTTCAAATTTTCGCAATGAATATAAATTTTCCTACATATAAACTACTAAAACATATATAAACATATAAATATAAGAATCGGGAGACAGCATTAAAAGTTAGACTTCGTTATTTGTGCAAAACTAGTTTTTTTTTTTTAATTTTTTTTTTAAATTTTGTATTTATTTATTTATTTATTTTTTTTAATTTGGCATTCCCAAAGCAGAAATATTTTCGTCATTTAAAACATTCGCCTAATCTTTGCAATATGGTAACAAGTAGTTTGGCGACATTTGGGTAAGGCAATAAAGGTTACTAGTTAGGACTTTAGCAATAATCTGAGGTGTACACAGTTCGAATCACAGATTATTTTGTCTCAGAGAAATGAGAGATCATGAGACATGTCATGTGACATTTTCCGGAAAATTCCAATCGGGATTTTAGCTAATAAGAACTTAGAAACAATTTCGCTGCTAAGTGCAGAATCGCCCACTTCTTTGTTTGGCGGTTTTTACAAGAGTAAGAAGAATTTGATTTTTTTCAATTTTCTCTTTGACTTTTTAAGTGAAAATAGGTCGATGTGTACATGGATAAAGTCAAGAGTGTGCGCAATGCCATTTTTGTGCAATTCTGGGATTTTTTTTTAAGTAAAAATAGGTCGACGTGTACATGGAAACCGTGTATATGCAATTCTTAAAAACGCGACAAGCAGTGGGCGATTCTACACTTTCTCCCAATTTCGCACCTAATCTTCGTCATGATTAAGCACTTTTGTTCCATAAAAGTTCTAGCATACGCGTAATTCGGCTAGCAGATTAGCAGATTGTTGGAAAAAATGTTGAGTTAAAAAAAAAAAAAAAAAAAATGCCTTTACTTCATGAAAACAAAATGACGTCCAAAAAAAAAAAAAAAATAGCAGGTTGCTGTAGCAGGGTTGGTCGCCAAAGTTTTGCCAAAAAATCGCCAAGTTGCCATAATCCGAAGATTCACCAAACACTCCTATAATTGGAAGTATATAACTGCAACAAACGATCGCGAAAATAAAGCTCAGGTAAGGATTTTTAAGTCGGGTAATATTTATAAGTAATATTTTAACTGCGTAGAAGACACTGGTACTTTTTGCAGCTTGCAATCGTTATGGCCGAGGGTAGGTATTTTGATGCGATAAAGCTCGAAGTCTGCGTAGTTAGATAGATCGATGCATAAACCAAAACTTCCAGACGTGGCCGTTTCCAAACATAATTTTATTCCATGACAATTCACATCAAACCATTTTGGTAGACAAAGTATTTATTCAATCATAGTTAAATACAATAATTTTTAACTGTTTTTTAAAGTACGATGTAAGCATTTTAGACAGGCAAGCGTAGGGAAGCAGAGTTGTTTGTGCGATAGAAGTCGGGAGAAAAAAATGGTGTGCTTCCTCGCGAAGCAGTACTCATACTACGTAGGTGCATATGGTAAAGCTAAGCCGTGATTCGTTAATTTTAGTTTTAGTTACCTTTTTTAAGCAGTGTTATGTAATTTGGAAATATCTCGAATTCGGAAGAAAGGATAAACTCAAGGGAAGAACATAAAATTTAGCATAGTCGATTTTAAGGCTGAAACTTGATTCCTAACCTCTTCGTCGGCCGTAACGCATCTAGCACGTTCAAGTGAAACTTTCGCAGGGCGGTCGTAACGCGCCTCAAGCGTCCTTCTACATTTTAAAACTTTTAAACGTTTAAAATGCTTACTAAATGTTAACTTGTTTCAGTTTTTATTTTTGTTTGTTCTAATACCTCCTACAGGATAGCACTAATCAGGCATTCTATTTCTAACTGAATTTGCCCCGGGTTTTATGAATATTCGCACCAAGTTACATAAGATACAAGACAGTGAGAGATGGCTTCAAAGTCTTCTCAGCAGAAAAAGAGAAAAAATGAGGTTGTGAATTGGAAAGACAAGAAGGATATACGTTTGATGAGTACAGTGCATAATAACTCGATGATTGATGTCGGAACAAGGAAAAGAACTGTAAAAAAAACAATAACTGTTAAAGATTACAGCAACAAAATGGGAGGAGTGGACCGCCTGGATCAGATGTTATCAAATTATTCTGCTTTTAGAATTAAGCAGAGATATTATTATTTCTCCATCATGCTTTATTTCCTTATAATTTTACTTAATATTCATTGACATTCATCCACTACGAAAGTCATGTATGGAAAGTTATGATGTACAAAGCAAACAACATTACACCCTACGACAAACAGACGGCCGCTGGGGGAAAATTTTCGAGGACAGGATGTAAGATAAAAATATATGAATCAAAATTATAGATTAAACTATAAACATTAATTCTTCCTCTCTATTCTAAAATCGTAATAACTTCTTTGCATTGCGTCATTTCTAGATCACTCTATGATCGGCGCAGCTCTGATGACGTTACCATTGGGAACTGAAACTGTCCTTGTAAACCAAAACTTTTCTCTTCGCGTGCTTCCATCTTGCATAACTACGCACTTCAGCTTTTGCCCTCTACTCTGCTAAGATGTAATTTCGCTGGCTTGCTTTCTATCTCAACAATATCAAAAATGTAAATCTTCTGTGGAAAGGCACGACTAGAGTGCCAAGTGATTGTGGCCACAAATATCAATTGGAAATAAAAATGTAATTAAAACTGCCTCGACTGCCAAGTTCTTTAAATACTACGCAAGCAAAATTCTTCTTCACCATGGATCTAAGCACGCATCTACAGTGTTCCGTCTTTTCCTTTTATTATGACATAAATATATATATATATATATATATATACACTTTTAGATACTGCCGATTGCAATAAAAAAGGAAGTGCAATAAAAAAGGAAATCTCTTTTACTATATGTTTTGGAAAAAGGTGTCCTTTATTCTGGCCATACATACAGACGTCCCGCAAAAAATAGTCAAGATGAATTCAGGAACTGTCAAAATGGATATTCGTTTGAAATATGATACCCGAAAATTTTCACGATTATAATACTTTCTTTACTTCGAACAAAGTAATTTGTTAAATTCCATTATTCTTTTGAAGAACACTTATTTTCTCAGCGCTTAATATTATCATTAATTGAATATTATGAAAGTGCCTTTAGACAAATAGGATCATATTAAACGGCACCTATTGTAAATTTTTTGCACAAGATGTGAGCACCTTTAGGAGAAACACGCGTTAAAACTTGTTAATAAATTAACCTGGGAGGTAAATGAAAAGTGGACTAACCTAATGGGACCTTAACATAAAGGTGCCCGCACCCTTATGAAGGTTGTATTGAAATTAGAAATTGCTCTTTTTAAGGGTGCGCGCACCTTCATGTCGCTGCATTATCAAAAACTGAAAACCTTTAGTACCACCACTACGAAGTACCACTACCACCACCACTCTTGAACACAGCTCAGATCGCATAAATTTACGAGTGTTAGTGAAAAAAAACCCAATCAGAATGTTGGGGTTTTGATTTTTGAATTTAATATTTCAAAATACTTTGCTTCTTTTGCCTACCACCTATTTTTCTCTTGAGTACCACCGTTTGGGAACCCCTGATCTAAATAGTCCCAGTGTTCCATTAATGTGTGTTAATTATAACGGGATACGAAAAAACACCAAACAGGAGAACGTTAATAATAATTGCTCAGTTTACGCGTGTATTAGTGTTGATGAAGAATTTTATACTCTTCCTTTGTACCATTTTATTTCAAAAAAAAATTAAGAAAATAGAATTAATAAGAATTCGCTAGGTTCTTCTCTTTACAAAGTAGTTTCCACAAGGAAATCACGATTTAAAATGCATGAACTTACATATTTTAATACACAAACTGAAACCATGAAAATAAAAATCCGAAAGTTTTCATATTTTACATTAGGCTCCAAAACGGCCTTTTTTATGTTCTGTGTGTTACCTTTATTTACTAAATATCGTGTTCGCATTTAAACCAGAAAATTCAGTTCAACAGCAATATCACAAAATAATTTTAAAATGAGCATACGTTTAGAATTTCCGTTACACAGTCTCGCGCGGAGATAAGCATTTTTTATTTCGTACAGTGTTGCCTTGGCTCGCTTTGAAATCGCCGAGTTTGTTAATCAAAAATTCATTAAAGTTTTACAAAATATTAAATAGATAATAAAACAAATTCCAAAGTCGAGCTTTCAGATGCCCATATTGGAAACGTACGTTATTCAAAACTGGGTGGCTCTGGGTACCGTTGTTTTACCGCAATGCAAGAAACATACATACATTTATGCAGATTCTTAATTATTTAATTTCTTGGAAATAATACAGGGCTCTAATATTTGGTGGCAACAATTGGATTATATATATGTATTGCAACAACAAGCGAACCAACATTTCAAGGCAAAATGCCAAAAGGAAATTAAAAGTCCTTCCTGAGCAAATTGCCCCTTTGGACTAATAGTTCAAAAGTTGAAAAAAGCACTTCAATAAAAATCATTAAATGAATAATAGAAGCTAAACATTATATCCATTTGTTTTATTATTATATTATTGTTTCATATCTGCCCCGCGCATCATAATGTAACGTTACGATATTAATATATGTAAATAAGTAAAACTATAAAAAGTAAAGTGAAATAAAATACAACCGTAGCCTCTAAACTTTTGTGTATGGTTTCATATTATTAAGGACTTGTACTTTATTATTTTTGCCTTTACGTTCTCTTCCACTTTTCCACTAGGATGGAAACTACAGGAGTCGCCACTTAATGGGATCCCGTTTGTCCACGGCTATTTTGATAACAATAATCGAATAATAACGACGAGAAAAACTATCCTGCAAATCAGCAATCGAATTTAACTCATTTAATATAAATGCTCAAAGGAACATATGAATACTTATTTTTACAGCATTGGTTAAAATAGAAATATTGTATAATTTATGAGTTTAGTGGCAAAAATCACAACCAGTCGACTCGTATGATTGTAGTAATTGTTTAGTTCGAGTAATCTGAATATGTGGAGAACAGAGTTGTTGCCAAA
The DNA here is from genome assembly GCF_044657685.1 of Stegodyphus dumicola. Classification (NCBI taxonomy): domain Eukaryota; kingdom Metazoa; phylum Arthropoda; class Arachnida; order Araneae; family Eresidae; genus Stegodyphus; species Stegodyphus dumicola. The sequence goes on along the minus strand of NC_140772.1, from coordinate 234,652,450 downwards.
TGGCGCTCGTGTCTCAAGAAACGGACGCTATGGTAATAAGATCAGCTGGCCACCTTATCTCAGACAACTAGCACTCATTAATACCAATTTGAAAAGTTACTCACATCACGAACACTATTAATTCTCGAATGTCCGTACAGAGAGTTAATAGCTCCACATTAAAAACCCCATTATTTAAATGCGGCATTGATTTGCATAAGAACTTGTTTCTGCTCTCCTTTTAGACGCCGGCGTTTTGCAAGCAAATATTGGCAGCCGGTAAGGTCACAGTGAAGAGTTACGGAAGAGTTACGCCTATGTGTTGTTAGCAATGGAATGAGTCGGAAAATTAGTATTAAAATAAGAATTTGGTCAAATGTATTCAAAAATTTCCGGAAATAAATTACTTTTATTACTAATTCGGAAGTTTAATACATCTCAAAGGAATTCGTGTTAATTCAATTTATATTTTTATTTATGATTTAACACCGTAAAATTTTTAACATTACTTGAGTTTTTAAACTTTTACCTTAGAGTATTTGAACCCCCCTCCCCCGATGAGAACATATGATGGAAAGAAATGTTATCATTACAATCATTATCATGGCACAGTCCCGATCCTCCTAGCCGGGACAAGCCGGCAGTATGATCAAAAAATGGCCAGAAAAAATCAAATATAAGAAAAAACATATAAAGTCCAAAATCTGAGTCTCAGTGTCGAATTCCAATTCTATCTTTGTTCGTATTTATAATCTTCATTTTTGTCTCTGGAAAATCTTTGAAATTTGAATGTTATGTTTCTCCCTCAGTTTGTGGGAATTACAAACTCGTAAAGCATACCTGGTAATAACTAGAATTTAAAAAATATTAGTAGCAATTTATCGAATACATAAAAAAGCATATGTCATAGCAACAGCAACTGTGTTGAGACACGGCACATTCACATTCCACATTGTGTCTATTTCAATTGGGTAAAAAAAAAAAAAAAAAAAAAAAAAAAAAAAAAAAAAAAAAAAAATTCCTAATTTTTTGTATTTTGCAAATAGTGGCAAATGATGTCTGTATTCAACTAGAAACACTTTCATTATTATATGCCTTTTTCTAATTTTGTATTTATAATCAATTCTAGGCAATATTTGTCAAAATTCAAATTTTTGTCCTGATTTCATTCGTTTATTTTTTATATGTTTAAAAATTTTCTTTTGAGGTTTACATTCTTACATTTTTAACCACATTTATCTGTATAATTTTTCAACTGTATCTGTACATATCTCAAAATTGCATTGCTGTTATAGTTGTATATATGTTATACATTTTCTTTGTATTCATTCTCTAATGTAAAACTGTAAATCATTATTCATGTAAAAACGTATGTAAAAAATTCTGAATAAATGCCCGCCGACAACCAAGCAACCTCCTTGGCTTGGTGTAGCAGATAGTAGGTGGTAAGAAAGATGGAGCATCTATTACAGAATGTTGTAATGATTTAGTCATTGATGAGCTTCTGTGTTCAAAGTCCAGTTTTGAATGAATTAAAATAAGTTTGGAACTTCTGAGACAAGTTCTAAAAATGTGCTATTAATTCAAATCTACAAGAGCTTCATAATTTGCCACGGCAAGGTAACGCGTAATTCATATCCCTGTAGATTATTTTTTATTCTTGAAGAAGAGACTTTTTAATTTACAAAAGATTAATCATACCCATTCTTACATACCGCTAAGACCTGGGCTACATCGTGATGGCAAAATCATGGCTTTCCTGCTGATGAAGTTGCCTGAAGTTTCGTAACATGGGCACCGCATGGAATCTCAGACGTCTTGAATGATGCCGGGAATCTGTCGGATTTTCACTCACGGTAGCCATGAAGGTACCATCGCAGGTGGCTGTCGATGGTTTTCCAGCGCTCTTGCGTAGTTTTCCTCGTCTACCATGTAGTGAGTGAGTTTGTGAGTTTGATGGCGCATAACCTCAAAGGTTATAATGCGCCAAACGAATAGTGAAATTTTGAATCTATGCAAATGAAAGATAAAACCAGTTTTGGAATATGTTTGTGATGATGACGATGTAACTAATCAACAGAATGAAACTTGAAAGTATGAAGAGGTAAAACACATAAGGTAAAAATACACATTAAATTATTTGGAACATTTATAAAAACTGCAAAGTAGATCAAATTAAATTAAAAAATCCAATCTCTTTTATATATGAAAACAGGTTGTCATTCACTTCTTTGCCGATCAAACGGTGAAGAGGTACGTCATAGCTGTTAAAGTATTCAAAGCGAAGTTTCTTAAAAAAGTGGCAGTTCACTAAAACATAATGAACTGATAAAATAGCTTTGCACTTAGCAGATAGGTTCACTCTCGGCGTTTATGTGGTAACTATGTGTAGCTCGACAGTGGTCTATTCTAAGACGTGTTAAAAGAATCTTCTTCCTCCGGCTTCTAGTTGCATTCATATATTCAGTCAGAAATTTTACAGTTTTTAGCTTGTTATTCGACTGTAGGACCTATAGCAGTTGCCAGTTATCTAGCACTTTCCTCTTGATGATCTTGCAGATATCTCTGCATGACACAAGCTGACTGCACATATCAAGAGCGGATTTAGCTGCGATGTCTGCCAGTTCGTTTCCTTTTATCCCCACGTGTCCGGGTGCAAAATCTAATATTCTCGCCCCCAAAAGTTTAATTTCAGCTTAAGATCTTAATCTAGCACTTTCCTCTTGATGATCTTGCAGATATCTCTGCATGACACAAGCTGGCTGCACATATCAAGAGCGGATTTAGCTGCGATATCTACCAGTTCGTTTCCTTTTATCCCCACGTGTCCGGGTACAAAATCTGATATTCTCGCGTCCAAAAGTTTAATTTCAACTTAAGAACGTCCACAGTTATTGGGTTGTGAGTGTCTGAATATGATTCTAAGGCTTTTAGTGCACTATAAGAGTCAATGTGGATAATAAACGTTTTCTGCCGCACGGAACTTTTCCTGACGCAGGTAGATATGTAAAAAAGAGAATAATACAAGACTATTAATTCAGAGGTCAGTACTGAGCAAGCCTTAAGCGAGCATCTACCCTCAGTGAAAAAGAGTCAACTGAACATGTTTTCCGTTTTAAAACTGGAAAATGTATTTATTTCCTTTCATTCGAACACTCTGAGTAAGATTCAAATGAAAAACAGTTAAGTATCTTTTAAGCCTCGAAACACGATTTTACATTGTTTCACTTTTCATCCGAGTCTGTGTTGCCATTCGGAAAAACGTAAGATATTATTCTTTCATATTTAACTTGTCCGTTATTCATTAACAAACTAAAATATTTAAAAGCAACAGACGTAGTTCTTAATATTATTATTTTTTAGCTTTGAATGGAACCGATTTCAGTAACAATGAACTTAATTCACTACAAACCCAATTAAAAACATTCACTGTTTTTACAGAGTTACATTATTTTCCCTTTTTAAATATGCAGAAGATATATAACGTTCCCATGTTAGTATAAATGCATATTCATCTAATATCCTATAAAATATTTCGCTATTCAACCTTAGCCAACTCTATCGACAATGGCTACTGATAAACGCTATTAAACTTTACAAAAGCCTTTTCGAGCGATTGTTAAAATCTGAACTCTTTCAGACTTTTTATTTACTTTTTGTTGCTGTTACAATGTTCGGATTTATTTTAAAGATAAATTTATGTATGCATATGGGTGTGTGTGAGACAGATAGAGAAAAACTGATTTATTACCATTCCAGTCTTGTAAATAATGGATCTTAATATAAATATTACGATCCTTTTTCTATGCTAACGATTTCGATTATGATTTAATAGGAGAAGGATCATTTAAGATTTTGTGTGAGAGATAATCCCCACAGACTGAAACACATACTCTTGAAACAAGTATCCATTCAAGTAATTTGACCAACAATTAGGAAAAGAATGCAAAAGGGTTAGCATAGATTTATGACAAGAACACCCAAATCTCATCACGTGCCAAAAACAACTACGACTTCTACTTTCGTGGAATGCTTCCGCAAGTAATTTGCTCTAATTATTATCATTAGTCACAGGCCTGGAGCCTCATTCAAACAGGAGGAAAAAATAAGATAAGAAAATAACAAAAAAGCTATCTAAACCAAATAAGACTAACATTTTTAGCCAATCTCTTTGAAGACTGTTTTTAAGGTATCCGACTACTTTCGGAATATCGTTTTTGAAAAATCATTTAAAAGAAAAGAAATTTTTTCAATATTTTGAAACATCTTCAATAAAAAAACACATAAAAATTTGTTTTTAAAAGTTTTCACTCAAAAGTTTTCAAAAAAAATTTAAATTTTAGTTTAAAATTTCAAAAAATTAACAGTTTTTTCAAAAAATCCTCCTATTTAAAATTTTGATTTTATTGAATATTTTGCTTTGTTTATACATTACTCTGACTCTTTTTTAGGGCCTGAATTAAGAGTTTTGATGTGTTCACATTATTAACAATAAATAACTGTTTCAGTTATCTGTTTTTAAATGCTAAAATATGTGCGAAATCCCAGTAGATCTTGGCATTAATAACCTTTTATTCTCCCCTTTTATATAATGCAGCCGAAAGCGAACAGCAAGGAGCAAGCGAACGGCAGGGAGCAATTCGGATGATTTAAAATTTCTACTCATACCTGCTCGCCCCTCCTCTCTGAAGCTATCGGCATATGATGGGAAAACCTCTTGGCAAGTTCATAAGACGCAGTTTTCAATAGTGGCGAAAGCGAATGGATTGGATACCCAAGCTAAGGCCTGTCATCTCGCAGATTCTCTGAGAGGCAGACGCAGCGGATATCCTGCAGACTCTTCTCGAAAACCTGAGATTAGACTTCGAAGCTTTGTCCGGCGCATTGGAGCTGCGCTTTGGGGATAAAGTATTTGAAAGACTACAGTAGGCTTCAATTAAAATCCCGCCAACAGAAGCCCACGGAATCACTCCAGGAACTCGCCACAGATGTTGAAAGGCTATCCCATCTCGCCTTTTCGGAGTGCCCGGCAGAAACAAGGGAAATCCTGTCCCTGCAATACTTCATTGACAGCATCCGGGATTTTGAAATACAGAAAGCTCTACGAATGGTGGATGTTAAAAATTTGAAAAGCGCTCTGTTGTACGCTGTGAAATTCGAGGTTGCCCAACAAGCAACTGGTAGAGATCGTTACTCAGTCCGAGCTGTGCGAGTCCACGAGCCAGTGGATCAATTGATGGCTCGTTTAGATGATTTATCTAGACAAGCCGACGCTTTGATATGGAGGGAGAACAAAGTGGCTCTAAGGTGTTGGAGATGTGGTACTGGAGGTCACCTACGACGTCATTGCAGAACATCCCAAAGTTTTGCTCGAATGTTTTGGTAGACAAAGTTTCTTGTTACAAATTTTTGTTTTTAATTTACATCACAAAACAAAACATCATTATTTGTTTTTACAAACAAAGTATGTTCTTATATCACAAAAAGTATCGTCTGCGTTTGGAAATTTCTACTTGTTCAGTAAAATAAATTAACAGTTCATTATCTGAAATAAGCTCAAGTTAACCACTATTTCGGTTACCAATTTAAAAATTAATACTAATTCAGAAATCAAACAACAAAAATCAGCGTTATATTTACAAAGTTTTCACAGGACTAGTTTCGATGGTTTTACCGAACCACCATCTTCAGCTGCAAAACCGCAAATGAACAAGATAGGAAATAATGATTAGATAAGATAAGAAAGCCTGGACAAGAATAAGCAAGTGGCGCCATCTGTTGGTAAAACCAGAACTAAAACATAATTTCTTTAAAGGCCGAAGGCAAATTTGGATTGGAATTAAGATCGTTAACTAGAACAGAAAGATTTTTATGAATGTGAAATGCCTCTAGAAAATCCAGTTCTCCAATGGAAGATGTTTTTTGAATAATTTTGGCAGCAGAAAAACTGAAAGTGTGGTTTTCGGACCAGCAATGTTGAGCAACAGAAGACTTCTGTGTTTCCTTTTTTCTAACATATGCCTCATGTTCCTTGACGCGAAATTTTAAGGCTCTCTTAGTTTGGCCAATGTAAATTAAACCACACTGGCAAGGAATCCTATAAATACCCCAGGGAGACTTGCAATTCTCTTCCGTTTCTCGACATTCTGGTCACACGTAACACATCCAACTTCAGTACTACGGTTTACCGTAAACCTTCATCGGTTTGCCTTCCACCACACTTTAAATCATGTCATCCGACTAAACAAAAGTTAGCTTCATTTTATTCCTATGTTTTCCGTGCTCTTCAAGTTTGCTCCTCCAAACTAGCCCTTGATGAAGAACTAAAGTATTTAAAAGCAATAGCTATTGACAGGGGATTTCCACCCAACATTATAATTCAAGCAGTTAAAAAATTCTCATCTCAACACACTAAAAGGCACAATCTTGTTTTAGGAGATTATAAAAATTCTGTTGTCATTCCCTTCTTTCCATCAATTAGCTATAAAGTTGCACATATTTTGCAGAAATTTAACTTTCGGGTTGTTTATTCTCCCATCAATAAAATTCCGAGTTCCATACTCAAGGACCCCATTCCGGATATGAATTCCTGGGGTATTTATAGGATTCCTTGCCAGTGTGGTTTAATTTACATTGGCCAAACTAAGAGAGCCTTAAAATTTCGCGTCAAGGAACATGAGGCATATGTTAGAAAAAAGGAAACACAGAAGTCTTCTGTTGCTCAACATTGCTGGTCCGAAAACCACACTTTCAGTTTTTCTGCTGCCAAAATTATTCAAAAAACATCTTCCATTGGAGAACTGGATTTTCTAGAGGCATTTCACATTCATAAAAATCTTTCTGTTCTAGTTAACGATCCTAATTCCAATCCAAATTTGCCTTCGGCCTTTAAAGAAATTATGTTTTAGTTCTGGTTTTACCAACAGATGGCGCCACTTGCTTATTCTTGTCCAGGCTTTCTTATCTTATCTAATCATTATTTCCTATCTTGTTCATTTGCGGTTTTGCAGCTGAAGATGGTGGTTCGGTAAAACCATCGAAACTAGTCCTGTGAAAACTTTGTAAATATAATAAATATAACGCTGATTTTTGTTGTTTGATTTCTGAATTAGTATATATTCGGCGTGTTATTGTGTCTTAATTAAAAATTAATGTTTTAAAAGATGATAAAAATATTCCGAATACACAAAAAACTTTTTATTGAATCCAACTACCTCGGATGCAATAAAATCAGTCGTTCCCGGAGCTCAATACGCTCTCTCGAAGATGCACTAACCGCGATACATTAAGAGATTCCTTCGGAGCACTCGACGACCCGCTCGGCACTCGCTCAATGACTGACTATCGGCGCGCTAGACGAAGCACTTTCTGACTGCGGACCAGCAGGGTTTATTTAGCTTTCGGCTTGTGTTTGAGAACATTCTGGGCTAAACAGGTAAGAATTCGTTCCAGAAGGTTCTCCATCATGGCATATCGTCACTTTTTTCGCCAAATGGCGATTTCTCGCTGAATGTGGCAACCCTGCCTTCAACTCTAAAACCTGCTTTGCGGGAAAGCCATCTTACGGCGCCTGTACATTTCGTAACGATATTGTAACAATGTTATATCTACAGAAAAGTCAAAATTTTGGTCCGATAGACGAATAAATATGTTGGAAAATCCTAATTAAGAACTGAATTTGAAAAACCTGTTGCTTACTGTTAATGCACGGGGGAAGAAGCATGATGATTTAGGGATATTTTTAGCTGCTTCTGAAATAAACAATTTATCGTTTATCGAAAGTAATATGGGTTTCCATAAATATATAAATATTCGTAATGAAACTCTGAGAGGACTGCGAAAAGACAGGATTGCGTTCATGTATGCAGGTGATTCGCTACCAAACCGACAAACTTGTAGGGTGGGTTACAGCCGAAAACATCGCTGCAAAAACATCGCGGAGAAAACAACGCAAGGCGAAAACGTCATGGTAGAAAACATCGTGGGAGAAAAAAAAATGCAAAGGGAAAACATCGCAGTTCTAAAACATCGTGTCGAAAATAAAGCTGTTCAAAAACTTCGCAGTATAAAAACATCGTCGTCGAAAAGATCGTGATAAAAAAATAAAACACCTGCAAATTACCGCATGACGATAACATCGCACATACGCATTTTTCAGGTTTTAAAATTTGTAACTGCATTTTCGCATAATGATTTGGAAGTACAAGAGGGAAATACGATGAAAATGTTAGCGGCACTTCAAGAATAAAAGGAAACAAAACAAAATATAATTTTCACTAAAACAATGACAGATTAACAAACGTGAAAGAAAATAATTTGAGGATTAACTAAGCAAATTTTATAGAGGTAACCTCATGCATTAGTTGTCTTCCTTTTTCTAAACATTTTTAGACGGTATTTTTCATGAAAAATTATGAGTAAAAAACCTTATAAAAAGATTAATTTATTAATAACCTTTGTTGATTAACTAAACCTTACCTTTGTGAATTACTACTGTAAATTTAAAAATTCTATTAAGTACTATAAGTTGCATTAAATTCCTACTAATTTTCAATTTTTAAATGCTTTTCTTATATTTTCAGCAAAAGTTTATTTATTATTTATTTTATCTTATTTCAGCAAAAAAAAAAAAAAAAAAAAAAAAAAAAAAATTAGTTCATTCAAAAATATAAAATATAGAAGTAAAGATATCCCTCTTTCCTTCTCGCGCTCTCAAATCATTATGCAAAAATGCACTTACAACTTTTAAAACCTGAAAAACACATATGTGCGATGTTATCGTCATGCGATGATTTGTGGGTACTTTATCCCAGAAAAAGAAGTTCACACATGATAGGTCCTGTGATCTGGCAGGTCAATGAACCGGGCCACCACGGCCGATCCACTGCTGTTCAAATGTTACGTCGAGGTGTCGGCGGACGTCAGTCGTGTAATGTGGAGGAGCCCGTCATGCTATTACCACATAGACCGACATCGGACCTATCATGCATGGACTTCTTTTTCTGGGCTCACACAAAGAATTTGGTGTACGAGACGCCGGTTCCTTCAGTTGAAAACCTCGTCGCTCGAATATCTGTAGCTGCCGAGAGGACACGTGACATGCCAGGAATCTTGCAGAACGTAAGAAATTCCATGTACCGCCGCTTTCAGGCCTGCCAGACACATTCTGGTCGTGATTTCGAACACCTATTGTAGTACAACCTTTCAATAAAATGTTTTCTATCCGATTAATGCATTGCTGCTTCTGTTCGTTTTCTCTGTTTCTTTGCACCATAGCTCGCAACTACGGCATTTGCTAACATGCATTCCTAAGCGATTCCGAATCGTCTCTGTATCCCCTACACACCCTTCAAGTTGGTCGGGCTGGTAGCGAATCACCCTGTATACAGTTCACAGTGCGCCTTTGTGGTTTTAATACAATTGTACTGAAGTTATCAAACGTTTCCATATTTTTCGAGCTTAATACTATGAAACATATAGGGAGTGAGTTGCTGAAAAGAATAAGAAAACACGATAGGTCTAGCTACAGAAGGAAATTCTTACGCAGAAATGGACAAATGGAAACTTTGCGCCGGAAAAAAAAAAGAGTTTAATCCCTGCATGGAGTGTGTAATTTTAGCTAAAGAATATTCGACGAAATATTGAATGCCCCATTATTTACACATTTTTATTAAATATAAACTCCTTGTTCAAAGTTTCCGAATACTTGTAAGTTCATTTTCAGAACTTCTCGAATAAATTATTTTTTATTACCAAAAAATTTTGAGTAATTTTTCTCAAAACAAGTAGATTTTAAAATAGATGAGCAATAGTGTACGTCAGGGTTTTTAAATTTTTTTTCAATCGCGACCCTCTTTTATCACTGAGATTTTTTCGCGACTGTCTAAGACCCCATAACATTTACAAAAATTGTGTGAGACCCCATAAGTATTGCGCAAATCCGACACACGCCTGAGTGAAGAGTGGTCTCATGAGGCTCCTGGGAGTTGCTGCCACTAGATAGGGAAGGGCGCGGGACATATGCCTGTTTACCTCTGTTAAACATCAGGCGTCCCCGTTCTCCGTCACCTGTCACCTATCAATCTTTTCACTTGTACTGTAATATACTATTGCAGTTTTAGGTCATTCACTTTAATTTGTAATTTTAAGACGTAAAACAATGTGAAAATTTTAAATAAGTAACAGACGAGATGGCAGCGTCACATGCAAAGCAAGGAAAATGAACGTTTAATTATAGTAAAAAGAATGCGTCGAAAAGTCTTCGTTTTTTTCCCCTGTTTGTATTGTCTTAATAAATGTTAAAAAATGCACAATTATCTATTTTCTGATACACTTTGTAAAAATATTTGGTAATTGTAAAATTATTATAATAAGTTAAAGAAATATCAAAACTGCTAAAATGTTTGTCGACCTTGGACGACTTTTAAGAAACTTTTGGCGACTTTTAAGAAAACCTGGTCTATGTGAAAAAAAAAAAATAATAATAATAATTTTGCTAATTTTTAGTAAACGATAGCTGCAACTGAACGGGATGTATCGAAAGTGTTCTACGAGAACGGTAATGAAGTGAATATTAAAACTTGGAGGGAAAAACTAAGTAAATATTTTAAAAATAAAAATTGTAAGATAAGATAAGTGATAAGTAATCTTAATGTATTTTTCAAACATTAGACTGGGCATGTAGGATAAGTCTAACTGTATGAACATGTAAAGCAACAAAACAAAAACAAGTTATAACCTAACCAGTACGGCAGTATTTTCAGGGGGGGAAGTAACTTTCTAAGAAGTAAGAATTTTTTTAACTGCGAGAAACGTTTGTTGCTTAAAAATTTGTTAGGTCGATTTGAGGCGTAAAAAATTCTGAAGTGAACAAGGTAATTCGTCAGTTGATCATTTTGCTGCCATCGCGGCCGAGACGAGTCCCATTTTATCGGCACCCGACTCCAATTCAGTTTTGATTTCCACTCGCGCACGCGCATTATCTTCTTGTATAATTAAAGGCTATTAGTTTTTGGTCCATTTTCGATGCTATTATTCAAGTTACTGCATAAAAAGAGGAAACATTACCCGCTTCTAATGAGCTAAGTAGGAAATGAAAGTGTAACGCGTTCTAAGTAATGATGATAATAAAAAATCCTCTTTTCTACCCCGTTTAATAGGCTACGTTATTCATTTTTCGACATAACGTTCACGATGAATTAATTTGTTTTCGTTAATATCAGTGCGCGTATTGAGATCGAAAAGTTTGGAAAAACTTGAAATTAAAACGTGCTGTGCAGTTAAGTTCTTGTATAGGTTAAAATAAAAAAAGAGAGAAATAACCTAGGATTTGCATATATTAAAAAAAAAAAAAAAAAAAAAAAAGAGTGTTCAAAGCTACGTTATTGTAACCTTAAATTTTATTCAGGTTTTCAACGTAAGCGATTATTACACACAAAAAGCAATCGACTTTCAAATTAGAAAGAAAGAATTAAGAAACATACTATTAACCTCAAAAATAAAATAAATTTTTTTTCTCTCAAATAACGTTTGGTAATAATACCAGTGAGTACACTTCCTGTAAATCGTACCAGCAACCTCATACTTCAAAAAATCTGATGTGCACACCACATGACTTCTTTGCAAAGAATATTAAATTATACGCATTTCTACTTGCATTTCGTTTAAATGTGTTGGATTGAATTAAATCTACTTCGTAGATAGCGCATAAACCACAGTAGAATAAATGCACATTTTAGAATTTACTATATTTGTTTACCATAACGACACTCTGGCGCTAGGTTCACTTAACAGCGTTACATTTTGTTCATATTATAACTCAGAGTGCATATAAATTTATATCATTTGAAGAATTATCTAATCGTTGCCACATGTTCTACTCAAATACTATAATAGATCTAAAACGATGTATAAAAGAAATTAAGCGAACAAAACAAAAACAAAAAAAGTTTTTCACAGACGATTCAGTATTTCTCATTCAATTAATTCAGTTCTCACTTCTCGACAAGGTAAAAATACATAAAAACTCAAAATCTCTATATTAAAAATTACGAAGTAAATTTTAAACACTTATTTCCTCGAAAAAATTCCAGAAAGTATTAAGCATGATTTAATTCGCAATAATAAAAGAAGGCGTTATCTTTGTTGTTGAGAAGCTTAGTTTCTCTAGATTGGCAACAAATCCGCTATTTTGCCAAGTTTGAAATGTAAACAAACATGTCGGCCATCACAAAATTCCTTAGACTTAGCAGCACGTGAACAACTTTTAAATTATTGATAACTCCACAAATATTGCATGCAGATTTACTAAATCCTTTTTAAAGCAAAAAATGCACAATTAACAAACATAAGAATGCGAATGTATATATATATATGTTACCGTCAAAGACCGAAATTGGAGAATGTCGACTTTCACCGGAGAATATCAACATTCACCAAATACGTCGGTGAAAGACCGAATATTTCACTACATTCTTGTATATTCGAACCTTCACCGGTGTATGTCGACAATCACAGATATGCTCTGGTGAAAGTCGAAAAGAGAGGTCATAAAGTGCCATAATACACTCACGTTTGTGAAAATTGCAACACCAAGAAAGAATCGTCATAATTGAATGCAATTTAATACACAGTTGAGTGGTAGTGGTACAAATAAATGATTAAATGTTCAAAGCAAACAAACAATAACAAGAGATCAGAACCAGTATTTTGTGTGGCCACCACGCGCCGCAATAAGTGCTGCTACACGACGTGGCATGGAGTCAAACAAAGTTTGAATGTCTGACTGAGGAAGAGCATTCCATATCGTTTGTACGCGTACCCAAAGTTCGTCTGCAGACGCAACAGGACGAGGATCACGAGCAAGACGCCGACCAATGACATCCCACACATGTTCAATTGGCGACATATCCGGGGAACACGCAGGCCAAGGAAGAAGCTGTACCTGCTGGGCTGCAAAGAAGGATTTAACAATCCGAGCAGTATGAGGGCGGGCATTGTCCTGTTGAAATACAGCGCCTGGCAAGCTTTGAAGGAAGGGAACAGCTTCGGGCTGTAGAACTTCACGGATATACCGGTTGCTGTTCAGATTGCCCACAATTCGTAGCAATTGAGATCGTCTATGATATGCTATGGCGCCCCAGACCATAACTCCGGGTGTTCGTCCACTGTGGCGTTCGATAATGCACTCCGGAAGGTGGCGTTCACCGGCATAGCGTCTGACACGAATGCGGCCATCATGGTACCACAAATTAAAGCGGGATTCGTCAGAAAACACGACATGCTGCCAATCAGCACGCCAGTCTCTATGCTGATTGGCCCATTGTAGCCGCAGGCGGCGATGGTCGTGCGTTAGGGGGATCCTGTATAAAGGAGTCCGTGCGCGCAGTCCACACTGCAGCAGACGTCTACGAATTGATGAAGCACACAATGAAACACCTGTAGCTATTGACCACAGTGCTGCCAATTGTCTAGAGGAAGCTGTACGGTCCGTCCGCGCCATGCGGACCAGGTGTCTATCATCGCGAGCTGACGTCACATTTCGGGGTCCACTCCCGGATTTCCGAGTTGTCCGACACTCGTCCGTCCACTGCTTCCAAACGCGCATCACTGTGCTGCTGTTACGCTGCACACGAGAGGCTACTGCACGATACGACAATCCAGCTTCACGAAGGCCGATGATTCTCCCTCGTTCAAACTCTGTAAGTTGTTCAAATCTCGCTCTCTTTCGTCGACGAGGCATAAGTACAGATTGAGTTAACGTTTACCACTAGCAGATAACCACCGATAACAATACACGCCTCGCTACAGCCGTCTATTTATTCGGATCCATCAGCCGTTCAGAGGGCGCTGCTCAGCATACGCATGCGCTACGGATTTGCAATTCTAATCATTTGCATATCATGCGCTACTTTGCATTTCCTGAAAATTTCAGCTCACTCGCGTAAGTCCTTCATGGTGTTGCAATTTTCACAAACGTGAGTGTAGTTTAAGTTGTTGCAATAAATAAGATTTGAATCACATAATTTAATAAGTTTTTTATTACTGTTATTTTTTTATTTTTTCATTTAGAACGTACTGTATAATTAAGTAAGTTTTTAACTTCTATTATTTTCCTTTCTCATTTTGAATGTATCGTGTGTTTTAGGTTCTCATGTTCTTAAGTTCTTATTTCAAGTTTCAAGTGCGTTTATTCGCGACTGAATTACGGAGAAGAAAATATAATATTGTTATATGTTCAACATTCACCATTAGTATATGGTGAATGTCAACATTGACCGGTGTAAGTCAGAAATAAGAGTATTTGGAAAATATTTCGGACATACACCAAGAGACTATGTGAATGTTGACATTCACCGGTGAAAGTCGACATTCTCCAGATTTCGGTGTTTCACCGTAACATATACATATACTTATATACTTTTTGGTGTGGCCAATTGCAACTAAAATACAAAGTGCACATCTACGTGTTATAGCCAGTCCTACATACAAAATTTTAGCGTTTTGAGGCTACTCGCTTTTGAGTTATGCGAGATACCTACGTACGCACAGACGCCACGAAATATTCTCTTCAGAATTCATTTTAAATCACGTTTATAATTTTTTGGGGAGGAAAAGAATCTTTTATTCTGTCCTTACGTACAGATGTCATTCAAAAACATCGTTAAATGGCATTCGATAGCGGTCAACATGGATATTTTTATTGAAATACGATGCTTGAAAATTTTCGCGATTACACAATACTTCCTTTTTACTTTGTACATGGAAGTAAAAAGAGAAAAATAACCTAGGATTTGCATGTGTTTTAAAGCTACATGTTTTTAGGTTGTGATGTTGAGAGGCCCCAACTTGTCCGCAATAGTAGTAGTGACTGCTATGAACTGGAAATTACACAGAATCTTAAGAAGGGTTTCACTCCCTTTTTATTTCACTTTAGAAGTCACAGTTGCGTTCACTCGACGCTCACAAACTAAGCCGACCCGGCGGTTAAACAAAAATAGAAAAGTACAACTAAAAATGAATGACAGGATGAATAACTAACGAAGTCACTATCTACGAGGCTCTATAATTGTAACTATCTTAACCGCGTTCTAAGATACAGCTGAGATTCAGCAAACTTTCTGATTAAGAAGTTGAAAGATTCAACTAACTGCCGAAGTAGGCACACAGGCCGAAACGCGCGGTTCTTAAACTTTCTACCAAGCAACCTTCACGCTCGTGATTCAAGAAGCACACTTACAAATATCGTTTGCCTTCTATTTAACTCAAATTACTTCTGCTAAAAATTTGTATACTCTGCGCATTCTACTATGATTTACATACTCTGGCATTGGCAATTCTAGGGGAAAGTAAAGGCTTGACAGGAAAGATAGCTTAAACTTAAAATAAATGTTAGTTAAAATAAATATAAACCCTACATTTGCCGCTGCCAGAATTTGGTAAACTTGAAAGCAGGTCCTAGAAATGACCTGTTGAAAAAGTTTCCACATTCTGATCTAAAACTCAAGAGTTCCGTTTACATAAAACAGACTGTTTCGTATAAGATTACAATCATTTCTGGAGCTGAACAAAATTACCATCTCTTCTTACAGGATCCTTTCTGGTCTTCAGCAATCAACATTTTCTCTTCCTTCCAGCATCTGGAAGGAATAAGTATCAGTATCTTCTAAATACAATATGATTTACACTTTCTTAACCCTGGATAAAGTTTTCGGTTTTGATCCTTTTATTTTCCTTAATTAACTGCTTAATTCACATTCATTCAAGTATTTAAACATGAATTTAACTTTACCCTGGTTCTCCACCATGTGTGGTGTCAAACGGGAATATTCGTGTTTTTGTATTACAACACTTCCCCTAACCACAATGATTTGTTAGAATTCAACGACCAAATAGACACACCTTAATCGACATACTGAAACTCGATGACTATATTTAACATTCTTAAAATTCAAGTGTAGGTGGAGAACCTTACAAAACACATTCATTCTAATTCCCCCTCATTCATCTTTAGGCATGAAGGCTTTCGTTCTAAAGTATGATTTTATCTACAGTTTAATACTTAAATTTGAATTCATTTCTTTCGAGTATTTACTTTTAGCATCTAAAATTTTATGCTTCTAGACTAAATTTTACTTTTACATAACTTTCAAGTATTTACGTATATTTACAAAATTTTAATACATATGATTTTTACAATTTACCATAAAATGAACAAGATAAAAATAAAATTTTATTTCACGCTTTCTTCACCAAACTGGCGGCACTGAAACTAAATTTTTCATTAATACAAGAATGCGAAGTTATTTTACTTTCGGCCAAATTTTGGCCTTAACATAACAGAATTAGTCTTTCGACCAACAGGAACTGCTTGTTCTTAGATTTTATACTTAAAGAAAATAATACTTTTGCCTTAGCTAAATAAAGTAAAACAAAACTAAGTCTCAACCGAGACAAACTGACTTCCGTCAAAACATAGAACTTCGTATTTAGGCATAACATTTCAGAACAAGAGAAAAAAAAAATTATAGAAGATTTTAACTTATCTTATTCATAGAAGTCAATCTTCGCCTTTGGGTTCTTCGAGTTTCGTCTATGGTGACTTTTCTTTTTCGCCCTCTGTACGCCGGCCTCTTGGAGTGGTAGTCTTCGTGTTCTTGTCTTTTCCGTTTTGCCCCTGGACGGCTGGTCTTGGCGGCCTCCGGTCTAGAATCTTGCCTGAATTTCTTCTGTTGGTGGCAATCCTTTCGTTCCTCCTTCTGTCTTTTTGTTCTCGTGAACGGCGGCCTTGTTTGCTCCTGACTATCTCGCCCTGCAAGTGGTTTCCTCGACTCAGATTTCCTACTGCGGGACGTTGTAACTGGTCTTTTCCTATTTACCAAAGATTCTTTACGCGGCGGCGTTGATTTCTTGCATTTCTTGAATGCTGGAGTCTCACCATTTTCCTTCCTTCTTTTCGGGATCCTATAATGACTTGTAGAAGCGCTAGGTTCCTCTTCTATTCTCTACTTCTTGTGTGGTGGAGCGGGTGGCGTTACTTCTGGACCTTTCATTTCTTTTGCGCTTGAGTCCTGCAAGAAACTTTTAAGGATTTCAAAATCATTTTGATTACAATATTTTTTCACCTGGTCGGGACTTGCTTTACAGATTTCCCCTCTCTCGTTCTTAAGGTACAATACGATTCCCTTTATTTCCTGAATTACATAGGTGCCTTCAAATTTTGGAGCCAACTTTGCAGTGAAATTGTCTGGGGCACTTGATAAAGAAAATTTCCGTTTTAACACTTTATCCCCAACTTTAAAATCTGCTTCACGGCGTTTTCGATCATAGTACAGTTTCTGTCTATTTCTTGCCGTATCCGAACTCTTAACCGCCTGATCAATGAGTTTCTGTATATCTTTTTGTTTGAATTCTTCCTCTCTTTGTTGCACAAAGAATAATTTATCTAGTGGCGTAATTAACTTCCGTCTTAAAATAATTCTGTTGGAGTTTTTCCCGTAGTATCATGATTTGCTGTTCTTAAAGCATAAGCTAACACATTTATGTAGCCATCCCAGCGCTTGTGATGTGTGCTAACATAACTTCGAATTATTTTTATAATATTTTATTAACTCTTACTGCGATGTTTGCCTGTGGTCTATACAGAACCATTTTGATATGGCGTATGCCAAGTCCAGTGCAAATGTTTTCAAATATTTGGCTAACGAATTGTTTACCGCTATCGCTAATGACTTTTATCGGTGAACTGTATTTTAAAATGTATCTGTGTAAGAATGCATCAGCGACTGTTTTGGCTGACACGCGTTTAAGTGGAACAATTTCTGTCCATTTTGAAAAATGATCTACAATTTACTAAAAGAAAACGATTTTTATTTAACTCACTCTGGGGGAAAGGACCAAAAAGATCTATGCCTAAAATTTCATTCGGAAATGTTGCGCGAATGCTATTTAAGTACCCGGCCGGGCTGTAATTAATATCATTTATTAATTGACATTGATTGCAGGACCTGACATACGCAGTTACTATTTTGTATAATTGCGGGAAATATACCGCCTCGCGTACACTTTTTAAATCTTTCTGACCCCTAAATGCCCCGCTGTTTTCGCGTCGTGTAATTCCTTCAAAATGCTTAATCGAAGCGAGGCTGGGATGACTGGTTTATATTCGAAATTTTCGTTTGTTGCTTTCGTATAAAACAATAAATTATCTATTATTTCATAGTTTTCTGCTCTACGTCTTATTGAATCGATATCTGTGTGTTCAAAGCTTTCGGGGTCTTTCAAATACGCATAGATACTTCCAAATTCAGGATCAGCTTTCAATTCAGCAATAATTGTTTCTCTAGAATCTAAAATTTTTGAAGTCAACACAGCGCATTTGAGTTCATTTCTTTCATCGTCCAGTTTTATACGAGAAAGTGCGTCAGCTACATTGTTTTCCTTACCCGGTTTATATTTAATTATGAGATTATATTCTTGAAGTTTTAAAGCCCATCTTATTAACCTGGGCGTTAGGTTTTTCCCCAAGTAAAGTCTACCAACAGCCGCATGATCCGAAAAGACTGTTACTGGCGCTTTGCCGAAATTAAACTCGAAATATGTGTACAGCCATTTATACGGCTAATGTTTCTCTCTCTGTAGCTGCATAATTCCTTTTCGTAGAGTTTTACTAAAAAATGCCAAAGGATGGCCATTTTGCATGAGAACCGCACCTACGGCATAGCCCGACGCATCTGCTGCAATTTCCAGGTTTTCGTCAACTTCCGGGAATTTCAAAACAGGGGCATTGATGAGTGCTTCTTTTAACCTTTCAAATGCAGTATTTGCCTCTGTTGTCCTAACTTATTTTTCTTTCTTTTAATTACTAACAACGGTTCAACAATGTTCGCAAAATCTTTTATGAACGACCGATAATAAGAACATAACACAAGGAAAGAAGAAAGTTTCTTGGCGGTGTTGGGGAGGTGGGAAATTCTTGATGGCTTTTATTTTTGAATCCTGAGTTTCTATACCCTTTTGCGAAATTTTATAACGCAGATATTTAAGTTCTTTAGTCGCTAACTTGCATTTTGATCCGTTAATTGTAAGACCGGCCTCTTTTAATAATTTAAAAACCTCTTCTAAATCTTTAATAAGTTATTCCAACGTACTACTCGTTATAATTATATCATCTAGATAGATTAAAGTCGATTTTCCTAGGACAGGCTTTAGAACAATGTCCATAGCTCTCTGGAATGTTGACGGGGCACCACACAACCCAAAGGGCATGCGTAAAATTGCATAAGTGCCCGATTTTGCGATAAACGCGGTTTTATGTATGTCTTCGGGTCTCATAGCTATTTTATAGTAGCCAGACGTTAAGTCCAATGTAGTCACATATCTCGTAGACTTAATATTTCTAATAATTTCCTCTATAACCGGCAAAGGGTAAACTGGGAATTTAGTAACACTATTAAGCTTTCTGTAATCGATAGCAAACCTCCAAGCCCTTTTATCCGAGGGAGGGAACTCATTCTTTTTCCTACATAGTACGACTGGACTCGCGTACTCACTATTTATGGGCGTTATTATCTGGTTCTTCAACATTTCCTGAATGTGTTCTTCAATTATTTGTTCTTTCTGTTTACCATACCGGTAAGGTTTAGTTCTACAGGGTTTGTCGGCAGTTAATTGTATATCATGCGTAACAATTTGACAATTACCAGGCCGTTCTGAAAACAAGTTCGAAAAAGTATTCACCACTTGCTGGATGGCTTGGCTTTCATGGTCATTCAAATGGCTAAGGTCCACTTGCGGTTGTTTCACTGGCTCCACCACCCTCCGATCCATCTCCAGCATAATTGAATTTTCCTGAAAATTCAGGTTGGCCCTCGCGGCCTTTAAAAACTCCATGCCTAAAATGACTGGACTCTGGAAATTTTTGACAACAAAAATTAATACTTTGAGGCTTTCATCTTTTACCTGTATTTGTAATGATAATTTCCCAATACATTGACAAGTTTTCCCTTGCGCTGCTATAATTTCTGTGTTTTTATTTTTAAATAATCGTAACCTATTAAAATTCTTCTTAAAAAATGCATCACTCATAAAATTACCTTCTGCCTCTGTATCGATGAGGGCTTCTACTTGTACATCGCCAACCAGGACTTGTATAATCGGTAATTGTGAGTTCTTTACCACGACCGTATTTAGGTATCTTCTTGAGGGTTTTTTCGAAACTTCCGGGGTCTGGACCCTCGCATTTACAGGCCCTCTACTCGTTTAAAGCTTTCCTTTCAACTTCTGTCTTTTGGGTACGCGGAAGGTCGTTTTCAAATTTCCTTTTTGGGCTTTAACCTTCGAGCTTCGAAGAGTTGGCTTGATAGCTCTTTCCCCCATAAGAGCGATTTGTGTTTCCGGTCTGTTGATTTGAGGATTGCCTTCGGAGACGTTGAGAATACGATGCCCCTCTAGCTTTTTCCGCTATTCTGCGATTTTGGAACTTGACCGCCAACTCGAAGAGTTCCTGCAAGGTGCTTGGGTTTCGAATTTCGACGTAATCTTGGACAGCAGGTAGCAATCTTGGTAAGATTATTTCAATAATCTCTGTGTCGGGTTTCTTCCCATACAGCATGTTTATCAGCTTAACTTTTCGCAGAATGAAGTCCGTCAAATCTATATTACGTTGATAAAAACTATACAGTTCGGCTTCTAGCTTTGCTCGGTCTTTCACTATGGGGAAGGCCTTTAATAATGATATTTTGAAATTTTCAAAGGTATATGTTTGGCCTCCGAATTCCCCTAATAAAAATTTCCTTATATTCTTCCACCATAGTGAGGCCTGTCCTCTTAGTGCAGACGTGGCAATGGCAACTTTTTGTCTTTCAGGCACAGGGTATAGCTGGAAATGATTTTCTAGGCCTTCTAAAAATATCGCAACCGAACTTTTTCCGTCGAAATTGACGTTTGGCTTGATCGATGCTCTCATCGTCTGGACCAGGTATCCAAATCCTTCTAATCGGTTCGCCATTTCTTGTTGGTGGAATTGTACAGGAGCTTCCATCCAGTTTTCGCCCATTTCAGTTCGTAAAGTGTTCGGATGCCAATGTGATGTTGAGAGGCCCCAACTCGTCCGCAATAGTAGTAGTGACTACTATGAACTGGAAATTACACAGACTCTTAAGAAGGGTTTAACTCCCTTTTTATTTCACTTTAGAAGTTAAGTTGCGTTCACTCGACGTTCACAAACTACGCCGACCCGGCGGTTAAACTAAAATAGAAACGTACAGCTAAAAATGAATGACAGGATGAATAACTAACGAAGTCACTATCTACGAGGCTCTATAATTATAACTATCTTAACCGCGTTCTAAGATACAGCTGAGATTCTGCAAACTTTCTGATTAAGAAGTTGAAAGATTCAACTAACTGCCGAAGTAGGCACATAGGCCGAAACGCTCGGTTCTTAAACTTTCTACCAAGCAACCTTCACGCTCGTGATTCAAGAAGCACACTTACAAATCTTGTTTCCCTTCTATTTAACTCAAATTACTTCTGCTAAAAATTTGAATACTCTGCGCGTTCTACTATCATTTACATACTCTGGCATTGGCAATTCTAGGGGAAAGTAAAAACTTGACAGGAAAGATAGCTTAAAATAAATGTTAGTTAAAATAAATATAAACTCTACAAGGTTTTGAACATAACCGATTATTACACGCAAAAGACAATATGCTTTCGAATTAGAAAGAATTAAGATGCATTAACCTCAAAAATAAAATCATGTTTTTTATTTCAAGTAGCTTTTGGTAATCATACCAGTCTGAAGATACCTCCTGGAAATCATACCAGCTCCCGTCATACTTCAAAAAGGAGAATTTATGACTGATGCCTTAATATTTATGTTAAAAGAAAATTTTTTGTTTAGTTTTGATTAACGGAATACCATGGTGAAAATTTTAAGTGTCTTTCTGTAGAAACGCTCATTCACGCTATCTATCTAATAAGAGGCATTTAAAGGGTAATTTTACGGATAAGATCTTTTCATATATGGCATAATAAGTATTTTGTTGCTTAAACAGATTAAATTAAAATAGATCAGTTTCGAGGTCAATTCTATTCTCTCAAAATATTCAAAATTTGCGTTTTTTCCCACTCACATGTGAAAAAAAACCACTAAAAAGGAAAAATCATTATAAATTTTATCTTAAATAAACTACTGCAGAATAAGAGGTTATAAGGTATTTCTCCCGCCTTCTTCGCATGCCTTCGCGGTGCCTTTTTCAGCATGTTCGGTGAGTATTCGAGAGGTCCGTGGTTCGAATACCGGCGAGGGCATTGCTCATTTTTCATGTCTTCTGCTTTCAAAAAAAAAAAAAAAAAAAAAAAAAAAAAAAAATCCTAATGACTCTAATGACACTACAATGGTACAATGGCGCCATCACAAGGATTTGACGATTGGGATCCCTAAACCCTAGTCACCTTTTAAAAGGGGTATATAAGGTATTTATCCCGCCTTTCTAACATGCTTTCGTTGTGGTCAGCACACTCGACGCATATTCGAGACGTCCGTGATGACGAGGGCATTGCTCACTTTTCATCTTTGTTGCTTCGAAATAATCTAATGTCTCTACAAAGCATTCGACAAAGCAAATTTCCTGCGATCAAATTCTAACTGAAAATTTCAAAAATGACACACGTATTAACTTTGGCTGAACCGAAAAAAAAATAATTTAAAGGCGTTTCAAATAAAGCTATCAAATTTGTATTGCGTTTTTGCACAACCTGTTTGTGTGAGCAAGGAACGTTTTCATGTTTATCTGAAATATAAATGCAGACCAAAATTAAAAGTGGATCCAAATTTACGTTTAAAGCTAAGTGAAATTAACACCAGACGTGAAGAAAATCTCTCTCTTAAACATTTTCAAATTTCACACTAAATTTAAAAATTAAAGTATTAAAACTTAAATTTTGATAATTAGAATGGAAATCCATTTTAATCCAATATTTGTTATGTGTGCATATTTAATACAAATAACCTATAGGTTTTGAAAATGGCAAAATATATATTTTTTTCGCACGTCTATTGAGAAACTGAAAAATAATCATTGTAAAATGTTAAATCACATTTATGATTAAATGATTTAGGTTGTGTGTTAAATCATTGTTAAGTCTTGGCAGAATTAAAATATTATGACTTAAATATTGCTAATACAAATGGTAAATAATTTTTAATCTAATATTGTTTTATGTGTGCATATTTTATAACAATATCAATAGGTTGTGCAAATGGCAAAATATATACTTTTTAATATTTCTATTGAGAAACCGAAAAAAAAAATCATTATAAAATATAGTGGTGGTACTAAACTTTTCAGTTTTTGTTTAGATGGTGCGTTAGTCAGAAGGTTGAGAACCGCTGGCTTAGAATATTGAGACAGCCCTGCTCTCGGAATTTTCTACTGGAGTAAAAGAGTCACCTCTCTTCTTAATCGTGTATTTCGCGTTCTGTCGTTTCGAGAAATTTACTCAGGGAATTCTCATCCAATTACCAGGACTTGCATGTCTTTTAATTTGTTTCGGGAATATTGCGTGTCCTGAATAGGAACAGGGAGCTTACTCAAGGTATGTTCAAATATGTGTGGAATGGACGACACAAGCAGGAAGGGTTAACTTTACCCTTTATTGTCCACGATATTACAGGAGCTCCCGCACTTCGGGATACAAAAACCAACCACTCTAAAGGTAAAAATATAAAAACTTCGCAGCTCACTTTCACTCTCTCTCTAACTCTTGGCAAAAAGCCACAACTTAAATGTACTTTGGCGTTAGCAAGTACAATTTGCATAAACAAGTTAGAAAGCATTTAATTCTGGCCGGAAGTGGAAAATAAGAGAAGAAAGTAAAGTTTTAAAATAAAATAAACGTTAGTAAAACTTAAGATCCTTACAAAATGTCCTGTGTGGATTTATCCGAGTTTGCTTATTACTTAGGTACTGGAACCCCAGTATAAACACATTTGTATCAAGGTATCAACGTTACACTAACATTATTACAGAGAATTACGTAAGCATCTCCATGCTAATATCCTGGACATGACATGCAGCTGTTACCTGGCCTTCATACTCGCTGGATTTCCCTTGGATTTCTTTTGGGCACAAAACTTTCTCCTTGGATTCTCTTAAATCCCTCGTTTATGAGATGCTGCAGGATCTTCCAGCGCGGGTTGCTGTAGCAACCATCAGCAACACACCCATACCTTCAAATGAGTCAGACCCCTTCCCAGATGCTCCTCCGTTGCCGAGAGCTATATACTGGTGTCCGCAGCCCCTACTTTGAACAACATCTCCAGTAATTTCTCACTGCCCTCTTTTCGGCACTATACTCTGCTTCGCAGGCTGTGCTGTAAACATACTGCGAAATAATTTTTTAAACGTTTTTGTTAGCTCAAAAGGGCTATTAATTTCGTTTTTGTATTTTGCGTCGAAAAATTTAAATGTTCGTTTCACTTTTCAAATTGTTTCCACCCAATATTATCGCCCTGTGCTTCAGGAAATCAAATAATGAAGAATGTGCATAAATGCATATATATTTCTCTCATTGTAATAAAACAAAGGTACCTAGAGCCATCCAATTTTCAATAACGTTATCCTCCACCTGATATAGGCATCTGGAAGCCCAAATTTGGAATTTGTTTTATTATCGATTTCATATTTTGTAACACTCTAACGAATTTTTGATTAACAAAATCCACGATTTCAAAGCGAGCAACGGCAACACAGTACAAAAAGAAAAAGATTTTTATCTCTAGCGCGCGAGACAGTGTATCGGAAAAATCTAAAGATTTGGCTCATTTTAAAATTATTTTGGCGATATTGCTGTTGAATTGAATTTTATGGTTTAAGTGAAAAGAACACAATATTTAATAAATAAAAGTAACACACAAAACATTAGGAAAATGCGTATACAGAATAAGCTTTCAGAAGTTTTGTGGTTTTTAAATTTTTATTTTCCTTTCCTTTTTTTTTTTAATTTAATTTATTTATTGTGGTTCACGCTTGACGTCAAATCTGCAGAAGTATTTTCGCCGACTAAACGTCGTTTGCGACAGCTGGTTCCTTTCATCTTTGGCAACTATGTCTCCTCTCGGTACATGACATATACATCTCCAAATCTCTTGCCAAGCTAACAGAACATCCTGTATATAACATATACAGATGGTGTAGATATATGTTTTCCTCATGTAGACATCTATTAGGTATTTTTTAATTTTATGAAATGACTGCCACTGTCTTATTTGGATTTTATACTAAGACTAATATTTATTTGTAACAGCACGTATTGTAACTAAGAATACTGGTTGTTGCATCAGGTTCTTCTATTTACAATAAAATTAATGTAAAATTCCTTACCTGCTGCATCTTCAGTGTTCTCGACGCCAGGCTTCTAATAATCACGTTTTCCAGTAAGAGTTTCTATTACAATTAGCAGGCCATCTTGTCTTTTAATTATTTATTGAAATAAAAAGCTAATATACACTATTTACAAGGTAGGTGATAATTATTTTAAAACAGTACATTTTTAGTTCTGAGTCTTTACGCTCCTCAGAGCGGTTCCAATCTCGACTGCTTCTCGGAACTTAATTACAGCAAAAGTAAAGGAAGAGATGCCCGCCACCTAGTGGCAAGAATGTGACATCCTCCCACCTTTTGATTTTACCTCGATAAAATGGGAAAATCAAAACAAAATTTATCAATAATCAAACAAAAATTCAAGTACAACTTTCACAAATATGAAAAGTAACTAATGCCCTAAAATTAATACTTACAAAGAAGGATTACACATCTAAACATTTTCTGCATTACATTCATACCATATCCAGATAACATGTTCCAATTGACTACTGTTAGGACAATTAAATTTCTAAAATACTGAAAAGAAACAAAAATTAGTATAGCAATTTAAAAATATGTAACAGGGTTTACAGTTTTACGTCCATATCTAGTTTGATAGTTCATATCACTGTCACACTTATCGGCAGAGTTTTTTCTGTTCATGGTGAAGTCACTAAACAAGTTAGGTCTATCAAGTTCGAGAGGATAAATACGTTTCACAGGTCTTAGGAATTCACCCGTTGCAGTTTTCACTTTGACAACACGTACTTCGTTGTCTTTCCCAGGATATAGTTCTACAACACGACCTATTGGCCAATCTATTCTCTTCTTGTTGTCGCTGCCGACAAACACCAAGTCATTTTTGTTGATAGTCCGAGTAGATCGTTTAGATGGTTTTTGCACTAGGATAGCTAAATATTCATCACGAAATCTTTTGCGGAAATGTTCTCTTAAGTTCTGCAAGAACTTGTATCTTTTTGTCAGATTAATGGTATCCAGGTAGTCTAAGTCAGGCACTCCGACGTCGTGCACATCTTGTAGAAACATTGAAGGAGTTAGTACCGTCGTAAGATCATTTGGATCTTCTGAAAGGTACGTAAGGGGTCTTGAGTTAATCACTGATTTGATATCACAAAGTATAGTCAACATTTCCTCGTAAGAGACACAGGACTTGCCGAGAACATTTCTCAACATCTTCTTCACTGTTTGTACCAACCTCTCCCACCAACCGCCCCACCATGAAGCAGTTGGGGGATTAAACTTCCACTGTATTCTCATACTAGTTGAATTACATTCTACTTCTTTCCAATCTATCGATCTTAAAAGATTTTCAGTTCCAACGAAATAATATGCCATTGTCGCTGTAAATAATACTTGGACGACCTCTTCTGGCAATAAATCTCCTTAATCCCAAGATGAACGCATTTGTTGATAAACTTTCTATCAGTTCAAGATGTATCTCGCGATAGACCGCGCAAGTAAAGAGCAAGATCCATGCCTTTTTTCCTTTTCGTAAATAAAGAAAACCGGCTACATCGACTCCGGTCACTTCAAACACCAGAGCATCTCTAACTCGATCTTCAGGAAGAGGTGCTGGAACAGTCTCTATATTCTTTGCGCTATATCTTCTACAGCGAACACACTTCATAAGAACTTTACGTACTGTTTTTCTTCCTCTCAGGACCCAGAATTTCTGTCGAATATTGGCTAGTACGAATTGCACACCAGCGTGGGATAGTCGCAAATGGTAATCTAAAATTAACCTATGAACTAAGTCATGATTTGAGGGCAATACAATTGGACAGAGAAAATTTTCTTCTTCCTCTCTTCTAGTAATCTTGGTCTTTAACCGAATAAGGCCATCTGAGTCAAAAAAGGTACAAAGGTTGCTAACTTTAAGTTCTTTGCCAAATGCTTCTATTTGTATTATCTTGCATATTTTCTTTTCTACAGTTTCTATTTCAGGGACCGTGAGTTCTCCTGATTGTTTAGAATCTGGTCTTCTGCAGTTGTTGATAAATCTGCATATCCAAGCAGTTATTCTTAACATTTTATGGTAAGATGAATATTTCTCAAAAAAATGTTCTACCCTTTGCGTATTTAGTGCAGAAATGACTGATTTCCTTTTTTCTGAATTCACTATTTCCATGTCCGGTATTTCTCTTTGTATAGGCCATTCTTCCTGATTTTTCTTCAGCCAGTCGGGGCCCTCCCACCATCTAACTGCTAAAAGTTGTTTAGCGGTGCAACCTCTTGATGGGAGGTCAGCTGGATTTTTTGTTCCAGCAATATGTTTCCACGTTTTTGGATCCGTCAGTTTCCTAATCTCCCTGACTATGTTTTCCACAAAGACAGCCCAGACAATCTCTTCCCTTTGAATCCATGTCAAAACTGTTGTAGAATCCGTCCAAAAATGCGTTTCCACATTTTGCCATTGTAAACCATTTAAAACAGAAGAGCATAGTCTGGCACCTATCGTGGCAGCTATCAATTCCAGACGAGGGATCGTAATAGATTTCACGGGAGCTACCCTAGACTTCGATGCCAACAGATGAACTTCAACTCCAGAATTCGTCACAGTTCTCAAGAAAACTGCAGCAGCATACGCATTACTACTGGCATCACAGAATGTGTGAATGCTGTAGAACTTCCTATTGTCCTTGCTGGAATGTATCCAACGTAGGAGGGATATTTCTTTTAAGAGAAAAAGGCTTTTATGCCAATTCACAAAATTTTGTTTTGTACTCTTGTCGACTTCAGTATCCCAAGAAATTCCTATTTTCCATAGGTTCTGCAACAATACTTTAGGATACAAGAGAACAGGACTCACAATACCAATAGGATCAAATATTTTGTGTGTTACAGCGAGAATTGTTTTCTTCGTTATTATACCCATTTCAAAATCTTCTAGCCAATTCAGATTCAAAGTTAAATTATCTTTCTGAGAGTTCCATAACAGACCCAATACGGGTGAAATAGTTTCCTGTTTCAAGTTATCTCCGTTATGTAACCAACCTCGAAGATTAAACTTTCCTTCATTCATTATTTCTCGAGATTTTTCGATGAACTGAATCATCTCGGATTCTTTGTCAAAACTGGCAACAACGTTATCTACGTAGAAGCTACGCAAGAGTTTAGCTATTATCTCCGTATCATATGAAGAATTTTTCATGTACTTTTGTAGATGGAATTCTATAACAGCTGCCAAAAGGAAAGGACTACTCTTAACCCCAAATACTACCCTAGTATGACGAAATATTTTCGTTTTCCTTTCTTCCACATCATTCCACCAGAAAAACCGAAGCCAGTCTCTATCTTGAGGCCTTACACTGATCTGTAAGAAAGCCTTTTCAATGTCTGCTATAGCAGCAAACTTGCCTTCCCGAAATCTCAACAAAAGAGATGGAATTAGTTCTATCAAATTTGGTCCACACTCCAAACACTGATTTAGAGAAGGAGACGATTGTTTCCTCGCAGACGCATCAAACACCGGTCGAATTGGTGTTGAGCTATTTTCTTTGATCACCGGTCTATGCGGTAAATAATGTCCAAAGTCAACCGCAATATTTTCTTTAACTTCTTCGATCACTCCTAAGTTACACCAGTCATTAAAAACTGCATTGTATGAAGAAAATAAATTTTGAGATAAAAGTTTCTGGGTGGTAGATTGCAGACGTTTCAACGCTAAATCCTTGTGGGTGGAGAGTGGTACATGATTCTCCGCCCACGGAAGCGCGACTTCATAACGCCCTTCTTCGTTTAGAGATACAGAATTTTCGAATTGCAATTTTGATTGCAAATCCCTTTCCTCTCTAGCCTTCTTTGTAACTGGATCTGTTATTCCGATAACATCAAGCCTCCACAGTTCTGACAGAGTGGCATCAGAAATATGTAAAGATAACGAAAGCGTGGAAAAGGAATTTTCTATTTCATAATTGTCAGTGTTCGCTTTCCCCATGACTGTCCACCCAAGTCTTGTACTTACAGCAACTAATCTTCCCCAAGGAAGAACTTCGATTTTACCTGTAAATAAATTTGCAGCAACATCTGCCCCTAACAACAAATGAATCTCTTGGGGGTTCTCCTGAAATAATCTGCAATTTTCAAAAACATCACTGACGTAAATTCCTCTTCTTCTAAGTTCCCTAATCCAGTGTATATTTTTGATTTTAGGGACCGAAGAACATATTTTTCTTTCATCCAATACATTAATTTCGCAATTATACCGTTTATCTACGCTACCCAATTTTATTCTATAATGTTTATGTTTTTCCGAAACTTCTATGCCACCGAAAAGTCCGTGGGTTACACTTTGTTCACCTAAGCTTCTTAATTGTAACCTTTCTGCTGCATACCTGCTTATGTATGAGTTTTGACTTCCGGTGTCAATTATCGCTCGAACAAATTGGTTATTCCCTCTTCCATATATGCGAACAACTAAAGTTTGCAAATATACTTCTGAACATCCTGCTTGATTTGAAAGTACTTTATTTTCTATCTGTTTGTCTTTTTTAATTTCCGAAACTTCGACAGAAGGATTTTGTTTATTACACATAATAGTTGCATGTTGTTTTTTACAAATAGAACAAGTTATTTTTGTTCTGCAGTTTTGAGCCAAATGGTGTAATTTTAGGCATTTATAGCAAGCACATTTTCTTTTTAAAATGTCCCTTTTTTCTTGTAATGATAAGCCGGAAACGAAACTACAGTCATGAATCTTGTGGAATTGATTACAGAATACGCAGTTCATATCTTCCTCCCTGCATTCAGATTTTGTAAACAAATCTGTAGCGGTCGGAATCTTTGGTTTATTATGTCTATTTGAGAAACCATATGCGCTTTTCGTTGCAGGGGGGAAAGAAGACTGTCGCCGATCGGATACTTTTTGCTGTTGCGAAACCGTTGACCTTGTGCGTTCGCGGGATGAAAGTTCTGCGTGTAAAAATGACATTAAATCTTTTATGTTATAATCTGTGCCAACATTTTGTGTTCTATGAAATTCAAGCGTTAATTCTGAAGGCAATAACTTCAAAATCATCGGACACAGCAAAGCGCTGTAAGATTCCGATACAACATCTAACGCTTCGAAACATCTAATCTGTGTTTGTACTTTATCATACAAGTTACGAAATGTTTTTATGTCATTCGCATTTTTTAATGATTCAATATTCAGCAAATTATTCATGTGCGCATTAATAAGAGTGTCTCTCCTTCCAAAACGGTCGTGTAAGATTTGAATTGCTGAATCATAATGTTTTGGCGATAACGGAAATCCTTGAACGCAGCTAGCAGCTGTTCCTCCTAAATATGCTTTCAGGTAATTAAATTTGTCTACTTTGTTCAATGATTCGTTATTATGTATTGAGGACTCAAAACTATTCCAAAAAGTAAGCCATTGACTACTGTTCCCATAAAATACGGGAATCGAAAGTTTTGGTAATTTAACATTAGGTGTATCTTTTATATTTTGCTGTGTGTTCGGTGCATTTAAGTCATGATTAAGTTCCTTAATCCGTTTCTTAAGCCTGAATTTCCATAACGTTATCTTCTCGCGATATTGTTCTGTAATTTCGAATTCATTTTCGAATTCATCTACACTCAGAATTGGTTCAACTTCCACATCGGCATTAGATAGCATCGGCATAAGCTGTTCTAACAATTCTTCGAGCTCATTAATACTACATTCAGATTTATTTAATTCACTTTCGATTTTCTTAAATAGTTTTGTAACGGCAGTTCTTAACATACTTCTTTTCTTTTTTAATTTATCTACTTCAGCCATTATCTTTCTTAGATTCAAACACTTACACAAAAAATATACGTCTCATGAAAAACAAATATTTAACTCTTACTTAGAAAACAAAATTATTCTTCTGCTGAATACTTCAAGAACAAGTATTAAAATCTTCAATTTTAATATTCAGCTTTTGAATTCACTTTATTAGAACTTTTCAAAAAACCTGGCGTCCCTGTTCGGGCGCCATAAAAATGTTGCATCAGGTTCTTCTATTTACAATAAAATTAATGTAAAATTCCTTACCTGCTGCATCTTCAGTGTTCTCGACGCCAGGCTTCTAATAATCACGTTTTCCAGTAAGAGTTTCTATTACAATTAGCAGGCCATCTTGTCTTTTAATTATTTATTGAAATAAAAAGCTAATATACACTATTTACAAGGTAGGTGATAATTATTTTAAAACAGTACATTTTTAGTTCTGAGTCTTTACGCTCCTCAGAGCGGTTCCAATCTCGACTGCTTCTCGGAACTTAATTACAGCAAAAGTAAAGGAAGAGATGCCCGCCACCTAGTGGCAAGAATGTGACACTGGTACTATTTTGAGTGTTGTGAAAGAGCTGCAGTTGAAAGTGAAACGGGGAGATGTATCCAATCTTCGGCGGTGTTTTAAGGACTGTTTTCTTGTGTTTAAATTAGAAGCTGAATCAACTGCAAAGGATACGCTGTTAGGATATTGTCTGGTGGAAGAAAATCATCCAAAAATGATATTCATTTTGATAACTATTTCATGTTTAGCTAAGTTTTCAATAAATTGGATCATCTCAAATACTTTATAAATTTCAACAACAATTCCTTTATAAATTCTTGTTCAAATAAAATCTCCCCCTAACTTTTCGATTGACAACTGCTGTTAAAATTCTGACACTAGAAGAGGGCAAAAAAGTAAATTTTTATTAATTGGGAAAGGTTACGTGTCCTTGACTAAGGAAAGAAGAAAAATCTTTATCATAAATATGCGGAATATAAAATGAAATCTGAATAATATTAAGTGGAAAGTTATTCAAGAACAAAAGTAGACGCATGACTTGCAAATATGAAATATGATCCTCATAAGCTATCAAGTTATCTCGAACATGAAAATAGGCTGCATTTTGATATCGTAAAAGCAGATAAGAAAAACTAATTGATTACTTTATTCATAAGCACATAGAAACACGAATAGATGAGTAACTGTGCCGATACATATTTCCAAATCAGCGATATAGTAAATGAAGTGTAATTGTTTAAACTTAATAGCTTTTTAAACTTTTAATTTTTAAATAATAATTTGGCGATATTAGATTTGCAATTAAACATGAAATGTAGCGATATTAATTTTCATAAAATACTGCCTTAATTATTGGATTAAATAAAAAGAGATAAATACACTCAAACCTGCTTTTGAGCGATTTGGGGGGGGGCAGTATATGAAAATTTCAATCAAAATTGGAACATAATTTATATGATTATTTAACAGCAGATAAAATCTATGCTGGATTCCAACTTCCTCGTAAATTAGAATGTCCCTTTCTTGCAGTCGATGCCAATTCTGAAAAGAACTTCAAAATTCCAAAAAGAGCTTTAATCTTGTATATTGATGAAATTATGGTAAAGGGATAGAATATGCAGTGATAGTTGATCGGCACAATCAAGATCTCATTGATTAAAGTATTATTAATAAAATTCAAAAACTATATAAAAACCATTAATAAAATTGATTATATTGATATAAAGCTATATCATATAATAATAAAGAAATCAAGTAAAATAAATATAA
Organism: Stegodyphus dumicola; assembly: GCF_044657685.1. NCBI lineage: Eukaryota > Metazoa > Arthropoda > Arachnida > Araneae > Eresidae > Stegodyphus > Stegodyphus dumicola. Next base: position 234,619,548 of record NC_140772.1, on the reverse strand, counting down.
GGGGAAACTGTACTAAAATTCTGATTCAAGAAGAGTTGATTGCATTAAAAGAAATGTTCTAGCACGTTTAATCACACACATAAATGCGCTGAGTTTTAGAATTTCAAAGTCAACCGAGAGAAATATTCACCCTTCCCCCCCCAAAAAAAAAAAGTTGTTGCCGAGCCAACACCATTGACTTTTCCTTCTTCTTTTCTCATAGAAGCAGCCTTTATTCAAGTCAGTAATTGATTTCAGAAAACAAAAAAGAGATTAAGTATATTTTTTGAACAAGGCGATTGAAGCATTAAGTTCAGCAAATTTACGCAAATTCTTAAAAATTTCTAATAATGCATCAAGCTTAGACAACATATTAATTAAAATCGAATTTGTTTCGCTTTTGTTTCTGAAAATTTGTTGTTAAATTTTTTTTAATTAAAAAGATAATAATAGCAGAGAAATAGTAAGACATTCATTTAATAAACCTTTGTTTTTTAAACTTTTGCGCTTATTTTTAGCCTGATTACCATTAAGTTATTTATGTTTAATTAATTGTATCATGATTTTGTATGTTGTATGATGTATATTACACAGAAAATTTTAAGGAGATCCATTAAGAAACAAAAAGTTAATGGGGGTCGACGCAGGAATCCCTTGTCTGAAACAAGCAACGGCATCTTGATAGTAGTTGGCGTGACACCTAGGTACAAAAGTACCCCTATGTACCTCCACTAAAATCTTGGTACTTTCGCATATATCACCACAAATTTTATAAGATATTTCCTTCGTGGTGTAGTGATCAGCACGCTCGACGCGTATTCGAGAGGTCCGGGTTTCGAGTCCCGGAGAGGGCATTGCTCATTTTTTTATATTTCCTGCTTCCCCCCCCCCGAAAAAAACCCTAATGACTCTACAAATTTACTGAAGAGCTAGAAATGTACCAGAGATCATCGGTCTACGAAGAAATGCTTTCTAGAATGTGAAAAATTAAACTAAACTGATCTGGCTAAAAGAACACTAATTACTGACACAAATTGGTGAATTCTAACATATCAAGTAAGTACGAGCATTAATAAGACAAGTAGCGAGGAAAATACAAAAAAAATAGTAAACAAAATAAAACAGAAATATAGTATATCAAGAAAACCATAAATCCTAGATAACAAAATAAGTCTGAAAATATGAAAATTTATTTATTGCTGCGCGGGATAAACCTCATCTACTGCTCGTGGAATTCCTATCGAAAAATTTATCGAAAATGTTAAAAGGAACAAATTGCTTATCTATTGGTTCCTTCATGTGACAAATTTCTTCTGTACCACCCACTAGGGTTTCGGTAAGTCAAATACGGAGTTCCAAAAATATGCTATAACTTCTTTAATAACTTTTAAAAAGTCATTAAATGCTTCTAACACGCTTTATCTACCAATATCAGCTTTCTTGTATCCTCGTGTAGGACCACTATTCTTGGGGTTGATCACTTTCGTATTTTGTGGCAGCATACAATTAGCAGAATTAAGAGGTTTTTCTGCTGATATCGAATTTCCGCTAGGTTGATAATGGTAAAACAAATTTCTACTGAGGGGGGTCTTATCCGATGGATGGAATTTTTAGACTTAAAAGTGGCACGCCACGAGGTTTCAGTGTCCGAAAGCTCGTGGCTATCACATTTAATTTTTCAGAAGACTTTTAAAGATTTAATGAGTTTTCATTTTCTAAAATTTACGGCATGAGCCTGACCGCACTTGTATGAAGTTAACTTAGGAATTCCTTTTACCACAATTTTGACATCTGATGAGGCAGAAGCAGCAGCAATGCGATCACGAAACGCTGCTGCAAATTCAAGACTTGGCCCCTTAATCGCCAAAGTACATGATGCCTTTTTGAGAGTCAAGAAGTCATTACTCCGCAAAAGCAATTACTGAAAGTTTTTTCTCCGATTTCACTGAAAGATTCCAAAAGGCTGTCTGTGATTTTTGGATTCCCCCTTTTAAAATGCTTCGTCGCTCAGGCACAGACGCTTGCGGGTATATGACAGTGCACCTTGGGTTACCGATACGGTCGCCTTCCTGGTTTCGTTAATCCTTTCCGGCACGCTACCTTTTAAACTTGTAATTTTTATAAAAAAAAAAAAAAAAGGTAGGCAGTCTAATTAGGCCTAGAGGAGTACAGAAGTAAAATTTTGTGAAGGTAGCACTTATCGTTTAAATCTGTTATACTGTGCTCAAAGTGGCACACAGATTGAACAGAGCTTCGAAAAGAGTACTGAAATGAGCATTGTTGTCAACTTACTATGAGATGGGGACCTATGAGAGAACTGACCTATGAGATAGGAAGGAACAAAGAATACAGACTCTCAGTTGTCCTAGATATCGGTGAGCCCGGTCTGAGCACACCTAGCGTTCGCCGTTTGATTTTAGGCAACATTTCAAGGTAAAATTTTAAAACTAATATAGAATAAGGAGATTAGCATACAGCCAAAAAATAACATATAAATTTCTTTTCAAACAATTTCGTTTATACCCTAAAAGAATCTGAAAGATTTCTTTGAAAAATGAAGTCTTAAAAAAACTAAACATGACTAAAATATAGGAACTGGTTTGTGTTGAGCTACCATTTACTATAAATAAAGAAGGTTCAGAGTAACCTATAGTAACCTATAAATCCTTTTTCATTCAATTTTTCTATGCGTACAGAAGGAAATTTTTAGGTGTGACCAGACCGGACACACTGTGCCGCAAAGTGTTGAAATCCAGGATTGTATTGGGTAATGTTCGCAGCAGAAAAATAGAAGAACAAAGCATTTTTAGCAAAGAAACAAAGCATTTTTAGCTATTAAACTCAAAAATCGCGTGAAGAAAAAGAACAATTGAGAGAAATTTCCTGTGATCGAACTCCAACTGAAGATTTTAAAAATAACACACTCGTTAACTCTTGGCTGAAACGAAAAGAAAGACATTAAAGTCATTTCAAATAAAGCTATTAAACTTGTATTGCCTTTTTGCACAACCCATTTGTGGAAACAGGAATTATCTCCCACGTTATATTTGAAAAATAAATACAGAACAAATTAAAAGTGGATCCTACTTTACAGTTAAAACCAAGTTATCTATATTACAGTTAAAACTAAGTCTTTATGTCTAGTGAAATAAGACTAGACATAAAGAAATTGACAACTTTTAAATAGGCCCAAATTTCACACTAAATTTATAATTAAGAGTATTATAGCTTAAATTTTGATAATTAAAATCTTAACCAGTTTTAATCTAAAAATTTTTTATGTGCCCATATTTAATAAAACAGCAATAAGTTATGCAAATGGCAAAATGTGCATTTTTTAATATTTCTATAGAGAAATTGAAAATTAATTATTGTAAATCGCAGTGGTGATACTAAAGTTTTACAGTTTTTTTAGATGGTACATGTTAGTTAAAAAGGTGGAGAAGGCTATTCTATGCTATTTTGCGCTGGCTGTCACTCAGACGTGTCAGCATGAAGTACTTGCTGACACGTCTGACTGACAATCGGCGCGAAATAGCATAGAACAGCGGTTCAGACGTGTCAACATGAAGCTCGTTTCAATTAGAAACAAAGGTCAATATATATAGCGACTATGCCACAAGTTTGGAGCCCATCCGAGGGCATAAGACAAGGAGTCCTTTGGTGTAAGATATACAGAACATTCTTCTAAGGATTCCACCAGATGACAGAGCTATCCTGATATGGGTTCCAGCTCATGTGGGTATTACTGTCAACGAAGCGGCGGACTTGCTTGCGAAATCTGCAGCCAATGACTCCGGTGGACTGGAAACGCAGTAAGTGTGCCGCAGGTCCTGTTTAAAGAAAATCACACTCAATAGCCTTTTACAAGAATGATAGAAAAGGTGGGAAAGGGAAAGCACAGGGAGGAGAACCTACAAGTTCTTTCAGAAAGTTACATGCTCAATTAAAACATACAGCGGAGCACAAACTCAATTCTACGCTGTCATGGTCCCTTACCACATTATCTTAATAGATTCGGCAAACGAGTCTCAGAATTGTGTGAATTGGGTATGGTAGGTGATGCTGATCACTACCTCTTCAACTGCTCACAATCAATAAATTGCATTTAAAAATACCAAGCAGTGAATACTGGCTGCAATAGGCGGAGAATACCTGCGGCAACAAGCAGTCGTAAACTAAGAGCAAGTGATCAGGCTATGCTCAGGAAGGTACTAAGAGATTCTCCCCCTCCCTTGAGAATTGTATCTTTGTATCTTCGCAGCGTAATTTCAATAGCAGATCAAAGTGGTGGGGAGAGGCCTTACAAAAATGGAGTACATTGAGCTAATAACTCGCAGTTACTGGAGCAGCAGATTAGTATAGTTGAATCTTGCAGTAATATCCAAGTTAATTGAACAGTAACAAAGATACTCCCTTGATACTAAAACTTTTAATAGCAGTTGCAACTTTTCCGAGCAATTCAGCTAAAGTACCAGAAAACTGAGTCACGTAACTCCCTACCCAGTTTCAGCCAGATAGTACTACAATAACTGAAATCAGCATTAAAAAAAATAGCTCACCCCTTAGAATTGTAACAGGACTGTAAGAGCAAAACCTATTGTAATGTAAGCTTATTCCATCCATTTTTGTATGTACTTGTTAAAAATAATGTTTTAAAGCAGTTTAAAAATGACATAGAAAATCCAGTCAATGTGTAAATGAATTACAAAGTTTACTCTGAGTATCTCAGTAAAAGTATTGTAAATATGAATTCAGATAATGTCTAAATGTGCACATAACTGTCATGATTTTATGTAACTTGTACAAGACAACGTTTGCAATTAACGTACCTATGCTTAAACACAGGCCTTGTATGCCCATGTAATATTTATATTCATATTTTTACACGACTATTTTTATCGACTATCGTAAAACGATAGCTTTAGCTGCTGGTAATATAAGGTTTTCTCCAATAGTGTGAGCCTATACAGTCTTGGCAATTCTTAGGTTGCTAGGTAACTAGCATTCAAAGCTTTTTCACTTTAAATAACAAAAACTTTCATTATTTGTTAACTATTTTTGAACTTTGATAATTTCCTCTTAAAATTATTCTCCATGTTTGTCCTTTAAATTTGAATGCTTAGATTCAAGATGATCTTTTAAGAAACGATGTTTCATATTTTGATTGTTTTGCGGTTCACCGCAAACAACACACTGAGGTTGAGGGTCCATTTCATTTCCATTCCATGTAAACGCAAACGATAAATAACTTTCATTATGTTTCCTATAAACAATTTTTCTTTTCATTCAATATTCTTAGTGCTAGGAGATTGTTCTGGATCAGTTACCTGTGAATCGTCAATTTTCCGCTTAGTCAAACATAGCCATTTTTCCATTTTAAAAATCTAGGTTTATTTTATTATTTTTTTTACAAATATTATGCGCAATATATTATGAATTCTTCAAAAACAAACGACGATATTCTCACATCGCGTGGAAAACTAAGGAATGCAAAGCAAGAATAAGACAAAATAGTTTCTATTAGAGACAGCAACTCGATGTAAAAAAATCATTCTAATTGAAAATACAGCAATATCAGCACGGAAATGGTGGCGACATAAAGTGTAGACATGCTAATAAATGGATCAACTCTAAAAGAATTAATGAGATACTATTATCATTTTATAAGAACTTATTTGTTTCCTGTTAAATACAACATCCATTTCTATTACTCATTTTAAAATCAGCATTTATGATAAATTTTGTTATGTCTACTGCTAAAAGAATATTTAACTGACAATCACTTAGCCAACAAAAAGGATATTTAATTCATAGGACATTTAGTCGACACGTTTATTTAACCGATAGTTGGGTACCGTACTGTTGGCTAAATGGACATGCTGGGTAAATGAACGTGCCGGCTGATACCCTGTCGGCTAGATACCTTGTGGGCTAAATCGTTGTCCACTAAGTGTCTGTGACCGCTCTTTATACACAAAATTCGACTCTGTTGATTGCCATTTGTTTCAAATATAACTTCGCACATAAAATATCGACATTACTTTAAGCAACTAAATATGCATTTCATTCTAAAGTCTAAACACAAAAGTCAGAAGCATAGAAGTTCACGACCCTGAAATTTAATGTATGGAAAAAGTGTAACACAAAGCCACATCTATGGAGCCGGTACAGCTGAACTGGAATTAAACTAAAACAGTGACCTTTAAGAAACTGAACAATTCATCCAGCTGTAGAACGAGGTCTCTCTTTCAATCAACCTGTAACAAATGCTTATGATGAATAAACAAACACACTCTTACCTAAAAGCAAAGACCTTCATGCAATTCACATTCGGAAGATATATTTCAAACAAACAGAAATGTGCTGTAACCAGGCATGCGAAACGCATAACTCTGAGGCTTCCCCTTCCTGCTACCGCTTTATTACTTATGTAGCCGGGAAGTCCTTTTATTTAGCAATAAAGTGAATTCTGATTCATACCTGGGACATTAATAGCCTTGTAAAAGGCTATTTTTAGCATGAAAAGGAACATAAAGAAATGTTTTCATGTTTTCTGGCATTTCGTTACGCCGTTCCGCATTTACGTTCTCTTTGTTGTTGCATCTCATTACCCGAAAGAATGTTTTTATCATTAACATTTTCTCAATTTGGAACCACGAAAGACTACTCTGCTATTAATATTTTAGTATTCGACCGGAAACCTTATAAATAATCTATTGCATAAACAGCCAAATTAGGTCCTTCGAATAATGTAAACTAGAATTGAGATTGAATTGCTAGATTATGCCACACTTTTTCATCTGGGAAAGGGTATTGGACTGCGTTGCCCAAAATGACTGGATACTGTGTTGAGCAAATGCACCCTTGTGTTTTGATTCCCAGGACCGGCTGATTTTCTTTAAGGAACATCCGCGCCATTTTGTTTAAGGTAATCATGTTCTCGTGGATTAAGTAACACGCATCTATTTACATCTGAGAAGGGATGCTTTCTTGAACTTTGTTTTCACCTGAGAGGCTTTCACTTACAGGCAGAGTTGAAAATATTTCAATTGTGATTTCGGACTAAGCCTTTCCTCTTGTTATGGTCTTTCCTCTTGTTATTTCGGTTACTAAGCCTTTCCTTTTGTTATGGTCTACGAGCTTCCGAGTACAACAGCGTGCAAAATTAAAAGAATTTGCACATTATATCGAATTTCTGAAAACATAATCCACAGATTTTGAGGAAACCTGCTATGAATATAAATTTGAATTTGTTATGAATACACATTTATAACATATAACAGAGAAAGAGATATACTATTCAAAACTCATTTAATAAACGCATGATGACCTGTAGAGCTCATACAGCAGGGATGTCCAAAATCTACGTTAGTATATCGAACTGAAAATGAGTCTAATATGGGGTAGGGTCCCTTCTTACAGCCTTACCAGTTCTTACAGCCTTCTTACAGACGCGCAGCAGACGGCATACTGGACAAGAGGTAGTTGGAGAGTCGTAGCAGACGATCCTACTTCAACAAAGCGGTTCTCAATATTCTAAAAATATTCTAAAAATATTCTAAATATTCTAAAAATATTCTAATATTCTAAAAAGATTATTATTTGAGAAAACTGAAAGTTATACAGCTATCATAAAATTAGAATAAAAAACAGTTGATTCATTTTGTAATGAAAAGTTTGAATCATCTCAGTTAGCAGCTCCATAACTTTAACAAAGAATTTCTAAATCTAACGGAAATTTAAATGAATTGAAAACAATCTTATAACAAATAAGAAATAAAATTTTGTTCTACGCTCAGATCCAGTGATATTTTTTTATTTATTACTCCTGCGTATAATAAAGTTATCAAAGTAAAAATAGTTAAGGAAACGTCTTTAAAAGAAGATAAATGTTTTTCTTTAGGAAATTTATCAGAAGTTGAAAAATGAGGATCTTAATTTAAAATTTGATACAGTAAGGTATAAATTATAAGTGTGAAATTACCAGATGCGTTTATTAATTGTAAACGAAGACAAGTATAGGAGTAGCTTTAATTTCTGGATGGAAAGTTTGTAAAAGCAACATTCTTAAAACTCAGACACGAAACTTGATCATTGCTAAACGAAACTCTTCCACTGCAATTTCGTTTAATTATCTGAACAAGCGCCAGATGATTTTTACTTAACCATAAAAGTCACGTATTTAGACCTTGATAGCGATTTCACCAGGGTGACCAGATAAAAGCCAACTGATCAAAAAGGCATACGACAAAAGCCCACAAAAATAACCCCGATGTGAAAACTGCCTCCGCAACAAATATCCGCACCACGAAAGCGCACATAGGTCTAAGCCCACTAATGAAAGCCCACACTGATAAAAGCCCACGCGAATAAAAGGACACTTTTATCAATATAAAATATATCTATGATGGTTATTATAATAAATAGAATATTTTAGTGTGATTTTGATGTCTCAAAACTGTGTGCGTGTATATATTTTATCGCCGTTTTCTTTTCTAAAGTCGAAAATAAGCTTTTCTGTTTTCTAGTTTAAATGGTTATCCTGCTTAGATTATCTATCTGTCAATTTTATTTATTTGTGTTGTGGGAAAACGAAAATTATCATTATGAAATTCCTCGAAAGCTATTTTTAACGGTATTTAGCTAAGAGTAAGTACACGTATGTTTTAATTATAAAAAAATGGGAGAAGTTTTATTTAAGAACAGAATAAATTAATTTTTATCTATTCTGTGTAGTTTACTTTAATAGCCTTTTTTAGTTTTTGAATTATAATATAAAGCAACATTTTTAGGAATAAAATTTTAGGATAAAAAGATTAAGGAGTTGGAAATATGAGTTTTCAGACGATATTTTTTAAATTTGTTTACTCTGTTCGTGTTAAGTCTTGAAGTTCATATTTAACACACTTCTATCTATGCAATTTAAAACCTTCTTTTTATATGTACGTATCTGCGATCACAATAAAATATTCCAAAGAATTTTCTTTAAATGATAGAGATATTTGTTTTCATCACAATACATTTTTCTTACATCCATCGTATTTCCTCCATCGGATACATTAAAAAATAATTTTCGAAATGACGGTTTTTTTCGAATTTTTGTCGTTTTTTCCTACAAGTTGCATCGTGCAACGATACCGATTACTTATTTCTGTTGATTCATTTTGTAATGAAAAGTTTGAATCATCTCAGTTAGCAGCTCCATAACTTTAACAAAGAATTTCTAAATCTAACGGAAATTTAAATGAATTGAAAACAATCTTATAACAAATAAGAAATAAAATTTTGTTCTACGCTCAGATCCAGTGATATTTTTTTATTTATTACTCCTGCGTATAATAAAGTTATCAAAGTAAAAATAGTTAAGGAAACGTTGCACTTTAAAAATTAGTTTTTTAAGTTTTTGTGTTTTCAACAAGAAATTTTATACATATAAACATTATAGCATCAGTTTATAAATTATATGTTCAAAATTTCGATTTATTTTAAATAAATATTTTTAAAACAAATAATTAATTATTTTAATTAGAGATTTAAAATAATCCTTGCACGCTAATTTTCAAAATTTTTCCTTTAAGTGAGTTATAAAGACTTGCCAAAAGTTTTTGTGTATCCGTTATTGAATATGATGGATTAGAAATATTTAAAAAGGATTTTTGTGAACTTCTTCCCAGTTTTCGAAAAAATGTCACCTTTTGTTAAATGTTATCACAAGTTTAAACTTTTTAATAACCTCATATCCAAAAATGCATACATAGATCTACTGTAACATATAACAAGATAGAAATGAATTATATTTGGAAGAAACTAACTAAAAGTGAGACTCACGGAGCATTTTTGAGACATACGAACTTCGAAAAAATGTGTTTTGAGAAAACCGAATTTAAAGTTTTTCTTCAAACTTATGTTTAACACATGGTCATGAGAAACAGCAAATTAACTTTGAATATGTAGACAATACATAACATTTTCGTATCATTTAACTATTTTTAATCTCATAATATTAAATTTGAGGAAAATAAACATCGCAAATTCTTATGTGATTCGAAGTTAGAGGTATAAACAATTTATGCATTATATCCAATGAAACTTTTAAAATTCACTGGCATCATATGTTTTATCTTTGTTACATTTACATTATCTTTTAATGCTTTAGAATATTTTTTACTATTTCTGTTTTTTCCAAGCACGTAAATTTTTATTTTTGCTTTGATTCAAGCGATGTTGATCACTCTTTTTTGGCAAACGAGTAGGGAAACGAGTTTGTTTCCTCCTTTTCTACGCATATATCATTCACATAACTAAAGTTAAATTCATTAATAGTTGTCAATGCTGATATTTCTAGCCTTCTTTTAGAAATAATCACTCCTTTTGGGCAAATATATAATTATTACAGCAGTAAATGACTATTAAAATGCATTTTCTTTTACTTTTTCTCCAAAATTTAAAGGGCAAAATTTACGTTGTTTACACATTTTAAATGCTTGTCACGTTTTTAAAAATTAGAATATTTGAACTCGGTTTTTTTGCATAAGATGCAGTTACGTATATGGAATATTACGAGAGTAAAAAACAAATTCAAAATTTTAGCTATTTTAAAGTCCACTGTCCCCTTAAATACACTAAAAAGTGCCAGATTATTTTTATTTTTTTCGATAATACTTTGTTTATTTATTTGTAACTAACCCCATACTGCTGCTAAAAAGTTTTAGCATTTTTAACGGTAACAAGCGAAAACATAGCGGAGGAAAACGTCGCAGAGAAAGCAAAGCAAGGCAAACACATCACCGTACAAAACTTAGTGGGAGAGAGAAAGCAAGGAAGAAGACTGCGAAGTTTTCATCATGGTACAAAACAATCAAAGAATCATGGTACAAAACAATGTCACCGAAAATAAAGTTGTTCAAAAATATCGTCGTAAAAAATAAGAGTACCTAACACAATTGCATGACGCTCCCAGACCAATTGCATGACGCACATCCCAGACATGCGCGATCAGGCAAGACGGAATGAAGAATATTTTCACTTTTATATCTCATATTTTTAAATTGAATAATAAATTTTTGGTGAAAAATTAGGAAATTTAAGCATTTAAAAACCGGAAAATGAGTAAAAATGTATGCTATTTATAGCAGTTATCAGAATGTTACATTTACATAGCTAACTAATAAAGGTCATTAATTAATTAATCTGTTTTATAAAGTTTACTATCCCTTTTTCATGAAATTAATTTTTCATTGAAAATATAGTCTAAAGAAATTAGGAAAGGGGATATTAGTAACTGCATGAGGTTACCTCTATTAAAATTATTTAATTAGTTATCAAATTAAAAAATTATTTTCTGTCACCTTTGTTCATCTTAATTTTTTTAGCCCAAAGAGAGGTTAGGCTTATTTAATTGCGGCAAAACCTCGAGGGCTATCTGCCTAAGAGGAGGGATGCCTTCGTGGAGCACTTTCTGAGGGAACCGGCTCGTATATACGTTACACATGGGGAAAACCAAGAAAACACCCAGGCAGCCAGCTCGTTCGCGGGATTCGAACTTCGGACCGAACTACCAGTGTTCAGCGACTTTACCGCTCGGCCGCTGGTGGGCCCTCAGCCCAAAGAGGGAAAATTTATTTCGGCCTTTTTCGTTGATACACTATAAACGGCGAATCACATTTAAAATTTTCCCCATTAAATATTATAGCCCTATATTACATTTAAATAAATTATATAATGAAGAATCTGTGCAAATGTATGTATGTTTCTCTCACTGTGATAAAGCAACGGTACCTAGAGCCAAGCAGTTTTGAATAACGCACGTCTCCACCCGAATATGGAAATCTGGAAGCCCAAATTTGTAATTTGCAATTTATTTTATTATATATTTCATATTTTCTAAAGCATGTTTGAGTTTTTGATTATGAAACTCCACGATTTCAAAGCGAGCAATGGCAACACTATACGAACAAAAACACATTTTTATCTCCAGGGCGCGAGACTGTGTTTCGGAAATTCTAAAGATATACTGCTTTAAATATTTTGTGATATTGCTGTTGAATTGAATTTTATGGTTCACGTGCGAAGAACATGATATTTAATAAATAAGGGTAACACAAAAGACGTTAAGAAAACGCCCCTTTGGGCGTACTGTAAAATCTGAAAACTTTCAGATTAAAAAAAGTTAATTTTATTATTATTTTTTTAGTTATAATTAAACCCTATTTTCATACATTTCATTCGTCTTTTCAAAGTCTCATTAACTTTTTTATATACAGCCTGCAGTTAAATTTACTTTAAAATAAAGTTGCAATATACCGTTCTATTTTAATTCCTAAAAAAATTGAAGCTTTATGCAATAATTATAGCTAAAGTACAGATAAGCAGAAGAGTGAAACCAAGACATCAGAAAGTTTGACGTTTCTACCTACAATTAAAGAGAAAAATGAGACATTTAAAAAAGTCTCAAGTTTCAATGACTGATTTAATCCTTTCATTAAAGTAATGAATTTACTGGCCGTTTTAACCCCATTCTTATCCTAAGGCATAAAATACAAAACGGATGGCATAAAATACAAAATATTTCTTCTTTCGCCACCTCCGTACATTTCAGGAACTTTCTTTGACAAGTATATCTGCCTATTGAAAAAGAGGTTAACGAAAAGATTTGGTAACTATTCAAGTCTTAAGGTCATAAGCGTTGAAATTTTCACGTAATGACCCACCAGTTGCCATTCATTTTAGAAAACTCATTCGATTTGAAGCTTCAAAATGCCTCTAAGGTACACACAGCCATTTTCTGTTTAAAATAAATGCGGCCACGTGATGCTAAAATGCGCAGTATAACGTTTGACAACATTTTTAGGAAATTACATACCTCAAGGATTTCAGTTTATAAATGCATTAAAGTTTTATTTTATCTCACGTGCTCCGTATTTTGAATTCACATGCGATTATAATATTAACTTGCCACCAATCTGTCTACAAAGGTGAGCGAGTGATACATAGGTGACCAATACATAAGTTTTTCGGTCCATTAATTTCATTGAAATTTTTGAGTGAATGAGCACGAAATAGGGTCCCACAAAGCACGTTTTGACTATTTTTACGAGGATGTCTATCTGTCTGCTGGTCTATACGTGCGCGTGACAATTTTTCATTCATTGTAACTTTTATATGAAACTTGTAGAGACATTAGGTATTTTTTGAAAGCAGAAGAGATGAAAAATGAGCAGTGCCCTCGCCGGGACTCGAACCAAGGACCTCTCGAATACGCGTCGAGCCTACTGACCACTACATCACGAAGGTCTGCTAAGAAGGGGGGAAATACCTTATAAACGTTCAAAAAGATTTCATTTTCCGTATTTAAGTTTCCTACATTCATTAAAAATTTTATTAGATTTTCTGTAAAATTTTGTAACTGGAATAGGTATTTTGCTTGAAGCCCGTAGCAATTTTAACGAAAAACCATATTAAAACATAATTCAAAACTTTTCAGTTTTTAACATTTAAGATTTTTATAACAATGGAAACGGCATATTAGATTTTGGCTGCAATGAATAAATTGAACGTTATATTTGAACAGACTTTCGTCAAAAAATGTATTATGAAGTAATCCAAAACTTCTCAGATTTTATATATGAAATAAGCATGGAATTGAGAACTACTATACATTACATTTATAAGCGTCAAATGTATTTTTGGAACTATGCCAAGTGCAAGGAGTCTAAGCTCATTCTGAAGACTCACTCTTGTTATGAAGCAATTATGATTGAGCAGCAACTCAATCCTCAGTTTTCACTTTAATGTCAAGTCACTTTTCAGATAAAAGAATGATTCGAGAGAAATACTTCATAGACTGCTGAATGTTCTGTGTGATTAAAAATTGAAACAGGATTTCTATTTAAAAATATTCGGTAAAATATGTTTAGATTTGTGTGAATTCTGTAAATAACACAACCTGCGTGTCTCTTTGGAAACTGTACAGATGAAGGTCTTACACTATAATAATTATAATATGAATTATTATAATACCAATATTAGCAATATCAATAATCGATAATTATAATATCAATATTAGCGTTTCAATCGACTGAGATACTTCGCTGTGAAGCCGTTAAATATTGAATTATGCTTGATTAATATCTTATATACACCTCTTTTTAAAGAAATACCTTAAATACTCCCTCTTAAAGGATGACTGGGGATTAGGTGATCCAATCGCCAAATCATAGTAGTGGAGAATCATGATCCACCACCTTTTTTTTCAGTTCGGGCGCCATTATAGAGTCAGAATTTTCAATGTCAGGAAGCTGAAGAAATGAGTAATGCCCTCACCGGAACTCGAACCTCGGACCTCTGGAATACGGGCCGAGTGTGCTAACCATTACACCACGAAGACATGCTAGAAGACGGGAGAAATACCTTATACAGCGATATTTAACATTCTATCGGGATTTCTAAAGATATTCTGCTTTTAAAAATATTGTTATTGTTACGTTATTTGTAAATTTGAAACATGACATGATCCGAGGATATACTACGATCGATGTAAGATCAAAGCCTGAGAATGGGTGCTTAGGATGCTTCTGGACCAATTGAAGAAGTCCATGCGAAAGTTACTAAATATATACAGAAGGATTTCAGCTCTTATAGTCAGCCACTTCAAGGTATTTGCTTTCTCTTATGGCCAACAACGTACCGATGCATTACCATTTTCTTGCATAATGAATGCGTGCAATAATAATGGCAGTTTTGGGGCATAGTGTGTAATAGAATTATGTGTAATGAAATATATATATATATATATCATAATACGAAGATACCGTATAATGGATCTTAACTGAATTTATATAACGTAAAATCTTTGTTTGCCATAAATGTCAACAACAATCAGAAATTATGCTTAGCAAATTATTAAAATTCATCTGGCCTTCCTATCTTAAATTTATTTAAGTATTACTTATTTGACAAATGTCAAATCTCTAAGTCTTTCCTATTTCTATTTTGAAAAAGTTGAAAGCATTATTCTTCTAATAAATTAAGATTGAAAGTTAAATATTATAATTCAGAAAACACTCTGCATCTGTTTGAATTATAACACAATTGACTGTTGGCCACTTTAGACAAAGCCCACGCATTTTTTTTTTATTTGGGTTAACGACTCTAGATAAAACAGAAAGCTCGTTTTATTTTAAAACTAATGGGCGTAGCATTAAGGTTGAAAGTTATCTGGAGCTGTATTCGGCAATACAAATTCAAAACACCTGAATGGCTTAAGGGGAAAATAGTATATTACTTTCACAGTGAAAGAAACTAATCGAATCTTCATGGATAAAATTCAGATCTATTGCCACATCTACAACTGTCTCATGCTTGTCAAAAACATCTACTAATGTAGAACCTCGAAGAATAATGATTTCCGAGATAAAGTTATTGAAAAGGTATTACAAGCAGCAAACAATCATTGCAAAGTACTGATTTTTTTCCTATGTTTAGATATTAAAGAATCGTTGTTGAACGAGTAGAATTTGAATTCCAAGTAAACTTATGTTGTTTATGAAAAAAGGTATTGCGAATGAATAAATGGAATGCATGTTTGATTGATATCTGACATGATTCAGAAAAACGTAAAAGTTTCAATCATCTGTAGACAGATTATATTTGTTTTTTAAAATGGGAAAGAGGGAAAAGATTTATGCTTTTATACCTTAAATCTCTAAAAAGATATTTTGCACACAATGCATGGATTTCAGTACGTGGAAGACCCATGCATGGAGTAGTTGATAAGATGCTGAAAGCTGCCAGTCTTCCTCAGGTTCCATTCCCGAACCATTTTTCATTTTCCATCGACTCTCTAGCTGGGCTTAGTGTCTCAATTTACTGTAATTCTAAGATACTCAGTGTTTTTCCCCTCAATTCAAAAACATATTAACAATTCTACCTCAAAAATGTCTACTCACAGCATTTTGTCAATCACTGAATTATTTCGTGTTTCTTCGTCGCGTTTTGATATTCAAGACATTCAAAATTATTACTTTGAAACAGGCCAAATAATAATCGTATATGGTCCTTGACCGATCTGTGCCTATTATTAAATTCATTACTTCCAAACCTTTTGCAGGACTCCTTGTAGCGTCGCTGCTGATTTACAAGTATTGCACCGCGAAATGCTGATACAATACTTTCAATAGAATGATACCTAACAGTCTTATGTTTATTGCATATGCTGATATCAGGATAGGAAATATATTTAATGAGCTTTGATTGAACAAACTACTACTGTCTTGAAAAGTGTCTTCAAAATAACCATATTTGCACACTTCTCATGTGTTCAAGAAGATATATTCGTCGCGGAGATAGCTTCATCGGCACTTGCCTTCCCGTGCAAGAAAGTCTTATGCATTCATCTTAATGCAATAAACTGAACACACGATTCGTTAGCACACAGCTAACTGAGTTTGACTGAGTTTGAATTAAGATGAAAATAGAATTTAGTTGTATAGGTTATTTTATATTGTAATCTTCCAAAAATAATTTCTTCCGGCAAAAGTCTTTCCTCTCGTCATCCTGTCCTGACAAACAAAAGGGATACTTCTCATACTAGCACTATCGCACCTAGCGACGGCCCTGCTTTCGTGAAACACTGAAAGACTCTTTTTGAACATGGTTAAACATGTTTGCCCACTCCAGAGTTGGCGTAAAAGCTGACTGATTACACTTCATAAAGAAATGAGTAATGGAAAAACCACCTAGTGTAACGAATAAGGATTCTAAGGTTTTGATTAAATGAAGTTGTAGGGTTCCGTTAGTTCACTATCCAGTTATTTTAATTTTGGTATCTTTTCTGAAATACATATTTTCCCTCGCATTTTCTAGCCGGGATGCAAACTAAATAGGTGAAAGAGGGTATTTAAATAGATGAAACAAGAAGGTCTGACAGAGCGTGGTTTCGCTAGTGTAGCTCACGTTTGTTATTTTGTCCTCCAGCTGTTAATTTTAGCATACGCATTCTGGCCGTTTAAGTAGTCTATCGCCGGTGTAGGTTCCCGAGTCAGCCTGTTAAGTTAAATTAAATTGTGAAGTCTAACACTACTTCTTCATTTTCGAATTTATTGTTAAATTTACGTTAATGTCTTCACTGCAAGTAGTCGGTGTTTTTGGTGAGCATCAAGTCCGTGCCTTTCTGTTAAAAAATTGCGATAATTAAAAATCTCATGTGTGCACCACATGACTTCCTTATAAGGAATATTAAATTACACGCATTTTTTCTTGCATTTCTATTAAACATACTGGATTGAATTAAAACTACTTCGTCGATAGCGCATAAATAAATGCACTTTTTAAAATTCACTATATTTGTTTACCATAGCCGCACTCTGGCCCTAGGTTCATTTAACAGCGTTACATTTCATACTTTTTTTAACTCAAAATGCACAAAATTTATATCATCTTAAGAATTATCTAACCGTGCCATATGTTCTATTCAAATACTATAAAAAATCTAAAACGATGTATAAAAGAAATTAAGCAAACAACAACAACAACAACAAAAAAAAAAAAAAAAAAAAAAAAAAAAAAAAAAAAAAAAAAAAAGACAGTTTTTTACAGACGATTCAGTATTTCTCATTCAATTAATTCAGTTCTCACTTCGCGACAAAGCAAAAATACATAAAAACTCAAAATGTCTGTATTGAAAATTATAGAGTAAATCTTAAATACTTATTCCCAAATTCCTGAATGGATTAAGCATGATTTCATTCGCAATAATAAAAGAAGGCGCTATCTTTGTTATCGCGAAGGTTACTTTCTCTAGATTGGCAACAAATCAACTATTCTGCTGTTTCAAACGTAAACAAACAATGGCCGCCTTGGCAAAAATTTATTAGACTTAGCGGCATTCAAACAACTTTTAAATTGCTGATAATTCTAAAAATATCGCATACAGATTTACTAAAGACATAAAAACCTCAAACGGAAGAAAATAACATAATTCAATCTTTTTTAAAGTAAAAAATACACAATTTACAAACATATAAGAATAAAGAAACTGAGATCACTGAGCCGAGTAACAGAGTGGATATATATATATATATATTTGTATATTTATGTGAGTAGCAGGAGCTCGACAACTCAACACAACTAACTGCATTGCATTGAGACGAGAGGTGGACGATGGAAGCGAAAGAGAATAGTCATGTTTTCGACTAAGACGTATTAATAGATGGCGAAGCTGTTAACTTCTCAATTATAACTCTTTTTTCATTTGTAAATACTCATCACTGTATCTCCATCAATAACTAAATAAATACTTAGTCACCTAAATGTGTGTCGTCAGCGTAGAAATCCCCTAGACGCCGAGTTTACATGGGAGCTTCGACCGGTTCTTCTTTAGTCAAGGTAAGCTGTTCTTTATGAATCAAATAACAAATATTTTGAATTCAATTTTGATGAAGTGAAATTAAAGATTCTTTGAATTCAATTTTGATGAACTGAAGCTATATTTTTACCATTAGAACGAATTGTGTGAAAAACCAGAACTTTTCCTTTCGAAATGAAAACTCAATGTTCATTTTATTGTATAAACTTGTTTCTCACTTGTGTTCTCCGAAATAGTTAAGTTGTGACAATGTCAACTCTAAATGATATACTATATATTGCTAAATCCTTAAAATCAGCTTCCACGCAAGCAATTAAGCTACTACATAAATTTGTGTTTGGTCAAGAAGGCGACCGTGCAAATCGCAAACGACTTCGTGAATTCATAGGACTAGATAACTCTTTTCACACTGCCGAAGTTAAGGAACGTTTATTAAATATTTTCAATCTGGATGATCTAATTTCGAATTTTAATGTTCTAAATTTAGACTGTGCCATTTCTGCTGATGAATGTTATACTACAATTGTGAATGCTTTAACTAATTTCGATTTGGTATTGGAAACTGCTATTTCCGATTCTGATTCTGACAACGAATTAGAAAACGCGGAACAAAAATTAATTGCCGAAAATCAAACAGATTTTGAAACCACTACGCAGTCAATTACTTTTTCGAACTTGGCAGCTAGCCAAAACGCGCAGACATTCAGCTCCGGTATTTGTTTACATAAACATCGAACACATCATACGCCTGTCATGTCATCGCTGGTAAATGAACAATTCAGCATAACGTTTCGTGATTTATACGAATGTATTAAACCTTTTAATGGTTCTTCTAATAATTTGATTGAATCTTTTTTCAAAGACATAGAAGAATTATTTGAACTGAATAGAATTACCAATGATGTTCACAAGATTATATTCACCAAAAAATACTTATCAGGCTCTGCTAAAACTTTTGTAAATTCTTTACATGGTGTCAAAACTTTTACTACCTTAAAAGAATATTTGTTAGAAGAATTTTCCTCTAAACTTAACAGTGCAGATTTACATAAACTGATGTTTAAAAGACGTTTAAAGCCAAACGAATCCTTATTCGATTATTTTATTGCTATGAAAGGAAAAGTTCTTGTTTTTCACACAATAAGTTCTAATGGTAAAAATATAGTTTCAGTTCATCAAAATTGAATTCAAAGAGTCTTTAATTTCACTTCATCAAAACTGAATTCAAAATATTTGTTATTTAATTCTTAAAGAACAGCTTACCTTGACTGAAGAAGAACCGGTCGAAGCTCCCATGTAAACTCGGCGTCTAGGGAATTTCTACGCTAACGACACACATTTAGGTGACTAAGTATTTATTTAGTTATTGATGGAGATACAGTGATGAGTATTTACAAATGAAAAAAAGAGTTATAATTGAGAAGTTAACCGCTTCGCCATCTATTAATACGTCTTAGTCGAAAACATGACTGTTCTCTTTCGCTTCCATTGTCCATCCCTCGTCTCACTGCAATGCTGTTCGTTGTGTTGCACGACAGGGCCTCCTGGCGATGATGGAGTTACAACAAAATCTGAACTCTGATTTTTGTGACTATGGAGGGGATACACGACTTGGTTTCTGAGGACAAGTAGACGATTTATGGCCAAATTAATCGCATGAAAAACATTTAGGTTGTTTTAAGGGCTTCAATGATGGCTTAGATTTCTAGTTCATAACTGGAGTATTTCTCTTCTTGGGGGGGGGTAGTTTTCTTGCTCATAGAGTAAATTGGGTGGAAGGAACCATCAGTGCTTTGTTGCAAGAGAACAGATCCGTAACCGTATTTACTTGGGTCACAATGAAGTTGAAGCGGTAAACCTTGTTGGGAAAGGTGGAAAATAGGTCACTGGAAAGTGCTTCTTTTAGTTTTAAGAAAGCGTGCTGTTGCGCAGGACCAAACTCAAAAGGAGTGGACTCACGTAGTAAGTCACTGAGGGGTTTTGCAATTTTGGCATAATGTTGAATGAATTTTCGAAAGTAACCAGTGAGGCCAAGAAAACTTCGCACCTGTTTAGCTGTTTTTGGGTTCAGGAAATGACTGTCCAGCGCGTGTTTTGGATGGTGAAGGTCGAATGGTGCGATCTTGAATAACATAATCTAGAAATTCAAATTGTTTTCTTTAGAAAGTTTATTTCTAGACCATACTCTGAGGCAAGTTGAAGGACTTGTCGTAATTTTTTAATTCCGTCGTCTTCGTCCTTAGATGGAATAATTATATCATCCATATAAATTATAATAGTCTGATCACTAATGAGAGGTCTGAATATGGTATTGATAAATCTTTGAAAAACGCTAGGAGAGTTGCACAGTCCAAAGGGAACGTTAAGGAATTCATACTGGCCTTCATGAGTAACAAATGCAGTGTATTTGCTGCTTTGGGGATTCATGGGAACATGAAAAAAGCCATATTTCAAGTCAAGAGATGTAAAGACCTTAGAATTCTGTAAATTATCAAGAATTTGCTCTATAAGGGGTAGAGGAACCTTCAAGACGTTCCAGACTGATCTATTGACACTCCAAGCAAATGATGTTTCTTTTTTTTTCCTCAGGACGTTCCAAGATGGTATATCCAAACAAATTTTTTTTTAATTACTCTTTTCCGATTTTGTTGCAACTCCATCATCGCCAGGAGGCCCTGTCGTGTCAGGATACCCGAGTGTGAGTAGCAGGAGCGCGACAACTCAACACAACTAACTGCATTGCAGTGAGACGAGAGATGGACGATGGAAGCGAAAGAGAACAGTCATGTTTTCGACTAAGACGTATTAATAGATGGCGAAGCTGTTAACTTCTCAATTATAATTCTTTTTTCATTTGTAAATACTCATCACTGTATCTCTATCAATAACTAAATAAATACTTAGTCACCTAAATGTGTGTCGTCAGCGTAGAAATACTCTAGACGCCGAGTTTACATTTATATACTTTTGGTGCGGCCGATTGCAACCAAAATACGAGATGCACATCTATATGTTATAGTGGTTCTATATACATAATTTCAACGTTCTGAGGCTACTCGTTTATGAGTTATGCGAGATACGTACGTACGCACAGACGACACGAAAAATTCTCTTCAAAATTCATTTTAAATTAGTTTAAAATTATTTTGGGGGAAAAGAGTCCTTTATTCTGTCCTTACGTACAGATGTCACGCGAAAACATCGTTAAATTGCATTCGATAGCGGTGAAAATGGATATTTTCGTTGAAATATGAAGCCCGAAATTTTCCGCGATTACAATACTTCCTTTTTACTTCGTAAAATGAAGTAAAAAGGGATTCTACACCCTTCGCCCTTGTTTTACTCTTCACACCTCTACGAGAAGTCGCCAGTTTAAACTTTGAGATATAGACACTTTGTGTTATGTCAAAAAGCCAAGATCCTATAAAGTTACTTCTTTAATTTACAAAAAATGTTATCTATAAGGAAAAAGTGATTTTAAATACTGGAAACTATTGCCTTTACTGACATTGATGCACTTTATCTGTAGCTTTCGTAAGAGCCCGATTTACGTTATAGGAATATATGTTAGACAAGATTCCTGGTTTACGTATCTTTACAAGGTAGATCCCGTAGCTTTCTAAATAGGGTTAAATTGTAGTTCATCTGTAGATAACAACAGACAACTGTATTCCGCTACAATTATTAATTGTCGGAGTGTTTGTTTAGAGGTACAAAAATATTTATACACACATAAACTGCCCCTTCCCCCCCCCAATAAAAAGAAAAACTAAAGATGGGCAAATCCTTTTCTCGAATTCTAAAAGGTTCTGGAATTTTTCAAATCATTTAAATGAAAAGAACAAAAAATTCTAATTAATATTAAATTTTTTTAGAAAATTCAATATCTGAAATCTGTATTCAATGGAAGATATTAACTTCATTTGGTTATAGAACTTATAGGAATAAAAAAATCCGCCTATGTAATACAATACACTATAAAAATGACATTTTTTTAAGAAAATACAAAGGAAATTTACTAAAGGAAATACATATGAAAAGCTCTCGAATCTTGAGGCGCAAATATAACTTGACAAAAATAATTTAAGTACCATTCATACTTAAGATTCATACTTAAGATCCTAACACGCCGAACAAATAAACGCTGATTTTTGTTGAGATTTTTATTGATTTTTGAAAATATAACGCTGATTTTGGTTGTTTAACTTTTAAATTAACGTTCATACTTTTTACGTTTACCCAGAATCTTTATATCGCCTTTTATAATCAAAGAATCGTAAAAAAGACAGAATGATTGAGAATAAATGTAGATAAATACTAAACATAGACAGCTAAATTCTCTGAAAAAATAAAAGCGAGGCACTCGGGCGCGCCACGAAATATTTGAAATTCAAAATTTAATAAATATTTGAATAAATATTTGAATTTTTCTAAATCTACATCTAAATCTGCTGCCGCTAAATTTAATGTAAAACATTCAGCGGTTGTTAATGAAGAATATGAATGCGAAGCTTTCAGGGTTTGGAATCTTTTTCGAGAATCATGGGATTCGTAGATTCCAAAGTCCAATCTCTAAAAAAATATTTACAAAGTAACGAAGTATAAAGCTGAATCCTTCCTCCCCAAAGAAAAAGAAAAAAGGAAAAAGATAATCTTATTTTAATTGTGATTATTACGGCGTGATTCGATAACTTTTCTTCCTTGTTTTCAAATAATAAAACCAAAAGACGTGATTCTCATTTTTTAAAAGACGCGTCCTTTAATGTAATGTTTTCTAACTTTTTACTACGCTCAAGACTTCATTCGCTGAATGATTTATAGGCTACCCAGAGGGCTGCCAGGGCCCATCCTTAAGCCTAGTTACCCAAACCCTCTGACACTAAGCAACTGCCTGTGACCGACATGTGTATAAATGGAGAGAAAGGGAAGCGCGTAAGGAAAAAACGAATTTGCAAGTCAAAGCAAGACATAGCTCGCTCTAAACTATCCTTAGTCGTAAGGACAATAACTGTCACAGACCAAGCCCATGCGTTGCAGCATTTCCTGGAACTTTCTTTTTGTTTTTGCTTTTTGGAGATGTTCTCGAGAGCTATAGAGATTCGCACTATATTATTTTTATTCTCGCCTGAGCTTCCCGATGGTTCGCATATTAATTGGTTCAGCTTATCACTCACTGGCATTGCCTATCTGTCCGCTTAGAAAATGTAGAATCGAGGTGGGGACATATTTAATGACATCATTTGTCAATAATATTTGTTTCAGTTAGCTCTGATATATGCAGAAGCACTCTGAATGCACACTCCTTTCTTCGTAGAAGTGAGCTACGAAAGTTGAACTCTAATTCAAGTTATAAAAGGAGTGAGATATAATTCTTTGATCCTATTTAAATTTGTTTTTCTTATTTAAATTTTGATTCTTTGTTTCGCAAAATTTGATGCAATAAATTTAACGTCGCACGTAATATTTACTGCATCCAAATTGTGCTGTAACGTCGCGCGATTAATTTGCTTTATACTGATTTTAAATGCGGAAAGGAATCTTTATAAAAGAGTAAAATGTTTTTTCATATATATGTAATATAACTGCGGCATTATTGTAATAAGATGACTTGGTTTAACACCTTGACGACGGCCTGACCCACCGGTGCGGGCCGGCATGACTCGCCGATGGGGCACGCTAGTATATCAAAAAATGCGTAGTACAAAATTTTATTTTATTTTAATTATTGAACAGTATGCATTAACATTTCAACTTTATAATCAAACATTTAATACAAAACAAAAAATTTAAAATGTAACATATAATTTAAATATAATTATTAATTTTTCTATTCAGTTTTTTAAAGCAGGCCAAACAAAGTGCCGGCTTTCTCTTAAATTATCCCAATATATTGTTACTTTCCTTGCTCTTTCGTAGCCTTGTTGCAAAGCTCTATTCACCCCACGAAAAGGACCGCTAATTCAAGCGCCGTCGCACGAAGAGAACAATGAATATCCGCACCGCGTCAACGTGTTAAAATTTGCAACGGATTGGCATTGACGAGTAACTATTCCACATATAACTTTACTAGAAAGCCCGGAGGCCATTCGAAATGACCGCTGTTCTAGATATTATAAATTGTAATTAAAATGATTTGTGCAAAGGTGTCTGCTAATTCAAACTGAATTACGCAGGGCAGGCGGCGAGGACAACCCTTTGCTTACTGGCTCACGGTGTTTCCAGCTTCTACTTGCCTTATTGCTTAAAGTAGAGTGCAATGAAGGAAACCACTGGCGGTACATTTCTTAAGAGCCACCGCTAGCTCAAAATATAAAGGTGATTTAAATAATAAAATGTTAATTCACATGTCAAAGATCTCTTTGTACACAGAATGTCTTGTGTAGATCTTTCCATCATTTTTAAACTCGCCTTGCAGAGGACCATCCATTATTTTTAATTTTACGTCCGTTCTTTTACGGACTCTTGAACAGGCAACATAAAGTTGACCGTGTCCAAATGCAGGATTAGGTAAAAAAATGCCAACACGCTTAAGCGTTTGGCCCTGAGACTTATGAATGGTCGTAGCAAAGGCAAGTTTTACAGGAAATTGTCTACGTCTCAATTGAAACGGCAACCGTATGCCGTGGCAACTTCATCCATTGGATAGTACAGTTACGCAACCAACCAACTATCGGCGTCAAGACAGACATTTAAGCCGCATATATACATAGGACGCAGTAACATCATCTCCTCCGAAACGGCTGGCTTCCGGGCTTTGTGAAGCACACCGTGGCACGCCATTTTGACCATTCGCATCTTCGGAAGACTTTAATTAGCCTAGGTATTAATTAAAAACTAATTTGCCCCTACATTTTCCACTTTCTTTCTTAGATTTTTTCCCTATTAGAAGGATTTGGCTACATGCCAAATTCTTTTTTCTCGAATATCTACGGAACGGCGCTGAGTTGAAATTTGAGACATGTATCCTCGGATTCCGAAAAAATTCTCCGAATCCATCGATACCGTTCTCATCTTCGTACGACTTTAATCGGCAGAGATATTAATTAAAAACTGCGGAAACGTTAATTTCCGCGCTCATCTTTCCGAGTGGCAACAATAAACTATCGGCGATAAACACTTAAGCCGCTTATATATATAAAGATTCCATGGTAATGCACGTCATCAGTATGAGTGATATTTTTTTACAGAGAAGAGAAAAGAGAGAGAGTTGGGACGCAATTAACCTTTTATACCGAATTCCGCTTCAGATCACATGACAGTTTAATATCCAGATGTTGCGTTGGAAATCTCATCGGTAAGTGCGCATCAGAACTGCAAGGAGTTAGAAATATTATTGCTCTGATTATTTTTAGAATGAAACGGAAGTTAAAGGGCTATTATTAATTTATTATTTGAAAGATTTTAAAAGGTAGATATTTTATATTTTACACATATATATACTCACTGTCCTTACCCGGCTTAGAAGTCCTAACTCGGCCTTTATTTTCTCAATCGTTTGGTCATAGTCATATTTTCAATTACAGAAGTGTTTGAAGTCACCAAAATATTCACGTTTTTGCAATGTCAAATTAAAAAAAATATTAATTTTTGAGAAATAACGAAATCTAACTTAATGCCATCTCTCGGTTCTTATATTTGAAAGTTTAAAACTCGTTATGAATAAATAAAAACAAAAACTCGTTATGAACAAATAAAAACAAAAACTCGTTATGAATAAATATAAACAAGTTTGGATCCCAAACACAAAAGTTCACTGAGATATTTAATTTCAAAATGTGCGAGTTTTGACGTCATTTTCAACTTGCTTTGAGGAATCTGTTAATTAAGTTAGAATAATTCGTCGAAATAAATTTAAATGAAATGCAGAAAAAGTGAGAAAACTTCAGTAAGCCATACAAAGAAGTTATGTAAAGTCCATATCAGAATTCTTTTATGTATTTTATCTTATGTAACAAGTTTATTCTTTGTGTCTACTAAAATTTCGGCTGTTTGTTAAATGAATAAGTCTCTCTTATACTAAATTTGTCCTTGCAGGCATGACTGCGCAAAGAACACTAGGACTTTTTAAGTAAGCATCCCTAATGTTCTTTGCCTTATTTAAATAACTCAGTCTAATGTCTTTCTAATGCTAAATGCTAATTTTAGCTTTCTCGTGTTTTTTTTTTTTTTCCTTTTTTTGCAGATACGGTTTTATGAAATACACTTATTAAAATATAACGCAAGGATTATTTTCTAACTATTTAACATTTTTATAAATTCGGTCAATGGCATTTGGTAAAATCATATAATTAACTATAAAAGTTCATAAGCTCGCTTTCAACTATAGATACAAATTACCTTTATGCGTCTTTTATATTTAAACTAAAATATATGCAAACTTTACGTTAGAATTCTTTAATTATTCAAAATCCCTTGAAAATAAATTATTATATATGGTTAACGTTAAAATAGTTTAGTAACTTAACCGTATACAGATTTATTTAAATTATTAGACTTATTTAGTTTAATTTATTAAAACAATTGTTCAAATTGAAGCTGCTAAGTTTTTTAATAAATAAGTAGCTTACAAGGAATTTTTATACACGGTTGCTAAAATTGTTTAAAATTAAAAAATATATTGAAAACAAATTATTATATATGATCAATTGTAATAAATTTTTATATACGATTGGTTACAGGTTATATATATATATACTGCTGGTTCTAAATAAAGAAACCGAATAAAAACTAATATTAAAGTTTTACAAATTATTTACAAAAAACAGCTTCTTATATTATTAGATTTTTACTTACTTATTGTTTCGCTTTCTATATATTTCTATATATTTCGGAAAAAGTCTCGACGTCTAAGCGTTTCACGCGGTTAGCTGGTTAAAGAACGAAATGCGCAGCAATTTGTGAGTATACTTCTTGAAATCTGGAAGAGAATTTATGCGAATATTTATTCATAACTGGTGATTTAAATGCATTTTATGCAATAAATTAAAAAGATATAGAGATGATTTACCAGTATCTACTTATTGAACAATTAATCGAACAATGAGTTGAATAATTATGGTTAGTCAACAGTTCGAACTTTTGATCAAATGAGCAGCTTACCTTAGTTGCATCATGAGCAGCTCCTGCATTAGCTGCGAGCCCACCAGCGGCCGAGCGTTAAAGTCGCTGAACACTGGTAGTTCGGTCCGAGATTCGAATTCCACGAACGAGCTGGCTGCATGGGCGTTTTCGTGGTTACGTATAACGTGTATACGAGCCAGTTTCCCTTAGAAAGTCCTCCACGAAGGCATCCCTCCCCTTGGACAGATAGCCCTAGTGTGCTTTGCCGTAATTAAATAAACCAAACCAAACCTGCATTAGCTGCTCAGGATCATTTGATCAATGAGCAGCTAAGGCAGTGAGTTCCAACGGGGTTGATATTCACCTCTTGGGAGTCGATGAAATATTAAAGTGAAATTAAATGAAGATCAAGAGGTTGATTAGCAATCAATTGCAGAATATACAGCCGATCGCCATGATCAAAATTCCGTTGATTACAAAAACTTAGGAATAAAACTGGTGTTTTTTTTATCGATAGTGATTTGTATGAATTATTTATTGATATAAATCTGTATAATTCATAAGAAAGAAATTACATAAAATAATTATAAGGAGAGTGGGGAATACACTGAAAATGTATAACATGGTTTAAAAAACAATAATATTTTATTTTTAAGTATATAAATTTTCTATGCTACAAATTCAATATAAAAAAGTAAAAAGCAAGAGCACAAGCTAACACATTAATTATAAAAAATAACTTTTGTGATTAAGTTTGAAACAAGCCAGATGGCTCTTGATTAGAGGTTTTATAGAGACAAAATTCGAAACAGCTTTTGACAGTCTTTTCTCATTCCAACCCAGTATTATCTTTTTGCTATTCGATAAAATGCCCCTTCAGATTCATAGGCGAATCATGTATTCTTTTTTGAGGTATAACTAATTGTGTTTCTTCTGAATCAGGAGTATATCGGATGAGTCGTCAGGATTTCGACGGACATCGCACAGACAACTCGGTTAGAATCTTGATAGCTTCGGCTATATCATTTTAGTTAAGATTAGTTAAGTTTAATTTCTTAGTTTCTGAGTTCAAGAACAAGTAGAGGCTTTATGGTTAAACTCCTTGTAAAACTCCAAGGAGTTCCGTGAATTTAATTTGGAATAATAAAGGGTCTTTAACTCTTCTCAAGCTTTATTTACTGTCTCAACTCAAGCGATTAGTCGCTAACCAGTTCTTAAGATTCTTCAACTTTAACTGTAACTTAAACATACACAGCACATAATCTTACAAAGTGAATAATGAAGTTATATAAAGTTAGCTTGTTATATAAAGTTTTGTTTTTCAATGCACAAATTATTTTCAAAGGAACTAGTTTGTTTGGTACGAAATAATCAAGTTTGTCAGAATAATCAACAGTTTTGAATAATAATTTTTATTTGTATTTTAGTGAAGGCCTTATGGCTACTTTCAACTTTTCTCAATAAGGATAGTCACGAAACTCGATTGACTTTAATGACTGGTTAGTAAGCGAACATTAAAGATTTCTTTTAAATTTCGAAAACTATATTCCAAAGAAATTATATAGAATTACATCATTTTATTAAAAAAACATAAAATGAAATAGAATCTTCGAACGCAAATCTAATAATCAGTTTCAAGATTTGAAATTCACGAATCAGAAATGGAATTTCTTCCGTACTTGACGTTTGCATTGTAGAAACCGTTCAAGCGATATGACAACTGATACGATGTTACACCTTAATTGATGTGCTTCGGACATTACAATGGAATCCTTGGTAACGGAGACGACAGACAACAACTTCATAACACTTATACTTTCTAAAGTTCTAAAGTCACAGTTTCGTTATTGTTTCGTTGTTAAAAACGGAATGCAAGCAATGAAAGGCGTTTAATGCATTTTGACCTAAAAGTAAATGAACTAAATAACATTTTCATTAGCTCTGTTGAGCGAAATTCGATTAACAATGCAAAACATTGACAGAATTAGAAGATACAATGACACCGAATTCTGAGTCATTGCTAATATTAAAAATCAGGTATAAGCAATAATTATTTATATACAAGTAATTAGGTTTACATGCATAATTCGTGTTGGGGAAGTTTCCTGTAGGCAAGTGTTTCTATTTTTTTTAATTAAATAACTTTGGTTTTCTAAAAAAATTGGTTTTCTACTCTTAATTAATTTCTCTATTCATTTACTTGCTGTTTTTCTCAAAATTCCATTGTTTTATTTTCTTTTTATGTAATTCACAACATTTGATTTTACTTTTGGTTTTGAATTTTACTTTTACCCTTGCCTATATGGATGACGAAACACAAATTGAGTAACTGAAGAGTTAGGTTTGAGGGCAACTTCCCCTTGATAAGTCTATCTCCTGCCTGTTCAACAATTATTCACTTATGCAATTTTTAGGAATAATAAATTTAATTTTTTGGAATATATTTTTCATGGTTTTAGATAAGTGCAATTAATTTACATATGATCTTAGAATTTAAATGATATTCTAAATTAGTTCGCAGCAATAATAAATATTTTTATTTTTATTTCTTTGCAATTCAAATTTCTTAATTAAATTTTTAAATTTTAAATTTTAATTTTATATTTGCTTTATACGAATAGAGAATATTTGTTAAATGATATATTTATTTACTTTATATAAATTATTTATTTCCTTCACATGTTTTTAAAATACACATTATGGATGATTAGGGGCTAAGAATGAACAAAACAGCAAGCAAAAAGACAAAAAAGGGGAGGGTCTGAAGTTTCCCGACTTTATATTCCGCCCAAAGTAGCGCCTTTTTGATGATTTGTGTGTTAGGTTTATTCATTAAATATCATCTTCTTCGCACTTAAAAAATAAAATTCAATTCAACACAAAACTCATTGTCGCAAAATATTTAAAAGAGCATATATTTAGAATTTTCGATACACAGTCTCGCCCGCTGGAGATAAAAATGTGTTTTATTTCCGCGCAGTGAGTGTTGCCATTGCTTGCACTGAAATCGTCGAATTCGTTAATCAAAAATTCATTGAGCTTATACTGATCAAAAGAATCTCTCTGTAAAGTTTCAGCAGCAGCAAGCAATAGGTAAAGTGTTGCAAAATATGAAATAGATAATAAAACAAAATTTAAATTCGGGCTTCCAGATGCCCATATTCTGTGGAGGGTTACGTTATTCCAAATTTGATGGCTTTAGTTTTATCACAATGCGAGAAACATATATTTATGGAGATTCGTCATTATTTAATTTCTTTAAATATAGTACAGGGCTTCAATATTTGTTGGCCAAAACTTAAAAAGAGATTCGCCGTTTCTAGTGAATCAACACAAAATGCTAAAACGAAATTAATATCCATTCTGAGCAAATTGCTCTTTTGAGTTAATAAAATAACTGAATTAATTATGAATTTTTAATTATGAAACACTTATTAAGCCTATCGTAAAACCAAAATAAGATTAACGAATTTGTGAATGTATAAACTGGTAAGGATTACATTAGGTAAAGGAGCATAAATCATAATCGAGCAATACTTGTAAAATTTGATTTTTCTGCTCACTTTTAAAAATTTTGTTGAAATATTGTAGTAATAAATAGAATCTTACTAACAAAATCATGTATTATGCTCTTATATTTTATTACAGATTTTTCTAATGTCCTTTTTCATTTTCAGCTTCAAAATTAAGGCTTCGTTTAGTCAAAAATAGTTGAATTGGAAAAACGATATTTCACACTTTCAGTGCTAGCAATAAGGTACAACTTGTGAGATTCTTACGTTAATCACTTAGTTTCTATGATTTTGATCTTTAACTTCTTTTTACCGTGTTCCTGTTTTTTTCCGTGCCAGTTCTACCTAAATGTAATTATTTAGGCTTTTGCATTCTCCCGCAGCCGATTGCTTTAGAACTTACTCTCCAGTAAAGTTAGTTGAATCAGCTGGTAAGGTATATTTTAATTTAATAAGAGTTATTTTAATCTAGTGGGCCTTTCCTATCTTACCTGGTTTAAACTTACAACTCCATACCAGAATAAGGTTTTAGAAACGCGTTGAATGCAAATCAGGGAGCCATAGTATTAAGGGGACTCATACACCTTAAAACCCATAAGATCTTCGAATATGTGACTGTTACAAGAATTGGGATAACTTATTTTAAAAGCAATTACTTCCAACTTTTTACAGCTGACTACATAATATAGCTGCTCTCTGAAATAGTAATCAGAAAGTTTGAGTTGCGAAAAAGTATTTTTACAATTTAATCCGATTTGTGACAAACTTTCTAGTCATGTTTCCACCTTGCGCTCACAATTTAAAACATTCTTTTGCATAATTTAATTCCATATTTAATATGTAGCCTTTATAATATTTGGAAACTACTGTGAACCAAAAATTCTAAGAATTTCAATTTAAATTTTTATTTTATTTGGAGTAGAGTAAATAAAATGTATTTTATTAAAAAAATCTGAAATGTTTTAGTGCATAAATTTTTTTAATATTAAAATATTAATCAGATTTTTGATTCAGTTAGAAAATAGTGCCCATATAAAGAATTCCATCCAATTTCAAGTATGTACCATTAGCCATTTTTAGCAAGGTGAAAAATGACGAAAAATGTTGTCACAAAGCGGATTAAATTACAAAAATGTTTGTGGCCACACAAACTCTCTGGTTACTAGTATCCAAGGTTCTTGGTTACTAGTTTTTTTTTTTTTTTTTTTTTTTTTTTTTTTTTTGTCAGAGAGACTTCTAAAGACTTCTCAGCAAATAAAGCAGGTTCTAACAAACAATGTTTATGAATATCAAAATCGTAAAAAACAACCTTATATTTAGCGATTCCTGTGATTCCTATTTTCTTCTTTCTATGTATTTCTTTCTCCTGATGAGGAGGGACCTTTAGCTGCCCTCGAAATCGATTGAGTGTTTCATTATACCTACGCTAAATATAAGGTTGTTTTTTACGATTTTGATTGTCACATTAGCGTGTTTCTCTTCTAGTCTAGTTTATGAATATACTTTCTAGCAGGTGATATGGCTTTATTGTTGCCATACCAGACATCTGTCCCTTCTCAACTGGTGGGCTTGCCAGTGCTTGTTTACGTCTTTTCATGAAAGATTTCAGTCTTTAAATTTCTAAACATGGATAAATTATATATTTTTGGAATCGTCTCAGAGAACTTTATATTTTTAGCTCAAAATTGAAAATTTGAAAATTTTTGTGTCATATGGCCAATTAAAATTAATCCTGAAGCGAATTTTTCGTGGAATCTGTGCGTACGTACGTATCTCGCATAACTCAAAAACGAGTAGTCCCAGAACGTTGAAACTTTGTATGTAGGTCTGCTATAACTGGCAGATGTGCACCTCGTATTTAGATTGCAATCGGCGCCACCAAAAGAATATAAATATATGTATTTATATATATATATATCCAATCTGTTACTCGGCTCAGTGAGCTCAGTTTCTTTATTCTTATATGTTTGTAAATTGTGCACTTTTTGCTTTAAAAAAGATTGAATTATGTTGTTCTTATCTTCCGGTTAAGGTTTTTATGCCTTTAGTAAATCTGCATGCAATATTTGTGGAGTTATCAACAATTTAAAAGTTGCTTACGTGCAGCTAAGCCTACTGAATTTTGCGATGACGGACATGTTTGTTTACATTTTAAACTTGACAAAATAGCGGATTTGCTGCCAGTCTAGAGAAACTTAAGCTTTGTAACAACAAAGATAACGCCTTCTTTTATTATTGCAAAATAAATCATGCTTAATCCATTCTGGAATTTATTCGAAGAAATAAGTGTTTAAGATTTACTTCGGGACTTTTAATATAGTTATTTTGAGTTTTTATGTATTTTTGCCTTGTTGTGAAGGGAGAATTGAATTAATTGAATGAGAAATACTGGATCGTCTGTGAAAGTTTCTTTTTTATTTTGTTTGCTTAATTTCTATTATACATCGTTTTAGATTTATTGCAGTATTTGAATAGAACATGTGGCAACGATTAGATAATTCTTCAAATGATATAAATTTATATGCATTCTGAGTTATAATATGGACGAAATGTAACGCTGTTAAGTGAGGCTAGTGCCAGAGTGTCGCTATGGTAAACAAATATAGTTAATTTTAAAGAGTGCATTTATTCTATCGTGGTTTATGCGCTATCGACGATTAATCCAATCCAATAAGTTTAAATGAAATGCAAGAAAAAAATGCGTATAATTTAATATTCCGTGCAAGGAAGTTACGTGGTGTACATATCAGATTTTGTTCTCTTTATTTGTCCAAAGAAACCACGCGAATCGTTCTCAGAGAACATCGAAAAAATACAAGAGAGGCGTTTAACGATTATACTACATATGATAGTCTATAGAAAGACCCAACATAATAAATGAGGAAGAATATCCATACTAATTATTAGAATGGTTCTAGTTGATTATTTTAATGTTGTAAAATATATTTCATTGCAACTATCTGTACTTTGAAATCATCCAATTTTATTAGAATAAATATTGCATATTTGAGAAAATAAAGTAGTTCATTTGCAATAAATCCGGCTTCTTGCCTCATGATCGTAACCGGAATTAGATATGGTACATTAAAACATAGCGTTTCATTATTTGTCAAGAAGTTTCCTAGTATTTTATTCCAAAGTGATATCAAACCAAATCAAATAGGTTATCTTTCTTTTAACTAAAAACACACGTATCACGCAACGGAAAGGCACGCAATTCGTTTCATTTGAAATGATAAAGAATGATTCCAAAAATATTCTTTTCCCGACTAGCAAGAATATCAAGGTTAAGGTGAAATTGACGATCATGTTGTAAGATATGGCTAGGTCAAAAGCCTACTTCGCAGATATGTGTCAAAAGATGAACAGCTTTTCCTTCCTTTTTTAACTTAAAACGCCACCTTATTTAGTAATATGGGAACAAAATAAATATCTCATTAAATATTACTTAAAACTGCATATATAATGGATTTTTATAAATTCAATTTTTCTTTTAGTTTAATAAATTTTTCGCGCAAAACCTAATTTTGGTTTCAGCAGTCCGAAGTTTCCATTTCTTAAAAGGATTAAAAATGGGTAATGGACACTTACTTCATTATAAAATATATTTTGGTACTATTCCGTTTTAGGGACCGTAAAAAATTGCAACCGTAAAAAATATATGCGCAAAAGCGCCAAATCTAGCAAATGTGCAAACAAAAAATTTATTTACATGAAATTAACCTTCTATCTACACTAAAACCATAGTCTTAGATAGTTATTTACTATTATGTTTCCTTTCTTGCGTCAGGGTTACCGTAATTATTTTTGGCAGCATTGGCATCAACAGTAGTTTGGCGATTTTTTACGACCCTTATAACGGAATTGTACCTGTATGTTCTCTAAATAAATTAACATTTGATGGCTGATATTAAAAACATTGAAACTAATTTACGCCATTCAAAGGTTTCACAGTTCTTTATTATTTGGATTTAGTTCTCAATTAGTAAGACCACACTGACCCAATAGTAAATAAAGAAGAGCAGTTCATAAATTTTATTTTTCTGCGTTAAATTTATTTGTTTCAAAGCTTTTTTAGTACGCAAAGTGTAGCTTTTACTATTTATGAGAACTACTGTTGATTCATTTCCTCGCTGCCGGAAATTCAAATATAATTTCCTTCTCAAACATCCACTGCCTCACCATCATCCTAAAACACGATTAACGCACATTTTTATATGTAGTTTAGCTTATAAAAATAAGTTTGAGAAAAGAAAAATAATATTTAGAAGATATATAAAGACGAGAAATTGCACTTGGCTGTTTGTTACACATTCGTAGATTGCTCCTTGACTATGCCTGGCAGACTGAAAAATGTTTTTCCATCTTGAGATCTGAAAGCTTTCAGATTTTATATTACGCCCAAATCGCCAATATGTTACCTTTATTTATTAAATATCATGTTCATTGGACTTAAAACACATAAAATTCAATTCAAAGTAGAAGGTGGTGTTGGTGGTGTATTTAATTATGGCAAAGTGCACTAGGGCTATCTGCCTAAGAGGAGGGATGCCTCCGTGGAGGGCTTTCTAAGGGAAACTGGCTCGTATACACGTTACACATGGGGAAAACCCATGCAGCCAGCCCGTTCGCGGGATTCGAACCTCTCAAAGTAGAAGGAGTAAGCAATATTTTTCTGCATCTGGTTGGCTATAAAATAAAGGAAAGACCCTGACCTTGCTAGTGTTGCTACATAACTGGCAACGATTATAACCAGCTCAACACAAGACTCGAGATACGATTATTAACCAGTGATACTATATCAGGACTACTACTATATTGTCTGACTACTTTAATTAACTTTATATAAAAGTTTCATAGGTCCTAGCGAAAAATCATCACAAAAATTTCAGGCAGGGGAGGGGAAAAAAGCAAATAATTCGCGAGACAGTTGCAATGTTTCACAAAATATTTGAGGTTTAGTAATACTATTAAACACTTAAAGTTTTTCACCGTCCATTTACAAAACTTCTATGAATGTAGTATCGCCCACCAGCCACCGAGCGATAAAAAGTCGCTGAACATTGGTAGTTCGAGTTGTTTTTACTTCCATTCAAACGGGGGATTGCAGTTTTCCTTGGAAAGTACTTTACGAATGCATCCCTCCCTTAACCTTTTCCGGCACGCTTTTAAAGTCGGAGTTTTGATTTAAAAAAAAAAAAAAAAAAAAAAAAAAAAAAAAAAAAAAAAAGTAGGCAGTTTAATTAGGCCTAGAGGAGTACACAAGTAAAATTTTGTGAAGATAGCAGTAAAAAAAACTAAATATGGCTAAAACTATGGACTGATTTGTGTTGAGCTGCCATTTACTATAAATAAAGAAGGTTCAGAGTAACCTATAAATCCTTTTTCATTCAAAATTTCTGTGTGTACAGAAGGAAACTTTTAGGTGTGTCCAGACCGGACACACTACGCCGCAAATGGTTAAGTAGACAGCTCTCAAGTACTTTGCCGTAACCAAATAAACCAAATTAAACTAAATCCCATGCGTAAGTTGAATATAAGCAAGTTTCCTCTAGAAAAACCTAACCGTATACATCCATCTCCTACGCAGGTAGTTGACATGTTTCTTACCATATTCAAAGAATTTAACTTAGCTTAATTCACATAAGATAAACGTGTTTTCCCATTATAATAAAATATTTCCTACAACTTTTAGACATGTTTAAATTTATACACCATCGGGTCAAGCAAGATAAACCGAAATGAACACAGCATACTTTACTCGCTTTGGGTTCGGTTTATCTTCGGCCACTTGAAACTATACAGCAGAAGTTCGTTACAAAAATAATAAAAATAAAATTAGGATTTAAAAATGTCACCTGACACTATACAGTAGAATTTCATCATAAAAATAATAATAATAAAATTAGAATTTAAAAATGTCACCTGACACTACACAGTAGAATTTCATCACAAATAATAATAAGAAAAAAAATTAGAGCTTAAAAATGTCATCTGACACTATGTAGTAGATGTTCATCAAAAAATAATAAGAATAAATTTAGGATTTAAAAATGTCACCTGACACTGTACTGCAGAAGTTCGTCACAAAATAATAAAAATGAAATTAGGATTTAAAAATGTCACTTGACACTATACAGTAGAATTTCATCATAAAAAATGATAAGAATAAAATTAGGATTTAAAAATGTCATCTGACACTATACAGTAGAAGTTCCTCATAAAAAATAATAAGAATAAAATTAGGGTTTAAAAATATCACTGACACAGTACAATAGAATTTCCTCATAAAAAATAATAAGAATAAAATTAGGATTTAAAAATATCAACTAAGTCTAGCACTTATTAAGGTATTTACTTATTTAAGTCTAATCCGACTATGCAAGGGTCGGTAATATTTACTACATGTGCCGTGTGACGTAGGTGGCACTTCCAAAAGTAAAGTTCACGTTCAATTTTCTATCGAGTCGGTTTTATCCCCGCCATAGTATGGAGGATAACGCAGGGCGGCTGTCCTTATCAGCATATGGCAACCTCTGCTCCTCGAGATGGCTATTAATTTCTTTCCCGCATCTTTGCTGCAAGTCTTATTTTCCATACCCTCGAGTGCTTTTGCAGTTCCTTCATCGTGGCCTTCAGTACCACAGTTCTGGCACTTTAGGGTCGGTTTCTTGTCTTTCCTATTCCGTATCAAGGCACTGATTTGCCTGTTTAAACTTTTTGGTGTCAAGCAGAGTTTGGTTAAATCGTCTACACGTATATTCACGAGTCTCCCAGCTACGAGTTGCCTGCTGTGCTGCTTCGAATTTCATGGCATACAATAAAGCTCTTTTTAGACCCTTCATATCCGCCATTCTCAGGAGCTGTTGTATCTCAGGATCCCGGATGCCATCAATGAAGTACTGCAGGGACAGTATTTTCCTTCTTTATAATCAGGCAGTTCGTAAACGCGAGATGAGACAGCCTTTCAACATCTGTGGCGAGCTCCTGAAGTGTTTCCGTGGGCTTGTGTTGGTAAAATTTTAACTGAAGCCTGCTATAATCTTTTAAACACTTCTTGGCACAGCGCAGCTCTAACACGTCGGATAGAGCTTCGAAGTCTAGCCTCTGGTTTTCGGGCAGAGTTTGAATGATATCCGCTGCTTCTGTTCTCACAGAAGCTGCGAGATGCCAAGCTTTAGTTTCGGAATCCCATCCATTAACGCTTGTCACTATAGTGAATTGCGTCTTGAACACTTGCCAGGAAGTCTTTTCATCACATGTAGACAGCTTTAGAGGTGGTCGGGATAACATATGTTCGAATTTAAGGGTTTAGAATTTTAATCAGACTTCCTTGGCTACAACAGCAGAAACTCTGTCTTCGATTTATTGCTTAACCGCAGAAACTCTTTCTTGAAGTTCTTCAATCTTAAATTCAACAGTATCAATTCTGACTTCCATAGTTTCGAATTTGTTTTCTAACTATGGCAGTAATTTCTCTTTTCATTTCCTCTTGACTGGCTTTCAACTGTCCTTTAACGGAGTTGACCGCTTCTTCCATTTTTTCTTGTTTCGCTTTCATCTCCTCTTGTCCCGTTTTCGTCTTTTATTCAACAGATTCTTGTCCTGCTTTCATCTCTTCTTTGACGGAGTTGACGACCTCTTACATCTTTTCTTGGAATGCCCCAAAGACAATCACAGCTGTTCTTAGTTGCTGATCCACAGCTGTTGTCCACCGGCATTCAATCCCACTTCTGACAGCAAACATTGTTGCGAGCGTTGCACACAGAATTGCTGACAACTTGATAAAATTTATTTTACCAAATGAAACACTTCACAGCTCTGGAACTTTCCACAAAAAGAGGCTTAGAACTCTTCATTGCATCACAGAGTACATTCAGTAGTTACACTCGCTTCAAACTAATGAAAATGTTAAACAAAACGTAATGCGAAGCGCATCTTAAGAGCGAAGTTAACTCGGAGATATTTCAGTACTCCGAAATCACGTTGAACCAACAAAAAATGAAAGCAATTACTCTCTCCGGTCATTTTCACCTGGCCACCCAGAAATATCTAGTACTTCTCGAAATTACTGGAAGGCCTTGTGAGGTTGATTACGGTTGAAGTTGCAGTTATTCAGTTACAGTACTGTTACGTTGATACAGGAACCGGATCAAAATGTCCCCTAATGGTCACCAAATTTGGTGACCTGGAGATTTTCGGCCAAATTTGACAACAAAAATTAGGTAAAATCCTTGCCAACTTGGCGATTCCCTTGCCAAATTAGCGAGATAGCCACTTAACGTTAAATAGACCTGTCCCTGTGTTATTATTTTTGCGGCAGAGCAAAATTTTATTTCTTAACTTTTTATTCTTTGAATTTTCATATTACATTATAAAATACAGCGTTTTTTATAATGTAATATAACACACATAATATCATTAAAATTATCCATATCTGTACAAACCGAACATTACATTTGTAACACGTCTATGACGTTATCAACTGTTGCCAGTTTCAGTCAATGAGCCATCGCAATTGCCTATTCTCAATAAAAAATCTTCGAGATATTTATAGATTATTGTTACATACATACATACAAATTCTTCATTGTTTAATAATAGAGATAACAGAAGAATTCTTTTCTAAACATCAGAGACTAATTATTTTTAAGTGTCAGAAGCAACATTATTATTCACTTACAAAAAAGTTGATTTCAGTCATTGTCTTTTACCTCGAATTATTGTCATCTTCATTATGTAATTTCCATTAAAAATATTTAAATTATGCAGAAGGTTGTTCAATGCTTTATTTTCACTAGCACAACGAGATCATCATTAACGGAAATGAGGTTAAACACATTCCTAACTATCTAAAAGGAAAAAAAAAAATGCATTGTCAGGAAAATGTAATTTGGTGTTACTGTCGTTAAATATGACTTCTTTTGACCTGTCGTGATAACATGATGACCAAACAGAGACTGACAAGAGAAATAATTTGTTACGTAAAAAATTATTTTTTGCATCCGTATGTGATTACCAAATACACTGCTCGTCGTGACTCGAATCAGATATGCTCCACAGAAAAAAAAAAAAAAAAAAGAAATAAAACAATAACCTTTCCTACTAGTTAAACGCATAACTAATTAGTATTTTTGGAGGACAGTGTTAAAGCTGAACTTACGACCTCACCAACTGCGTTTTTTCATGGGCCTTGAACGGCATCGAGAAAGCAGTGCAGATAAATCACTGAATAAAAAAAGGGAGAAGAAACGTTTTGTAAAAAGATTTCGTAAAGAGCGAAAACAGACCGAAGGGAATTTCACCGATTTTGCATACTTTCACGCATGTTCCGTTTACAGTGTTCTTAATAATCCTGACTCGTGCACTGAACATCTTAAGCATTTGCTGACATTTCGATGAGCTACCACAATACATACTTCAACGTTTGCGTAAAATAAAACTTCATGAAAGAATAGGTTCATAAATAACACATTATTGAGCTCTATATAACTCAGATTCTTTAGAAAACGCTGCATCTTTATCACTTATAATGTTTACCAAATGTGCATAATTTTAAAAAGCAATTATGCCAACGTGTAAATAATGGACTACTTGTGACCGAAAAAGTCAAGGCATTAAGCAGATTATATTTTCCATCTTTACCCTCATTTTATAGGCAAAACGTTCAGTATATTTTTGACCGAAGAAGAATACAGATTGAACTGCAAGACTTCCTCCGAATGAATGGCTTTGTTTAACAAATTATTCGGAACACTTTACGTTTCAAATTACGTTATTCTAACAACATATTTTTCAAAAAAACTCTGATGTGTACACCACATGACTACCTTGCACGGAATATTAAATTGTACGCATTTGTTGCATTTCATTTAAACATATTGGATTCAATTAAATCTACTTCTTCGCTAGCGCATAAACCACAATAGAATAAATGCACTCTTTAAAATTCATTATATTTGTTTACCACGGCGACACTCTGGCGCTAGCTTCACTTAATAGCGTTACATTTCGTTCATAATATAAATCAGAATGCATATAAATGTATATCATTTGAAGAATTATCTAATCGTTGCACATTTTCTATTCAAATCTGAAACGACGTATAAAAGAAATTAAGCAAACAAAACAAAAAAACAAACAGATTTTACAGACGATTAAGTATTTTTCATTCAGTTCTCACTTCCGAACAAGGCAAAAATACATAAAAACTGAAAATATCTATATTAAAAATTACGATGTAAATTTTAACCACTTATTTTCTCGAATAAATTTTAGAATGGATTAAACATGATTTAATTCGCAATAATAAAAGAAGGCGTTATCTTTGTTGTTGCGAAGCTTAGTTTCTTTAGATTGTCAACAAATCCACTATTCTGCCAAGTTTCAAATGGAAACAAACATGTTCGCCATCGCAAAATTCATTAGGCTTAGCTACACTTAAACAACTTTTAAATTGTTAATAACTCCACAAATATCGCATGCAGATTTACTAAAGGCATAAAAACCTTAACCGGAATATAAGAAAAACATAATTCAATCATTTTTAAGGCAAAAAATGCACAACTTACAAACATATAACAGTAAAGAATTTGAGATCACTGAGCCAGTTAACAGAGCGGAGATATATATATTTGTATACGTTCACTGCGGCCGATTGCAGCTAGGCAATTTTCTAGTTACCGATTGCAACGAGGGGCACATTTACATGTTATAGCAGTCCTATATACAAAATTTCAACGTTCTGAGGCTACTCGTTACTGAGTTATGGGAAATACGTACATACCTACGTACAGACGCCACGAAA
Source organism: Stegodyphus dumicola (assembly GCF_044657685.1). Classification (NCBI taxonomy): domain Eukaryota; kingdom Metazoa; phylum Arthropoda; class Arachnida; order Araneae; family Eresidae; genus Stegodyphus; species Stegodyphus dumicola. The sequence goes on along the minus strand of NC_140772.1, from coordinate 234,577,823 downwards.
TATTCTCTTTAGAATTCATTTTAAATCAGTTTTATAACTTTTTCGGGAGAAAAAAAGTCTTTTATTGTGTCCCCTTATGTACAGATATCACACGAAAACCTCGTTAAATTGCATTCGATAGCATTCAAAATGGGTATTTTTCTTGAAATATGATGCCTGAAAATTTTGGCAACTACAATACTTCCTTTTTACTTCGTACAAAGAAGTAAAAACTGCCAACGGAATTTCAGAAATCTGAATATTTTTTAGAAAGCCAGCTATATTATGAATATATAAAGTATGCGGAGAAAGTTATCTCTTATCACTTACTGTTATTAAGGGCACAAAAATGTATCATACACTGTTTTTCAATTTTGAGAATGTTGTTTCCATAAGGTTAAAACAGTACTGGTACAATGTTTGTAAACTGTTTACTACGAAATAAAGCAAGCTGAATTGCATGGTTAACCAATTCATTGGAAAATTTTGTAGATTAACGGCATTATAAAAGCAAACATTTTGCATCGTAATATCATCGGGAAACTCTTTGCTCTGACTTAGACGGATATTTCTTATCTACAAATAAATGTCCTCGTAAATATCTCTCAAAATTGCGTTGGCTGTTCTTCGATATCTCCTTCTAGAAGTACTTAACGGTTTTCACATACAGTTGATCTCGATTGACCACCTTGGAACACTATGTAAACGAGGTACTGCAGCAGAAATAATTAAATTGCGTAATTTTACGACAGTGTTATCTAATATGTCCGGGGAAGTACAAATTTGCAAAAAATTAAGTAAACTTTTAATTTATATAGAAACTTTAGAAATCACTTCAGTTTGCTCGTTTGACATTAAAAAGTTTCGTTTTAGTTTAGTTAATTTATTTAAAGGTTACATTTCAATTATTTGCATTTATGCCAGTCTGAAAATTTTAATTTCCAGCTATTAGTCATAAAGTGTAACCAACAGAAATTTCTTGCGGATACCAACACTTAGATTTTTGGGCAGAAAATAAGTAGCAAAAAATATAAATTTTAAATTTGAATTTTTTTCTTTGTAACATTTTCATATGTGTTTTCATAAAAATATAGTAAAAGTCTTTAAAATTTAGTAGAGCATTCTGCTTTGCTAGCCCTCCCCTCAAAGAATTTTTCTTTCTTTATTAGTCTGCAATTTTAAAGAGGGAGCTACTTTCAAGGTCGTGTATTTAATCCGCTTGCAGTTTGAGGAGACCATTCTTTCTCTAGCTTTCTCTAGGCTAAGCTTGCTCTTTCTCGTCCTTCCGTCGTTTTTTCTTTCTTTATATTTCTTCCTTTCTTTTTCTCTTCCATTCTCGTTTTCTTCCCTGCTTTTTATTTCTCACTTTCTTCTTTTCTTTTTCTCTTCCTGTCTCACATTCTTATTTTATTTTTTTCACCCACAAACGGCTGAGCGATAAAGTCGCTGAATACTGGTAGTTCGGTCCGAGATTTAAATCCCGAGAACGGGCTGGCTGCATGAGCGCTTTCGTGATTTTCCCCATGTGTAACGTGTATAACGAGCCAGTTTCTTTTTAAAGTCCTCCACGAAGGCATACCTCCCCTTACGCAGATAGCCCTCAAGGCGTTGCCTTAATTAAAATAAACCAAACGAAACCTTTCTCTCTCTCTCTTTTTTTTTTTTTTTTTTCTTTTTGAGTATGAGTATTTTGAGTATGGCCATTGCATTACAGCCATGGCTACAATGGACGATCAGCAAGAAAACGAGTAACGTTTTCTTGCTTCACAAGAATCCATCGTAAGCAAAGAGTTATGTTTGAAGAAGACTTTCGTTAACACTCGATCGATGACGCTACTTTATTGTTCGCTTTAATCCTTTTGGGTATAAATATAACCATGGCTTTCCCTTCATTGCAGATTCCTTTGCTCCTCGTGAAGAGGGACCGGCATCTGTTTGCCCTCGAAATCGATACTGTTGAATAAAATCTACACAAAACAAAAGGTTGTTGCTTTGCCTAATTTTATGTAGGCAATATAAATGCATAAATATTCTTGATGAAAATCCAAAAGCATCTGCAAGAAAATTTATGTAGGCAATATAAATGCATAAATATTCTTGATGAAAATCCAAAAGCATCTGCAAGAAAATTTATGTAGGCAATATAAATGCATAAATATTCTTGATGAAAATCCAAAAGCATCTGCAAGAAAATTTATGTAGGCAATATAAATGCATAAATATTCTTGATGAAAATCCAAAAGCATCTGCAAGAAAAACTTATAACGCATTGAAGTTCCATCAGAATAACGATTTTAAACATACCGCCCTGGTACAGCTTAATGAAGTTACACAGACTTTTCCATATTTTTCCGACTTACGAACATGTAAGTCGGAAGAATATGGAAAAGTCTGGGAATTACGAACTTGTAAGTCGAATTACAAACATGTAAGTCGGAGAAAAGACTAAGGAAACATGACATTTCTTTCAGAGCTTTACTAAAACCAATTATTACCGAGTAATTGAATAAAATGGAACATTCTTACAAGGAAACATTAGTTAAATCCATGCAACATGGAAGGAAAAATGTCATTTTAGCGAAAGGATATCCACAATGGATGCAGGATGTCTGGCTGTTTTCACGGTTTTTTAAGAAAACATTCTGAACAACTTTTTTTCAAAACAAGCTGGTTTTAAAAAAGTGATCAATAATATCTACGAAAGAAAACGTCATTTCGCTAATATTTTATAACTGAAACTTGCAAATAGATTTGAATAACACAAAAGCCCCAAAACAAATGGGAGCAACTGTAATAACCAACGTCAATTTGTCTTATGTGTATATGTTATTTAAAATGTTAATCGTATTGCATGAGAAGAGCTTACCAGCGTACGTTTGATTCCGTGCTTCTCGCTGTGCAAGAATGACTCATTTTAGAATAAACAGTTGGAATAGAGACCGTTAAACGAATTATCGCGCGAAATTTGAAACTAATATATAACTAACACTTTTTTTTATGTATGTCATCTTCAAGATTTTTGCGTCTCCGAGAAATAAAATGCTTTTAATACCTTAATTATAATTCAGAGATAGTATTCTTTTGACTTCCTTGTACAAAGGAAAGGAAGTGGAAAGAATCGAAGTAAAAAGAATTGTTATCGCGAAAAATTTCGGTTATCAGATTTCAATAAAAATGTCAATTTGGGCTTAATATAAAAGAATAAAAGGCTAGTTTTGCCAAAATGAATTGTAGAATGGATTGTTTCGTTTTTTCTGTATATACGAACGTACGTATATATCTCGTATAACTAAAAAAGGATTAGCCGTAAAACTTTAAATTTTTGTATATGGAATTGCTATAACATCTAGTTGTGCACTTCCCGTTTTTATTGCAAACGGTAATACCAAAAGTATGTGCATATCTACATGTACACCCACGCCCTTACAAGGCCTTTATTTTCGCAATCGTTGATCGTAAACATGTACATCAAATTACAGAAGTGTTTCAAATGACGAAAATATTCAGCATTCTGCAGTGTTAAAATTTTTTTAAAAGTTAATTTTTGACAAAACGAAATCTAATTTGCGGTATTCCGGTTCTTTTATTTATGTTTGGGAAAGTCTTCTACTTATTATGAAAAATAAATTTAGAAGAAATCGTTCGATTCCCGTACGACAAAAATTGACCGAGATAATTAAATTTCAAAATTTGCAGTTTTTGATGTCATTTTCAACTTGCCTCGAAAGAACGGTTACTTAAGTTATAGTAATTCGACGTAATAAATGAAGTGTACAGTGTGTAAAAAATGTGTACAATTGTAATACCCGTTCAAGGAATTCATTTGGTGTCCACATCAGGTTCTTTAAATTAGCTAATAATATCGCTATTTTCCAAAGTCATGTTTCGAAATATTTGCTCAAGGAACCTTCATTCGTTAAGATTAGAAATATTGATTAATGAGGTAACTGCGAGACAGTCATTAAGAGCTTATTGTTTTACTGCTATTTGGCACCATTTGATTTGCATGCGACTTAAACGGAACTCTGTTATATATCTCGAGGTTTGGAGGACAACCGAAAAAAAAAAAAAAAAAAAAGAAAGAAAGATTACTTTTTTATGCCGTGTACATTCAGCTTGTAATTTAAATATGAATCTGCGATTCTTCACACGTTTTAAGAAGAAAATCAAAGGTAAAAGACGCCGGCGTTGTAAATAAGTGTAATTACAAAACTTTGTAATATATTGAAAAGATTCGAAGGCTAATATTATAAGGGCTTTATTTTATTCTAACCAATTATTTTTAGTTTTACTTTCCTTTTCCTCCTGATTTCAGTTTCAATTTTTAATGACGTAGTATGCTAATCTAAACGTGTTCAGAAGCAGTATTTAAGCTGCGTTTTAAGAGTTCAAATAGGAGTAGTAGTGGAGTTAGTTCGGAGTTTACGCTGCGTGCTTGAATTTAGCTCTCTAAGTCGGTGTTAGACACCCGTCAGGTTTATACTGATATTTCTCTGCTCGGCTTTGCTGTTTGCAGCAGATTTAGCGTAGTTAAGCTACGGAGCCAGTCGTTAGTCATTCACATTTATTAGTAATTTGTTAAATTTTTATTTTCTGTTAAATTTAAGTTAGCCACACGTGGTGCGAATGGTGGGCACCAAGTGCGTGCGTCTGTTTATTTGGGTTCAAATAAAAAGGTTATTTAAATCTTCTTCTGCAGTATTTATTCTTCAAAGACATAGCGAGTATTAGCTACTTCGTCTTCTACGTAAAATCGACACTGTATGCTACCAAAAAATCACGCCGACTCTACAGTGACACCCGAACTAAATGGTGGTGGCTGATGAGTCTTCCACCAGGATTTGGCGCCCTTTAAAAGGAGGAGTATAATAAGGTATTTTTTCCGTCTTCTTAGCATGCCTTCGTGGTGTAATGGTCAGCACGCTCGGCGAGTATTCGACAAGTCTGAGGTTCGAGGTTGTATGTGCGATACCATTTATAAAATCTACGATTTTTGCTCCCGGGAGCAATTACAGAAATATCTCCCTTACAAAAATGTAATATTACATGGTTGGTATGGTGGTTTTATACATTTTATGTTTCTCATACGATAAAAATTACTCCGTACAACGCCTAGACATGCTTAGTATCAAATTATCGAGTTGATTTTGAGGAAAATTACTCCACTCAGAAAGCAATGCTCTCCGAAGTTCCGGTTATGCGTAGGAGGTGTTTGACAGGCTGCAATTCAGAGCCAAGCATATCCCACACTTGCTCTGTCGGATTCAAGTCAGATGAGAATGCTGGTTATTCCGTACGGATGATATCCTCAGACTGAAGGCATTCCTTTACAATTTTTCTACTGTGAGGATGAGGGTTGACATCCATAAACAAAATTTCGGCTCCCATGGCACCCCTAAAAAAAGTACACTGTGCAAAAAAAAAAAAAAAAAAAAAAAAAAAAAAAAAAAAAAAAAGGGGGGGAGGGGCAGGGGACAGTTCTATATCTCCCTATCTGCCGTTCTACTGGGCCGATTGACAAAATTCAACTTGCGTTTTTCATGTCTCGAAAACGCGACTTAGAATCTGTATTAGATTTATATATAGCATTGTTCTAGCATGGGTATTTTGACAAAAAAAAATCGGACATTTTATGAAATGGCTTGCCAATGGTTTTTCCATATTTCGATTGTACGACTCAAATTATGCCTAAATATTAAATTTTGTAAAATTAAATTAGATTAAATTAAATTTCCTGTCGTGTGAAATTTAAGGAGAAATTCAAAATTTATCTTGGAGCATTTTTTTTAGTTTGCATCAGTCACTTGGCGAACTTCTTAATATATGATAACCTATTTTTCTTTCACTTTTTATATTGTGCATGAGCGGGGAAAAGTCGCATCTTTCCTACTTTCAAATAATTTTAACAAAGTGCCTAAAATCACATCTGATGTTATTAACGCTTTCAACAAATGTGCCAAATTTCAAAACGCTCTGCCGTTATATAAATTCACTTATATCTTGCTTAGAAATACATCTAATTTAAGAGGATGATAAAAAATTTATAGGTTATAACTCGAAATGTTTTTCGAAAAATTTCTAAAAATTATTTAAAAAGAAACAAGTTTTAAAAATAAATCACAAAAAAATGGGCGAAATTTATTTGGAACGAACCTAAATTTCGAAATGTGAAAGGAAGAATCAAATAGATTTAATAAATAAAGAGAAATCAATAAATATATACCATTTCAGAAGTCAAACAACAAAAATCAGCGTTATATTCACAAAATTATGTATTCACAAAATTATAATTGTGAATATAACGCTGATTTTTGTTGTTTGACTTCTGAATTAGTATTTATTCGGCGTGTTATTGTGTCTTAAATATATACCATATTCAATTTACATTGAGGCGCTAAAATTTTGAGTGTTAATTTTTTAAAAACTACTCGTGCGGTTTTTACAAAACATGGCAGTTTGGCGTAATGCGAGTCGTAGAATCGAAATATAGAAAAACATTGGCATGTCATTTGAGAAGAAGTTCGTTTTTGTTTCAGAATACCTATATTAGAACAACGCAATATATAAATCTAAAACACATCCTAAGTCGCACTTTCGAGACATGAAAAACGCAAGTTGAATGCCGTTCGCCCAGTAAAACGGGAGTTATAGAATTGTCCTTTTTTTCCCGCAGTGTAACTGTGTTTCGTTTTTAAAATTATTATTATTACATTTTCAAATCGTCTCCTATTAACCTTTTAATTCGTATTCCAACTTTTAAGTTAAAACATTGCACACTGTTATTTCTTAATAGCGCATTCTATGTTCAGTTCCTTTAAAATACTTTAGAGAAACGTAAAAGCGAGTACTTGCGTATACAACTGAAGACAAGCCGAAATAAAGAAATATAATTAATACTATACCAGTTCTAGACTAGTTTCCACCAATGATTATAATACTATAAGGCAAGGGTTCTCAATACTATAAGGCAAGAGAAAAATAGGTGGTACGCAAAGAAAAAGTACTTTTAACTGCTAAATTGAAAAATCTCGTGAAGAAAAAGAAAAATTGATTGAAATTTCCTGGGATCGAACTCGAACTGAAGATTTAAAAAGTAATACTCTTATTAAATTTTGTCCGAACCAAAAAATAACTTTAAAGAGATTTCAAATAAAGCCATTAAATTTTTATTGCCGTTTTTCGCAACCTATTTGTGTGAACAAGTATTTTCTTCCATGTTATATTTAAAAATTAAATACAGAACAAATTTAAAAGCGGATCCTAATTTACGGTTAAAACTAGGCTAAATAAGACCAGACACAAAGAAATTTGTCTCTCTTAAACAGGCCCAAATTTCGCACTAAATTTTAGAATTAAAGTATTATAACTTATAAGGTATTTTTCCCGCTTTCCTAGCGTGCTTTCGTGGTGTAGTGGTTCTGTACGCTGGGCCGGTATCCAGAGCGTCCGTGGTTCGATTGCCGGCGAAGGCGGTTGCTAATTTTTCATCTCTTAGGCTTTTCCAGTTAGCCTAATGTCTCTACAAACTTAAATTTTGATAATAAAAATGGTAACCCATTTTTAACCTAAAATACTTTTTATGTATGCATATTTAATACAAATAGCCAATAGGTTGTGCAAATGGCAAAATATATTTATTTTTATAATATATTTATTGACAAATTTAAAAATAATCATTGTAAAACGTAGCTGTGGTACTTAAGTTTTTCAGTTTTTATTTAGATGGTAGTCGTTAGTCGAAAGGTTGAGCACCGCTACTATAAGGTAACCGCTGCTCCCGCCTTCCTAACGTGCCTTCGTGGTATGGTGGTATGCACGCTGGGCCGGTATTCCAGAGGTCCGTGGGTCGATTCCCGGCTGAGGCGTTGCTATTTTCTCTCTCTTGCCTGCTTCCAAAATAAATTCGTAATGTCTCTACAATACTTAAAACTACAGTTAATCAGTTACCTGCTTGAATCCAAAGAGCGCATTCGTATCCGACATGTGAAATTGCTCTTTAAACTAAAAAATAATTTTAAAAGCGCCTGCTTTATTTGCTGAATGTAGTATTTTATACGACTTTTCATAAAAATGATGTACTTCTTGTTTCATAGAGAATGCGCTTCCCCTCCCTTATTTTTTGTTATTTTGCTTTGTTAGAAAAGTTGATAAACAATTTTCCACACTTATAGTCTTCGGTATTGTCTACAGAGAAAATTTTCTGGAGCGTTTCTCAAACCACATAATGAATGCACAGTCGCTGGAGGCAACCTGCCAATTACTTATTGTTCTATTCAGCTGCGATAGCTTTTGCTGAAAAACAATGCTTTTGTCCAGTAAGAGTATAAGCATGATTCCAATAAGGTTCATTCATTTAAATTCATACTCCATGAACCTTATATACGTATGAGTTCATCCATGATAAAAACATTCTCCCCTTAGATTCTTCGATAAAAGTGTTTTCAACAATTTTCTGGAAAAGGTGCGAGAACAATGCTACCTCAAAAGTGATTTTCACGTCGAAGAAGATAATTGAAATGTAGGTTATCCTGCATTAGAGAGATGCGTGTTACTCTGCTCCGTTTTATGAAAGGTGTAAATACTTTTAGCATTGCTCTTTTTCATAAAACGGAAAAAATGTCACCCAGACGGTACAGTGGTTGATTTAGTTCTGTTTCCGCGTTTTTCAAAATTCTTTCTGTTCCCGCAAAATCGGAGAGTACAGTACCCCTCCCACAGCTCCTCAGGAAATGATACGATGATTCATTAAGAAGAGCTGGGCGGTTTCTTTGTGAATAAGTTAGTCTTCGTTAGATTGAAAACGTGACTTAGTTTAGGCTCCTCTCGAAATCTTAAGTTTCATTCCATTTGGAAGTCTGCTACAATATTAGCTCTTATTTTCATATCTTATATTAACCAATATGAATGTTTTAGGCACTATTGAACTAAGAGGAAAAAAAAACCTTAGCCCTTTATAAAGGTTATCAGCATCGAATTCAGAATAAAAATAAGGAAAATATAGTTTATTGGATTTGCATAAATGAAAGAATTAAAAGCTGCGAAAGCGCATATAATACCAAAGAAGTCGTCGTTTTAGAAGAAAGAACGTCATTTTAAAACCAATATTTATTCTTAAAGATTTTATTATAATTCATCTTTATGCAGAATTTTGGAAGAATATTTTTTTTTTTTTTTTTTTTTTACTTTAGGAAGCAAAGTTTGAACATCTCTCTCTCTCTTTCTCCTTTTAAATACAACATTATCTTCATTCATGCAAAGATCTGAGATCGTAAATATTTTTCGATTATTTCTTTTAAATTTTTTTACTTTTCCACCTTTCGGAAGATGTATATGTACCCACTATATAACCCCTTTAGAAAGGGGGGTAATAAAGATTAATGATTTCGCTGAAACAGGAATGATTTTGACAACCGCGGAAATAGGAATCGCGGAAAAAGGAAGACACCATAGTGGTTAGGGGAGCCTACTTACGGGCCAGGGTTCAAATCCCGGAGACGACATGGATGTTTGTATCGGTGCGGCATGGTGGCACTCCAAATATGCGGAGAGCCTAAAGTCCTCTCGTGTGGATTGGTGGAAGGGGAGAGAGGTGGGAGACCCTCGGATCCCCCCGGGGTGCTCTCCCTCAAAATTGGGGGGTGGAAATTAGAAGTCCAATCTCTCTTTGGAGTAGGTTCTGGCAACCAGGTTCCATGTAATATGGACAAGGCAACAACAACAACAACGGAAAAAATAAAAATATCTTTTCCGAAGAGAACAAAAAATCAAAGTTTTTTTTTAAAAAAATTTTACAGGAAAAAGTATTAGAAACAGAAAATATCGTTCAGCGATTATTTTATATAATGATTAAAGAAACATACGATTGCATTCAAAATGTTTGGAGAACAAGTTGTCTATTAAAAATTTATCACGGTTAAAACAGCTTCTTTTTATAAATGAAGATAACTTTTTCAAGCAATTTTTGTGTCAGTGACGGAATAAGACAGGATGACTCTTTGGCATGTATGGCAACTTCGCTCTTTGGTCTGTATTTTAAAATTGCCCTTGAAATGTTTATTCATGATTCTGGATTGAATTAGAGAAACAATGTTTTCCGTGAGTCTTCACAGATTTACGCTCAAACATTTAACATAAATTCAGAAATTTTTTTGAATTAGGAGGCACTTTTACTGTCGTGAGCGATACAGAAAATATTAGCTTAAAGAGAGATGCAACGAAGTTTATTAAAATTACTGGAAATAGCCTAGCTCCGTCCTTTCCAGAAATTGCCACTTTAGAGTTTCAAACAGCGAATACTTTTATTTACACAATGTATCTGGAAATAGGTAAAGATAAGGCAATGCAGACAAAGGAAAAAACGAAAAACGTTTCGACGCATTCTTTTTATAATATAAACGTTCATTTTCCTTGCTTTGCACGTGACGCTGTCGTTTCGTCTGATACTTATTTAAAATTTTCACATTGTTCTATGTCTTAAAATTAGAAATGAAAGTTAATGATTTAAAACCGCAATGGTATATTACAGTAAAAGTGAAAAATACTGACAGTTTCACTCACGCGTGTGTCGGATTTGCGCAATACAAATTTTTGTAAATATTATGGGTCCTGGGGGTCAAGAAAATATCTCAATGATAAAAATGGGTTACGACTGAAAAACGTTTAAGAAACCCTAGTCTATAGTATTCGAAAATTTCTAAAATCAGGCTTAATTAGTCAAAAAATCAGAACACAAGTTCAAATTTTATCAAAAAATACGATTCTTCCACTCTTAACGTACGTTTAAGAGACTTTGACACTAAGAAAAGGATCCGGTTCATGACAATTAGTTTTTATGAAAATTAATAAAATCTAAATTCAGTGGCGCAACGGCCAAGTGGGCCACGGCCTGCAATGCCCCGAAATCTGCTTTCTTGACCTTAAGCCCCGAAAAGCATCAGCTCCGGTGCTCCGCATCAGCTCTTGCGCCTTAAGCAAGTAGTCAGCTTATCGCAGGGCCCCCGGTGTTTAGTCGCCAAGCAAACTTGGTTTCCATTTTATCGACCCATTCAAGGGTGAAAAACAGACAAACATGCCTAGGCCGGAGATCGAACCCCTGACCTGTGGTTCAGCTGCGCGTAGCCACTTCGCGACCGATGATAATTCATAACTTTGTTAACATTTCTATGACTATTTGTGGACTATGGTCTTGTTTAAAACTGCGTACATGACTAATACACTCTAATTATAAATATCATTTCCGTAAGCATAATACAACATACATTATTATAGTTCGACCGTCTCAAGCGCAACCCTGGTTTGCATTCTGCCAAAACACATAGACTCGTCCAAAAGGGGCGGGATTACTTGCTGAGACGTGAAAGGTCTTCACTTCTCCGGAAAGAGCTATGCTGGAGGGAAAGAAAGTCCCCATCCTTCCGCCCTATTTTGAGAATAATTCGGTCCGAATGGCGCATGCATGTTTGCATGCATGGTCGCGGATGAGGCGGTCGAACTATAACAATGTCCTTTTTTCAGTTTATACGATCGATTAAAAAAGAGGTAACGCTAGTTTGTACACGAAGGACTGCGTGCTTTAAAATATGTTTTTCAGATTTTGATTCATAATTCATTAGGCGTTCAAAGAAAATTGCTTCCAGCGTGAAAATTATTCAGAAATCACTTTCAGAAAGCACCTTTCACATCAGTTACTTACTGTAGTCCATACACATTATACAAATGCGGGAAAAGCAAGCAAATATACTTCTAATTTAAAAAAAAAAATGTCAAATTTAAAATAAAGATATAAATTCCACATTAATTAACTGTATCACAGAAAAATATCCTCGATTATTTTCGCAAATTTCAGAAATTTCCAATTTTTGAGATTTAACAGATTTGTCATGAATGACAAATCTAGGTTTTTCTGATTTTTTAACGTTTTTTTAGTTGTTAGATTTTTATTTAAATAAATAACCGGTTGCTTTTTACCAGATTTTAAACACACATGCACTGCGTAAATTCTACAGGATAATCTTGTTTCAAGATACACAAGTAATTTTATTTCAAAATTCCAGTCGGATCACCGAACGTTCAATTACTGTAAATTTTGCTGGTTTCTGATGGCGGAGGAACTGTCGTTTCCGGAAATTACAAAATGGCTCTTGATTGCACGTCAATGATGCGATTCGTTCTTTATTAGAAACGCACTTGTCTTGTGGTATCGCGAACAAAATCTATTAAGTTACAATAAAACGTATAAATACGCCATCCAGTTAATCCTATGTAATCCAGTTTATACGTATAAATTACGATATCCAGTTAATCCTACGAAAGTGCAATGGAACGCATAAATACTCTATTCAATTACTTTCGATCTAACACAAAGATCTTGAAAGTAATACGTGTTCAGTTACGTATTCGTTATTGTGTTATTACATCGTTTCTGGCAAGTACCTCCTAACAGAAATACAGATATAATTTATAGACAGCAAAACTGTTAACCAATTAACTGTGACTGATGAGTATACTCGTTATAGAGAAGCGGCACGATTTTGTGTATTGACGAGTATACTCGTCTTGCGTATATTATGCTAAGGAAATGGAAAGATAAGAGGAAGGTTTATTTAGTAAGTACTGTGCATATTGACAACGTAATAGAAACATAGAAAAGAAAAATAATAACAAAGAAACCGAAGCTATTGATTGATTATAATAAAAAAATGGGTGGAGTGAAGCCATGGAATTATCATAGCGTACTCCACAGCAAGAAAACGACTCGAAAAGTACTACAAAAAGACATTTATCCATTTCTTAGACATTTTGTGTCTGAATGCATTCATATTAAATAAAAAAATAATGGAATATTATCGCGTATCAACTTTTTGTTCAAATTTATTAAAGACACTTTTACGACGTATTTAGTTGAAAGAAATAGTAAATCGACACAAACTCGGCCATTTAGACCTAATATATTCCAATTAAGCGGGGATCATGTTCCGGATTATATACCCGGAACATCGAAAAAAAAAAAACCTACGCGAAGGTGTTCGCATTGCTACAAACGTAAGATCAGGAAGCAATCGCGTTACTAGTATTCTATTTGCAAAGTCCCATTGTGTCTCATCTGTTTCGCTGAATATCACTCAGCAGGAATTTAAATTCTTACTTTTATATGTATAATATTTAATTTAATTGATTACGTTTTTAGTATAATATCTATGTAATATATGCTTATGTTAATCAAATAAGTCAATATTAGTCAATTAATTTTCAATTTTATAACATAAATCCATCTTTTTCATCCAATATCTTACCAGCGCAACTTACTCTGTGATGGACGAATATACTCGTCATGGCTCGATTCTGGCGACGCAAAACGGTGTCGCATTCTTAAACGAGAACGCCACAGTTAACTGGTTAATGTAAATCTCGAACCATGAAAGACTCATTGACTTTCACTAACTGCCGAGCGGCCATCTCGTGAACTTTGTCTTTATGATCAGAAAATATATAAAAAAATTATGAAATGTTTCCGATTTTAGCGGTTGCCAAAAGGGTCTGTAAAGGTTTTTCTTATAATCTAGCCGAGGTCGCAGTTTTCTAATCTGCTTTTCTATTAACGTAGGTTTTTCTTTTTTTTTTTTTTTTTTTTTTTTGTCTTTTCAGTTTTATTATTAAGAATCGCGTTCTTTGCATTTACGCTGTATACAATTCAACAGAAAAATCACAGAAATTTTAAAAACAGCGTATGTTTAGAATTCCCGATGGAGTGCTAAGTTTTGGTACACACTTTTCGTTTTCCTCAATCTTTTCTCAACTCCTCATTTTTAATGAATTGAGGTAAGACTGAATGTTCAGTCTTCTTATTAAAATGCGTTCAGTAAAAATCTGTAAATGTGAATTTTTCTTAGTAAGATGGCTTGCATACTTGTTTTCTGTCTTTTTTGTTATTAACGTTTCGTATATTAACTTAATTTTTAAACATCACGTTCTTCGCACTTATGCCACATAAAAACATTTTTTAAAAAGTATTTAAAAACAGCATTTCTTTAGAATTTCCGATAGATATTCTCGCACCCTATGAAGAAAATTGTTTTATTCATACATGTTGCCACTGTTCGCTTTCAAATCGTTGAGTTTGTTAATCAAAAATTCGTTAAAATTTTATAAAATATGGAATAAATAAAGAAAAGTATGTAACGCCATTCTGTGAAAATACTGAATATTTTTAATTAGATAGATCATGAATTAAGCGCATTATTATTATTATTTAAATCAATACGATTCAAAAGTAAGAAAGAATATTCTTAAGAACTGTATCTGTTGCTTTCATATAGCTTAGTTCATTAATCCACAGCCTGAAAGATCAATATTTTTTTTTGGCGAATGGCAACATAATCGAATGAAAAATGAAACGACGCATTTATAGTGATTCGACGAAAAATCGCGTTTCGAGACTAATAGCCCTTTAGGGTTAATGATAATATATAAAGAAAAAATTATTGTAATTAGTATCAGATAAAAGTTCAAAATCACGGTTCCTACTACATATGTAGAACATTAAGGACTGGATTACCATTAGAAAGTATTTTTAATTTTCAGCAACAGAGCTTTCCTCGAATATATGTTCAGACTATCATGTAGGTTATATCAGGTCATTTAAAACGGAAGTTCAGAACACGCATCTTCTAAATATTCCTCGGGGTTAGAAAACCTTTAAGGCAAATTTTGAATTTAGGACTCTTTCTGAACGCATTAACACTAAAACGAAAACGAAAATCCTTTTATATACGGTTTTATGGATCACTAATAGTACCATCCTACATCTGATGATGTCATCGCCACCTGACGAAGGCCTTTGGCTAAAAGGAAGAAACTGAATTTAGGAAGAAGTGCTAAAATAAGCCAAAAACTGAAACGTAGGAAGATATTACTCGAGCAAACTTTGCGTGCTGCATGACAACACCGGCTCGAGGTTCGCGACGTCGTGACAAGAGTAGAAACAGTTTCCGTGGTCACTCAACTTAATGCTCTTACATTTGTAGTACAACATTAAATGTACCGTGGAGTGCGTGGTCATCTTTATTTCATTCAAATAGGTTTGAGGATATTCGTGTTTCATTCTCAGGGAAAGTTAGAAGAAAGTAGTTCTGAGTAATTTCATTTATGAGCTTCCAATGGATGGAAACCTGAATCTCAAAAAGAAACTCTACCGAACCATAGAAATTCTGTGTCTGAAATCATGAAACCCATATTTTAAACTAAAACTCCTCTAAAAATAGACATATTCTAAGACAGCAGGAATTTTGTTTTAAATTAACAAGATTTTAACAATTTTTAACCCTTTCCGGCACGCTATCTTTTAAGTCTGAGTTTTGATTTAAAAAAAAAAAAAAAAAGGTAGGCAGTCTAATTAGGCCTAAAGGAGTACACAAGTAAAATTTTGTGAAGATAGCAGTTATCGTTTTAACTCTGTAGGTGTGCCCAAAGTGGCACACTGATTGAATAGAGCTTCGAAAAGAGTGCTGAAACGAGCATTGTTGTCAATGAACTGACCGACGAGATGCGGAGAAACAAAGAAAATACAGACTCTCAGTTGTCTTAGATTATCAGTGAGCCCGGTCTGGGCACACCTAAGGTTCGCCGTTTGATTTTAGGCAATATTTCAAGTTGAAAATTTTAAATTAATATATAATAAGATTAAAATACAGACAAAAAAAATAACATATAAATTTCTTTTCAAACAATTTCTTTTATACCGTAAAAAAAAATCTGGAATATTTCTTTGAAAAATGAGGGTCTTAAAAAATTAAACATGGCTAAAATATATGGACTGGTTTGTGTTGAGCTGCCATCTACTATAAATAAAGAAGGTTCAGAGTAACCTATCAATCCTTTTTCATTCAATTTTTCTGTGCGTACAGAAGGAAATTTTTCGGTGTGTCCAGACCGGACACACTGTGCCGCAAAGGGTTAATCTTATCAACCTTTGAATGCAGTCGCTAATGTTTTTACTTCCTCGTACGAAGTAAAGGAAGTATTGTAATCGCGAAAGATTTGGAACATACTGTTTCAACAGAAATATCCATATTGACCATTTCCCAATCTATTTTCAGGATTTTCTTTCGTCTGATTTCTGTGCGTACGGACAGAATAAAGTACTCTTTTCTCCAAAACAAATCATGAAATTGATTTAAATTCGATTCAAAAGATATTTTTCGCGACATCTGTACGTATTTAAGTATGTTTTTAAGCATGTATATATGTATGTATCTCTAACTCAAAAACAGTTCACCCATTAAAGCGTTGAAAGTTCTTACATAAAACTGTTATAACATCCAGTTGTGCTCTTCCTTTTTTATTACAACCTGTAGGTTATATCGCGTTAACCAAACGCGTTATAATGCATAAACAATCTGCAGTTTAACCCAGAGCTTCTTAAACGTTTTTCAGTCGCGAGACCTTTTTATCACCGAGATTTTTTTGCGACCCCCAGTACCCCATAATATTTACAAAAATTTTGTGGGGCCCCATAAGTATTGCGCAAATCCGACACACGCGTGAGTGAAACTATCAATGTTTTCACTTGTACTGTAATATACTATTGCAGTTTTAAGTCATTAACTTTAATTTCTAATTTTAAGACATAGAACAATGTGAAAATTTTAAATAAGTAAGAGACAAAATGACAGCGTCACGTGCAAAGCAAGGAAACTGAACGTTTATATTATAAAAAGAATGCGTGGAAATGTTTTCGTTTTCTTTCTTTGTCTTTATTGTCTTATCTTTATCTATTTTCAGATACATTGTCTAAAATTATTTGGTTATTGTAAAATTATTATAGTATGTTAAAGAAAAATCAAAACTGCTAAAATTTTTGGCAACCCACTATTGCAGGTCCCGCGACCATCTTGGGGGTCGCGACTGGCAGTTTAAGAAACCCTGGGTTAACCAAACGCGTATATTTACGTAATCGAGGCATATTAAAATTTTTTTTTATTTCAATCGACATTTGCGTTCACAATTCACTTGGCATTCTAATTGTACCTATTCAAGAACATTTAGGTACATTTTTGATAATGTTCAGATAGGAAGAGAGCAGCAAAGTAGCGTCTTAGCCAGAACAGAGGCAGAAGCAAAGTGCCAAGTTAAATCAATATGGTAGATTATTAAGAGAAAGTTCCGAATTAGCTACGGCAAAAGAGTTATTAAGTTATATGGTATGGACTGATCTAGAAATGAAGCAATCGAGAAAAGTTACTAATACGTTTTTAGCACAGAACAGGAGAACTACTTAAATTTAAAATGTTTTAACTAAGAGGCTACTATTAACTTTAATTGTAATTTTAATTTACCTAGTTTTTATCTTACATAATATGTAATAATTTAGGCTGTGGAAATCAAGGAACAGTTTCTATGGAGATAGAGACGGCATCCGCTACCGTCAGTTAATCGAGCGGTGATTGGAAGTATAATTACGCTACGTTGTTGATGACTGCACTTTTGAAAAATCACAAAACAAATTTTTTCAGGGCATAAATTTATTTTCCGAAGAATGATTTTTTAGAAATACCCATCTACTAAGCTGGGACAACATTATAAATGCAATAAGTAATTTACATCAGCTATATCACATCGTGAAACCATGGACAAATTCAACAAGCGAAAACTGCATGTTAATGAAGCAGAAGCTAAAAGCGAAGAAGAGGAGATGACGAAGTAAGAGCCGGTCTATTTATAGGGAAGCTTATTACTGCTATTATTAACGTATTCCACCCTAATGTACTACCCGGAAAGGAAGGATGGTTACAGCCGAAAACATCGCGGGAAAAACATCGTGGACGAAAACGTCGAGAAAACAACGCAAGGCGAAAACGTCGTGCTACAAAACATCGTGGGAGAAAACATCGCAGTTCTAAAACATCGTGGGCCCACCAGCGGCCGAGCGGTAAAGTCGCTGAACACTGGTAGTTCGGTCCGAGGTTCGAATCCCGCGAACGGGCTGGCTGCATGGGCGTTTTCGTGGTTTTCCCCATGTGTAACGTGTATACGAGCCAGTTTCCCTTAGAAAGTCCTCCACGAAGGCATCCCTCCCCTTAGGCAGATAGCCCTCGAGGCTTTGCCATAATCACACACACACACTAAAACATCGTGGTACAAAACACCGTCGTCGAAAATAAAGCGGTTCAAAAACTTCGCAGTTTAAAAACATCGTCGTCGAAAATATCGTGGTAAAAAATAAAGTATCTACAAATCATCGCATGACGATAACATCGCAGACATGCTTTTTTCAGGCATGCTTTAATAAGTGTAAATGGATATTCTCATAATGATTTGTGAGCGCAAGATGGAAAGAAGGATAATTTTTACTTTCATATTTTTTATTAATTAATAAATTTTTGCTGAGAAAATAAAAAGGAAACTTAAGCGATTCTCAACCGCAAGAGAAAAATAGATGGTACGAAAACAAGCAAAGTATTTTTTAACTGATAGAAATTCCCTGTGATCGAGCTCTAAATGAAAATTTCAAAAATTACGTACGTGTGAACTTCTGGCTGAACCGAAAAAAATGTAAAGACTATTGAATTTTTGTTTGCCTTCTTGCACAACCTATTTATGCCGAAAAGGATTTTCTTCCATGTTATATTTGAAAGGTAAATACAGAACAAAACTAAAAGCGGATCCTAATTTGCGATTAAAACTAAGTGAAATAAGACCAGACATAAAGACATCGGTCTCTCTTAAACGTGGTCAAATTTCGCACTAAAATTTAGAATTAAAATATTATGGCTTAAATTTTGCTAATACGAATGATAACCAATTTTTAATCTAACTAGTTAAATGTGTGCATATTTAATAAAAATATCCAATAGGTTGTGCAAATGGCAAAATATATACTTTTTTATATTTCTATTGAGAAATTTAAAAATAATCATTGTAAAATGTAGAGGTAAGACTAAGGTTGTTCAGTTTATGTTTAGATGGTACGCGCTAAACAGAAGATTGAAAACCGCTGCATTAGACCATTACTTCTTTTAAACAGAGAAATAACACCAGAATAAAATTTTAATTTAGGCAAGAATGCAACGTTAGTTTGGCGAAGAATTTGAATAAAATTCTATCGATCAGAATGAAATCTCCCTTTTTCAAGAGAAAAACACATGCCACTAAAGAAAAGGGACTTCGCCCTCGAAATCCATACAGGTGTATTGAAAATGTATGCCAAACTAAGGTCTACTTTTTTGTCCATTTTTAAATATTAATATTTCTTTCCTTATTCTTTTCTGAAAAAATGAAGTTACCTCTTAAAGCAGTCGACTCAAACTGACGGCACCCCCGAAGCAACTATATGCGGCCCGTGAATACAATATGAATTTGTTGCCAACACAGTGTTGGGAAGATTTCAAGATTTTAAATATTTGGATTTTGAGCTTTTTTGGCCAAAGGCCGTTAGCCCAAAAGGGCTATTAATTTCGTGTTGGCCTTTTGCGTTGATTCACTGTAAACGACGAATCACTTTCTAGTATTAGTGTCCTGCATTATATTTAAAGAAATTAAATAATGAAGAATCTGCATAAAGGTATGTACATTTTTCCCATTGTGATAAAACGATGGTACCTAAAGCCACCCAATTTTGAATAACTTAATCCTCCACCGAATATGGGAATCTGGGAGCCCAATTTGGAATTTGTTTTATTATCTATTTCATATTTTTTAACACTTTAACAAATTTTTGTTAACAAACTCAACGATTTCAAAGCGAGCCATGGCAACACTGTACGAAAAAAAAATTATTTCGAGCGCGCGAGACTGTATATCGGAAATTCTAAAGATATGCTCTTTTAAATATTTTGTGATATTAGCGTTGAATCGAATTTTATGGTTAAGTTCGAAGAACTTGATATTTAATAAATAAAGGTAACACACAAAACGTTAAAAAAAAAAATCCCCTTCGGGCGTGATGTAAAATGTGAAAGCTTTCAGATTAATTTTTTTTTCTTGCTTTGTTTTCATTTTTATTAAACACGAAAATGAATAATGCGCTAGAAAATCTATAAATATAGTTAATTAATTTACAATGTGATGTAAATCTTATTCAAAGATTTAAAGATACAGCTTTCATTCGTACTTGTAAAAACATAAATGAGCTCAGTTACGAATTTTTGCGCTAAGGATAATTGTTCTGTCTGCGAATACATGCAAACGGCCTTTTCTTTACAGTTGAAAATTGATGAGAAAATAATCGGATTCATTGCTACAACAGGGTTTCTTAAACTGTGGGTCGCGACCCCCAAGAGGGTCGCGGGACCTGCAGCAGGGGGTCGCCAAACATTTTAGCAGTTTTGAGATTTCTTATCATAATAATTTTACAATTACCAAATATTTTTACACAATGCATCTGAAAATAGATAAAGATAATACAATACAGACAAAGAAAAAAAACGGAAGCCTTTCGACGCATTCTTTTTACTTTAATTAAACATCCATTTTTCTTGCTTTGCACGTGACGCTGTCACTTCGTCTCTTACTTATTTAAAATTTTCACATTGTTATATGTCTTAAAATTTGAAATGAAAGTTAATACCCTAAAACTGCAATTGTATATTACAGTAAAAGTGAAAAAAAACTGACGGTTTCACTCACGCGTGCGTCGGATTTGCGCAAAACTTATGGGGTGCCACAAAATTTTTTGTAAATATTATGGGGTCCTGGGGGTTGCGAAAAAATCTCAACGATAAAAGGGAGTCGCGAATGGATAAAGTTTAAGAAACCCTGGTCTACAACGACATGAAGTAAAATGAGCAATACACTCTCAAAACAATGTTTTGTGTTACAGTGATGAAAAACGTTTGGCTAGTCTTCAGTATTACAGATGCCAGTCCGCATCATCCCAGAGCCACATTAATATGTGGGGTAAATAATTTAGCTTATAATCTAATGTTTCTTTATGGATTGAGAACGAATGAAAAATTGAGAACCTGATTACAATCTCTAAGAACACACTTTGTATACGTCGAAAACCTATTATGTCGTGGATTGGAAGTGGCCGCTAGGCTCACGCTGTTCAAACGTTTCTCGGCAATTTCTTGTCCTGATCTTTACCAAATAGTTCGGGTTCAGTTTTGTATGAATCCATTTTTGCATCCCACGATATTGTATTTTTGAGTTATCCATACTCTTCAGTGTTCTGAAAAATATTCGTCATGGATATCAATAAGATTTGAAAGTCGTTACATAACAGACCTCAGATGCATTCAGTTTCTTACCTATTTTAATTTTATTCAGAAATATGTTCCTATAATTTTGCTCCAGGAATCCTTGACGAAGTTGCATTTGGGAAAACGTTACATCTTACCACTGCACGAGTCGTATGTTTTGGGGAGAAATTTTAATTTTCCCTTCTATATTAAGATACAGAGGAAAAGAAAACTATGGTTTAGAATATTAATAACTTATCTTAATCTACGAAACAAAACTCAAAGAAAAATTACGTGGATCAATTTTTGTTC
The DNA here is from genome assembly GCF_044657685.1 of Stegodyphus dumicola. Classification (NCBI taxonomy): domain Eukaryota; kingdom Metazoa; phylum Arthropoda; class Arachnida; order Araneae; family Eresidae; genus Stegodyphus; species Stegodyphus dumicola. The sequence continues at coordinate 234,556,356 of NC_140772.1, read as the reverse complement.
ACAAATCGCGATATTTTGTTAGTTTTTTACGGTACAGAATACTAAGCCAAGTGTTGTGCCCGTGCTTCATGAATACACTCTTACACTAGCATTTGGTTCAATATCTAGAAGGCAAGTGATGTAATATCCTGAGCACAGCTGTACATCAAAACAGTTATTTTTATACTTTTCTTTAAGGGACTAAAGCGTTGATGATCCAGAGAAGCGTTCTGTCATTTTTAATTGACTGCAAACCAGCGAAACAACTTGCGGCATATAGGAAGAGGAAGTTTCATGCAGGGCAGTTTTTTAAGTTTATGGCACACATTTTATAGATTTACTTTAGGTGTCCTAGTTTCGTGGCGTTGAAATATTATTTCTCATATACTGACATAACGTTTTACTATCTAACTGCAACATTTCTGTCAAGTTTCTAAAAGTTAACAGTGCACTGCATCCCGTTCTGTTGTCGATAATTAACTGGAACGGAGTTGCTGTTAATATGCAAGAGAGCATTCAATGATTCAGTTCAAGTACTGACTTAATTAGACTGGGCATTAACTTAAGAGCTATGTCCCCTTCTGTTGTTGATAACTAACTGGAAGCTAGCTTTTGATAATATGCATGAGAACTTTCAGTTATACAGCGATTTATAATTCAAGTAGAGGCATGATTCGAGTTGGCATTCAATGTACACTACATCTATTGTTAAGGAGGCTCATACACCTTAAATCCCTTATGATCTTCGAATATGTAATTCTTGCAAGAATTGGGATATTTTATTTATTTTAAAAGCAATTACTTCCAACGTTTTACAGCTGACTCCATAATATAGCTGCTTTGGAAACTAGTATCCAGAAAGTTTGTGTTACCACAAATATTTTTGTCATTTAATCCGCTTTGTGACAAAAGTTTTCTTCATGTTTCCACCTTGCGCGCATGATATTTTAAAAATGGCTAATGGTACATACTTGAAATTGGATGGAATTCTTTATATGGGCACTATTTTCTAACTGAACAAAAAATCTGATGAATATTTTAATATTAAAAAGTTTTATGGACGAAAACATTACAGATTTTTTAATAAAATACATTTATAAACTCAACTCCAAATAAAATAAAAATTTAATATGAAATTCTTAGAATTTTGGTTCACAGTAGTTTTCAAATATTATAAAAGCTACATATTAAACATGGAATTAAATTATGCAACAGAATGTCTTAAACTGTGTGCGCAAGGTGTAAACATGACGAAACCTTTTGCCACAAATCGGATTAAATTACAAAAATATTTGTGGCAACACAAACTTTCTGATTACTATTTCAGAACGTAGCTATAATATGTAGTCAGTTTTAAAAAGTTGGAAGTAATTGCTTTTAAAATAAATAAATTATCCCAATTCTTAAAACAGTCACATATTCGAAGATCATATGGGTTTTAAGGTTTAATAAGTGGAATCTAGTTTTTGATATTATGCAGGAGAATTTTCAGTGATAGCGATACAGAATTCAAGTACTGTTGTAAGGATTTTAAGTTTTACTAACCGTTATTTTATTTTAAAACTTTGCTCTCTTCTCTCATTTTCCATTTCCGTCCAGAATAAGCGCGAGTAGAATTGTTTATGCAAATGAGGGTGCAAACTGTGTAAGTATTTAAGGTATGGCTTTTAGTCAAAAGGGAGAGAGACTTCTCGCGGCCTTACCACGCGCGTGCTTTTCAGTCATTTCATGTCTGCCTTTAACGCCAGAACTTAGTTCTTGTTGTTATACTAAAACGTATTGTAGTATCTGCATTTAGCTCACTACATAACGTGGTGTCAAAAGGCCAATTTCGCGTTACTAGTATTTTGTAAAGCATTTAAAGTTTATTTCTTATTTAGTTAAGTTACTTATTTCTTATTTTTACGTTTTAGACAAAAAGTTCTGGTCTCTGTATCCCGAAATACTGGAGCGGCTGTACGCTGTGAGAATGAATGGTATAGTTACCGCTTCCTATTTGTGTTGTTTGTTCTACACACACACATGAGCATGGTTTGAGTAAGTTCCATGCACACATTCAGGTTTTCTAAATGTTTCCAGAAGCAATTAGAATGAATTAATCAATTAGAATCAATTAGAATGCAATTAGAATGAATTAAATCAATTAGAATGAATAAGGCAATTAGAATGAATAAGAAGTCCTGACACTGTCACTAGCACTAATGCGAGTTGAAATATCATTGTTCTCCTAGTTTTCGAAAGTGTTAAAATTACTCGATAAAACTATATTTCTTAAAACGAAAATCAATGATATATGCTACTCGAGAGTTCTTGCGGCCAAGCGGTAAAGTCGCTGGACTCTGCTAGTTCGGTCCGAGACTCGAATCCCGGCGAAAGGGTACGGGCGTTTCCAGGCTTTCCCCATGCGTACGTAAGCCAGTTTCCCTTGGAAAGCTCTCCCCAAAGGCATCCCCCCTTAGGCTGAGAGTCCTCGAGTCATTTGCCATAATTAAATAAACCAAACTAAGATTAAAATTTTAACCGATTTATAACGCTAATTTCTAGAGAATGGGCAATTTACTAAGTCTATCTGGATATGTCCTAATTGAATACAATACTGTTCAACTTACATACGGGAGATACGCACTTTGCGTGTTTTAAGTTGCTTTTCAAACTGTTGCCACCAAAGATTATCAGAAACAACGGCACCTAGAACCGTTCCAATTTTGAATAACGTAATCGAACGCGGGCACTCGGAAGAACGAATTTTGAATTTTGAAATTTGTACGGGAAAAGAAAAAAAAACTTTTTATCTCCAGCCCGCGACACGGTGTAAAGATACAATGTTTTGCTCTTTTTAATATTTTGTGATATTGCTGTTGAATTAAATTTTATGTATTTAATCAATAAAAGTAAAACACAAAACGTTATAAAAGCGCCCACCAAAGTAGTCTGCCCATGTGCTTTTTCTGTGTTAAATAATCCAATGCAATACAATTTTGATACGACACTTCTTAAAATTCCAATGAATTTTTTAGTTTATTTCTAGCTTTTTCATAATTGCGCTTAGAACTAAGTACCATAGTAAGACACTTGTTAATATTTTAAGTATTAAACTGGTTGTTTAAAACACTCTGTTGGAAGATTGCATTGAATGGCTTGTAGTTTCTTATGCATTCAAAAGTTGTAATATTAGTTAGTACCTCGAGCACTTAATAAATGCTGAGCGTACTGAGCGCCACGGGCTGAACTTCTGACCTATGAATTCCTATCAGAATTGTTCAGTCCGTGGAGACAGGTCAGTCGGGCATTTATTGAGCATATTTCAAAAGGTACAGAGACATTGGCAGTATAGTAGTATTACAGACATCTTTGCCATAAGGCAAAATACATGCAGAAAGTTTATAATACAGTCAATATACAAAAATACTATATACAATAACAAATTAGTTACAGACTAGTTATCAAAGAGAATAGTACAGTATGTGCAAATATTAAATCAGTAAAAATCAGGTTTATGTCAATGGCAATGACAATAGGCATAAGGTTCAAGGTAGACATAAATAATTAAGATGCAATGGGAGCATAATATGTGCATTGAGCTTTAAAATTGTTTCATACAGAAGATGATTCAGATGATACAGATGATACATTCTACAGATGATACAGATGATACAGTAACACAAATGTTACAGATGATACAGTTCAGAAGATACAGTTACATATGATACAATAAGACAGGAACACTGATGTTGAGAACAATAATGTGTCAGTGTGACACTAGGAAGCAGAAAAGTTTGCATTATTATAGGCGCAGCGGTCCGAACAGTTCAATAATATGTCAATCAGTTTACCATATAACGTGGGATGCTGCAGTATGTGTTGTAACCAAAGTGGCCATGAAGTGTCTGGTGGAGGTTGCAAATGAAAAGGTATCTGTCGTCCACCAAGCGGAAGAGATATGAGAAAAGTACTTCTTAATCCTAAAAGTGTGTTGGCAAGCTCGTGTACAGCAATCGATGAAATGTTCATATGCCCGATCCAATGCTGAGGGTGAATCGCAGGCATTAAAACTGGCGATTATCCCATCCAAGTAAGGAGACAAAGAGGATCTCAATTTAGCAAGTTGTCTGAAAGATGTCTTGTAGCGACATTTAACAAGAATATTATTCATGTTTTGTAGAGTAAAGGTCGCACTTAATAAATGCTACAAATTTTTAGATAAAAGTAGAGAATATAATAAGGCAAGAGATAAATATGCCAGCAGAATAGAACTTGAATGGTAATTTTTAAAGCATACTATTGCGGGGCTGATCTAACTGACCCTTGCAGATTTCTGTATCTTTTATAGCTATGTAATATCTGCCTTTCTTACATTTTTTTGCCACTTCTAGAAGATAAACATTTAAAGACAAAGCGATATTGATTTCGTTGATGACATAGCAGTGGATTGCTCTTGGAAAATTTTCGGAATCAAGTGTCATTTCAGATAATTTCGCAAATTCTGTTTGTTTTTTTATTGATGACTCGATTTCCTTTGAGCTATGATTTTGCTAGATTTATTAAAGATTACATTATCTGTTTTTTTTATGTATAGATTAGAGAGATACTTCTCATAATTAGAGTGGTAATCCATTATGTTTTCAAAAAATATTTTAAATATAACTAAGCATCTAAATTTCTTTTAATACTTATACATTCAAATTCAATTTCTTATAGACATTTCAAAACACGCCGCATGTAAAATTTCGGTCTAGAACTAAAGTTATGGCTTAAACGCATGGCGTATATCAGGTTCAGATGGTTTGCTTTGTAGGGTTTATATTTATTTTAACTAACATTTATTTTAAGTTTAAACTATCTTTCCTGTAAAGCCTTACTTTCCCCTGGAACTGCCAATGCCAGAATATGTAAATTTGAGTAGAACGCGCAAGCATTCAAATTATCAGCGGAAGTAGTATGATTTAAATAGAAGGAAATGAGTTCGGTGAGAGAGTTATTCTTACTTCGCGAGCGCGGAGGTAGAAATCGAGAATTAAAGAACCCCGCGTTGCGGCCTATGTGCTTGGCGGGAAGTAGTTGCAATTGTTCCAGTGAGCTTCAAATCTGCTGAATTAGCTGCGGTATTTGTAAAACGCGGTGAGTTAGTTATTTTAGAGAGCCTCGTAGTTAGAATATTGTCTTTACTTTCTTTTCAGGTTTTTATTTTTATTTGACTGCCTAGTTGGCACAGTTGTAAGCGTCAAGAGGACGCAATTGTAATTTAGTACGTTGAATAAAAAGGGACTTAAACCCTTTATAAGACTCTGTGGTTTATACAAGCTTACACAGTCACCTCTAATTAGAGGCGCGCAACGTTATATTGGCGCCCGAACACTTATCGAACGGAAATGGCCGAAAACTGGATGGAAGCCGCTGGACAACACCAAGAAATGACAACGCAGTTAGAAGGATTTGGATACCTGGTCCAGACTTTGAGAGCATCAATCAAGCCAAACGTCTATTTCGACGGAAAAAATTCGGTGTCCGTATTTTTAGAAGGTATAGAAAACCACTTTCAGCTCTATCCTGTGCCTGAAAGACAAAAAGTTGCTATTGCCACATCAGCACTAAGAGGACAGGCCGCGCTATGGTGGAAAAATATTGGCAAATTTCTTCTAGGTGAAATTGGAAGCCCGACGTATACATTTGAAAATTTCAAAAAATCGTTAGTAAAGGCCTTCCCCATAGTGAAAGATCGCGCACGGCTGGAAGCCGAGCTATATAGTTTCTATCAACGGGATACAGCACAATTGACGGACTTTATTTTACGAAAAATCAAGCTAACGGATATGCTGTATGGCAAGAAACCCGATGCGGAGATTATTGAAATAATATTACCAAGATTGTTACCCGCTGTCCAAGACTACTTTGAAATTAGAAACCCAACCACATTGCAGGAACTTTTCGAATTGGCGGTGAAGTTTCAAAATCGCAGAATCGCGGAAAGAGCGAGAGAGGAAACATATTCTCAAAGTACCAGAAGGAAGGAGGAAACAAGAAATGGAAATCGCTCATATGGGGGAAAGAAATATCAAGCTAACGCATCGAAACTCGAAGGTCAAGGCCCAAAAAGGAAATTTGAAAACAAGCATCCGCGTACCCAGAAGACACAGATTGAAAGGAAAGCTTTAAACGACTAGAGGGGCCTGTGAAAGGGAGGGTCCAGACCCCGGAAGTTTTAGAAAAACCCTCAAATAGACGTCTAAATACAGTCATCGTAAAAAACTCACAGCTACCAATTATACAAGTCCTGGTTGGCGATGTACCAGTAGAAGCCCTCATCTATACAGGAGCAGAAGGAAATTTCATGAGTGAAAAGTTCTTCAAAAAGAATTTTTATAGGATACGACTCTTTAAAACCAGAAATACGGAAATTATAGCGGCGCAAGGAAAAACATGTCACTGCATCGGGAAAGTATCATTAAACATACAGGTAAAAGAGGAAAATCTCAAAGTATTAATTTTTGTGGTGAAACACCTCCAACACTCTCTTATTTTAGGTATGGACTTTTTAAGGGCCGCGAGGGCCAAATTAAATTTTCAAGATAGTTCCGTGGTGCTGTAGATGGACCAGAGGGTGGTGGAACCGGTGGAGACACCTGAATTGGACCTTAGCCATTTGAATGACCAGGAAAGTAAAGCAATACAGCAAGTGGTGAGTAATTTTTCTCATTTGTTTTCAGAAAAACCGGGAAACTGTCAGATCGTGACTCACAAGATTCAATTAAATGCCGAAAAACCTTGTAGGACTAAACCTTACCGCTATGATAAACAAAAAGACGTAATCATCGAAGAACATATTCAGGAGATGTTAAAGAATAAAATAATAACGCCCATAAATAGTGAATACGCGAGTCCAGTAGTACTATGTAGGAAAAAGAACGAGTTTCCTCCTTCGGATAAAAGGGCTTGGAGGTTTGCTATCGATTATAGAAAACTAAATAGCATAACTAAATTCCCAGTTTACCCTTTGCCGGTTATAGACGAGATCATTAGACAGATCAAATCGACGAGATATATGTCTACTTTGGACTTAACGTCTGGCTACTATCAAATAGCTATGAGACCCGAAGATATACATAAAACCGCGTTTATAACAAAATCGGGCACTTCTGCATTTTTACGCATGCCTTTTGGGTTGTGTGGGGCCCCATCAACATTCCAGAGAGCTATGGACATTGTTCTAAAGCCTGTCCTAGGAAAATCAACTTATCTAGATGATATAATTATAACGAGTAGTACGTTGGAACAACACGTTAATGACCTCGAACAAGTTTTTAAATTATTAAAAGAGGCCGGTCTTACAATTAACGCCTCAAAATGCAAGTTCGCAACTAAAGAACTTAAATATCTCGGTTATAAAATTTCGCAAAAGGGTATAGAAACGCAAGATTCAAAAATAAAAGCTATTAAGAATTTCCCACCGCCCAACACCGCCAAGAAACTTTCGTCTTTCCTTGGACTATGTTCTTACTATCGATCTTTCATAAAAGATTTCGCTAATATTGTTGAAACACTCTTAGTAATCAAAAGAAAAAAGAGTAAATTTACGTGGACAGCGGAAGCTAACACGGCTTTTGAAAGATTAAAAGAAGCGCTTATTAATGCCCCTGTTTTAAAATTCCCTGAGGGGGACGAAAACCTGGAAATTGCGGCAGATGCATCAGACTATGCGGTGGGTGCGGTTCTTATGCAAAATAACCATCCGCTGGCATTTTTTAGTAAAACATTGAATCAAACACAAAGGAATTATACAGCTACAGAAAGAGAAACATTAGCCGTATTAATGGCTGTACACAAATTTCGAGTTTATTTCGGGAAATCGCCAGTAACAGTCTTTTCGGATCATGCGGCGGTTGGTAGACTTTACTCGGGAAAAAACCTAACGCCCAGGTTAATAAGATGGGCTTTAAAACTCCAAGAATATAATATCACAATAAAATATAAACCGGGTAAGGAAAACAATGTAGCTGACGCACTTTCTCGTATAAAACTGGACGATGAAGGTAATGAACTTAAATGCGCTGTGTTGACTTCAAAAATTTTAGATTCTAGAGATACGGTTATTACTGAACTGAAAGCTGATCCTGAATTTGGAAATATCTATGCTTATTTGAAAGACCCCGAAAGCTTTGAGCATACAGATATCGATGCGATAAGAAATAGAGCAAAAAACTATGAAATAATAGATAATTTATTATTCTATACGAAAACAACGAACGAAAATCTTGAGTATAAGCCAGTCATCTCAGCCTCGCTTCGATTAAGCATTTTGAAGGAGTTGCACGAAAAAAAAAACAGCGGGCCACCTCGGGGTCAGAAAGACTTTAAAAAGGGTACGCGAGGCGGTATATTTCCCGCAATTATACAAAATAGTAACGGCGTATGTCAGGTCCTGCAATCAATGTCAGTTAATAAATGATAATAATTACAGCCCGGCCGGGTACTTAAATAGCATTCGCGCTACATTTCCGAATGAAATTTTAGGCATAGATCTCCTTGGTCCCTTCCCCCAGAGCGAGTTAAATAAAAATCGTTTTCTTTTAGTAATAGTAGATCATTTTTCAAAATGGATAGAAATTGTTCCACTTAAACGCGCGTCAGCCAAAACAGTCGCAGATGCATTCTTACACAGATACATTTTAAAATACGGTGCACCGATAAAAGTCATTAGCGATAACGGAAAACAATTCATTAGTCAAATATTTGAAAACATATGCAATGGACTTGATATACGCCATATCAAAATGGTTCCGTATAGACCACAGGCTAACATAGCAGAAAGAGTTAATAAAAACATTGTAAAAATAATTCGCAGTTACGTTAGCACACATCACAAGCGCTGGGATGGCTACATAAATGAATTAGCTTATGCTTTAAGAACGGCACATCATGATACTACGGGAAAAACTCCAGCAGAATTATTTTTAGGCAGAAAGTTAATTACGCCTTTAGATAAATTATTCTTTGTGCAACAAAGAGAGCAGGAATTTAGACAACAAGACGTGCAAAAGTTGATTGATCAGGCGCTTAAAACCTCGGATACGGCAAGAAATAGACAAAAGTTATATTATGATAGAAAACGCCGTGAAGCAGATTTTAAAGTTGGGGATAAAGTATTGAAACGGAAATTTTCTTTATCAAGTGCCCCAGACAATTTTATGGCAAAGCTAGCTCCAAAGTTTGAAGGCCCCTATGTAATTCAGGAAATCAAAGGAGTAGTCTTATATCTTAAAAACGAGAGAGGGGAAATCTGTAAAGCAAGTCCCGACCAGGTGAAAAAATACTATAATCCAAATGATTTTGAAATCCTTAAAAGTTTCTTGCAGGACTCAAGTCTAAACGAAATAGAAGGGCCAGAGACTGGAACAACTATTCCACCACCCAAGAAACGGAGGACTGAAGAGAGACCTAGCACTTCTACAACCCGGACGTCGGCATCAAAAAGAAAAATGGATTTTCAAACTCCGGCGTTTTAGAAAAACAAAAATACAGATGAACCGGGTAAAGAAACCGTAGTAAAGACGAAAACACCACCTACAAAAGATGGCAGGAGAAATTACACATCAAGGAGAACGCGCACACGGCCACAGAGTCAGGTGCCAGCAAGGCCGCCGTTCCGGAAACTGAAACGCCAACAGGAGGCACAGAAGTACGAGGAACAGAAGAAATTCAAGGACTCCAGACCGGAGGACGTCAAGACCAGCCGTCCCAGGCAGAAACGCAAAGGACAACAACCAGACGATTACTCCGTCAAGAGGCCAGCATGTAGAGGACGCAAAAGAAAGATCAACGGGGACGACACGCGGAGATCAACAAGGAGAAGATTGACATCCATGACACCTTTAACTTGGGATCAATTTTGTCAAAAACGGATGACGGAGTTTCAAGCATCGAAAACTCAAAGATAAGTTAAAACCTTCTATAAATTTTTTTTTCTCTTTTGTTCCGAAATGTTATGCATAAGTACGAAGTTCTATGTTTTGACGAAAGTCAATATGTCTCGGTTGAGACTTAGTTTTGTTTTACTTTATATAGCTAAGGCAAAAGTATTATTTTCTTTAAGTGTAAAAGCTAAAAACAAGCATTTTCTGTTGGTCGAAAGACTAATTCTGTTATGTTAAAGCCAAAATTTGGCCGGAGATAAAAATAACTTCGTATTCTTGTACTAATAAGAATTTTAGTTTCAGTGCCGCCAGCTTGGCGAAGAATGAGTAAAATAAAAATTTATTTTCTCTTATTCATTTTTATGGTAAATTGTAAAAAGCATATGTATTAAACTTTTGTAAATGTATGTAAATACTTGCATGTTATGTAAAAGTAGAATTTAGTCTAGAAGCATAAAATTGTAGATGCTAAAAGTGAATGCTTAAAAGCAATGAAGTCAAAATTTAAGTATTAAACTGTAAAGTCATGCTTTAGAGCGAAAGCCTGCATGTTTAAAGATGAATGAGGGGAAAGTTAGAATGAATGTGTTTTGTAGGGTTCTCCACCTACATTTGAATTTTTAAGAATATTAAAGTAGCTCATTGAGTTGTAGAATGTCGAGTAAGATGTGTCTATTTGGTCGTTGATTTCTAACAAATCATGGTGGTTAGGGGAAGTGTTGTAAGACTAAAACACGAATATTCCCGTTTGACACCACACATGGTGGAGAGCCAGGGTAAAGTTAAATTAATGCTTGAAAAATTGAATGAATGTGAAGTAAGCAATAACTAAGAAAAACGAATCGTTAAAAACAAAAATTTATTGTGTCAAGAAAGTGTAAATTATAATGTATGTAGAAAGATACTGATACTTATTCCTTCCAGATGCTGGAAGGAAAGACCAAGATTGATTGATGAAGTCCAGGAAAAGTTGCTGTAAGAAGAAAGCTTTGTAACGACTAACAGAATTTTAATTGTTACATAAGATTTTTTTTGTGTAAACGAGGCTTTCGCCAGTTAGTTCAGAATTAGATAAACTTACAACAGGTCGTTTGTAGGACCTGCTTCCAAGTTTTCCAAATTCTGGCAGCGGCAAATGTAGGGTTTATATTTATTTTAACTAACATTTATTTTAAGTTTAAACTATCTTTCCTGTCAAGCCTTACTTTCCCCTGGAACTGCCAATGCCAGAATATGTAAATTTGAGTAGAACGCGCAAGCATTCAAATTATCAGCGGAAGTAGTATGATTTAAATAGAAGGAAACGAGTTCGGTGAGAGAGTTATTCTTACTTCGCGAGCGCGGAGGTAGAAATCGAGAATTAAAGAACCCCGCGTTGCGGCCTATGTGCTTGGCGGGAAGTAGTTGCAATTGTTCCAGTGAGCTTCAAATCTGCTGAATTAGCTGCGGTATTTGTAAAACGCGGTGAGTTAGTTATTTTAGAGAGCCTCGTAGTTAGAATATTGTCTTTACTTTCTTTTCAGGTTTTTATTTTTATTTGACTGCCTAGTTGGCATAGTTGTAAGCGTCAAGAGGACGCAATTGTAATTTAGTACGTTGAATAAAAAGGGACTTAAACCCTTTATAAGACTCTGTGGTTTATACAAGCTTACACAGTCACCTCTAGGTTGCGTGCTAATTAGAGGCGCGCAACGTTATAGCTTATATCTGCATTTCGTTAAATTCTTGTTTTAACGCCTCTGAAATATAAATAAAATGATTCTTCATACATATTTATGCAAATGTATAGTGGCGATTGATAGAAAAGTTAATAACCTATAAACAGACATGTTAGTAAGTTCAAGAAAGATTTCAAGATATAATCTGTCAATTTTTGATAATTTCATTTGTGAATTAAGACTTCAAAAAAATGTGATATTTTTGCTTGCACGCAGGATTTCCTTCAATTGTTTGATTAGAATTTCAAAAAATTTTGAATAATTATTTAAACAGTGCTGCTGTACAAACTGGCCAGTTCTGACAGAACAATTGTTATCATAAGGAATAATAATTACGATCATATAGGTGGAATCATAAAAAAAAATTCGACTTCATGATGATTATGAAGCATTACTGTTTAAATACGTAATTGCACAGGCTTACAAACTTTGACATTCAAACATACTTTTATATTTCTTTATTAGTATTAAATAAATAATGGACATTTACAAAATTTGAAGGCAATTGCATCTTTAAGTTAAAGTCATCAAAGGTAAAATTTGCAGATCTCCTTTATGTTAATTAACCAATTATTTTACGATTTAAACCTTCACTTTAACTTAATAATGAAGAATCCGCCTTAATGTTTCTCGCATTTTGAAGAAACAACGGTACCTAGAACCATCCAATTTTGAATTACGTAGTCCTCCCATCGAACGTGGGCACTCGGAAGAACGAATTTTGAATTTGTTCATGTTCTGACTCTGAAGACCACGTTATTAGGTTGCCAGCTTAAATAAGATTTGTAGTCTTTGAATTTGTATTATAATCACCGATAATGAATCTCCACGTCGGTTTGATTGTGAGCCAACTTCGTGTCAAATTGATTTGTGAAGCCTTCGGCTACTACATTACTAGAATTTGGACCTTAAGTACTTCGTCACAACTGGCTGTATCAAATATGCAAGTTTTGTAAGCACCAAGTATGCCTTCTGTTCTTCATAGTGCTAAATAAAAGGGTCTTTTGCACCTTTTTATAGTTTCAGTTGTTATTTCAGACTTAATGATAATTCTCTTAGTGTCTACCGAGAGTTTAGTCACTACTCATGATTGCAGAAATTGTTGGTCAGAATTTCAGGAACTTTTCAACGGTTGCGTAAACCACTATGTATTTAAAATGATCAACAATTATACCTCTCGCCTAAAACTTTTAGAAAATATCTTTATCTATACGTTACAAAATGGTCGAATTCGGGGTCTCAAAATTAAAAGACGTTATTTTTTAAGGAAACATAAATGGATTATTTTTAAAACAAGTCATTTATTTTATTAGTTAAAAATCAGTCAATCGGTTAAAAATAGTGATTTGTTTATTTTTAATATTACAAGTAGAACAGATTAAAATTTGACGATGATGACAAAAGGTACTTTATTTTAATTTTATTCAAAATATTCAAGTACATGGGATATGAATTAAAGAGTAAATGCAATATCAAAGGTATCGAAATGTGTTTAAAAAATTTTAATATCATTAACCGATGAGTTATAAAGACAATGAGCTTGAACACGTGTTATATTTTGACATACTATTTTCACATTTTAAAGACATCTGACCCCTTAAAGCCATCTTGTTTATTAGCTAATCGAGCATAATTCAATATTTAACGGTTTCACAGCGAAGTATCTCATTCGATTGTAACATTAATATCGATATTATAATTATCGTATTGTTTCCAAAGAGACACGCAGATTGTGTTACTTACAGAATCCGAACCAATCTAAATATATTCCACCGAATATTTTTTAACACAAATCCTGTTGTTTCAATTTTTAATCACACAGAACATTCCGCAGTCCATAAGGTCCTCTTGCCTTCGTGGTGTAATGGCCAACACGCTCGGGGGCGTATTCAATAGGTCCATGGTTCGAGTCCCGGCGAGAGCATTGCTCATTTTTCATGTCTTCTGCTTCGAAATAACCTAATGTCTCTACAAGTCAAATGGACGAGTTCTTATAATATTACTAGTAAGTTCTCTAAAGCGAACGCGTGAAACTCACTACGGTATGAATTGCATGGGAATGAGAACGGGAGAATTAAAAAGTAGAGCATAAATCTAATTTCACAGTTATATAGACATTTTGAGACTTGGCAATAAGATTAAGCGACAATAATTAAATAACAAAGAAATAAAATTAAACAAAGATATAACGAAGGTGGGTCAATTACTATTATGTTGTTTTATTTTAAAACATAACACAAAACTTTGCGCAACAATGAGTAATCAAGTTAAAATAAACAAACTCGTGAAATTAATCAAACGCTTTGCTGTACACAGGGTTTCAGTGTTTGGAGTAAAAAACATTGTTAAATATTGTTAAACAATAATCAGCTTTGATCAGCTGGCAGCGTTCACTCCGTGCGTTTTTTTTTCCCCTTTGCTTTTTCTAATATAAGATATCAAAGAAAGCTAGTTATTATTTTCTTCTCTTCTCTTTAGTGTGTTTCAAAGGGGCAATTTGCCAAGAAGGGTTATTAATTTCGTTTTGGTATTTTACTTTGATTCACTATAAACATTTTAAGTTGTTGCCACCAATTATTATCCTCCTGTATTATATTTAAAGAAACTAAACAGTGAAGAATCTTCATGAATGTATGTATGTTTCTCGCATTGTGATAAAACAAAGGTGCCTAAAGCCATCAAATTTTGAATAACGTTAAGTCTTCATCCGAATATGGGCATTTGAAATTTGTGCTATTATCCATTTCATGTTTTGGAAAGCATTTATGAGTTTTTGATCAAGAAAAGGAACCATTTCAAAGCGGACCATGGCAACACTCTACGAAAAAATCATTATTTTCTCCAGCGCGCAAGACTCTATATCGGAAATTCTTAAGATATGCTCTTTTAAATATTTTCTGATATTGCCGCTGATTTGCATTTTATGGTTTAGATGCGAAGAACATGATACTTAATAAGTAAAGATAACACTGAAAACTAATTCAGAAATCAAACAACAAAAATCAGCGTTAATTTTCAAAGGACTAGTTTCGATGGCCTTACCGAACCACCATTCTCAGCTGCAAAACCGCAAATGGACGAGATAGGATATAATGATTAGATAAGATAAGAAAGCTTGGACAAGAATAAGCAAGTGGCGCTATCTGTTGATGAAACCAGAACTAAAACATAATTTCTTTAAAGGCCGAAGGCAAAGCTGGATTGGATTTAGGATCGTTAACTAGAACAGAAAGATTTTTTTGAATGTGAAATGCCTCTAGAAAATCCAGTTCCCCAATGGAAGATGTTTTTTTGAATAATTTTGACAGCAGAAAGTTCTAGTTCTAGTTAACGATCCTAATTCCAATCCATCTTTGCCTTCGGCCTTTAAAGAAATTATGTTTTAGTTCTGGTTTCATCAACAGATGGCGCCACTTGCTTATTCTTGTCCAAGCTTTTTTATTTTATCTAATCATTAAAAACTTCAGAAAAACAGACTAATATTCCGTGTTACCAAGTTCTTACTTCGGCCATATTTCTGAAACCGTCGGTCGTAAATATATACCTACAGTTACAAAAATGTTTTGTTGTTGTTGCCTTGTCCAACATATTACGGGGAACAATGGTTACAACAGCCTACTTCGAAGAGAGGTTGGACCCACACGAAAGGACTTTCGACCCGCCGCATATTTTAAGTGCCACCATGCCGCACAGACACTATACATTTACAAACATCCATGTGTTCTCCGGGATTCGAACCCGGACCCTTCGGTACCGTAGTAGGTTCCCCTAACCACTACACCATCTGGGCGACACAAAAATGTTTTAAACGCTACAAATATTTATGTTTTAGAATTTTTTAATTTAAAAATAAATTTTTCAAAAATTACTAAATCTAACATTTTTTGCATTCTTTTGGTGTCTACACTTATATTTATGCAAATTTTACACTAGTTATGCAACTAAAGAACGCAAAAAAATATTTAACTCCTGTACGACCAAATTTTCCGAGATATTTGGTTTGTTTTGGGAAATTTTCAGTCCCTCTTGCGGTTGCGCAGCGCCGAAGAGGTGAAAAGTCCTGTATTGTATAATCCCACAGAACACTGTGTGTCGTTTTGATGTGGATATCCGGGGGGTGGGAGTGTCTTCCTGGTTATTAATGTGGCCAAGAGCATAGTGCTGCGATTTGGTGCATGGAACCTTGGTATTGAAGATTAGTCTAAGATTCAAAAAACAGATACAAACGCCAAGTATCTGAACTTCGCCAAATGTGAACTTTGGCGCAGAAGTGCCAGTAGAAGAACTTCGCCAAAACAGTTGTTAGAAGCCGAGGAAAGTGCGGATTTCACCGGCGTATTCTGCCGATGTTTTTAAAAAAAAAAAAAAAAAAAAAATGCTAAATTATTCTATTATACTTTTGTGTGTGAATAAAATAAAATCACGTTATCGTGAAGGTGGTATCTTCATTAACTGACGATTGATCGACCGTTATTTTACGAATCATCAAGCTTTTCTACATCATCGAATGATACAGTTTTATAAGCAGAAAACGAGTTTGAAAAGTAGTTTTTCGTATAAAGTGTGAGTGTTAAGGTCATTTTTCCCGAGTATATAGCAACTATACTATTAGAATGAAAGTAGCAATTTAGCGCAACAGTTAGTGTGAAATGGAGCCAATTACCTGCAGACTAATATAATGACAAAGTAGATTCTATTAAAATAATGCAGTAGTTGTCAAATTTATACCCTCCAGTATTCATCCATCTTACGCTTCTTCTCAGATGTAATTCGTTAACATAGCACGTTCATCTAGTATTTTGAAAGACTCAAAGAAAGCCCCCATTAAATTCTTTTATTTCACTTACATCCTTTGGTAAAATTGGGAATGAGGATCAACAGTCCTACACAAATCGAAAAGGGAAATGTTTGTGTTTGTACGTAAGTAAAAATAAAATATTAGTTTTGAAGAAGGTTACTGGTGTTAATAAATTAAGTGACGGGCATTTCTATGCAGATTACCGTAAAACGTGTTGATTGATATTATTTTAAAACGTTTATTCTCAGAATCACACAGAGATCCGTAGTCTAGAAAACACTGTCCTATAGTCAATTCTCGACATTTTTTTCAGAAATAAAAAATTTAAATTACTTCTAGTTTCATGAATTTTTTCTATGATTACTAGATTATGATTCTAAGGTAATAAAACTGCGTGAGAACAATAATGCACTTTTGGCATCTGAAAATTTCTAAATGGCTTGCATAAGAATTCTTTCGTCGCACCATGTGTTACAGTATTACAAATTACAAAATGTTACACGTCAATAAATGGCAAAAGAACATCACTGGACAGGAGCTAAGCCACGTGAAATATTCTCTGCCAGTGAAGTAGAGGCATTTAATGTAACGTATTTCACGCGTCGAATTCAATACGATTAACTAAGTATTTCATCAGCTGGCAAGATATTTTTTAGGCTGCATTTTTACCTAAATATTTTATTTTGAAATTTTCACCGTAATGCATATTAAATATTAAATCCAAATACTTCAGTATGGTAAACACCTGGGAAATTTCTCCCCAGAACCATATTTGGAAATGCAAACGAGAATTTATCAATCCACTTGAGTTAATTTTTTGCCCAAAGGGGCATTTTGCGCAGAAAGACTATTAATTTCGTTTTGGCATTTTGCGTCGATCCACTATAAACAGCGAATCACTTTTTAAATTGCTGCCACCCAATATTGGAGCCCTGTATTATTTTTAAAGAAATTAAATAACGAAGAATCTGCATAAATGTATGCATGTTTCTCGCATAAACGGACGGTACCTAGAGCTACCTAGTTTTGAATAACGTAATCCTCCATCCGAATATTGGCATCTGGAAGCCCAAATTTGGAATTTGTTTTATTACTTATTTCATATTTCTTACAGCGTTTACGAGTTTTTGATTAAGAAACTCTCAACGATTTCAAAGCGAGCCATGGCAAAACTGTACGAAAAAAAAATTAATCCCCAGCGCGCGAGACTGTGTATCGGAAATTCTAAAGATGTGTTCTTTTAAATATTTTGGGATATTGCTGTTGAATTGAATTTCATGGTTTAAGTGCAAAGAACATGATATTAAATAAATAAAGATAACATACAAAACGTTCAAAAAACGCACTATTGGGTTTAATATAAGATCCGAAAGCTTTCAGATTAGTTTCATCCTTTATTTTTTGTTATTTATAATTTGCCTAAAGGTTGAAGGATACGCTAATTTTATTCGGTTTATTTTCCTTGGCATATAATAACAGAATAATGACCCAATACCCGAATAAGATGACAGCAATCGCATCATGCGTAGGAATATATTTGGAAAAGGCTTAATATTTTTCTTTTACGAAATCTGGTTATGTCATTTTAAAAAATCTCGAAATTTAAACAAAAAATGTGCAGAAGAAAACAAGCATACCGATGCCCCTAAATATTTAACACAGATCCTTTGATCATAATTACACGTTCAAGTGTCGAGCCGAGACGTAAACATGTTATTTATTTATGTAAAGACTTTTCAAAATGAACACCCAAGAATAATAATTTTCACAAATGTTTAGCCACTACTTTCTACTTATCGCATATAATTGCATATTTATGTACAAACTCGAGAAGCAAGGAGGTTGTTTAGTTTTACTAATAACGGTTTATTTTCGAAACGCTAAAATATTAAAAGTTCATTGAGAACAGATCTATTCTACGTGAAGGCTTGCTTCAAATTACGTCTTTAGTATCGTACACACTCTTCATTAAAAGCGCATAAATATGATGGATGCCTTATCTAATTTCTCGCATATTGTTTGAATGGCGGAAAAGGTTATGTTCTGGAAAAGGTTTGAAAGCAGACGGAGATAAAGGTTGAAAAGTGCAGAAGAAAAAGTGTTTCTCAACCTTTAGCGGTTACGTCACCGATGTTTCTCGAACAATCGGTATTCCTTTTTTCGAACGGACCTATTCCAATCTTGATCAGTTCACTTCTAACCTGATTCTAATCTGACCTCATAATACTTTTATTGCCAAATCGTTAACAGAAAATCCCTTTCGGCTTGTGATAATAATTGGCTGTTACCGAGGTAAGCTCTTTAAAACGGCAGAAGCCGCCGGCAGAAAAATCACCATCCTAGTCACTTTCGAAGAAATTTAATTACGGAATTCTAAATGCTACTGAACCGAAGATTCTGATACATTGTATATAGATTTAATACTAATTAGGTGACAGTTACTAGAGTTTGATTATTTCGCTCATCTTTGCCTTGTAGATATGTACGTATCACAGTCAAATTCTTTCATAACTACATACAAATTACCGTTAATAATAATGCTTTTTTTAACCAGGTTCTCATTTAAGAGTGCGCACCATTTTGTGCCGCCAGAATCGAGCCATGACGAGTATATTCGTCCATCACAGAGTAAATTGCGCTGGTAAGATATTGGATGAAAAAGATGGGCTTATTTTATAAAATTGGAAATTTTATGACTAATATTGACTTATTTGGTTAACATAAGCATATATTGCATACATATTAACTAAAAACGCAATCAATTAAATTAAATATTATGCATATAAAAGTAAGAATTTAAATTCCTTCTGTGGAGTGATATTCAGCGCAACAGGTTACTATACACAATGGGACTTTGCAAATCGAACACCAGTAACGCGATTCCTTTCTGATCTTATTGTTTGTAGCAATGCGAACACCTTCGCGTAGGGTTTTTTTATGTTCCTGGTTATATAATTCCCGCCTAATGGTCTTATATTAGGTCTAAATGGACGAGTTTGTGTGGATTTATTTCTTTCAACTGGATACGTCGCAAAAGTGTCTTCCATAAATTTGAGCAAAAAGATGATACGCTATAATGTTCCATTATTTTTTTTAAATAATACGAATGCATTCAGACACCATGTCTACGAAATGGAGAAATATCTTTTTGTAGTACTTTTTGAGTCATTTTCTTGGTGTGGAGTAGGCTATGATCATTCCATCGTTCCTATCCACTCTACCCAATTTTTTTATTATAAGCAATCACTAGCTCAGGTTTCTTTGTTATTTTTTTCCTTTTCTCTGTTTCTATTACGTTGTCATTATGTACAGTACTTACTAAATAAACCTTTCCATTTCTTTCCATTTCATTATACGCATGACGAGTATACTCGTCAATACACAAAATCGTGCCTCCTCTCCATGAGGAGTATACTCGTCAATCACAGTTAGCTATGGTTAAAAAATGAGGAAATATTACTTTAAAGATTTGGCAGCAGAACGATTGGAGCAAATAATCTTAAATTGTCTGGAATGCTTGAATTTCAAAACTGAATTCAGAATTGCTATGTTTAGGCTGAAAGATGAGTAGTAAGATTCACAAAAATCCTTATTTGTGGTTCCAAGTCCAGAAAAAAAAATTAAATAGCTTCCTGATCCCACATTGAAACATATCACTCTTATGATGATTCATCGCTGCAGCGACCAGAAAAGAAGTTAATACGTTTGGTTGAAAGCTTATACAGGACTCTGTTATCGATTGGGCATTTTGGATGTATTTCTTTTATGTTTAGGATAATTTAATACGCTTCAATATTTCCAAACAATTCATAATATTAACGAAATTGTTTTTCTTCCAAAACACCATAAGCTGAGAAAATTTCGTGTAGAGTTAAATTTAAATTCTAACTGTCATGTATTTTGAAATTTTGAATCTAGTGTCCTGACGTAAGTGTTTGTGACAGTACAAGGATAAAGAACTTAAAACATAATTAAGTAAGCAGCTAAAAAATTGTAATTTAATTTGAAATGATATACAACACAAAACTCGATGGTTTTCTTAAGTTTTCGGGTAAATATCAAGAAGCCTAAACCTAATCACGTATCACCGACAAAATAATAATCAAATCATAATAAATCATATCTCTATCAGATCAAGTAGTTCTCTAGTTTAAACATTCACTTACCCGAGAGTCGTGTAGATTCCCAGCAGCAGCAAGCATTTTCTCACGCAGGGCCTTTCGGCAGGACCTTGTACTGTCTTATTTCTGTAGAAGTCATTCAGACCCTACGAGACTGACGAGCCAGTTATCGCTGTAGTCTGAATTAACATGGCAAGTCCCGAGAAGTGTAAATTTGACTTTTTATTAACTCTGTAAATTTACTATAAAGCGCCGATGATGTCAAAAGCTCTAAAACTAAAACATTCAAAACCCTAACGGTTACGAAACTAACGGTGTAATGAAGGTTAAAGAAATCTCGCCATTTTTGAACGAACAACCAACTACCTTTTTAGTCAAAACTTACAGAATAACTGAAAAACATATTTAAGCGCGCGCATCGTCTGCGGATAATCGTCTGCGGTAATTTACATTTCTTAGTGGAATTACAGTGTCTCAAAAAAGTGATGGGACACTTGTGCTTTACAAAAGGAAACTGCAATTAAATAAATTTAAAAAACATGTAAAATTTTTTGTGGGTGTGTTTCATACTTAAATTTAGTAACAATTATTACATAACATACATTTTTTCAAAATATTAAAATATTAATTTAATAAAAATACAATTGTTTAGAACGGAGCAAAAAATGGCTCACATAAGTGATGGCACACTACGAGCTATGCAACAAAAATTGTCTGAAGTAAGCAATAAAAATATCTTTTGGGGTATTTATTTTTACTCAAAAGCAATTGCCAATAATTTATAAAATCGTCTGCAGTATTTCTCTCCAATTTGCTTTGGAATTTTTGTGTTCTTTAGCTCTGGGCAGCCATGAATGCTAAACGAAAAAAAACTTTGCCTGAAATTCGAAAATTAGTTATTAATTTGCATATTGAACAGGGAAAATCTATTAGAGAAACTGCTGAAACAGTAAACTTGAGTTATTCAACACTTTTCAATATCATTAAACGATATAAAAAGAATCATATGATTCAGGATAAAAGAAGACCTGGCCAACCATCAAAGCTATCCAATGGAATAAAGCGAATTATCATTTGAAATATTAAAAAAAAATTCAATAATGAGTGCTCCTAAAGTTGCTGCTGATTTACAAGCATTATATGGAGTAATTGTTAATTCTCAGACTATTAGAAGGGTAATTCGATCTACTGGATATCACGGTAGAGCAGCAAGGAAAAAATTCTTCGTAAGTGAAAAGAATAGAAAACTCAGACTGGCTTTCGCAAAATCCAACATAAATAAGAATTCTAATTACTGGAATGAAGTTATATTTGCTGATGAGAGTCAATTTAATATATTTGCTAATTCAGAAGTCAAACAACAAAAATCAGCGTTATACCTACAAAATTTTCACAGGACTAGTTTCGATGGTTTTACCGAACCATCATCTTCAGCTGCAAAACCGCAAATGAACAAGATAGGAAATAATGATTAGATAAGATAAGAAAGCCTGGACAAGAATAAGCAAGTGGCGCCATCTGTTGGCGAAACCAGAACTAAAACATAATTTCTCTAAAGGCCGAAGGCAAATTTGGATTGGAATTAGGATCGTTAACTAGAACAGAAAGATTTTTATGAATGTGAAATGCCTCTAGAAAATCCAGTTCTCCAATGGAAGATGTTTTTTGAATAATTTTGGCAGCAGAAAAATTGAAAGTGTGATTTTCGGACCAACAATGTTGAGCAACAGAAGACTTCTGTGTTTCCTTTTTTCTAACATATGCCTCATGTTCTTTGACGCGAAATTTTAAGGCTCTCTTAGTTTGGCCAATGTAAATTAAACCACACTGGCAAGGAATCCTATAAATACCCCAGGAATTCATGTCCGGAATGGGGTCCTTGAGTATAGAACTTGGAATTTTATTGATGGGAGAATAAACAACCCGAAAGTTAAATTTCTGCAAAATATGTGCAACTTTATAGCTAATTGATGGAAAGAAGGGAATGACAACAGAATTTTTATAATCTCCTAAAATAAGAGTGTGGCTTTTAGTGTGTTGAGATGAGAATTTTTTAACTGCTTGATTAATAATGTTGGGTGAAAAGCCCCTGTCAATAGCTATTGCTTTTAAATAATTTAGTTCTTCATCAAGGGCTAATTTGGAGGAGCAAACTTGAAGAGCACGGAAAACATAGGAATAAAATGAAGCTAACTTTTGTTTAGTCGGATGACATGATTTAAAGTGTGGTGGAAGGCAAACCGATGAAGGTTTACGGTAAACCGTAGTACTGAAGTTGGATGTGTTACGTGTGACCAGAATGTCGAGAAACGGAAGAGAATTGCAAGTCTCAAGTTCAAAAGTGAACTGAATAGCAGGATCAATAGAATTCATTGTTGAAAGAACTTTATTTAAATCATCTTTATTACCTTCAAACAGGGTAAAAGTATCGTCTACGTAGCGGAACCATGCCGGGAAGTTTAAAGTTTCAAACAATTTTGATTCATAATAATGCATGTAGATATCAGCCAGGATGGGACTGAGGGGGCTTCCCATGGCTAATCCCTCAGTTTGTTTGTAATATTTATTTTGGAAAACAAAATGTGTTTGTTTCAAACAGAGTTGAGTGAGAGAAATTAGCTCCTCAATTTCGATGCAAGAGAAATGAAATTCGCGAAGTCTGGTTTCTAGACATCTTAATGCACCCTCCACTGGGACATTGGTGAATAATGATTTTACATCAAAAGAAACCATGAGTAAATTACTAGAAGAAATGTTTTTAACCTTTTTTACAAACTCTATTGAATTTTTTATGGTGTAAATGTTATTGTCTAATAGAGTGGAAAATCTAGAAACCAAATATTTAGCTAAAGGATACGAGGCAGTACCTAAATTTGATACAATAGGGCGGAAAGGAATACCACTTTTATGAATTTTGGGAAGAGCATATAATCTGGCACAATTCGCAACAGATGGGATAAGCGAATGTTTTAAGTTGCTTGAAATGATTTGCGAAGATTTGATCGCAGTTTTTATTTTGGATAAGTCCGAAGGTGAAGGATCTTATGTTACCTTATTATTGCTCAGTTAATTTAGTTTGATTTTTGCATTGTTTATCATGCCTTCATCCGTTAATCGTTTCACTAAATTACGCCTGAAACGGCAAAAATTCCTGAATCATCTTGACTTTTTACTTAAATGTAAATGTAAAAAATTGATCCCCAATTTTATTCAAATCAAATCTAATCAAAAACCTTCGAGTCGCCTTTCAAGAATTCTGTTAAATTGCAAGCTTGCCTTACTTCGGTCCGTGACAAGGGATACACGTCAACAATTGTCCAAAATTGAACATGAACTCTATAAGCTTCATCTGGAACTCGCTAAATCATATCCAAAATTCACTGCCCTTGAACAAAAGTCTTGGTCTAGAACGGAGAATGCAGTTAACCGTCATAAAAACACCCTTGCAGTTAAATTCGAAAAACTTCTTTTACAGTCTTCCAGTTCAAGTAGTTCAAAAAATCTTCCCATTGTAAACATCAAGCCAATAGTTAATATTTCTTATGTTAGTCTTTCAGAAGAACAAGAGAGAATTCTAAAATATAATTTTAACTTCTCACAAACCTGTAAACCCTCTATTCCAAAGATTTTGGCTCCTATCGAAAAAGCTTTCAAGTTCAGTAAAGTTTCAGATTCACAGAAAGAAATGATTAGGCATCTTATCGCTCATAATGTGAAATTCAATAATAAACCTTTGAAACGAAATCTAACTGCGAGAGAAAGAGCTACAATGCGCGAAATTCATTCTAACCCGGATATTATCATTTCAAAGGCCGACAAAGGCGGCCAGATAGTCGTCATGGATAAGAACACTTACATCGATGGTGTCACTAAACTCTTAAACGAAGGACCATATAATCCGATCCCTAAAGATCCTTCACCTTCGGACTTATCCAAAATAAAAACTGCGATCAAATCTTCGCAAATCATTTCAAGCAACTTAAAACATTCGCTTATCCCATCTATTGCGAATTGTGCCAGATTATATGCTCTTCCCAAAATTCATAAAAGTGGTATTCCTTTCCGCCCTATTGTATCAAATTTAGGTACTGCCTCGTATCCTTTAGCTAAATATTTGGTTTCTAGATTTTCCACTCTATTAGACAATAACATTTACACCATAAAAAATTCAATAGAGTTTGTAAAAAAGGTTAAAAACATTTCTCCTAGTAATTTACTCATGGTTTCTTTTGATGTAAAATCATTATTCACCAATGTCCCAGTGGAGGGTGCATTAAGATGTCTAGAAACCAGACTTCGCGAATTTCATTTCTCTTGCATCGAAATTGAGGAGCTAATTTCTCTCACTCAACTCTGTTTGAAACAAACACATTTTGTTTTCCAAAATAAATATTACAAACAAACTGAGGGATTAGCCATGGGAAGCCCCCTCAGTCCCATCCTGGCTGATATCTACATGCATTATTATGAATCAAAATTGTTTGAAACTTTAAACTTCCCGGCATGGTTCCGCTACGTAGACGATACTTTTACCCTGTTTGAAGGTAATAAAGATGATTTAAATAAAGTTCTTTCAACAATGAATTCTATTGATCCTGCTATTCAGTTCACTTTTGAACTTGAGACTTGCAATTCTCTTCCGTTTCTCGACATTCTGGTCACACGTAACACATCCAACTTCAGTACTACGGTTTACCGTAAACCTTCATCGGTTTGCCTTCCACCACACTTTAAATCATGTCATCCGACTAAACAAAAGTTAGCTTCATTTTATTCCTATGTTTTCCGTGCTCTTCAAGTTTGCTCCTCCAAATTAGCCCTTGATGAAGAACTAAATTATTTAAAAGCAATAGCTATTGACAGGGGCTTTTCACCCAACATTATTAATCAAGCAGTTAAAAAATTCTCATCTCAACACACTAAAAGCCACACTCTTATTTTAGGAGATTATAAAAATTCTGTTGTCATTCCCTTCTTTCCATCAATTAGCTATAAAGTTGCACATATTTTGCAGAAATTTAACTTTCGGGTTGTTTATTCTCCCATCAATAAAATTCCAACTTCTATACTCAAGGACCCCATTCCGGACATGAATTCCTGGGGTATTTATAGGATTCCTTGCCAGTGTGGTTTAATTTACATTGGCCAAACTAAGAGAGCCTTAAAATTTCGCGTCAAAGAACATGAGGCATATGTTAGAAAAAAGGAAACACAGAAGTCTTCTGTTGCTCAACATTGTTGGTCCGAAAATCACACTTTCAATTTTTCTGCTGCCAAAATTATTCAAAAAACATCTTCCATTGTTGAACTGGATTTTCTAGAGGCATTTCACATTCATAAAAATCTTTCTGTTCTAGTTAACGATCCTAATTCCAGTCCAAATTTGCCTTCGGCCTTTAGAGAAATTATGTTTTAGTTCTGGTTTCGCCAACAGATGGCGCCACTTGCTTATTCTTATCCAGGCTTTCTTATCTTATCTAATCATTATTTCCTATCTTGTTCATTTGCGGTTTTGCAGCTGAAGATGATGGTTCGGTAAAACCATCGAAACTAGTCCTGTGAAAATTTTGTAGGTATAACGCTGATTTTTGTTGTTTGACTTCTGAATTAGTATTTATTCGGCGTGTTATTGTGTCTTAATATATTTGGTTCTGACGGTAGAATCTTGGTGTGGAGAAACCTCAGGGAAGAATTTCGCAAACAGAACTAGGTGCCAACGGTAAAACATGGTGGAGGAGGAGTTATGGTATGGGGGTGTATGTCGTCCGCTGGAGTTGGTAATCTTGTTTTTATTGACAGTATAATAGATCAGTACAAGTATATTGACATTTAAAATCAAAATTTTAAATCTTCAGCACGAAAATTGAACCTTTATAACGATTTTAAATTCTACCAGGACAATGACCCCAAGCACAGTGCTTTAAACGTTAGACTCTGGCTGCTGTATAACTGTCCTGAAATAATAAAAACACCACCACAATCTCCAGACTTAAATGCCATAGAGAATATTTGGCAAGAATTAGAATCAAGAATTCGCAAACACACCATTTCTTCAAAACAACAATTAAAATCGGTGCTTCAAGAAGAATGGGGTAAAATCACTCCAGAAATCACAAAAAAATTAGTCGAATCTATCCCAAGAAGATTAAATCATGTTTTAAAAGTAAAAGAAAATCCAAGAAAATATTAAAACCTTTCAAAAAGTAAAATTTTTGGATAAATATTTGATGGAAAAGTAAGTGTCCCATCACTTAAGTGAGCCATTTTCTGCTCCGTTCTAAACAATTGTATTTTTATTAAATTAATATTTTAATATTTTGAGAAAATGTATGTTATGTAATAATTGTTACTAAATTTAAGTATGAAACACAGCCACAAAAAATTTTACATGTTTTTTAAATTTATTTTATTCCAGTTTCCTTTTGTAAAGCACAAGTGTCCCATCACTTTTTTGAGACACTGTATGTTAGTAGCGTAGCAACGGAAATACGTTACAACGGTTAAGAAACGACAGCGGTATTATTGTGATGGAAGCCAAAAAGGAAAATACGATGTAAAAATATTATTCTTAGGAAAACGACTCTATTCTCGCCCTGTTCAAAAAACATTTTGTTCTGAAACATTTTGTTCTTCATTTCTTAATTATTAGGAACTTGAAAGCACCGGAATTGCATCTTACTGGTGCATGAAATTTTGCCAAAAATTTTACATTTAAATTGAAATATTATTAACCAAACGGGGCAATTTGAACAGATGGGCTATTAATTGTGTTTTGGCATTTTGCCTCGATTCACGTTAAACTGCGAATCACTTTTTAAATTGTTACCGCCCAATATTACAGCCCTGTATTATATTTAAAGAAATTAAATAATGAAAGCTCTTCATAAACATATGTATGTTTCACGCATTGGGATAAAACAACGGTGCCATCAAATTTGAATAACTACGTCTCCCTCGAATATCTGGAAGCCCAAATTTGGACTTTGTTTTATTATTTGTTTCATATTTTGTAAAGCATTTATGAGTTTTTGATTAGGAAGCTCGACGATTTCAAAGCGAACAATCCCAACACTGTACGAAAAACAAAAAAAAAAAAAAAATTTTATCTCCAGCGCGCGAGACTGTGTATCGGAAATTCTTAAAGATTCGCTCTTAAATATTTTGTGATATTGCTGTTGAATTGAATTTTATGGTTTAAGTGCGAAAATCATGATATTTAGTAAATAAAGGTAACACACAAAACATTAAAAAAACGACCCTCTGGGAGTAATATAAAATCTGAAAGCTTTCAGAACTTTCAGTCCAAAAGGGCTTTGTCCCTGAAGGACCATTGTTTTAGTTTTGCGATTTTGTGTTGGTTCACTATAAATGCCCGTTTCACTTTTCAAACTATTGCCACTAAATGTTAGAGTCCTGCATTACATTTGAAGACATAAAATAATGAAAAGTCTGCCGAAATGTATATAATTTCTCGCATTGTGATCAAACAACAGTACATAGAGCCATCGAATTTTGAATGACGTAATCCTTCTGCGAATATAGGCATGTGGAAGCCCAAATTTGAAATTTAGAATTTGTCTTATTATCGATTTCATATTTTGTAAATCTTTAACGAATTTTTGAATAACAAACTCAAGGATTTTAAAGCGAGCCATGGCAACGTTGTACCAAAAAAAAAAAAAAAAAAAAAAATTAGCTCCAGTGCGTGAGACTGTCGAAAATTCTAAGGATATGCTCAATTTAAAACAATTTTGCGATATTGCTCTTGAACTGAATTTTATGTTTTAAGTGCGAAGAACGTGATATTTAAACCAATAAAAGTAACAGACAAAATTTTGAAAAAACGCTTCTTTGGTCTTAATTTAAAATCTGAAACCTTTCAGATTTTTATCTTTTTTTAAATTTTCTCTCTTCTTATGTTTTAATTCTTTATTGACTTACTCTGAATAATTTACTTTCCCTTTTATTTGTCTTATGGAGCAAAGAATTGCCGCTCGAAGTGTAAATTCTGCCTGCAATTTTTAATTAAAGCAACTTTTAAAATAAAAATATAGCTTCTGTCTTTACATCACTAATGAAGGAAACAAAGATGAAACAATTTGATTGCGGTATGATTTTTAGGAGGATTTATTACGAAAATTAATGATACTTGCATAGGCACGTGTTCCGGCACAGGAAGCTGAGACTTTTTACAATAATATTTAATTTAAGGGCTAGATTTAACATTTTCGCAGAAGATGACAGTTAGGTGATTCATTTCCTGCCAAAGCAAATGACCCGGAAATATTTTGAGACCACCGAAATTTAAAGTAGGCGAGACATCTATGATGGATTATGCTTCACCGCCAACTCAGGTTTCCTTTGTTATGTATGACAGTGCCAATAACTCAGCAATAAAAAAAATATACCGCTAGAAAGATTTGCGAAGCTCGTTGTTCTTGTTTAAAAGCGCAGTTCTTTTCGGAGCTTTTTCTGTTATTTCAAAGCGCATAATTTACAAAGACATGTATTGAAAAGAAATATTTAAAACATATTATTACAGTTCGATGCTTAATATGCAGTTGTCAGCGTTTCATATTGCAATTCATGGAGATCCATTCCTCAAACTGTAAAAGCAAGGGAAAGATCCATTGATCTTTCACTTGCCAGTCACACAGATATGTCATATAAATAAAAATTTCTATTTTGACTACAAAATATGTACCTTTACTGTGTATTTCTTTCATTTTATAAAATCCAGATAGAAATTCCTGCTTATTTTGCTCCATAGCTTTTATTAAAGAATCTTATTTTTTAATTTTTTTTTTTAAAGAAGTGTTTCAAAAACATTGGGAAAATTTGCTTCGGGGTTTAATGTTTCTAGTTGGCGGATTTCATAAACTAGAAAAGTATAAAGTATTGCCACTTCACGAAATATTTTTCGAAAACTTCTCGGGCCAGCGAGCCAATCAAATACATTTAGGTCTCTTTTTTTCTTTATAAAAAATTGCACAAGTCTCCAGGCGGCATTTATTTATGATGAAATAATAGCATAGCGATTTGTTTCTACAATTTGACTTTTGACATTTCAAACGTAGTCATTTCAAGTTGTAAGGAATTTTATAATTTTATGGTACTTAACCAATTATTATGATTTAAGTCTTTACTATAATTTTCCCTTTCCGTATTCCTCACTAGAATGCAAATTAGGTTTGTGCGCATTTAAGCTGAGGATTTTGAATCTTTAGAACATCTACATGCTGATTTCAAACTGGATAGATTGGATAACTTTCTCAGGAAAGCTAACAAAAAATTCTTCGAGAGTGCTTAGTATTGTGATCAAATGAACTCTTTTTGAACTTTTCATTACGAAGGGCTTAACGAAGACAGATCCTTGTGCTATATAGTTCCTGTTACTGAACTTTAGCACCTACATATTACCTTAATTACAATATAGCTGCAGTAAAAGTTGATACAATACAGCCGCAGAGGGTGTTTACACATTTTTAGAACGAATTCGGGGTTGTTTAATCAATGTTTAAAATGTACAGAGTATGTTTTAAATACTGATAGCCTTGATTCTGGGCTAAGTCTACGTCTTCTGTGATACAAGGGTTTTCGCATCATTGGGTACTGATTTCCATTCCTCCTCACCGACTTTCCAGACTTCATGTATTGTGGTCGGTTTGCACATAGATAGAGAGCTCTTTTCAAGAAACCAAAGGCACAATAGTCCATAGATGAAAGATCAGGTTAAACTTTGAAAAATATATGCAATACCTGCATGTCTTCATTTTCTTAAGGAAAGCAATGTTACTTTTCGAAGCATGACTTCTTGCTTTATCTTGATGACTTTTCGATCTTTGAAATTCATTAAAAATTTCTCTTGATAGTACGTTGAGTTAATGTTAACACTTTTGCCAGTGTTCTTATTTTTAATTCCCATTGCAAGAGAATCCCGCGACAATCATCAACACCTTACTGAAACTTTCTTTGCAACTGATATCTGCGTCAACAGAAGATTGCTTGATCTCTGTATCTGCTTGAAGAGTCTGAAATTGATTTCTGAGTAGCCAGATTTTCTCCTGTTACGAATCACTTAACTTAGAAACACTGGAATCTTTACTTACCTTCTTCGGGTATATGTTGAGTCTTGTTTCCTTGTAGAATTGTAATGATTGACAGTTTTTCCCTTTCCGATTAATAATGTTGCTTATTTTGCATTTCAAAATTTTAATACCAGGCATTTTACAACGTTTTCGAATTGTGGAATAAGAATATTTCTCTTCGGGAAGCGCGAAAATATATCCTTCTATCCATAGCTTATTTCCATGCGACCTTTTGAAAGAAGTATGAATTTTAAAACAAGCAGATGATATTTCGCATTTCGAACAATAAGCTGTTGTTAGGAATTTTTATTCCAAATCATTTGCTTTTTTTCAATTCTTTATCAAAATTCAAAATTGTTCTAAAAACGGGTAAAAACCTTTTGTATTTCATTACAAAATGGTTAGATGGTCATTTAATAATCAAATCTGTTGAATTCTATCTAATTCAGGCCTTTCTGATGAAGGCGACTTCAAAGTTAGCTTTAAACCATAATGCTCTGTACAGTTATCTCTTGTTTGCAGCAAATGAATAATGCAAAAGCAAACCAGTTAACGTCACGTAAAGAAAGCAATACTTTGTGAACGTGACGATATTCATTATTTCAAAACTGGCAGTTCTAAATCCTCATTTAATGCCATCAATTTCCGGAACGCTACTATATTTTATCAATGAAAATTATCTTTAAAATTCTGGTATTTCTGGTTATTGCGAAAAAGCAGCAGTGTTTAGTTTGAGTAATCAACGAAAGCTTTTATAATGCATGCGAAATACTCTCAAGTACTGATATAGTGTCTAAGATTCAGGGCAGTAATGAATTAACCGAAGGTAATGCATGTTTGGGAATTCAAAGCACATCCTAATATTTGGGTTTTGAATCCTAATGGCTGCTTTGAATTTATGCTAATTTTAATGAATTCTGTTTGGAAATTTTAAAGCGATACTTTACCTCAAATAACAATTTAAATAACTTTTCAATATTTATCTGAAGGTTTTCATAGATAATATCAATAAAAACTAGCGAACATTTTTTTTTTTTTTTACTTTATCTGCAAAAATATGTGTAAGATCTCTTATTTTTTATAACAACTCAAATTTTTCAAGACTATTTCGCAAATGTGCGGGCTGTTAAAGGAAGAATGTTTCTACATGTCATATAAAAATACTAATATGTATGGACCAGTCTGAGGAAAGAATTACTGTTACGAATTTTATATTTAGTTAGACATTTTTAGTAGAATTACTAAAATTGCTTTATTTCTCCGTGCAATGCAGCGCGTGATGCATTTTAAGAGAAAGCTACGCCGAAAAAGTAAAAATATAAGAGCACGTGCATTTAGCATTGAAATAAATAAATATCTCTTTTATTTGTATTGAAATTGAATAAATGTAAATTACTATTGTGCTAGCTGTAACCGCAATTCCATCCTCTTGTTAGTTTCCAGAAATCTTGAGAAGCAAAGAATTTACCAGAAATTTCTCGCGAGCGATTAAAAGCTTTAAAAAGGCGGAGAGATATATCTCAGCTCAGTTGCTTAGTTACAGTTATTGCGATTTGTTTTAGTTCCCCGCGAACGGATATTAGCTTTCTCTTTGAACTACGTTGTATTTTAAAGGTTTTAGTAGTTTAAAGTATAGATACTGGTTGTATTGCGTTATATTTAACGTATTTGAGTTCTACTGATTATTACTGCCTGATATTTTGAATATCTTGTACGAATATCTCTGAGGAAAATTCCAGCGTTTTGTTATATTTCTTGTGATAAGAATAAATTTTATTAACTTTTTTTAACGTTTTGTGTGTTACCTTTATTCATTAAATATCATGTTTTTCGCACTTAACCCTTTCCGGCACGCTACCTTTTAAAGTTGGAGTTTTGATAAAAAAAAAAAAAAAAAAAAAAAAAAAAAAAAAAAAAAAAAGGTAGGCAGTCTAATTAGGCCTAAAGGATTACACAAGTAAAATTTTGTGAAGATAGCACTTATCGCTTAATTCTGTGCGTGTGCCCAAGGTGGGCACACTGATTCAATAGAGCTTCGAAAAGAGTGATTAAACGAGCATTGTTGTCAATGAACTGACCGATGAGATGCGGATAAACAAAGAATACAGACTCTCAGTTGTCCTAGATTATCGGTGAGCCCGGTCTGAGCAAACCTAGGGTTCGCCGTTTCATTTTAGGCCAGATTCCAGGGTAAACATTTCAAACTCATATAGAACAATTAGATTAGCATACAGCCAGAAAATAACATAGAAATTTCTTTTCAAACAATTACTTTTATACCCTAAAAAAATTCTGGAAGATTTCTTTGAACAATGAGGGTCTTAAAAAACTAAACATGGCTAAAATATATGGACTGATTTGTGTTGAGCTGCCATGTACTATAAATGAAGAAGGTTCAGAGTGACTTATAGTAACCTATAAATCCATTTTCATTCAATTTTTCTGTGCGTACAGAAGGAAAGTTTTATGTGTGTCCAGACAAGACACACTGTGTCGCAAAGGGTTAAGCCATAAAAATCAATTCAACAGCAATATCGTAAAATATTTAAAACAGCATATCTTTAGAATTTCCGATACACAGTCTCACACGCTGGAGATAATTTTTTTTTCCTTCGCTTGCTTTGAAATCGTTGAGTTTGTTAATCGAAAATTCGTTAAAATTTTGCAAAATTTGAAACAGATAATGAAACAAATTCGAAATTCAAAATTCGGGCTTCCAAGTGGCCATGTTCGGTTGGAAGACCGACGTAAAAAATATTCTCATTGAAAATGGAGCAATATGACTAGGGTTCACACCTCTCCCGGAATTCCGGGATCCTCCCGGAATTGAGCCCTGGAAATTAAAATCTCTCCTCTCCCGGAAGGAATTTAAAATAAATATTACTCTCCCGGAATATCGAGTTTCTCGAAAATAATGACACAATGCACACGGACGAAATGGTTGAGAACATCAGAAATCACACAACCGCACACAGCAGCCAAAGAACGTCTGTGTCAATATATATTCTTTACAGCAGCGATCTACGGTAAGTGGTGAGTAAGCGTATTACGGGGATGAGTCGTGGATTCATGCCGGCGTGTCGCGCGCACGCGCCCTCTTTTCCCCTCACCCTCTCATTTTCAATGCATTCTTTCATTTATTGTTATTTTTTAATATTTACGCAACAAATCTTTACCTCTTTTGCGGAACCCTCTTTTTGATGATAATACTAATCTTTGATGATGTGGGGTAAAGACTCCAAGCCTAAGTGCCTCGTAAATGAACTCTTCCTTGGTCCAGTTAGCTAACTATCCACAAACAAGCGCATATTTTGAAATTATTGAATTGCTTTCATAATAATACCTAGTAAAAAAAAAGATTCTGATTCTGTAAGTGAACAAGTGCCACAAATAAAAACAAAATATTCGACGTCGTTTCAAGACAAGTGGTTAACTCGATTTGATTAATGAAGAGAGACAACTTTAACGGAGAATGTACAGTCGGAAAACAGTTTATATTAAGTACGAGGATGTCATAGCTTTAACTGTACATTCTCATAGCAAGAAACACCAGTCGTTAATATTGAATAGGGAGGGATTCATCGCAATCGGTTTCGAACATTTTCATGAAGAAATCTTTAGAAGAGCAAGACAATATATCAACAATTGAAATGACTTCAGTCTATCATACGATTAAGCACCATCATAGTTTCAATAGCCCTAATTGCACAAACAAATTGCATAGCGCTCTATTTCCAGATTCTTTGGCAAAAAAGATTTCTTGTGGTAGAACAAAATGTGCAAGTATTTGCTAGAGTGTGCTTCCTCCTGCAGCTCAAAAAATACGAAAAAAAAACTTTTTTTCTTCTCCCAGAAACTTTTTTTTATTTCTCCCGGATTTTGGCAGCCAAGAGGTGGTAACGCTAAATATGAGGTCGGAAATGGCGACATAAAGTACTGGCATGCTACTAAATCGGTAAACTATTAGAGAGTTAATGAGATACTTTTATCTTTTTATGGGAAATTATTTTTATTTCCTATAAAATACAGTATCCATTTATATCACACCTTTTAAAAACGTCATTTATGGCCAATTTTGTTGTGCCAGCGGCTAAAGGAATATTTTTGAAACGTACAACATGGAAGAACCACGAAAACTGCCATGCAGACAGATCGTTCGCCACTTGCCAGTCTATATGCGGCTTTTGACCTTGAACAGAGCTCAGAACGCATAAATGTACGAGAGAGAAGAAAACTCAATCAGGATGTTGGAGTTTTAATTTTTGAATTTAATAGTTTAAAGTACTTTGCTTCTTTGCGTACAGCTATTTTTCTCTTGCGTACCACCAGTGGTACGCGTACCACCGGTTGAGAACCCCTGTTATAGATCATGCTGCTCGAACTTCAGAAGCATCTTGTTGGAGAGTCACAGATGTCATAATGAACACTTCCACAAAAAGTATCTCTCTCGAGGTTTGGTTTATTTGATTATCGCAAAGTACTCGAGAGCTATCTGCCTAAGCGGACAGATGCTTTCGTGGAAGGCGTTTTAAGGGAAACTCGTTCGTACACACGCTACACATTGGGAAGAATGAAGAAAACGCCTATGCAGTCAGCCCGGGTAAAACATCAGAATGCGCTGCATAAACAAAATTGCGAAGGTTAAGCTCAGTGACATCAATAAATGCATAGCCATCAAATAAACAAACTAAGCTAACTTAGATTTTATGCGCTGATAGCAATATTCATACCAACAGTGCTACGAAAGACGTTCAGACGCTAGTCCAGTAGGCAATTATTAGTTTCTGTGGGTCCATACGACTTAATTGGTGGAATTGTTTCTGGTTCTAGTATTTTGTTAGTGACAGGCGAGGTATCTTGGTAACCTCTGTAAAGGGTCCCTCTTAATGTTCGAAATCTCACTGTATCATGTTGCATAGAAGTCGAGCTTCCTTAATTGACCTACGTAACACTTATAGTCAAATCTCTTAACCGAGGATTTTTTATCATCGTTCCTATGAAAACGTCCATGGGGAAGATATCGGGAAGATATCGCACTATATCGCATTTCGATCGCACTATAACAATGAGAGCTGGATTAGATTTATGTATGCCAGAGTTTCTTAAACTG
The DNA here is from genome assembly GCF_044657685.1 of Stegodyphus dumicola. Classification (NCBI taxonomy): domain Eukaryota; kingdom Metazoa; phylum Arthropoda; class Arachnida; order Araneae; family Eresidae; genus Stegodyphus; species Stegodyphus dumicola. The sequence goes on along the minus strand of NC_140772.1, from coordinate 234,520,634 downwards.
TGGGTCGAGATCCCTAATGGGGTCGCGGGACTTGCAGGAGGGAAGTCGCCAAAAATTTTAGCAGTTTTGATATTTCTTTAGCTTATTATAATAATTTTACAATTACCAAATATTTTTACACATTGTATCTGAAAATAGATAAAGAAAGATAAGACAATACAGACAAAGTAAAAAGCGAAAACATTTCGACGCATTCTTTTTATAATATAAACGTTCGTTTTCCTTGCTTAGCACGTGACGCTGTCATTTATTTAAAATTTTCACATCGTTCTATGTCTTAAAATTACAAATTAAAATTAATGACCTAAAACTGCAATAGTATATTACATACAAGTGAAAAAACTGACAGTTTCACTCACGCGTGTGTCGGATTTGCGCAATGCTTATGGGGTCCCATAAAATTTTTGTAAATATTATGGGGTCCTGGGGGTCGCGAAAAAATCTCAGTGATAAAAAGGGATTGTGACTGAAAAAGGTTTAAGAAACCATGATGTATGCAACAGACAACAGACAGTAATAAATATAAATAATAATACAGATAAGACTATAGTTAATAATAAAGATAAGACTAAATAATTTCTTTGAAACACTTGAACCTGTTGGTCTGAACAACCCTCAGATCGGAAGGTAATCGTTCCCCTTACATTACGGCTACCACCATTATAATCAGTTTTTCTTGGACATTTATGCTTCGGATTTGTCTGTTTAGAAGGCAGAATTTTGAAGCAATTCTTTATTCCTTTTGAACTTTTATGATCTTCCGCCCGCAAAGTTTAGTTAACATTAAATAATTTTTCGGTTCAGGCATAATTCTTCTGTCGTTTTGGAAAAAAAATTCCATATTCATTCCAGGCTATATAATCATCATTAACGCTTCCTCACTTTGATATCATCCCGATGATAACAATTAAGATGTATTTTTCAACTCGATAATTCTGTATCATTCATTATGTTTTCAAGTTTTAGCGCGAAAGAGAAAAATAAAAGCAGAGTTCGTCACTCGCAGCGTTGTTCAATGACTTTCCCCCAAAACAACTCAATTAAAACGGAGCAGAAACAAACTGGAAACGTTCAGATCAAAACATGGTCATCGCGACCTTGCCCTATTTAGAGGATGCGTCGCAAGCCGCTAATCATTGATTCGTTACACAGGTGAAAATTATAAAAATCAAGTTTGTCGAAAGATGAGCAAAAGCCACGCGGCCGCAGCGTCGGTTTCTTTGCCATGCACGAGTACAAAGCAGACATACTGTCTGCAAAGGAAATGGAAGCCTGTTTTCTGTCAGCAATCTCTGAGGATTTCGTATTTCTTTAGCACTAAACGAGGCGGCTGAATAGACTAATTGTTTGATCTTAATGTATAGCAATGAGCGGATAATGATTCACAGTGCAGCAAGTTTACAATAGAGCTTCCAAATATTCAACAAACTTGGAGGATTCTCCATTGTATAATTCTAAATTACAGTTGAATGTGAAGAATCTTAAGAACTAGTAAGCGAATAATCGTTTGAGTTCTTGGAGTAGAAAACAACAAGTGAGAAGGGTGAAATAACCCTTGATTATTCCAACTAAAGTTTAACAGAACTCTGTCTTGGATTTGTACAATAAAGCCGACACTTGGGCTTGAACTTAAGAGACTAAGAACTAAACTAAACTAATCTTAAATAAAATTATATAGCCGAAGCTATCAAGGTTCTAACGGATTTGTTCTTCTTAACGCTAATTGACTGCGAAGCTGTAAATGGCCAAAAGTACGGCCGAGCGTAATAATAGCTTACGAGAGAGTTGCCTGAAAAGGCGGATGCGCGCAGCCAGAATATCTGGTTCTCTCTGACTAAGACAGTAGAACTTCGCGGTAAGCTTATTTCACAAGTGCACATCAGCGTAGCCACTGAGGGAGGGGTTTCGAAAATGGACCAATGAGCTTCTATTGCTCTTGTGAATCTGAATCTTCGTGCATGTGAGCGTATGTTGTTTACGTTTTAACTGGCGTTTGTTTCGCAGTTATAAATGTGTTGCGTAATAGTAGAAAATATCGTAGTGCTTTCGTATTATGAGTTTAATTAATGGTTGACAGTTCACTTTCGCGATTTTTATCACTCATTGATATTTGGATTGATGTTCACGGCATATTATCGTTTTTTACATTGACAAAATTACTCAGGTTACAATAAACCTCGAATATTATGCATTGACTAACAAATGTGGATTAAGAGAATTCATGTGTATAGTTTTATTTTTATTTTTTATTGAGCTGAGGAGGACTGGAAGTGTTACAATGAATCTAGTGTTTTCTTATTTCAGTGCTTGCACTCTTTTGATTTTGAAAGTGTAAGATTCAAAATACATATAATCTGATTATATCCATTGTTATCATTAAAGGTTATGTGTGAATAAATTGAATATATTCGTTGTGAATAGATAAATTCATTCTGTTTGATGAGTATTTCTTGTGTAGACATTTAAGAGTGAGCAGTTATTAAATGTAAAATTTAACACACTAAATGCAAATTAGTGAATTACGAATGTAAATTAATGAAGTGAATGAATGAATAAAACTTTGGATAAAATTATGCATTGGCTATTATTGTAGAACATCTTTCTCATATAGACTGCAATAAAAAGTGCTGATTCTATTTACATATATAACTGGTGTAAGTATTTTTCTCATATGCATAGTTTTATGTAAAGATAGTATTTGGGTTCAGTTGTCTATCCCATATTTCTTCCGTCTTATTTATCACTTATTAAGTAATATTTTGCATGAATATTTTTGTGGAGTAAACATATGTTTGTATTTATTTCAAATTCTTTCAACCAGGTAGTGAAATCTTCCCAATTGCTTATATTTGATCTAAATTCGCAATGAAAATTTTCAGAAGAAATAGACGATGTACAGAAATTTGTACAGAAAATTGCGTGGCAAAATATTTTCAACCATCTTGCTTAAATTTTAAAGCGTGCAAAAGGTCATGTGACATGACAGAAATATTACTGGATGCTTATTGGTCCATCCTAGAAGCCACTGCCTCGGTGGCCGCACAGATGTGCACTTGTGAAAATGCTCGCGGTAAAAACCACTCTTCCCCGATCTTCATCCAAACGTGATTCTAAAACTAGGCTCTAGCCGGAAGTAATAAGTTGAAATTAAGAAGCGATAGGAAAGGAAGTTTAACTGAAAATTTAACTGTTAATTAAATTAACATAATCATTATATACTTAATATTTGAGGGCATTAATAGTTTTCGTTCCTTTTTAATGCTTATTATTTTATTTATTACTATGCAAACGACTGTTTCCTAAGAATTAACCCCTTTGAAGGACTGTTTTTCTAAGATTTATCTCAGTTTTTGATCAACGCCACCCAAGGAGAGAAAGAACGGCTGTCTCACTTTTCTCTTTCCGTATCATTAACTTCTCAAGAAGACTTCTGGATCGTCAGATTTTTCAAATACACCATTCTGTAAAGATACTAACTTGATAAACGCCTGCGCTTTCTCTGGCATTCGAAACACCCTCGCAGTCTATCTTGTAAGCCGTCGACAACCTTGGACGGTTTGGTGGTTTTCTAAATAACCAACGCAACGACCGGAGCAGCAATGCGTTGCGGAATGGGTGTAATCTTAAGCACAGAAATTATTAAACAATTTTCAAAAATTTTTTAAAATTAAATCGAGCGTGTTTGAACAAAGATATAAATGCCTAGTTGTATTTCAAAAACTTCAATGTCAAAGCTTAACTGAATTCATAAGATACCATTTAATTCAGTTTTTAACTCATATTTATTCATACTTTCTTATTCATATTTTCTAATGGTTCAATTTTTTAACTTGAAAGTAAACGCATTCTATTTTTCTAATAATCTAACATAGAAACGACTGTACTGAACATAGACTGGGCATCCCTTTGGATGAAGTGTAGAGACATTAGGTATTTTTAGAAACAAAAGAGATTGAAAAATATACAACGCCTTCGCCGGGAATCGTACCGCGAACCTCTCAATTACGCGCTGAGAGTGCAGACCACTACACCACGAAGGCTCGCTAGGCGGGTGGGAGAAATACCTTATATACTCCCCCTTTTAAAGGGTGACTAGAGTTTTTAGGGGACCCAATTGCCAAATCCTGGGTGAGGAGAACCATTATCCAACAGCATTGTAGATACATTAAGAGCATTGCAGATACATTAAGGGCGCCACTGTAGATACAGTAAGAGGTTTTTGAATATCGGAGAGATGAAAAATTATTATCAACGCCTTCCCCGGGAATCGAACCGCGAACCTCTCAATTACGCGCTGAGCGTGCAGACCGCTACACCACGAAGGCTCGCTAAGAAGGTGGGAGAAATACCTTATAGTAGGATGTACTATTATTAGGCCAATCGTTACCGTAAGGTGCATGGTTGCAAGCCAGTAAATTTAGTTCTCATTTCTGAATCTGAATGCAAATTGTGTAATGCAATGTAAAGGCTCTCTTTTGCAAAATATTACAGGTACCCGTAAAATATCGTACTAGGATACTGAAACACAGCATTTATCTGAGAAGTTATGGAGACAATTAGAATTTTGGAACAACAGAATATTTTAAAATGAAAAGTTAACAATGAGTAGCAAGTGGCAAATATTACCCTGGTATTTAAACATTGCGATATTTGATATGGCACAGCTAATCTGTTGGTTCAGGGCTATTCTGCAAAGACTTCAGAAAATGTCCCATGCACTGATTCTTTCAATGTATGATCGAGCATTTTCTTGCAAGAAAGTATCCTTTGGACAACTTAACAGCATACGGTATTAAATCAGCTGCGAAATTTAATACACGAATGTACGAGCCGCTAGTCTATCTTGTAAGAAAATAGAAAAGATAAACTCTTTCAAGTGATGACTCCGCAGACTATCATATTAAACGTTATCACTTAACGATAAATGCGAGATTGGAATGCTAGCCACTCCATCCCATGTACGAATACGCATCGGCTCTGAAAGAGAAATGTGGCTCGTTGCTGAAAACAGCGTACTTTTAATGGATGTTATCCAGGATGAACGAGCCAGTATTTCTAGCCAATCCCTACTCTTGGAGATCTGATGAATTGAAATACCTAAACCCAGTGGCCTCCAAAAGAATCGCTTCATAGACGAATGAAGGAGGGCCAAACCTTCGAGTGGCCGATAGAGACTCCATTGATGCTGTCTTCTGTTCTCACAGTTTTCTTTAGCATTTTAGATTTTGTATTCTTTGTCTGATTCGCTGTTACTATTATCAGCAACTTGCTTCTGTATAGGTCTTTAATGCGGCCTCTCTTTAAATAAAATGATTATTTGTAGTACCGTCAAGTTCATCTAAAATTCATATTTGTAGATGCCTTGAGATTCCAAAGCAGAATATTCAGTTAAATATCCACTGGATAAGAGCTCTGGTTTTTTTTTAAATGTTAACCTTTGTGCCTTCATCATGCACTTCGAATACGCCCTGTAGTATGGCACGAATCATCTGCATAAATAACTTTCGAAATGAACTTTACTTGTTTTGGAATTTTCGGTCAACCTTTTGCTCGTTGGTATACAGGATACGTTGCCAAACTTAACATGCTAGTCTCTCATACTGTAACAAATAAGATTTACATAGGAACTTGTGTCCGAAAATGTGAATGGTGACCGCTAGAGGGCAATTTTTGTAGGCTTATGGGAGAGTGGGAAGTGTGATAATTTCAGGCGAGGACGTTGCAGGAGAAGGAAGCATGATGCAGCGTCTGCCCATTGTAGCAGCACTATGTAGGAATATCTCGATAGGACGTATTTTGATCGTTGTATTGGTGGCACGTTTCCGTGACATGCCCGTTCATTTTGAACGGGCCCGTGAATCTATGCGTCGATGTTGTGCAATTTGGCGAATAGAAGGAATTTCGAACATGTTCTGAGACTTATCCATATTTAATAAATGTCATATTAATACCTTGTAAGGTTTATCCGAAGTCTGAACACCCGTGCGGCTTACTTAGACTATCCGGGTCTAGTCCAGGCTCCGCAACTATCCTGGGCAACACCTCATGGCCCCATAAGGACATACTTTGATCCTGTATCGTAATCCAGGCTTACATAATTCATACATACACATGCTTCTATATTTCATAATATATGCTTACATAGTTCGTAGTACATGTTTATATACAAGTAGTTCATAATACATAGATCCTGTTTCATAATACACGCTTACATAGTTCATAATAGACATAGTTCATACTTGCTTACATAGTTTATAAAGCATTGAGCCTGTTATATAATACATGCTTACATAGTTCATAATAATTTTCATTGGCCATAATACATACATGTTTCATAATATATACAGTACTTACGCAATGCTGATCTCTACTAAATCTGCAAAGGAAAAAAAAAGAGAGAATGACTGGGATCTAGTCACTAATCTCGTTATCTGTGGGGATGATTCAAGACGATCGAGCGAAACTTTATGGTAGTATCCATAGGCCCTTATGCTTTGTTCGGTAGTGTCCCATTCATTCGTGCTGAACTGCTGTCCTTGTCACTTTTTTAAGTGAGACGACGGAGGTTGGGTTATAACGCTTTGAGCATCGATATTTACCGACTTCGTTAGGGAGCCAGATATTCGTAGCAGTGCGCGTTCGCCTTTTAGGCTACTTTCTTTTAAGCTATTATTACGCTCGGCCGTACTTCAGCTCCTTCATAGCTTTAGTTAGCGTTAAGGGGCCAACTCTGTTAGAACCTTGATAGCTTCGGATATATCTTTTTAGTTAAGTTTTACTTCTCATTATTCCTGAGTTCAAGCCCAAGTGGAGGCTTTGTTGTAAACTCCAAGAAGGAGTCGGCTGTTAATTTTATTTTGAATAATAAAGGGTTTGTAACCCTTCTTCAATTCTGCTCTCTGTCTACTGAACTAAGCGATTATTCGCTTACCACTTCTTAAGGTTCTTCATTTAGTTGTAACTCAAAGGTTGGAATCTTACAACCTCCTTCGACATCCTTTCTTCCACTCTATGCTGGAGAACATTGCTCTCTAGCGGTTGCCGTTTGCATTTTCGGATACAAGTTCCTATATAAATCTTGTTTGTCATGGCATGACAGACCAGCCCGTTAATTTTGGTAACGACTTTTTCAAACACCCTGTATATATTTTGTAATCGACTGCATAATATAAATAGATACTTTCGTTGAGCCAAAACTTTAGATATACGTTTTGACTTTATACTCTACTTTTTACTTTTATAGCCGAAACTTTTCGCTATTCAATACTTCAAATAAAAAACTTTAAATTGAGGGGGAGGAATATGAAATTTTATGCATGAAGAATTACTTCCTTAATTCCAATAAATTAATTATGATAAATTAAAGAATCAGTAGCATATAAAATAATTTAATTTAAAGTGTGGTACTGAAATTACGAAATTTTTAGAAAAGCGATCTCTTAATAGCTGGAAATATCTTAAAATGTTAGAGAACCTGAGATTTTTCAGAGATTTACTAATCTAATGGATAGTGCAATACAAGATATTTGCTATAAGTAATCATAAAACCAAACCTTAGTCGAAAATATTTCAAAGTTTGCATAGCTCAAGCCAACCGTAGCATCTGGTAGTTAAATCTTCGAAGAGTCAGTTTGCATTCTCAGATGTTTAATGAAAAGTGTAGTATATTCATCAATCATTAAAGCATTTTTCATTCAAATTTTAGTATTTAAAGTTTTTTCACTCAATTCCTTTCAAATTACTAATGAATGCATATAATGCAAGGTATTCATAAATAAGAATGAAAAATAGTTTAAACCCTTTAAAGGGCACTGGTATATATAAAATATACCGTTTGTTTGTCAGTTGTTTAACTTCTTAAAAATTGCTATTTTTTTTTACAGCAAAAGCTGTAATCATAAGTTCCTAATGTTTTCCTTTGATTCTAAATGACAGCACTACCCTATGAATGTTCAGTATTTTGCAGTTATAATATTGATACCCCGTTCCAAGGTATCATGTTTGAGATTCATAAATTCTATTGGAGGGGAAGAAAAAATTCAAAATCTGCAAGTATATGACATACACATGCTGAATCTTATATACTTACTGCATTTCAGTAAGAAGTGATAATTAAAAGAAGATTATTTATACGATTCTAAGACCAGTATGCCATTTTCATAAAATAATAATACTGAATTTAAATCACTTTAAAAAACTTCACCTATATTTCACCTATATTTTACACCTATATTTTACATAAGTATTCTCCTATATTTTACATATAAATACAAGCTTTCGCCTATATTTTACAAGCTTTCACCTATACTTTATATAAGTATCAAAGTGCATAAAGTTGAAATTTTATTTTTTAAATTTTATATTTCTAGCGAAATTTTAAACGTTTCTGACTTCAGACTTACAATACTATATTCAAGCAGACACATATCAAAAGCACGCAAAAACAGATGAAAAAATTTAACAATTGGCAGCTACCTGGAAAAAAGTGTCTTAGAAGGTCACCGGTGTAAAATACAGACCGGCCCTCAAAATTCAGGATTTCACTCTAGATTTTTTTTCAAGTTTCAATTTTGCGTTTTTAGGGTCTATAAGTTACAGAGCACTCAAAATGTTATCACATTTTAAATTATTTCATATAACGCCCCTCAAAGGGTTAAGATGGAATTGCACTTCAAGATGGTTGTGACTATAAAAAACTGGCAATATGTTTTCATACTTCACCATACATACACTACCAAAGAGGTATATGTCTCATAGAAATATATAAAACTGGGTTTACTTTGAATTCTGGTGTAAAAGCCAATAAAAATGATACGCGACAGTTGTGCAGCGCCGACTTCCAGTGTAACAAGAAAATTGTCAAGATTTTTCTTGTTTGTTTGAGTCAATGACAGAAATACGATTTTAAAAAACTTAAAAGAACTTAATACTTCGGAAGTTTGCCTCATTACCTTCTGAAAAGAATTTAATTAACTCGACTAAGATTTTTAAATAAACTGATTCAGTCTAAGGAGAACCGCTTCCCGGTTTAATCAAGATATTGGATCTTACTTGAGATTTCATTGAAAGCGAAAAGAAAACGAAATTGACAGCCGCCTTCGGCATAGCTAGTAATGTTCCCGATTGTGTCAAAGTTAATGAATGCTGCAGTTAAAATGAATGGATGGAGGACGCAGAAAGCTTGATGCACATGATCCGCCTACTTCCTCGGAAACCACAGCAACTGCACGTAGGAGCATTAGGCTGCTCAGATGGAAGAAAAGGATAGCCCTCTTTCGACATCCTTAAATTAGGAGATACAATACTTTTAAAATTCGCTTCCTTCGAAGAAATTATTCACAAAATAATTAAAACTGAGAAATTAATAAAAACTCTTTTATCTTTGAGTAGTTATGAGAAGATAAAAATGTACTTTTATTCATTTTACTACAAAAAATAAGCGTGTAATTTTTAAAGGAAGTACAGTAGGTTGTCGGGTAATTTCTTAATCCTTCGCGGCACAGTGTGTCCGGTCTGGACAAACCTAAAAATTTCCTTCTGTACGCACAGAAAAATTGAATGAAAAAGGATTTATAGGTTATTCTGAACCTTCTTTATTTATAGTAGATAGCAGCTCAACACAAACCAATCCATATATTTTAGTAATGTTTAATTTTCTAAGACCCTCATTTTTTTAAAGAAATCTTCCAGATTTTTTTCACGGTATAAAAGAAATTGTTTGAAAAGAAATTTCTATGTTATTTTTTGGCTGTATGCTAATCTCCTTATTCTATATTAGTTTTAAATTTTTACCTTGAAATCTTGCTTAAAATCAAACGGCGAACCCTAGGTGTGCCCAGACGGGCTCACCGATAATCTAGGACAACTGAGAGTCTGTATTCTTTGTTTCTCCGCATCTCGTCGGTCAGTTCATTGACAACAATGCTCGCTTCAGCACTCTTTTCGAAGCTCTATTCAATCAGTGGGCCACTTTGGGCACACCCACAGAATTAAAACGATAAGTGCTATCTTCACAAAATTTTACTTGTGTACTCTTCTAGGCCTAATTAAGACTGCCTAACTTTTTTTTTTTTATCAAAACTCCGACTTTAAAAGGTAGCGTGCCGGAAAGGGTTATTAATTTGAAAATAACTTTGTAGAGACATTAGGTATATTTTTGGAAGCAAACAAGATGAAAAATGAGCAAACGTCATCGCCGGTAATCGAACCACGGACATATGGAATACCGGCCCAGCGTGCAGAACTACTACACCACGAAGGCTAGCTAGAAAGGCGGGAGAAATATCTTATAACTTGTTGAATTTAATGAATTTAAAATTTAGACGTTTTCAGTATCTTTCTTTAGCTTATTCTAAAGAACGGACACAAAATTTTATTTTGATGCGTATATTAACGAGCGAAAAAGTATTTTCTCTAAGTTCAGAATTGTATTCGACGAATGTAAACGAAGTACTGCCAATACATGTGACACAGGATATTTCTTTATTTTACAAATTAAATGAATATGATGCGCATCAATGTAATAAAATGTATTTTTCTTAATAAATCTTTGTATTTTCTCGACGGTAACATAGCCGTTAATACGACCATTTTCGTTGTTTAAACAGTGGCTTCCGTCTTCCATGTCTCAGGCTTCCTATATAAAAATGACATATTAATCATATTTCAAATTACCGATAAAACAACCTTTTCGTAAACAAAAAGTATACATGTTCAAACCCTTGGAATTACAAATGACATTATTTTAAAAACTCGAAACAAAATCCAACAATGAAAAAATCCTTCTCCTAATCTGTGAGAATATTACACACTCAGACAGTTACAAAAAACTGTAACCGTAAGCATTAAAAATAAAATTGCTCAACATCTCTTCTCTTGATTGAAGGTTGAATAATGTTGTGGTTGTTGCTTATGCTCCATCGTCTGAGGTAGTCAGCCCAACCCCACAAAATTCCTCGTGGAAAGGAGTGCTAGAATACTCTTGCCGTTGGCAACAGCCTCGAGCACCATTCAGGTGACAGTTCGATTTAGCTCAGTTCCGTCCCCAGTTTCGGTGGAGAGCATTCCGGGGGGACGGGTCCGACGGTCTCTCACTCCTCTCCCTTTCCAGCAAACCACACGACAGGACTTTCGGTTCGCCGCCTATTCAGAGTGCCACCATGCCGTACCGACGCTATACATTTACAAACATGAATGCTTTCATTGGAATTCGAACTCGGAATCTTCGGCACGGCAGTCAGCGACGCTAATACTATACAGATCGGGTGGCAGGTTCAATAATGAATAATACTGAACGATCGTTAAGTCGCAAACATCAAACTTTAAAAAACTGTTTCTATTAAATGGCAAATTGTTTTAACAGATGACCTCCTATATTGTCTATATTGCTAGAAGTAATATAACACTTCCGATTTCAGTTACAGAGCATGTTGCTAGCTTTAAAAACCATTTGCTCGGTGCGAGAAAGATATAACCTTCTCCCTCCCAACGACAGGCAAATCTCTTTCGAGTTGTTGTATACGTAATCAGTTATCATAAAAATAAGCGATTATGTTTGTGTTCTGGTTCTCTGGTGTCTGGAAACAGAAAGATAATTTGATACAGAGCAGAGAATGAATGGTATATTATTCTCTACTCCGCATCAAATACTATAAAATGTTTATAAAATGCCAAAGCTGAATAAAGCGTGAACAATACCGCTTTCGGAATGACACTAGTTTAAAACCGTTATGATGAATTGTTTTATTTTCCTAACCAACACTATACAGCCATAAATGCAACGAACAGGTATTATTATCTTTTTATTATCGAATTTCAATAACTGTTACTTATCAAAGTAAGAATAGTTCATGAAATCGATTTTTGTTATTTATGTGCCCTCGGAGAATGTTTTCGGGCCTCTGTTCTTGATACTAGACCTAAAAATGACACGAAGACAGATCGATTAATGTAAGAACAGTAGGCGATATCGCGGCAAATTCGAATAGAGGCTGAAAAGAAACTATGGGTTTTGCTTTTCTTCCCAAACAATAGCGGTGATTGAATTACAAACTATAGAGAGCTGCCAGGTTTCGTTCTTTACCGACCCCTATTTCTGATCTTTTTCACAGGAAAGATCATTCACCGCTCAGGAACGTAACTGAATAATTAGAATTTCTCGCTTCCCTCGAAAGTCGGCCGCTGATATTTCTTTTATAATTCTTTAACAATATTTAAAAAAAAACTTTATTTATTAAATACCATGTTCACTTGCACCGTAAAATTCAGTTCAACACCAATATCGCAAAATATTTAAAATAGCATATCTTTAGAGTTTCCGATACACAGTCTCGCGCGATGAAAATAAAAAAAGTTTTCTCTCTCTCTCTCTCTCTCTCTCTCTTTTTTTTTTTTTTTTTTTTTTTTTTTCGTACAGTGTTGCCATTGCTCGCTTCGAAATCGTTGAGTTTCTAAATCAAAACCTCATAAATTCTTTACAAAATATGAAGTAGTAATAGATGATAAAACAAATTCCAAATTTTGCCTTCTCGGATGAAGACGTACGTTATTAAAAATTGGATGGCTCTTGTTGCCTTTGCTTTTTTCACACTGCGAGAAACCTATATGCATTAATGCAGATTCCTCATTATTTAATTTCTTTAAATATAATTCAAGGCTCTAATACTGGGTGGCAACAATTTAAAAAGTGATTCGCTTTTTATAGTGAATCGAGGCAAAATGAGAAAGCGAAATTAATAGCCCTTGTGGGCTAATAATATCATTCATGTAAAAGATAATGATTGATTTACGAAGCAGTTTATAATAACCCACTGTGTATACAACAACTCGAAAAACAAACATTTCCACATTGTTGTGTTTTTTAAGGGGTATCAGAAAACCCTATACCGACAATGTTAAATTGGCCATTTTCGATGTACCTTTCCTCAAAATCTGCTGTAGATACAAACTTGAAATTTTTTCTGTAATAAAAGTATACCTATCTGATTATACTGAAATGAGCTTTTGAAACATTTTGAACTTTAGAGTAAATTACAGGATATTTTGTTAGGCATAGTAAACTTCAGCACTTTTCTCACACAAAAAAATTTTAATTTTTTTTTCTAAGTTTATTTCAAAAAGCTCATTTCAGTAAATATTAGGGAGCCTAATAAATAAGCCATAAAAAGTTTAGATACCTGTGAGCAGTAGTTCCTGAGAAAAGGTACATCGAGTATAAAAAAAATCACGTTTGGAGAAAAACGCGTTTTTTATGTAAAATTCCTCATTGATCAAAGCAGCAGTAGATGACAAATTAAAACTAGATTTTTTTACAGTTCTAATTTTCATAGAGATTAAAGAATGGTATTTTTAGAAAGATAAAAGTGTAGAGAATTTGAAAATGCAAAAATCCGAAATCACAATTTTTTGAAGATTTTGGGGTTCCAACTCACCTTAAATTAAGTGCGATGCGTGTTAAATCATTGAGGCGTATAATAATTAATTTCTTATTGAAAGTGTTAAACAATTCTGTCGTATAATACCATTCTGAAATACTCGTAAAACCATTTTTAAAGATATAACCTATGTTTAAGTAAACGAATGTCCTCCGAGCATGTTGATCAATAATTAAGTGTCAGAAACTTCATAATTCTTTGCCAAACCCACACAGTTTTTATAGTCTAATAGCGCCTTATATTGTCTAATATACCTTTCTAAATATAGCACGTTTCTAAAATAAATAGACTAACCTTGAAAACTATATTAAAGTTGCCATTGTCTCGTTTTGGCCTGATTTTACGTTCGAAAAATAAAAATTGATGACCTACCACAGATACCAGATGTTTATTAGCAGATGATGATGAGTACGGTTTCCAGTGTTACATACAGGATTTCAAGAGTATGAATCCCCAAAAGTGCTGTATATTTTTAAGAAAAGTAATTTCTTTCATAATGCACTTATTTTGAGGAAGTGTGGTAAATTTTTATTGACAGCGTTCAAGGGTTTTCAGGAAAACATCGATCTTTTGATGTCTTTGCAATCAGTCCTTACACTGGCCAAGCTACTGCGGTCTAATTATTTTATTTACTCCGAATTCGCTATCTTGAATATTAAAATTGTATATGTTTTCGGCATGCTCAAGCAATCCAAGCCAACTTACCAGTTTTTTTTTTTTTTTTTTCGTTTGTGCTGCTCATCACTATTTGCGTTTTCACTTTTCTGCTCAATCGTTTTTTTTGCGTAAAAGCCGCTAACCTGTTGTTCGATCCGGGAAGCATATTTCACAAGTACACATCTGTGTAGCCACCAAAGGAGTGGCTTCTAGGATGGACCAATGGACATTCAGTAATATTTCTGTCATGTCACATGACCTTTCGCGTGCTTTAAGATTTAAGCAAGATGCTTGAAAATATTTTGCCACGCAATTTTTGTAGAAAATAATTAAAGCATCGCCGATTTCTTCTGAAAATTTTCATTGCGAAGTTAAATCAAATATAAATAATTCTGAGGATTTCACTACCTGATTGAAAAAATTTGATATAAATAAAAACACATATTGGATAGTCCGCAAAAATATCCATGTGAAATATTACTTAATAAGTGGTAAATAAGATGAAGAAAGAAATATGTGATAAACGTCTGAGCCCAAAGACTATCTTTACATAAAACCATGCATATGAGAAAATTATTTACTCCAATTATATATGTAAATTGAAGTCAGCTCTTTTTATTGCAGTCTATATGAAAAAGATATTCTATAATAACAGCCAATGCTAGTCAACTGTACTAATTTGCATTCGTATACATTTAGTGTGTTAAATTTCAAATTTAATAACTGTTCACTCTTAAATGTACTGTTTACAAAAGAAATGCTCATCAAACAGAATGAATTTATCTTATTCACAACGAATATATTCAATTTATTCACATATGAACTTTTAATGTTAATAATGGATATAATCAGATCATATGTGTTCTGAAACTTACACTTTCAAAATCAAAAGAATGCAAGCACTGGAATAAGAAAGCATTGGATTCATTGTAATACTTCCATTCCTTCTCAGCTCAATTAAAAAAACATACACTTAAATTCATAATACTCGAGGCTGATTGTAGCTCGAGTAATTTTCTCGATGTAAAGAGTGATAAAAGGCCGTGAACACCAATCCAAAAATTAATACGTGATAAAAATCGAGAAAGTGAAATGTCAGAGATTAATTAAAATCAGAAAACGAAAGCACTGCGAGATTTTCTACTATTACGCCATATATTTATAACTGTGAAACAAATTCAATTTAAAACGTAATCAACATAAGCTCACATGCACGAAGATTTAGCGTCACAAGAGAAATAGAAGCTCATTGGTCCATTTTAAAAATCCCTCTCTCAGTGGCTACTCTGATGTGCACTTGTGAAATATGCATCCGGAGATCGATAACCGCCTGACTGCATGAGCGTTTTCGTTGTTTACCCCATATGTAACTTTAATATGAAACTGTTTCTCTTAAAACGACGTCCGTAGGACGCCCGAAATTTGCGCAATCATCCCTCTTGTGTAACACTACCAATATGCAGAGGGTTTTGATACGATTTTAAAAGGATTTCGATAAAGAATTTAAACAAATCACATGTTTTGGAATAAAATTTTCTGGTCTGGCAAAAGCTTATTATTTGAAATGAGAAATATCGCAAATATCGTCTGCCACTCTTAATTTTATTCTTCTTTCCCAGTATCACAAGAAAACAAGGTGTGGATTGAGGGATGCATTTTTGCATTTACCGAAGAGAAATATTCTTATTCCATAATTTAAAAACTTTGGGAAATGCATGGTATTAAAATTAAAAAGTGCAACATAAGCAACACTATTAATCGGAAAGAGAAAAACCGTCAAATTACTTTGATATGGAAAGAAGCCTCAAAACGAATACCCAAAGAAGATACGTTCTGTTTCGAAGGTTTCTGAAGTTAAACCAACGCTTAGAGTCTTCTAATACATATACAGCAACAATATAGAAAATAACATACTCAGATTTACAACTCAGAAAAAGCTAAAACCATATTCATCAGCTTTTACCGAGCATGGAGCTCAACGCAGAACAGTTGGTAGAACCTGCATATGAAAATTATTTAACAGGAGATAAATTGAAATATATTGTGGCCCTTGATGAAGCATGGATGGTTGCAACAAAGAAAAAAGATGTATGTATTATTGAAAACGATGAGATAAAAGTATGCAAATCTGACTTTATCAATGCAAAGAAACTTTCGGTAAGGGGCTCATGATGGTTACAGCACTGCATCGATATCTTTATTATTTTTTGAATTATAAGATGTAAGGTATACTATAATTTTGTAACAGTTATTTTAATTTCAATGTACTTTCTTATCGTTTCTTGTTTCAACTTACAACTGTCTACCAGAATACGTCTGCACTCCCTTCTTGTTCGTTTTACTTCTTTTGGGTATAAATACAACCGTAGCTTTATCTTCGTTCTAGATTTCTTTGTTCCGGTGAAGAGGAACATGTACTTCTTTGCCCTCGAAATCGCCAGAGTCTTAATTAAAAATCTACAGTAAAATCAAAATTGTTGCTTTGTTAATTTTACCTTTTACTTTGGCGTGTTTCTCTTTTTTCTTACCAAAGAGAACATTTTAAATATATTAACTTAAAACACGAAGCAAAAGTTTATACTTTTCCAGTTGAAGTTTTTTATTCTTAATTCTCTCCCCATCCTCTCTGTAACCATGAGATTGCAGCAGAATTTGTAGCATAATATTTCACTGCAAATGGATACGTGACCCATTTACCAGTTACAACTTTGTCATTAGCATAATTAGGTAACATACGAATTACCAATTCTCGTGCACGTTTTTGAAACTGTCAAAACTTCTAAATATATTTTACGTATTCTAAATTTCCACTCTCAGAGCTTCTTCGGTCTCAAACGAGCAGCTAAAAGAGTAAATTTATCTCACGCTGAAGATTTTTACAAAACTTCACATTTTTACGTTTTAGAGCGGGAAACATTGTACTCGGGGGTGGTGAACAAGAGCTAGGCTTGGTCAAATAACCCTTCTACGCGTCCTTGGCTTCTTAGTATTGACGATGTCCTTGATCAAAAACATAATCAGGACAGCCTTGGATTGGTGCTCAAGCTAATTGCAGCCATTTTGGGCTTCACCATCAATGTTTCTTTTATTTTCGGTTTTAATTACGTGAAACTAGGTATCATGGTACAACCTTGGATATATAACGGCCTTTGTTGACTACCGAGACTGATGCCTTTAAAAAACGCCGTAATTCTGAAAACCCCGAGGGCTAGGATATATTTTTTTCGTATGTAAACTTCGGGATGAGTGTTAAAGGTCGTTCAGCACCTGCATTTATTTGGGTGGGGTCCGAAATTTATTTCACCTACGCCTCATCATTTTGAATTTTTGATCATTTTAACCTGCCTTATGGATAATGCATATTTTTATAAAGAGGTAATTTAACATACATAAATACATTTTTTATAAAGAGGTAAACTACTTTTAATTGGTCGGAAAGCAGATGAAAATGTAGTGTGAAAAATATAGTTTTTAATGACATTTTTCTTTGTCGCACTTATTATCAAATTCATTTTCGCATGCAAGTGTAATCGAAGAAATCATTTGGAATTAGTTTTTGTTCTTTCTATAGGTAACATTTTTGCATGCGAGGTTGATTAAATTGGAATTTACGCCATGAAATAAGTTCTTATAAAGAATTTCCACGCTACCAGAATTGAGAATTTTAGGTCTCTTTTTAGAGCGATACTCTCGCCGGAATACGAACTCTGCATCTTCTGATTATAACCGGAAGTGTTACCATTTGCTTCTTAATGGGATGTAGCGTAGAAGGTGAAAATGTTCTTTAAATAATCAGTTTCTTCCCCAGTTAAAGGTAACAAGTTAAGAATTGATCAAACAGCAGTCGAAAGCGTTTAGAAAAAGACCTGAGCGAAGCCGAATTATCGTCACCGCATTCTAGTGCAGCGCCATTGCAGACATTAACAATCTTTTAAAGCGTAAAACGCGAGAAATTAGTTATAACTTCAGCGAGATTTTTTTCTATCATCTGATTCGTAGAACCATTTACATCACGAGGATAGGCAGAGAAAGCGAAAATTGCTTTAGAAATACCAATCGAAAAAACTCTTTATTCGATAGATAAAAGAGATAAAATCATTTTAGCTCATTTCTGAGCAAACGTATTTAATTTATAAATATTTCCAGTAAAAGTGTTGTCAAATACACCCAGTAATATCTTTAAGCGATAGACACAATAAGCAAATAAAGAAAACATCAAATTAAACCCGAATGGAACACCTCGCATCCTAAGAAACTAACTTGAAAACAGCTTTTACCATCGCCTGGTAAAACTTCATTCCCGAACAGAAGTTTTCGCATAATTTTAATCCTTAATATGTGTGCACTGGGAAAAAAAAAAAAAAAAAAAACAGGGGGGGGGGGGGAGTTCTATATCTCTCGTTCTACTGGGCCGATTGACGAAATTCAAATTACGTTTTTCATATCTAGAAAGCGCGAGTTAGGATATGTATTAGATTTGTAAATAGCATTGTTCTAATATAGGTATTCTGATACAAAATTGGACTTTTCTGAAATAACATACCAATTTTTTTTCCATATTTCCATTCTACGACTCAAATTACGCCAAACTACCAAGCTTTGTAAAAAATTGCACGAGTCGTTTTTTAAAAAATTATTATTCAAAATTTTAGCTCCTCAATGTTAATTGAGTTTGGTATATATTTATTAATTTTTCAATTTTATTAAACTTATTTGATTCTTCCTTTCACATTTCGAAATTCTGGTTCATTCCAAATAAAATTAACCCAATTTTTATGGTATATTTTTTTTTTAATTTGTACTTTTAAGTAGTTTTTTATAAATGTTTCAAAAAAAGTTTGAATTATAATCCATAAAATTTTTGCCATCATTTTAAAGCAGACGTATTTCTAGGCATACCTTCAAAAAATTAACAGTTTTTTATTCAAAATTTCCTAAGATATACGTGAAGTTATATATTGGCGCGTTTTGAAATTTGGAATATTTGCTGAAAGCTATAAAACATCAAATGTGGTTTAGACACTTTTCTAAAATTATTTGAAACCAGAAACGATGTGACTTTTTCCGCTCATGCGCAATGTAAAAAGCTAGGAACAGGGTGACTTTTTTGCCTGACTTGCGCAATGGAAGGAAAAGAAAAATGAGTTGCCATATATTAAGAAACTCGCCAAGTGAATCATTCTTGGCGCAAACTGAAACAAAAATTTGCCAAGATAAATTTGTGAATTTCTTCGTAAATTTCGCACCAGATTTTACAAAATTTAATATTTAGACATAATTTGAGTCGTAGAATCGAAATATGGGAAAAATGGGTATGTTATTTCAGAAAAAGTCCGATTTTGTGTCAAAATACCTACATTAGAACAATGCTATGTATAAATCTAATATATATTCCATGTCGCGCTTTCGACACATGAAAAATGCATTTTGAATTTTGTTAATCGACCCAGTAGAACGGGAGACATAGAGCTTTCCCCCCTTCTTTTTCGCAGTGTACATTTCCTTCAATTTGCTGAAAATATCTTTCATCAGATTAGAAAGAAGACAGCAAATAACTTCTTGAATGTTCAACGAAAATTTAGAAAAGGCAGGAAATTAAAAAATCAAAATTAATTAACTCATTAATTAAAATTATTTAACAGTTTAAAATCAAAACTAATTAATTCTTCATTAGAATAATATCCGAATTTTTTAATAATTAGGGGATATGTATTTTTGAAAAACAAAATTGTAAACTGAAGAACAACGTAACTGTTATAAGATCTTTCTCTCGCCTTCTTACCATACCTTCGTGGTGTAATGGTCAGCACGCTCGGAGCGTATTCGAGAGGTCCGAGGTTCGAGTTCCTGCAAGGGTGTTGCTTATTTTTCCCGAATCCTGCTTCCAAAATAACATAATGTCTCTACAATGACCCCAGAACTAAAAAAGATGGTGGATGACGATTCTTCACCACCAGGATTTGGCGATTGTGTCCCCTAATCCCCAGTCGCCCTTTAAAAGGGGAGTATGTAAAGTATTTCTCCCACCTTCTCAGCATGCCTTCGTGGTGTAATGGTCAGCACACTCGGCGCGTATTTGAGAGGTCCTAGGTTCGTGTCCCAGCGAGGGCGTTGCTTATTATTCATATCTCCAGCTTCCAAATAACCTAAAGTCTCTACACTGTGATTCCAATACGAAAAGAGTACATGGGGCGAAGAAGTTTTTAATTCCTCACAGGAGTTGGATCATTAAAATTAACCCGATTCGGTGTTAATAATAAGCACTTCGTAAAGTTTGTATAGACTTTCATTTACCAAGTTAAAAAAAAAATTCCGGAATGCCACAGGCTATTTTAGAAATAAAAATACAGGCAATTCTTATGTAAAGTTAAACGTTGACTAACAAAAGTAAAATTCACAAAATACTTAAACACAACTAGCACAAAATAAGGTGGTCATATTCTATTTTGTTCTCATTTGGGTGCTCTACTACCTATCACCAGCAGTTTCATTTTTCTAGAGAGTGACCACCACTTGCACGATGTCTGACCTATGCAGATTAGTCCTTCATTAGGAGCAAACTCTAACTTTCTGGGACTAATTACCCGATTGTTTGGTGTGTCATTGTACAGGTAAACAGCCGCTTGGTAAGGTCAACGGAAAAGGAATATTGCATCCACAATCCTCGCTAATGCGAGATAATGTATCTTTTTAAGCAGTGTTCTCGATTGCGGTACATGTCATTTTCTCACTGTTATTCATGCTAAGGTGATATTTAAAGGACAGTAACATGAGTTAATGTGCAAATAACAAAAAGGGTGTCTATTCAGGTTAATTATATTCCTATCTAGACAGAAGAAAAGAAGAAATTGCGAGTCTATTTCAGCGTGCATTAATTTCACTGTTACTGTTTGCTCTCTGCAAGTATTAACAAAACTTTATTCTGCAATTTTAAGACGAACAGACACAAAGCATTTGCTATAAATTGTTATTAAATATTATATTGTTACGAATTTTGTATTCGGATAGCTAATTTTCGTAGAATTATAATTCAAATTGTTATATTTATCCATGCAACGCAGCGCGAGACATACTATATTGAGAGAAAGCTATGTTGGAAAAGTAAAAATACAGGAGCTTGTGCAATTAAATTTTTTTCGCAGTCTTACTAAAACGTTTAAAATCTTGCAAAATTGTAACACTTTAACGAAAGCGAGAAATTACTATTGGTATAATATATGGTTTCGTGCATACAGGTTCGTAATAGATTGAATGCACAAGTCCAATAAAAAGTTAATAAAATTTATTTTTATCACAAGAATTATAACAAAATGCTGTATATTTCCTCAGATATGTTCGTACAATATCACGCAATATAATCAGTAACTTTATTTTAAACTACTAAAATATTAAGTAGAACGCAATCCAAAGCTCAGAGGAAGCTAATCCGACAGCGAATTCGCTACAATCAACAAACAACAGTTTTCTAAGCAACAACTGAGCTAGCTTTCTAAATCGGCCGCACGAGAGAGTTCTAGCAATTTCTGGAAAGAAAAAAAAAGCTTAGAATTACGGTTCCAGTTAACACTGTAATCAATTACATTTATTCAAATTAAATATCAATTACGGAGATAAACTTTTATTAAGTGTTAAATGCACATGCTCTCGTTATTTCTACTTTTCCGTCGTAGCCTTCTCGTAAAATTCGTCACCGCTGCATTGCACGGGGATATAAAACAATTTTAATTATAATTCTACTAAAAATAGCCAACTAAATACAAAATACGCAACAATATTTAGAAAATGCATCAAAATGAATCACTCCGTAATAGACAAGTCGGACAACGAAGCTGTAATAGACAACAAAGTGCCCAAAGATGGTTTCAAGGTGAGTGCTTCATAAACGCATTATTACGGTCACAAAATGTAAATCTACGATTTTGACACAAGAGTGGCAGAAGAATAAAGTGAATATTGTTCAGAGATGAAGCAAAACCGAACAATCAAAATATCGGTCAAAATCCATTTGAAGATTTTGAAATAGTCCTCAGTTAAATTACTTTTTACTGTCATTCTTTAAAGCTTATTGATTAAATAAAAAGAAAATAGCTGCGGGTCCTAAAAGTGCTTCATAAAAATGTCTCTAAAACTTCTTCAATTCTGGAAGAAAAAAGTTGGTTAGCAGAAGAGCATAGCAATAGTACGATTACTACAAAAGCTATGTAATAAATGTTAACCAATAAATTGAAATCTTGTGTTTTACAACATCGTTCTTGATACGTCTTGATAGCAATAATAGCTCAGAAAGTTTGAAGCATAAAATAACTTTTCAACGGTGTCAAAATATTGCTTGTTACTTTAAGTGAAAATATATTTCTGTACTTTTCAGTTCAAAGGGGCTTTGTCCCTGAAGGACTATTGTTTTCGTTTTGCGATTTTGCGTTGGTTCACTATATAAATGTTCGTTTCACTTTTCAAACTGTTGCCACCCAATGTTACAGTCCTGCATTATTATATTTGAAGAAATTAAATAATGGAAAATCTGCATAAATGTATGTATATTTCTCGCATTGGGATAAAACAACGGTACCTAGAGCCATCGAATTTTGAATGACGTAATCCTCCTGCGAATATGGGCATGTGGAAGACCGAATTTGAAATTTGCAATTTGTTTTAATATCGATTTCATATTATGTAGAAATTTAAAGAATTTTTGATTAAGAAACTCAAGGATTTCAAAGCGAGCCATAGCAACGTTGTACAGAAAAAACATTTTTATCTCCAGCGCTCGAGACTCTGTATAGGAAATTCTAAAGATAGGCTCAATTTAAAACTATTTTGCAATATTGCTCTTGAACTGAATTTTATGGTTTAAGTGAGAAGAACGTGATATTTAATAAATAAAGGTAACAGAGAAAATGTTAAAAAAACGCCCCTTTGGACGTAATATAAAATCTGAAAACTTTCAGGTTTTTATTTTTTTTTATTTATTTTAATTTTATTTACTTTTACTCAATAAAAATCATAAAGCGTTTTAATTAACTTTCTTTACTTAATTTAACAGTACTCTTTTATCTGCCTGAATTGTAAAATCCACGTTTCAGTATTCTGGTACAGTGTCGAGTCGGCTTGAAATGCTACGCTTTCGGCAAGTCACCTGCATATATAAAAAATACAACATTCAACTTTGAAAAGGAAGTGGGAATTTTGAAATAATATAGCTGTTTATATGCGTAGAACAACACTGCATTACATTCGCTGAACTAAATATTAATCTTTTTGGCGAATTTTATATTGTGCAAAGTTATTTTAGTAACTGAAGAATTAATATTTATTTTATCAAACTCAGATTATGTTATTTGATAATGGAAGCGAATAAAACAATAAAGCTGGTATTAATTTTGTTTATTCGCCCTCAGTTTTATTTGACGCTTCGTAATCTCTCATTGTTTTGCATTATTTTGTAACTGACGTAGTCAAACACAGCCGGTTTTTATGCGCAGCCAATATGAATTTCGGGTTTGAGTTTCAGCACAGTAATTTTCAACAGTTATTACTGCAACGTATTTCCCTTGCCTGACAGTAACATAAAATCAAAACGAATTTTATCGTGAATAAGATGGAAGAGTTGCGTTGGTCGTCATTAAGCCTTGGGAAATTTATAGGTGATCTGCGAATTTTCCTAACTCCGTCCCACGGACAAACTCTTCTCTCTTCCGCTTCTACTACTTTCGAGGGGACCTTTAGCTGGACAGTATTTTAAGTGCCTTCGTGACGTTCTTGCTTATGCTCACTTGTCTGACGTAGTTAGACCAAGGCCACTAAATTCCTCTTGGCAAAGAGTGCTAGAATACGTCATGAATGCCTTTCAGGTAACGGTGCGATTTAGCTCAGTTCCACCCCCAATTTTGACAGACAGCACCTCGTGGGATTTGGTGGAAGGGGAGAGAGATGGATCCGAGGGTCTCCCGTTCCTCTCCCCTTCCACCAAACCCCACGAGAGGGCTATCGGCTCGCCGCATATTTAGAGTGCCACCATGCTGCACCGAAACTATACATTTACAAACATCCATGCCTTCTCCGGGATGATTCGAACTCGGGCCATTCGTCGCACCAGTCAGCGACGCTAAACACTATACCAATTGGGCGGCGAAAATCAGCTAAAACTCTACGATTAAAAAATGCCAAACTGTCCTGTCAATCGCATATTTAATTCTCCATCTTCTTTTAATCGTCTTGCAGAAGAAAAGAAAAGGATAAGAAAAGGAGACTGGTGCTGCAAGAATATGTAAATCTTCTCAGTTTTATGAGCAGACTCGTGATTTTGGTACGGAAATCCAGTGCTAAGGCGTAGAATGCGAATGTATCTTTAATGCTAATTTGGGTTTAAAAAAGAATGTCCATAGGCATAGAATGCGAATGTATCTTTAATGCTAATTTGGGTTTAAAAAAGAATGTCCTTGATTTTGCAAAAGAAGGCTTCGTCGATTAAGAGATAGCAACACTAGCGAAATCCTTTCTAGTCACTCAAGGATCTCAAACTGTACGAATAAGAAACGCAAGAT
This sequence comes from Stegodyphus dumicola, assembly GCF_044657685.1. Lineage (NCBI taxonomy): Eukaryota > Metazoa > Arthropoda > Arachnida > Araneae > Eresidae > Stegodyphus > Stegodyphus dumicola. Next base: position 234,496,000 of record NC_140772.1, on the reverse strand, counting down.
TACTGGCGGATGGAGAGATGGCAGTACATATATCAGATAAGGATATATTCTACCAGGAGTTTCCGAACATCGACACCTTTTAAAGGAATGGTTTTCTTCATTGAGCCCCTTACACTGTGCTGTATAATATACAGCCTATAACATAATCAGAAGATAAATAAATAACTTTAGAAAAAACAATTAGGCTAAGAATATGAACATAAAGTTTGAAAACATGGTTCATTATATCATGTTTAATTATTATTCCTTTTAATTTGACAAATATAAACTAGGTTTCAAGAAACATGTCTTCAATTTTAATAAATGTGATAGCAGAGCTTGATGTTACAGAGACATTAGGTTATTTTGGTAGCAGAAGCCGTGGAAAATGAGCAATGCCCTTGCCGGGACTCGAACCTCGGATCTCTCGAATACGCGCCAAGTGTGCTGGCCATTACGCCGCGAAGGCATGCTAAGAAGGCAAGAGAAATACCTTATAATGTACTGATGCAATGTCCTTAATATTTGGCATAAAACCGCTTCATTTAATCAGCTTGTTCAGAAATCCTCAACCTGTCTCTCGTTTTCAGTAGTAAATAATTTATTTGACCCGCTTCTACTATGTAAAATGAGAGAAAAGTCAATAATGTTAGGCCGGCAAAAGCTTTTATTTTGAGACATTCCCAAACTAATAAAATTTGTGTTTGAGCATCCTCCTTCAATGTAATCAATTCTTTTTGCATCATAATATAAAGATCAGATGCATCGCAGTTCAGTGGCTCCACAAGCGCTGCTGGTACATTCAGTACTTGAAACACATCATTAAAATCCTAAGTTTTGCAAATAGCTTGTATGCTTCTGAGGATATAACATTACTTTCAATAACGATACCGTGTTTGACTTGCACAAACTATTAGTTTCAAACTCCTAACAGACTTGGAACGAATAGTCACTTGGTCTCAAGTTAACAACATAACCATTTTATTAAATGAGAACTTACGCACGTCTTGTGCTTATAAAACAACTGCCACTCGTGTCGATAAAACTTAAAATAGCAGTCAAATTCGAATTAAAACATAACCTAGTACTCAAAGAATACGCAATTCAATTAAAAAACTAAGTAGTTGGCTCAGAACTTCTCATCGGGCTAATAATTAAATATCGGCAGCAATTAGGCAAAGCCGAATAATTAGAATTTTATCAGAGCTGCCGAAAACTAGTAACGTGGCCCCGAGAGGCAGAAATACGCTGTATCTTACAAACTGAAACCCTCGATTTAAATAAATACTCTCCAAATGATTTACATTTGGTTATTGTTGTATCCACATTACGTGGAAGAATGGTTGCCAAAGGATAAGTCAGAAAGAGATTGGACTTTTATTTTCCACCTCAATTTTGAGGGAGAGCACTCCGGGGGTCTCCCACCCCTCCCCGCAAACCACACGAGAACACTGTCGGCTCTCCATGTATTTAGAATGCCCCCATGCCGCAAAAAACATTATACATTTACACATATCCATGTCCTGTCCGAGATTCGAACCCGGGTTCTTCGGTACCTCAGTAGGCAACCACTCTGGTCAAATTGGTTCCAGAATCTACAAAGTAACAGGGTTGCCCAGCGGAAACTGAAAACAATAATTGATTATTGTACTAGCAATTACTCTTCTGACGCTGGAAGATAGTAGTCATAAAAGTCTATATAAGCTAGTTCAATATGTCAGCAACAGAGTATGTGATATGTATGTTCAATATTTAATTTTGTATTTATGCTGTGCCAGGTTCTCATACATATTGTATCTGAATTCTGTAATGCATCTGTACATGTTTATAGCTTTTATTTATGGTACCTAATTTATACTAAGGATCACGCGTACCTCAATGGCATGCTTCTTGTAAACTTTAACTATCATGATAACGTATATGTATAGATGTATACATCAATATGAGTAAGAGTATGTATATTTTTATTTGTTTCGGGATATACATGTATGTAAGTGCGTATATATCTGTATACATATGTATATACATATAGTTTCATTGGACTCTTCTTCAAGTGCTTGTATGCACATGCATATCTCTTTTTTGCATTTTATAAATGTCATCTGCTCATCCAGGGGTGCCCAGGGCTGCGGCCTTGCAGCTAGTGGTTGACTCCCGCCGAGTTGGTAACCAATTCTGTATGGATATATCTATACCTGGGTCGGAAGCCAACTCAGCGGCTTACCTTCCCCTAACCACTATACCGTCTGGGCAACTGATTTGCATTTCTGGTGAGGAAACGAAGTGAGAGTAAAAGCTGAAATAATAAATAAGTGGTTAATTAAAACAATAATAGCCCTACAACGAACAATAGCATTAAAATTTCAAAATAACACAGTTTTTCCTATATTTCGATCTAAACAAGGCAGTTTTATCCCTTACATTTCCGGTATACTTATTTTATAATAATTTCTTACTTACTATACGATCTAGCTTCATTGCAATAAGCAATAAACTATCAATTATTGGAGAAGTCAAACAACAAGAATCAGCGTAATATTTGTAAATTTTGCAGGACTAGTTTCGATGGTTTAACTACAGAACCATCTTCCTCAGCTGCTTAAGTGGAAATGAACGAGATAAAATAAGAATGGCTGAATAGAAGTTAAGCTACTGGCGCCATCTGTTAATGAAACAAGAAAACTAAAACATAATTTCCTTAACCTTTTGAGGCCGGGGCTTTGGTAGCAGTAAAAGCTACCAAAAGACGGGAAATCTTGAACCGAATGCTTTCCCCCCGTTAAGAAATCACCTCCTATTTGCAACAAAGATTCTTGTGTAGTTTAATGGATTCTCAGAGGGGTGCATCTATGTCGCAAAAGGGAGATCTTTGAAAGAGATAAGTGGTTGAAAACCCAGGGACGTCAAATTTGACATTTTACCCCACTTTTCAGCCTGTAAAATGGGGAAAAAGACATGGCCAATAAAGTGGACAATCCCGTCCATTCAAACAGGGAATACAACTGCCAATATATTGGCCATCCGTCTATAAAAGGTTAAAGGCTGAAGGTAAAGATAAATTGCAATTAGGGTCGTTAACTAGAAGAGAAAGACTTTTTGAATGTGAAACGCCTTTAGAAAATCTAATTCACCGACGGAAAATGTTTTTAAATGGTTGCAAAAGAAATGGAAAGTGTGATTTTCGGACCAATAGTGCCGAGCAAGAGAGGATTTCTGTGTTTTCGTTTTCCTAACGTATGCCTCATGTCCTTTAACGCGAAAGTTTAGGGTTTTGTTAGTTGAACCAACGTAAATTAAACCACATTGGCAAAGAATCCTATAAATACCCCAGGAATTCATATCCAGAATGGGTTCCTTAAATATTTAACTGAGGATTTTATTGATAGGAGAAACAACGACCCGAAAGTTAAATTTCTGTAAAATACGTGTTAATCGATGGAAAGAAAGGAATGACTACAGAATTCTTATGATCTCCTAAAACCAGAGTGTGCCTATTGATGTGTTGAGATGAGAAATCTTCAGCTGCTTCGTTAAAAATGTTGCGTGAAAAGCCCCTATCAATAGCAACTGCTTTCAAATAATTTAGTTCTGGATCAAGAGCCGGTTTGGAGGAGCAAACCTAAAGTGCACGGAAAACAAAGGAATGAAATGGAGCTATCTTGGATGACATGATTTCAATAAACTCTGTTGAATTCAATAAACTCTGTTTCATTATTTACGGTGCAAGTGTTATTATCTAACAAAGTGGAAAATTTAGAAACTAAATATTTAGCTAACGGGTAAGAGGCAGCGCCTAAATTTGATACAATAGGGTGGAAGGGAGCACCACTCTTATGAATTTTTCATAAATCGTGTAATATAGCACAACAGATAAGGTAAGGGTGTAGAGACATTAGGTATTTTTGGAAGCAGGCAAGATGAAAAATTAGCAACGCATTCGTCGGGAATCGAACCACGGACCTCTGGAATACCAGTCCAGCATGTAGAACCACTGCACCACGAAGGCTCGCCAAGAAGGTGAGAGGAATACCTTATATACTCTCCCTTTTAAAGGGCGAATGGGTTTTTTTAGGGGATCCGATCGCCAAATTAATCCTGGGTGAGGAGAATCCTCATCCAACACCCTTTTAGTTCGGGCGCCACAGTAAAGACATTAAGATTTTTTTTGGAAACAGAAGAGATGAAAATTTAACAACCACCTCCGCCGGGAATCGAACCACGGACCTCTGGATACCGGCCCAGCGTGCCGAACCACTACCCCACGAAGGCACGCTAGGAAAGTGGAAGAAATACCTTATATACTCCTCTTTTTAAAGGGTGACTGGGGATTTTAGGGGATCCAATCGCCAAATCCTGGGTATGGAGAATCCTCATCCAATACCCTTTTAGTTCGGGCGCCACTGTAGAGACATTAGGATTTTTTTGGAGGCCTGAGAGATGAAAAATGAGCAATCGCCTTCGCCGGGAATCGAAGGGATTTTCAAAAGTGGGCCGGAAGGATTTGTAAAGATTTAATTGTCGTTTTTGTTTTTGAGAGATGCAAAGGTGAAGGGTGTTTAGGGGTTAATTTATATGGGCCTTAAGAGTTTCGTGACATTATCGGCATGAATGTTTTAATCTATGGCAATTATGTGGCCACCTTTGTCGGCCTTCTAAACTATCATATCTGGGATATAATGACTTTCGCGCATTGTAACTTTTTCTGAACGCAAGGCTAATTTAAACGTGAGAAAAAAGCTACATTGCGCGAAATTCAAAGTACTGAAGACTTTTTAAATTCACACTCGAATGACGAAAACGGAGGAAGATTTCGAATTCCGAATTTCGAATTTTCTCCAAGATTCTTGGAATTTGAGAATTCGAATGTTCCAAATTAAATTATACAGTTTCTATGCAAATAAATGCTATACTTTGGGCAAAATACTCTAAATAAATATATTCTATATAAATATATTTTATTTAAGTCCAAATTGAATGGGAAAAGGAAAACATATATTTATTTCAACGAAAATATTAAGATAAAACAGACGTTATGTTTCGCGTAATGCAACATCTATGCTTTACAGAAAGGCAGTTTGGGGGATGAGAAAAGCTGCATTTTCTATTAGGGTGAGTACCACAGCAGGTTCAGAATGCTAAACGTTTTGCATCATTTGGAACTTAGCCGCATTAACTTAGAAATAAACAGACAAATTCTGCATATTTTTTTCAAAGATCATGGCAATTTCGGAGTACGAATCCTCCGAAAATGGATTAGTTGATATTCTTTCGACATTTCACAGCGAACGGAGGACAGACCGCCAAACACATTTCTGCCATCTGACGTCGTAGTCGTCGAGTGAATTGACGAGTTGGGTTGAAAACTGAGTGAATTGAGTTCTAATGCAGATTGACAAAGCGTGAAATAATGATGCTGAACACTGTCCTTTTAGAAGACAAAGTATAAGCTTTGTTAATGCATTCGCGTCACAACCGATAATCGCTCAGATACGCTAATTCGAAGCAAGTAGAAAAGTTCCACTTCCATACCACACACCCTTTACACATTGCACAAGATTCGGAATGGTAGCCCCACCCTTCGGATAGCAAAGACAATGATGAAATGCCCCGCACTCGAATAAATACGTGTCTGTTTGTCTAAGCTTGGCGATCCAATAACCGGTAAGATGTGAATTACGGAAATTATTAGCACTCACGCTGATGGGGGCGTGTGAATGCTGGGGGGGTCACAAATTTTGCGTTTTAGGAGCAATATAATCTGTCGGTAAATACATATCAATGCGGGGAGAAAATTTCCATTGTTTCTGCTAACTGAAAAATTGATAATAGTCAATTTGCAGGCACATTCGAGAAACACCTTTTCACGTTAAGCTATAAAAATGAAACTTATTGAAAAGTTTACCTGTGTAAATTAGCACATCCATAATGTCACCTGAAAATATACTGGAATTTAAGGTTATCGTTACTACTTATGCTGTAGAGACATTCGATTAATTGGAAAAGCCGGAGAGATGAAAAATTAGCAAACGGCTTCGCTGGGAATCGAACCGCGGGCCTCTGGAATACTGGCCCAGTGTGCAGAACCACTACACCACGAAGACATGCTGGGAAAGCGGGAGATATACCTTATAATACAAATTTATAAAAAATAAACATCATGATAACTTGCCTGTAACGGCACTGGCAACTCCTAAGGCTAGAAGTGGGGGCCATTTTATTGCACCTAATAGTAAGCGGACACCGTTACATCCTATGAAGGGACAGACCATTTTATATCCATGCCTTCTCCAAGATTCGAACCCGGGTCCTTCGGTATCGCAGACAGCTTTCTTCAAGTGACTTTTATGCAGATGTATATATTTCTTTGTACATTATTGTACCCTTCTTCAAGTGCCTTGTGTGCATATGTATATTTCTTTTTTGCATTTTATAAATGTCGTCTGCTCAGCCGGGGCTGCCCATGGCTGCGGCCTGGTAGCTAGTGGTTGACTCCCGCCGAGTTGGTAACCAATTCTGCATGGATATATCTATACCTGGGTCGAAAGCCAACTCAGCGGTTTACTTCTCCTAACCAGTTTGTGGCCGTGATCGTATAGTGGGTAGCACATTGCGTTTACCTTCTCCTAACCACTAGACGGTCTAGGTGGATACATCATGATAAATAAAGAAATGTTATAGAGCTTTGTCTTTGTACGTCATGGAGGAAGCACCTCACAGCTAGCAAATTTTGATTACACGTTGCCCTTCAGTTAACCTTGGCTTATATGTACACTGCGCAAAAAAAAGGGGGGGCCCACAGTTCTATATATCTCGTTCTACTGGGCCGATTGACGAAATTCAACCTGCGTTTTTCATGTCTCTAAAGCGCAACTTAGGATATATATTAGATTTATATATAGCATTGTTCTAACAGGTATTTTCACACAAAATCGGACTTTTTCTGAAATAACATACCAATTTTTTCCCTTACTTCGATTCTACAACTCAAATTACGCCAAGCTACCAAGTTTTTCAAAAATCATACAAGTAGTTTTTAAAAAATTAGCTCTCAAAATTTTAGCTCCTCAATATTAATTCAATTTGGTATGTATTCATTAATATCTCTTTTTTTATTAAACTTATTTGATTCTTCTTACAGAGTTGGAAATTTACGTTCATTCCAAATAAAATTTGCTTATGCTGAATTTTTTTAAAGAATTTATTTAAAATTTAAGAATTTATTTAAAATTTAAGAATTTATTTAAAATTTATTTAAAATTTTTAAAATTTAAGAATTTATTTTTTAAATTATTATTTTAAGAATTTATTTTTTTAAGAATTCATTTTTTTTAAGAATTATTTTTAAAATTTATATTTTAACATAATTTTTCTAAATTTTTCGAAAAATCTTTGAATTATAACCTATAACATTTTTACAATCATCTTAAAGTATACGTTTTTTTAAGCACACCTGCAAAAAATTAGAGCTTTTTATTCGAAATTTTCGAAGACATACTCGAATTTATATACTAGCGCATTTTCAAATTTGGCATATTTGTTGAAAGCCATAATAACGAAAATGTGGTTTACGCAAATTGTTAAAATTATTTGAAAGTAAGAACGATGGGCTTTTTACCCGTTCGTCTACAATATAAAAAGGTAGGAAAGAGGTGCCTTTTTTCCGATCCGGCATAATGGAAGGGTAAGGAAAATAGGCTGCCATATATAAGGAAGTTCGCCAAGTGAATTATTCTTGGCGCAAACAGAGAATAATTCAAAAATATTGCGCCAAGATATATTTTTGAATCAAAATATGGAAAAAATTGGTATGTTATTTCAGAAAAAGTCAGATTTTGTATCAAAATACCTATGTTAGAAGAATGCTATATATAAATCTAATATATATTCTAAGTCGCGCTTTCGAGACATGAAATACGCAATTTGAATTTTGTCAATCGGCCCAGTAGAACGGGAGATATACAACCTTGTACGATTACTTCCTTGTACGAAGTAAAAAGGAAGTATTGTAATCGCGAAAAGCTTCAGGCAGCATATTTCAACGAAAATATCCACTTTGACCGCTTTCGAATGCAATTTAACGATGTTTTTGCGTAATATCTATACGTAAGGACAGAATAAAAGACTCTTTTCCTCCAAAAAAACTAAAAAACTGCTTTAAAATGAATTCTGAAGAGAATTTTTCGTGGCGTCTGTACGAACGTTTGTACGTACGTGCGTGCGTACGTACGTATCTCGCATAACTCAAAAATGAGTAGCCTCAGAACGTTGAAATTTTGTATATAAGACTACTAACATGTAGATGTGCACCTCGTATTTTGGTTTCAATCGGCTGCGCCAAACGTATATAAATATATTTATAAATATATCCACTCTGTTACCCGGCTCACTGATCTCAGTTTCTTTACTCTTATATGTTTGTAAATTACACATTTTTTGTTTTAAAAATTATTGAATTATGTTGTTTTTCTTTTCCAGTTAAAGTTTTTATGCCTTTCGTAATTCTGGAAGATATATTTGTACAATTATCAACAATTTAAAAGCTGTTTAAGTTCGGTTAAGTTTTAAATAACATGGCGGACATATTTGTTTACATTTGAAACAGAATTGTAGATTTGATGCCAATCTAGAGACACCAAGCTTCGCAACACAAAAATAACGCCTTCATTTATTATTGCGAATTAAATCATGCTTAATCCTTTCTGGAATTTTTTCGAGGAAATAAGTATTTAAGATTTACTTCGTAATTTTTAACACAGATATTTTGAGTTTTTATGTATTTTTGCCTTGTCGCGAAGTGAAAACTGAATTAATTGAATGAGAAATACTCAATGGTCTGAGAAAAACTGTTTCTCTTTCGTTTTGTTTGCTTAATTTCTTTTATACACCATTCTAGCTTTATCATGGTATTTGAATAGAACATGTGACAACGATTAGATAATTCTTTAAATGATATAAATTTTGTGCATTCTGAGTTATAATATGAACGAAATATGTTAAGTAAACTTAGCGCCAGAGTGTCGCTATGGCAAACAAAGTGAATTTTAAAGAATGCATTTACTGTGAAAATTTGGTAAATATAACGCTGATTTTTGTTGTTTGACTTCTGAATTAGTATTTATTCGGCGTGTTATTGTGTCTCAATCTAATAAGTTAAATGAAATGCAAGAAAAATGCGTATAATTTAATATTCCGTACAAGGAAGTCATGTGGTGTACACATCAGATTTTCTTTTAATGAAAATGTTCTGCAGAGTAAAATTCTGCGCAATTTTTAATTTAACGTTTGGTGTTCCCTTCAGGCATTTTTCCGGTACATTTAAAAGCCGGACGAAGGCTGGCACACCAGAGAACAGGGGCTCCGTTGCCTTGCAGTCTAGCAGACTGCCTTACACGGAATACGAACGAACGGGCCACGGACGAAGGCTGGCAGTGTAGCTGCTAGTATTTAATAAACAGACTCATACATGCTCCCACTTCCCAAAACAACATATTTTTATTCTCGCCGCGCCCTACGCTTTGCGGAACGGCAACACACTGGTGTTGCCGTTCCGCAAAGCGTAGGATATGTAATTTTTCTTTTTTTAAACAAACTAAGTGATTTAAAGGCAAAAAACGCAGTTGTTAATAACTAGCTTAGCCCCTCAAATTTACACTAAATGGACTCATTAAAACCATTAGACATTTTGTTTTTTGCAAAATGACTATTTTAGGCGCAGGCGGGTCGTAAAAGCATTTCCCGCAAGAAGAAGGAATTACAATCGGTGTATACCGAATAAATACACTTACTTTAACATAATAATGCTAGTACTCTAAGCGATTCAGCTTAATGCAAACAGGAACTTGTATCTCCTCGAAAAAGTTACCTTTCATTCCGTTTGCATATTCATCCTCAAAGCCAGTGGTCTCAAAATCAACTTGCATGCAGGCCGAATGCGTTATCTGGAAATAGCTGAAGAGCCAAAATTATTTTTTTCCTAAAATATAAAAAAAAATTACTAAAATTAAAAAAAAATTAAAATAAATGCTTAATTTCGTTATCTAAATATTTATTAAACATATATAAAAAATAATAAAATCGTAAAGCCCCCAGTTAAAAATTTATATTCATTGCTTATCTGAAATCTAAAGTTTCGTACTTGTTAAAGACATTTCTGTTGGTTGTATAAGTATTATTCAAAGATATTATTTAACTATTCTTAACAGATAAATATCAAATTCTTAGACTGACATTTCTGTCAAATAACTCCAACATTTTCCTTAATCGTTAAATAACTTACTCTAGTTCAAACTAAATATGAACAAATTCTGAAAATTTTCTACCTAGGACAAAATTTGTGAATAAATAATAACGCAACTTTCTCTTCTTAGTCCACAAAGATTTAATTTCGTTTTGGCATTTTGCGTCGATTCACTATAAACGACGAGTCACTTTTTAAATTGTTACCACCAAATGTTAGAGCCCTGTATTATATTTAAAGAAAATAAATTATGTTGAATCTCCATAAATGAATGCATGTTTCTAGCATTGTGATTAAACAACGGTACCTAGTGTTATCAAAATCTGAATAACGTACGTCTCCACCCGAATATGGGCATCGATTCACTATAAACGACGAGTCACTTTTAAAATTGTTACCACCAAATATTAGAGTCCTGTATTATATTTAAAGAAAATAAATGATGTTGAATCTTCATAAATGAATGCATTTTTCTAGCATTGTGATTAAACAACGGTACCTAGTGCCATCAAAATCTGAATAACGTACGTCTACACCCAAATATGGGCATCTGGAAACCCAAATTTAGAATTTGGTTAATTATCAAGTTCATATTTTGTAAAGCATTTATGAGTTTTTGATTAAGAAACTCAAGATTCTTAACTTAGCAATGGCAAAACTGTACCGGATTTCTTTCTTTCTTTTTTTTTTTTTTTTCTTAATATCCAGCGAAAACTGGTCCTCCCTTTACAATTTTGACTTCGAAAAATTCGGAAATTCGAAAAAAACGCCTTTGTTTAGAAATGTTTTATTAAATTAAGAAAATCGTCCAATTAAATGGTAATCTCGATCCAAAATAGCAGTGTTCAATGCGTTTTCAGAATTTCATCGATTTTAAAATCTAAATTTCGGTTTCAAATGATTATTAAGCGCACCAGCCATTGTGTTACTTCTTTATTTCTGGTAGACATTCACCTGAAATATTTATGTAAATCCTCGACTGGAATGTTTCATAAAAGTGTTAGTATTTGAGATCGGAAAAATCTTCAACACTTAGTCTCCTCACGAATTTTGCCCTTTTTACTTTCGATAAAATCACTGCCTTCTTGTGATCACCCTATTCTATACAAGTGCAACAATCGAAACATTAAACTTTAATGTAAATATGGTCCAAACTGATTTTTCAAAACAATCGAATAAATAAAACTGTTCTCCTGAAGCATAAACAATGTTCATGTTAAATTCATAAAAATTAGGTATTTTTTTTAAAACCACTAAAACTGAATTTGTTATTAGTTCAAAGGGATTTGTTCCTGAGGGACTATTGTTTTCGTTCTGCGATTTTACGTAGATTCACTACAAACGACGAATCACTTTTCAAACTGTTGCCACAAAGCGTTATCGCCCTGTGTTATATTTAAAGAAATTAAATAAAAAATCTTCATAAATATATGTACATTTCTCGCATTGTGATAAAACAACGGTACATAGAACCATCGAGTTTTGAATGACGTCATCCTCCTACGAATATGGGCATGTGGAAGACCAAATTTGAAATTTTGAATTTGTTTTATTAACAATTTCCTATTTTGTAAAACTTTAACGAATTTTTATTAACAAACTCAAAAATTTCAAAGCGAGCCATGGCAACGTTGTACAGAAAAAGCACTTTTATCTCCAACGCGTGTGTCTCTATATCGGAAATTCTAAAGATACGCTCTTTTAACTCTTTCCCCCTTGGGACGGGATTGCAACTTCGGACATCAAAAGCTAAACACTGACAGTAAACAAAGGAAAGGAAGGAACAAAGGAAACAAGGAAGCTACTTTTAGTAGCTTCAAAAGAATGATTGATGTGTGATTTAACAACACCTGAAAGCAATGAGTAATGCAGTAACGTGATGGGGGAAAGCACTGGCTAGGAAATTATTCAGGCGTTTCGGGCGTCCAGCCGATGTCTGAATGCTCGGGCGCTTTGGGCGACTTCGATGCGAAAGAGTTAAATATTTTGGGATATTGCTGTTGAATTGAATTTTGGGGTTTAAGTGTGAAGAACAGGATATTTAATAAATAAAGGTAACACCCAAAAAGTTAAAAAAAGGCCCTTTGGACGTAATGTAAAATCTGAAAAACTTTCAGATATTTATATGTGTTTTTTCCTTTATTAGGTGTTTCTTCGAAGCATTGATAAAAATACACGAGTTACCATGTAAATAATTATAAATTCTTTGTTTCTTACTACAGCTTGATACTTGATGGTGTTACCATTCTGATAATGTTTGTGGTCTATTATCTTTATCCCCGATTGTAGATGCATATCAGTCAATCGAGCTTTTTTCTCATTATTTTCGTCGGGAAAGAAGGCCATCTCCTCACATATAAGACATCATTCCCAAACAAAGTGATTATTTTTGGTTAAAACGTTTCGTAACTGAGCTTAGTGATTTGACTTCAGATTTTGTATTATGCCCAAAGGGGCTTCTTTTTAACGTTTTTTGTGTTACGTTTATTTTATTAAATATTATATTCTTCGCATTTAAAACATAAAATTCATTTCAACAGCAATATCACAAAATAATTTAAAAAGAGCATATCAATATAATGTTCTTCTTTCTTACAGTGTTGCCATTACTGGCTTTAAAATCTGAGTTTGTTAATCAAAAATTCGTTAAAGTTTTACAAAATAAGAAATAGATAATAAAAGCAATGTCCATATTCGGGAGGAGGATTACGTTATTCAAAAATTGGATGGCTTTAGATACCGTTGCTTTATCACAACGCGATAAACATACATACATTTATGCAGATTTTTCATTATTTAATTTCTTTAAATCTAACACAGAGCGATAATATTTGGTGGCAAAAATTTGAAAAGTGAAACGCCTTTTTATGGTATACAACGCAAAATGTCAAAATGAAATTAACGGCCCTTCTTGGCAAACTGCCCCTTTGGGCTACAAAGTAGGACAGTTTTAAATATTCAAATGATCTTAGAGCTTTTTCCAGGGTTTACTTGTTTTTCGTATTTAAGGTTTCGACGAAACTTGCAAAAAGAAATTGATAGCCCTCCGGGATAAGGCTCTTTTGTCTAATAAAATCGGTATCTCTATATTTTTGGATAAAATTTATATCATACTGTAAATTAATTGCTTAATTTGTAAATTTCTTTATGATTTATTTGCGTTCGTTTTTAACTGAAATGATTTAAATTCGGATTTAAAATAACTAAAATCTTGAATTCCTTACAAATACAGAAATGAAATGCATTCGAAGACCGTCTGTTTGGAACCACTGTTCTATGTTTAAGTAACAACACGGTAATCATAAAAAATTTTCCTGATATGTGAACCTCTAGTGGCCTATCCAAACGAAATGAAATTTAAGATATTTTTATTTGAAGTTATGCGCTCGAGATTGCGATGACAGACGAACAGAGTAGACAGACGTCTTTTTGTGCACCCGCTAAGTCTTTCTTCACCGACGGGAGAAAAACCAAGCTTGGCTGTGAAGGAAAGGTATATAGAAAGGAGGGCAATTTCGTATTTCAAGGAGAGAAAAAAGGAACTTCGTACTCTTTATACGGGTTCGAAAAGCTATGAAGAAAAGATGGGACAGAATAAAAGTAAAATAAATGACCCAAAAGTAATAGTGCTCTCACGGTTACGGTTCCAGTGAAAATTCTTCGGAATTTTCGAACGACGATATCCACTTGTTTCCTGCGAAAGTTGATCAGGGCTTTGAAAAAGCACAAATGGCACTGAATCGATACACGTATTACGAAAACAGCGGGTGCACAAAATTTGCAAAGTTGAGAGCCACAAGGAGAACGCACGGTCTCCACAAAGACCACAGAAACCATACAAGAGATGAAAAAGGGGGGGTTATTGAAATTACAAGTTTTTAACTTGTCCAGGTTCACAGACGATAAAGCATTGCACGTTGACAGTAATGACGAACGTAACATTGCAGGAGGAATCTGTATAACTTCACGTTTTATTGCATCTTTCAATTCTGACAAATCTCGTGGATGTGGCGTGTATACTTTAGATTTCAGATAACCGCAGAACCAGAAATCCTTCGGAGCGTGGTCGGGGATCGAGGTGGCCAAGAAACTGCGAAGTTGTAGGAAAGGATTCTTATCTCGAAACGTTGTACACGTTAAAAACTTGTAATTCCATTAAACATTTTTAACGTAGAATGACGTTTTTCCATAATAGTTTGATGAGAAAGGAAAAATCAAGACTCTATTTGAGGTGTGCGCGAATACTTATTTATATCTACGAAACTACAGATCTTATAATCAATCTACTTGCATCTTTAGATAGATGAAAGTGCATATTAGGAAACTTAAAAAAATTTAAAAAGACGTAAGATTTCGATGCCTATGTCAAACGAAACACAGCAGACAATTATGTGTCTTATTTCTCATATCATCGACCGATTTTACGTAGGGTCATTTTGAATGCATAAGTGAAATAGATAAAAAATAAAATAAAATATAGGTGTGAGTAATCTCTTTTGTTTGCTCTACAACAACCTCACACTTCCATTATACTTTATCCTATGCATTAAACAGCAAGAGTGACTACCGTAAACATTTTCCTCTGTCCTTTCTTATGTTGTCATTGGTCCTCCGCAATTCGCAAATGCTTTACTCCGGCAATTCTCGTTGCGCGGTGTCTTTCCACACTTCCTTAAGGTATTTCAATGCGCTGATCAGTTTGCCCAAGAAAAACTGGGCGTCGCCAATTCAGAATTTCGAAATGTTTCCAGTGTAATCGTAACCGTTTCAGCTGTATTGTTTGGAATTATCACACTTTCGAGCGCAAAACCTTCAAACAATAATATCTGAAAATTTCGATTGTTTGAGGAGACAGAGCACTAAGCGTTCATCGGTTATGTATAAGGAAAGCTATCATTCGCGTCTACAACAAGTATCAAAGAAGATGAGAAGGAAAAAGGGGTATCCAAGCTTCATCTATAAATATTTCCCCCGCCCTCTTAGTATGCCTTCGTGGTGTAATGGTCAGTACGCTCGGCGCGTATTCGAGAGGTCCGAGGTTCGAATCCCGGCAAGGGCATTGCTCATTTTTCGTATCTTCTGCTTCGAAGTAACCTAATGTCTCTACACATCAAGACATACAAAAATCTATGAGAGGTTGGAGTATTTCTCTATATAAAGTAAAAACAATACGTGAAAACATTTTAGACTCGAAAAGTCACTGCGTTTTTAATTCATGCCAAAATCAAGCAAGAAGCAAAAGATAATGTAACATATATTCTCTGAAAAAACAACAACAGTGTTGTGAACAATAAATGTTACTTATTTAATGCACGGGTTCAATCGTTTTTCTGCATTCATCACTTTTTCTCCTCCCTTGTTAAGTGACACATTTAGGTTCGGACAAACTTAGATATTTTCCGATCCAAGTTTTAATATTGCAAATATATAAACGTTTTAGCTCTTTTAGACATTTTAATTTTTCTCTCAAATGGTCAACTTATCAAGTACACTCTCATTTTCGTTAAGAGATATAACTAATAATAAAACAAAATCTGAAAGCTTTAAGATTTTATATTACGCATTAAGAGACGCTTTTTTTTTTTTTTTTTTTTTTTTTTTTTTTTTTTTTTTTTGACGTTTTATGTGTTGCCTTTATTTATTAAATAGGTTTTTCTCACTTAAACTACAAAATTAAAATTTAGCAGTTATAAAATATTTAAAAGACCATATCTTTAAAATTTCCGATACAAAGTCTCGCACGCTGGAGATTAAAATGTTTTTTTTTTTTTTCGTCTTCTGTACAGTGTTGTCATTGTTCGCATTGAAATAGTTGAGCTTCTTAATCAAAAACTTATTAATGTTTTACCAAGTATGAAATAGACGGTAAAAACAAATTCCAAATTCGGGCTTCTAGATTCGTATAGAGACGTACATTATTCAAAATTGGAGGGCTCTATGTACCGTTGTTTTATCACAGTGCGAGAAACATACATTTATGCAGATTCTTCATTATTTAATTTCTTTAAATATAATACAGGGCTTTAATATTTGGTGGCAACAATTTAAAAAGCGATTTTTCCGTTTATAGTCAAACGGAATTAAAAGCCCTTCTGATGTAAAGCTCTTTGGGCTAATAACTTGACTATTTTTTTTTTTTTTTTTTACTTTAAACAAGAAAAGAGATGAAGTTCAACTAAAGGTGCAGTGCCTAATGTGGGTCACGAGCAAATAACATTATGGGTCAGACCCCATCTTTGGCAAACAATGGTTTCTTCACGGAAAACTGAATCGGTATTAATAAGCTTTTGTTTAATTACTTAGGGTTTTCACTCTGGTGGAAATTTTGTCATCGATTTTCAAGGTACTTCCTGATAAGCTATCGAATTAAAATTTTTTAAACTCGATACTTTTAAATATGCACTCGATACGAATTTAAACATACACTTTTGATCGATGACAGTGCACGATTTTTCGCGTATACCTTTGTTTAATGAACAAACAAAACATATCAGAATTTTATTTTTTGCAACGTCGAATACAGCGTAAAAAATAGCTTTGCAATCAACTTTGCCAATTGTAATTTAATTTCTGAATTTTGGAAATTTTGGAAATTGGTTACGTTATTTGACGCTTGTGATTTTAAAATGTCGACGGCTAACCATGTATCGGAAATATAGTTTTGTAATTTTCATTTTAGATTACAAAACAAACTATTCACCGTCTTTTGAAACAAGAACGGCAAATTCATATTAATTTAACGATTTTCTACATTGAAAATATATATATATGCCGTCTCGTCGCAACGAACTGAATTGGCAATATTCAGTTCTTTATTCGAGCTTCAAGTAAAATACTCATTGCAGTATTGTTATTACATCCCATTTCCTGAGCTGAATATTCAGAACGATTTCTTCAATCTCTGAATGATTCATTTTTTTATTTATTTGAATTGTTTTTAATGTATTGCTTTTGTTTTAATAATGACTAAAATATTATCGTTGATAACGCATAATTGGGTCTAAAAACAGAAAAAGAAATACAATTTAAAAAGTTTTTTATATAACAAGCTCTTATTAAAAATGGATGGGATAGTTAGAAAAATAACTTACCATACAAATTAATACAATAATAAATTAAATAATTCTATTTAGAGAGTTTCTTTACAGTTTTTTTATCGCGAATAATAAAAGCTTAGGGGATTAATTAATATTAAGGAAAAAAATGAACAATAAATTATTGTTAATTTATCTCAAGCATGCAGGTTTTAAGTAAGAAATATCTAATAAAATGACTGGATATTGTCAAGAATTTTCATTCAGTTCATTCACAAAATTGACATTATTTTAAAGTTTTATACAGATCACGAATTCGCAGGCTTTCGTAGTGTAACTCAGAGCACGCTCGACGAGTATTCGGGGCTCGAATCTCGCGAGAGCACTGCACATTTTTCACGTTCTCTTTCGAAAAAAACCAAATAATTATACAGCTCATTTTGCAAAGATATTAGATATTTTTGAAGCAGGCGAGATGAAAAACGAGCAATGTTCTGGCCGGAACTCGAACCACGCACCTCTCGAATACGCGCCGAGATTGATAACCACTACTTCACGAAAGCATGCTAAAAGGCAGGAGAAATATCTTATATACTTCCCCTTTTAAAGGCCGACTGTTGATTAGGGGACCCAGTCACCAAATTCTGGTAGTGCAAATTCACCACCCACCGCCTTTTTTAGTTCGGGCCAGTGTAGAGACATTAGAATTTTTGAAAGCAGAAGAAGTGAGAAATATGCAGTGAATCGCCGAGACTCGAATCACGAACCTATCGAGTACGCGCCGAGGGTGCTGACCACTACACCACAAAGGCATGCTAAGAAGGCGGGAGAAATACTTTATATACTCCCACTTTTAAAAGGTGACTGGAGATTAGGGATCCAATCGCCAAATTATAGTGGTGGAGAATCATCATCCACCGCCATTTTCTAGTTCGGGAGGCACTGTAGAGACATTATAATTTTTTGAAAGCAGGAGACGTGAAAAAATGAGCAATGCCCTCGCCAGAACTCGAACCACGGACTTCTCGAATACGCGCCGAGCGTGCTGACCACTACACTGAGGATTTGTTATTAAACTTGTATTTTATTTATTGCTATATACTCGTTGTTGCACCTGTTCATGGATGCTTATTTATTGGATGTTATTGATAGACGTTAGGCGACTTGACAAAGATCCGGGCCTAGTCTTGCCAGAACATCATTCATTTGGCATATTTGAGTTAAATGCTTATGTTGTATCATAAATTTGTGCAATGCTTGCAAGTTTGTAGTGGGCATTTTTATATGGTAGTCATTCGTAAGTGCGCATTGAGTTAGATAATGCTTCGGGAAGCCAGTTGCCCCACATGTGCAAGTGACCGTATCCATGATAGCATATTCATTAAAGTAGACCGGGAATGGCCCATGGCCCGAAACATATCCTACCAGTTCAGCTTGTATATAAGAAGACATTCCGGATTTACTTTGGGGATGTGATGGTAGGTTCTCCTGCCCTTTTCACACGTGTCCCATTCTAGCTGCCATTTGTATTTGGATATTTGTTGGAGGTTCCGAACTAGATGGAAGATGGACCATTTGATGGACATCGGGATTGCCTCATTACCTTCTGCTTTCTCCTTTGCTAATCTGTCCGCTATCTCATTCCCATCGTGCCCTTTGACCCACTCGAGTTGTATGTTTGAGGATCTTAGGTCTCGTAATTTCTTTTAGATTTGCATTATGATGGGAGATGGATGTTTGGGATTCTTTAAAGCATAAAGGACTGACAGACTGAGCGCCGCCTAAGATAACCACTGACCTGACTTTGTTGTAAAAGTCTTAGTGTTAATAGTCATACTGGCAGAAGGGAATATTTCATCCGTGTAAAAATATAAATATAAATATTACATGGGCATACAAGGCCAGTGTATAAGCATAGATATGTTGATTACAAACATTGTCTTCTACAAGTTACATATGATAGTTACATAAAATCATGACAGCTACATTTAAACATTACTGACAGACTGTCGGTCTTGATGGTGAGGTCCGCGGTTCGATTCTCGGCGAAGGCGTTTCATTATTTTCATCTTTCTTGCTTCCAAAATACCTAATGTCTCCACAGTGACGCCCGAACTAAAAGGGTTTTGGATGATAATTCTCGTCACCCAATATTTGGCGATTGCATCCTCTAAAAACCGCAGTCGCCCTTTAAAATGGGTAGTATATACGGTATTCCTCCCGCCTTCTTAGCGAGCCTTCGTGGTCTAGTGGTCTGCACGCTCAGCGAGTAATTGAGAGGTTCGATTCCAGGCGAAGGCGTTGCATATTTTTTATCTTTCCTCCTTCTAAAATACCTAATTCTCTACAAGCCAATGGGACGGTAGAGGAGAAGAGCTATTTCAAAACGGCATCTTGTAGCGTTGAAGGTACAGCTAATTTTTCATTTTCTTTGCTTCTAATAGCTTCTACATCAGCACTCTAATTAAAAATGCGGTAGAGAATAAACTCATCACTAGTTGTATTTGATTGATTGGATCGCTTGCTTCTCTCCATGTTCCCTTTAGAGGAGGGGTATTATAAAGAACTAATGCATCCCTCCAAGCAAGCCATTGTGGCAAATAAAATTAGGTCCAACCAGCACTGAAAGATTCATGGTTCGAGCTTCGGCAAGGTCACATTCCATTTTTTATATTTTCCGATTTCCAAAGAACATTTATGAACGGCAACTGTTTAGTAAAGAAATTTACAACTGAAATATTTCTGTAGATAATAGTTATTACTTCCTTGTACGAAGTAAAAGGGAAGTATAACCGCATAAAATTTAGGGTATCATATTTCAACGAAAATATCCATTTTGACCGCTATCGTATGCAATTTAATGATGTTTTTGCGTGGCATCTGTACTTAAATGCAGAATAAAGAACTCTTTTTCGCACAAAAAATTATAAAACTGATTTAAAATGAATATTAAAGATATTTTTTTCGTGGCGTCAGTGCGTACGAACGTATGTATGTATCTCGCATAACTCAAAAGTGAGTAGTCTCAGAACGTTGAAAGTTTGTATATAGAACTATTATAACATGTAGATGTCAACCTCTAATTTTGGTTGCAATCGGCCGCACCAAACGTATATAAATATGCGTGTATATATACATCCACTCCGTTAGTCGGCTCAGTGAGCTCAGTTTCTTTATTCTTATACATTTGTAAATTGTGCATTTTTTGCTTTAAAATGATTGAATTATATTGTTCTTATCTTTCGGTTAAGATTTTTATGCATTTAGTTAACTTGCATGCAATAATTCCGGAATTATCAACAATTTAAAAGTTTTTTAAGTGCGGCTAGGCCTAATTTTTGTTTACGATAGCAGCCATATTTGTTTACATTTGAGACCTACCAGAATAGCGAATATGTTGCCAATCTAGAGAATAAAGTAAAAAATTTTTTTTTAATTGTTTTAACTGTACTTGGTGTTTTATGTTTTTCTACATCTTTCAATTTTTAATGAAACTATTTTGAATTTTTATGTATTTTTACCTTGTCTCGAATTGAGAACTGAATTAATTAGTAGCGCATCACGCGCATTAGGTAACGACGCTGAATCGTCTATGAAAAACTGTTTCATTTTATTTGGTTAATTTCTTTTATACATCGTTTTATATTTTTTTCTAGTATTTGAATAGAACTTGCGGTAATTCTTTAGGTGATATAATTTTTGTGCA
Organism: Stegodyphus dumicola; assembly: GCF_044657685.1. Taxonomy (NCBI): domain Eukaryota; kingdom Metazoa; phylum Arthropoda; class Arachnida; order Araneae; family Eresidae; genus Stegodyphus; species Stegodyphus dumicola. Next base: position 234,475,044 of record NC_140772.1, on the reverse strand, counting down.
CTCCGACTAATAAAATGAATGAAATTAACGCTGTTAAGTGAACTTAGCGAAGTATCGCTATGGTAAGTAAATATAGATAACTTTAAAGATTGCTTTTATTCTATTGTGGTTTATGCTCTGTAGAGACATTAGGTTAATTGGGAAGCAGGCAGGGTGAAAAAGGAGCAAACGCCTTCGCCGGGAATCGAACCTCGGACCTTTGAAATACCGGATCAATGTGCTGACCCCTACACCATGAAGGCACGCTAGGAAGGCGGGATAAATACCTTATATACTCCCCCTTTTAAACGGCGACTGGGATTTTTAAGGGACCCTATCGCCAAGTCCTCGGTGAAGGAAATCATCATCCAACACCCTTTTAGTTCAGGCGTCACTGTAGAGACATTAGGATTTTTGGAAGAAAGCAAGAGGAAAAATTAGCAACGCCTTCGCCGGGAATCGAACCACGAACCTCTTGAATACCATAACTTCCCACCTATGTCGATTTCATCATCAGACGCAGTCTGGAGGGTAATGCAGGATGGCGTCCAAAAGAGTTTATCTTGAAATAGTCGCTTGCTGGGCGGCCTCGAATTTCATGGCTTATATTAAAGTGCCTTTTAAATCTCTAACATCTTCCCTTCGTAGAGCTGTCTGTATTTCTGGATCCAGGATGCCGTCGATAAAGTATTGCAGGACAGGCTTTCCCTTGTTTTTGTTGGACACTCCGAAATGAGACAGCCTTTCAACATCCGTGGCGAGCTCATGGAGTGTTTCTGTTGACTTCTGTTGACGGGATTTTAATTGAAGACTGCTGAAGTCTTTTAAAAACTTCTCTCCAAAAGCCCAGCTCCAACGAGGCGGACAGAGCTGCGAAATCTATTCTCTGGTTTTCTGAAAGAGTTTAATGAATATCCGCAGCGTCTGCTCTCTGAGAAGTGGCGACATGACAGGCCTTAGCTTGGGGATCCCATCCATTCGCTTCTGCCAATATAGAAAATTGTAATTTATATACTTGACAGGAATTTTTCCCATCATAAGTGGATAGCAAAAGAGTGCAATTACGAGATGCCTATTTATTAAACGCGCGTAGTTTTACTTTTTCGGCGTAGCTTTCTCTTAAAACTTGTCACGCGCTGCATTGCACGAGGAAATGAAATAATTTTAATTACAATTCTATTAAAAATAGCAAACTAAATACAAAATCCGTAGCAATATGTAACTATCCAAGTCAGTATCAAATGTAGAATTAAAGCGGGATCAATTACCTTATTTATTACACGACGCGCATTCTTTAGTCCTTGTATGCATCGACGATTTTAATTGCAGTAGCATTAGAATGGAAAATATGCTTGATGAGCGTAGTCTTGCCATGATTTAAAGATGTATAGCTTCAGAATTATTATAATTAAACAAGCATCTCTTTTTTGGTGGGGGCGAGGGAAAATGGTAATAACTAATACGCCGAGAAAGAATTTTAAATTATTCTGTACATGCGATTAAAGAGGATTAAGATTAATAAAATTCAACGCCATATCCATATCGTTAAGTACGATTTCCATGTCTGTTTCGCAAAATCAAGGATATACTATGACAAATAATACTATTCTCATTCTGGCAGGGAAACTATGTAATGCAAATTGCTAAAAACAATTAATCAAACAGAGCAGAACTTTCCCGAAGGCTGTTTACAGTTGCATATCGAAAAGGGCAATTTTCAGTCAAGAAGCCTTGTAAAACCTTTCGATGCATTTCAGTTATTCGTTCCTTTAGCATATATAATTAAATATATTTATATTTTTAAAATACTGTTAAGAGTGCTTTCGACACTCCTGTCCAGATATTCCGATCTTTATCATGAAAATCCACACACTTAGTTTGGAAGTCTAGCAATGGCAAGTTTTAAAAATCTTAATAAAGATAGCAAAACAGTATTCCCATTTGTGGATAATACTGTACGGTTATATTTAAGGAAAGTGTATATTTTATTTATAAAATGACTAAGAGTTTAAGCAAACAAACTGAATTTTCATCCATTAGAAAAGCAAAACCGTTTTTCATTCTTCCTATCAAATTCATATTGCTTTTTTCTGGACTTGGAACCACAAATAAGAATTTTTATGAATCTTACTACGCATATTTCAGCCTAAACATAGCAATTCTGGATTCAGTTTTGGAATTCACATTCTCGAAGATTCGAGATTATTTACCCCAATCGTTCTGGTGCCAAATCTTTAAAATAATACTTCCTCATTTTTTTAATTCTCTGTAAGTTATAATATAAATTATTGTAATATATATTCTATACACAAGGTTATTACATAGGATTTATCGGGATTTGAAGCCGCATAATTTCCAAGCTATGAATCGCACATGTTCTTAATTCAGACAAAACGAAAAAAATTGAATTTTTAAATTCAAGCCCCCAAAATTCCATGATCCACAACAAATATGAGTTAGATTTGGCCACAAATGTCAATTGAAATAAAAATGAATATTTACATTATTCCGCTGCCGAGTTTCCTTGCCATTACGGATTCAACAATTCAGCATACTACGCAATCTGAATTCTTCCTCTTCAATATGGATTTACGTTCTAAGTTATCAACATGCTAAGTCATTAGGCCCACCAGGCGGCCGAGCGGTAAAGCCCCTGAACACCGGTAGTTCGGTGCAAGGGTCCAATCCCGCGTAAGGGCTGGCTACATGGGCGTGTTCTTGGTTTTTCCCATATGTAAAGTATTAATACGAGCCAATTTCCCTTAGAAAGTCCACGGAGGCATCCCTCCCTTTCTTGTAGTGCCTTAGAGCGGAACACGTAAATAATAATAATATTGCTAAACCATCAACTTTGGTAGGTCTCTTTCGTGTTTTCATTACAATGATACTGTGAATATGGATACGGATTTTCATAAGATGGAGGGGTTGATAAAAGCAGGATATTTTGAACTTGGACATCTCACTTGGGGTGGTTGAACATTTCTCCAGGCCTGAGTTGCAGGCAAAAGAGACCTAGGATAGTATGATCTTGGACTAGGATATCGTGGATGATCAAAATACGGACGAGTATTTTGTTTAGGAATGGTAAACCTAAGCACGTAACTGGTGCTTTGGATACTTGAGGTTGTAAATATTTTCCTGGCGAACATAATCCAATTCTGAAAAGAAGTGATATTCTGAACAACTCTTTGCTACAGGTAATCTTTGAGTGAGGGAGTCGATTAAAATTCGATCAGTTCATTTCAACGCAAAACCTAATTTTAACTTTTCGTGGAAATACTCTTTCATAATCTGACTCGAGCTTTTACACTATGTGTATTACTCCTTGTATTCTCTTCTCAGGGAGGATAAAAGCAGTGATAGCACACACACGCTGTTCTCCTAAAAATACTCCTAATTCCGAAATTAAAATTTTTATTTAGGAAAGTCACCTGTGGTGAGAGAACTGACTGAGTATTTTTTACCAGTCACATTCTTCTGGCCATAGTTTCAACACAAAGTGCTACTACACTTACACACACAATACACATTGAACTTTTATTATTATAAATTTTAATATTGTCGGGTAATGTTGCTATACTAATTAAATTTTTTGGTAAAAGTTAACAATTTGGTGCCTCTTATTTCTTGGCGATTCTTTTTTGACGCCAAAATCGGCGCCAGGAAGGCGCAATTTCGAGAGGGCCGCTACACAAAACCAAATTAAGAAGTCAAAGAATTGCACAAACTCTGTATCCATGTACACATCGATCTGTTTTCACTTAAAAAAACATCCTAGAATTGCACAAACTAGGCATTGCGCACTGCCTTAAATTTGTTCATGTACACACCAATCTATTTTCATTTAAATAAAATCAGGAAGCTAAAACAAAGTTAAACCTATCATGATAACCAGAAGTGAGGTTTCATGGCCAAAATTCAAGAAAAATTGTCGCTAATCGAAGGGGCACCCAATTCTACACTAGAGCTGATTTCTTTGACACAACTTGAGCTTACAAGTTGTGTCAAAGAAACAACTTTTCTTTGACACAACTAACACAAACTAAATATACAGATACAAGTACTAACTTGAGCTTACAGGTTATGTACTTGTGTTTATGTACTTCGTTTTTGTTTTAACATCAAGTATTATAATGTTATAAGGTATTTCTCTCACTTTCCTAGCATCCTTCGTGGTGTAGTGGTTCTGCACGCTGGGCCGGTTTTCCAGAGGTCCGTGGTTCAATTCCCGGCGAAGGCGGTTGCTCATTTTTCATCTATCCGGCTTTTCCAAAAAATACCTAACGTCTCTACAATGTAACAGAAATTTATGGCCATAAGAGTAAATTTAAACTTTTAACCTCGATTTATTATACAATACTAAAAACTGGTCGCCATTTTTACGGCACGGAGGCTTTTTAGGTGTCATTGTATTTGAGCATCCCATAGCCATCAGGAGTTTCTCACGCTGATTTGCATCGTAGTGGACCTGACTATTTTTTTCAGAGTTTGTTATTATTGCATTTTGTTTTCTTATATATATCAGTTACTTCATTGCTCTACAATTCGCAAATCTATTTTTGTTTTATTCTGAATAAGTACGTAATGAATATAATGCAATTTCATAACTAAATTTTGTAAAATATGTTTTTTGATAATAAGGTTGAATTTTTAAAAACTGCAAAAAGTTGAGAAAATATCAAGACATCTTTTCAGGAACGTTATACGTCTCGAATACGAGAACTTTTTTGCACTTTCAAGAAATTTGGTGACTTTCCGTTTGAATTTTTCATTCATATCATTCTGTTTTCGTATTTCTAAATTTAATTTTTTGCATGTTTTTATTCATTCCGAATTTGAAATGATACATTTATGCGTTTTTATATATCCAGATATGAGAATGTTTGTAATTTAAATGACGCAGCTTCAAGGCTATGTCCCTGAAGACCTTCATTTGCTTTCTCGTTTGTTTCAACTACACATCTGTATATAAAAGGAAGAGTTTGTCTGTGTGTAAGACTTTCGTTAAGCCAGGGCTACGAATCTAGACAAGAGCCAATGTACCTCGAAGCGAGGTTTTCAGAACTCGAATGAGAGATTTTTTATTTTATGTCTTCGCATCAAATCCATAATTCTCTCTCATTTTATTATCATTGTTGCTCATATAGCAATGTTGTCATTGTTGCTGATATATCATTGTTGCGGATATCAGCACTGTTGCCACTCAAAAAAATGAAGGCGATCATTCTGTGCAGTTTTTAATTTTAATGTTTCTGTCGGTTACTGGACGTTTGTCGAGAGAAGGCAACGGTGACTTGATTAATTTATTTATTAGGATAATTAATATTTTTATTAGGGGATATTGCTTATTCCATTGCAATGTTTTTATATGTAATGCATTTTTATTGAAATTTTTGTGTGTTTTTTTAATATAAAGTTGTTCTGAAGAGTAAAATTCTGTGCAGTTTTTAAATTTAATGTTTGGTGTTCCCTTTAGGTATTTTTCCTGTACATTTAAAATCCAGACGAAGGCTGGCCGCATAGCGGCTAGTATTGAATAAAATTTCTTTGCAACTGGTGTAACGCTTTCGCTTAAAAGCTGTAACGCTCTCTCTGAAAGGGTGGGGGAATATTTAAGATAAAAAATATGTAAATTAGCTTTATAATTTAATTCAGTGGTAGCTTCTTAATTCCTTTTTTTAAATTTGGTTATTTCCTCTTCATTCTAAAAAATAGGTAAATAAAATAAAAATTTGAAAATGAATATAATATTATAGACTGCGCCATTTCTAAATTAATCTATGTCGTATGGCTCGCGTGACGCTAATGACTTAGCTAATTTGGAACTTGAACTCGAAATTTTGAGAACTGAAACCTAACCTAAGCCAGAACCTTCTCTTTGTGAGCTTCTATGTCGGATAAATGCACCCTTTAGCTTCACTCTCTGCCCCGTTTGGAGGCTATATTGCTGCGCTCTCGGTGCTACTTTGGTAGACGGTTGCACGGATTTTGGCGATTTTTTGGCGATTTTTCTTTTGGCGAGTAATACGACTTATGGTAAACCCACTGCTGGTTAAGTTATTTATGGTAACTGATATTTTGTTGTCATTTTATTTAAAAAACAATGCGTTTTATTATGCATAAATTCCTTGTTTTAAATATTATTGATGGCTTCTAAATATTAAAAATTAATTTAATTTTGCATTTTTATTTGAAATAAAAATTTTATTGTTTATGATATTTTATGAAATTTTATATTATTGTGGATGATGTAATCAATGACGTCACCTTAATTTAAAAGTAATTAGTTTTAATATCTATAAATTTAATCTAATATTTAAACATTATTTATGGCTGTTAAATATTACAGTTTAATTTTGCATTTTTTTAAATGATTTTATTATGTATGATTATTTAAATAATTTTAATTCTAGGAGTGATGTAATCAGCTCTCTGACTGGTTATAAAATATTTGTGCATTAACGAGCTGTAATCAGCTCCGTGATTGGTTACTGAAAATTTGTGCATTACCGCGCCATTTTAAAATTTAATTCATATCATTGAATTCCTTCAAAGATATCTGTTTCAAAGATGAATATAAGATGAATATTATTATTGGTAAGTACCAAGAATTACTGGTATCGGAATCAAAAAATTGTTCTTTGTACTTCAGGGAGGGGCGGTTAAAGGATCTTCAAAATATTAAAAACAATACCTATTATTGGAAAGTTTGTTTTTTTTTTTCAATCTTTATGATCCATTAATTTGGCTCTAAATTGCTTTATCTATTTATACTTTTTCTTTTAATATTTTTATTCCTGCACTTGATATTACAGTTTCCAAATTTTTTTCATTGATATCTAAATTGTAATTCCGATTTTTTTTTTGTAGTACTTATCAATAAACGACAAGTTAAATGAATAAAAATGTAAATACATATTCTTTATAATTATATACTTCAATTTCTTTATAATTATATACTTCAATTTTTGTTCAAAAAATTAATACACTATTTTCAAAAATTTCTGAGATAATTATTGTCACATATGTTTTAATGTTAATTATATTCTATATAACGTATTTTAAAGTATTTGAATTTAGTAATATTTTAATTTTTTAAATGTTGGTGTAAGGTTTTTAATTCGATATTCAGTTTAAGTAGTATTTTAATCTAATTAAACGTTGGCACAATGTTTTTATAGCGGTGTTTTTATTCTCTTCTTTGCTATATGAAAATAATAATAACCTTACTTTATTATTTTATACTCATGTATTTATTTAAACTTGCCTGCCATCTTAAAAAACGACATTTTCAACAAAAAATTAATCCATTACTTTTAACGATATTTAATTTTTTTTTAAGTTTCGAATACTTTACTATGCGTAAAAACAGCGTTTTTCAAGATGGCTGACGATTGTAAAAACCGCGCCAACAATTGCGCCAACGTAAATCGCCAAAAATCCGTGCAACCGTCTACCAAAGTAGCCCCGCACTCTCTTCGTATTGCAACAGTATTAAAATTGTAAATGTTTTTAAACAGTCACGATTAGAGTGTGGCCGCAAATGTCAACTGAAATAAAAACGAATACTTAACATTACTCTGCTACCGAGTTCCCTACTCGTTACGGGTTCAGCATTTTTAGCGTGCTATGCAATCAGAATTCTTCCTCTTCGGTATGGACTATGTTCTAAGTTTTGTGCGTATTATGCCATCAACCTTGTTTTCATCTCGTCTTGTTTTCATTACATGTATTTATATTACCGTTAATGCATATGTAAGATAAAGACGTGTAAACCAAAATACTAGCTTTAATTTACAATCATCCCTTAATTCCTTACTTTAATTTGAATACTTATCCACTTCACTCTTTTTAAAAGGCTGGCAATAGAGCTAACTCGGAACTGAAAGTCAAAAATTGCAAAACATAACTTTCAGTTTTCGACTAGGCGTCTATTAGAATACGAAGCGTTCGCTTTCTACCTCTCTTGCCAGTTACACCTCCTCGTAAACTTCATGTTCAGACAGGCCCACCAGCGGCCGAGCGGTAACGTCGTTGAACACTGGTACTTCGGTCCGAGGTTCGAATCCCGCGAACGGGTTGGCTGCATGGGTGTTTTCGTGGGTTTCCCCATGTGTAACGTGTATACGAGCCAGTTTCCTTTAAAAAGTCCTCCACGAAGGCATCCCTCCCTTAAGGGCAGATAGCCCTCGAGTGCTTTGCCGCAATCTAATAAACCAAACCAAACCATATTCAGACAGCAAAATGTTTCATAATTAAGTACTTTAATTAGTTATTTAAGTAAAATTTGAAACTAAACGAAAATTACTAAATGAAACATAGTATTAAAAACGTATACAATAAAGGGATATACTCGCTAGTTTATTAAACAGCTTTTTTCGAAACGACGCCTTTCATTGAAGCAATGCATTTTGGTTAGTTGCATATACTATATATAGCTTAGAAGCAAAATTTATTGAGGCACGTTTGTAGCCTTTGTCCTGTCATTGTTTTCGGATTATTTATTTTCTTCAAATACGTAAATTTATATGCAAGGTTGAGCATCTGAACAAATTTTAGCTCTTTTCTTTCAGATAAATATTCATTATGAATTATTGCACTGAAGGCATTTTCCCCCCGTCAGCAAGGAAGTAATAATTAAGACACAATAACACGCCGAATAAATACTAATTCAGAAGTCAAACAACAAAAATCAGCGTTATATTTACAAAATTTTCACAGGACTAGTTTCGATGGTTTTACCGAACCACCATCTTCAGCTGCAAAACCGCAAATGAACAAGATAGGAAATAATGATTAGATAAGATAAGAAAGCCTGGACAAGAATAAGCAAGTGGCGCCATCTGTTGGCAAAACCATAACTAAAACATAATTTCTCTAAAAGCCGAAGGCAAATTTGGATAGGAATTAGGATCGTTAACTAGAACAGAAAGATTTTTATGAATGTGAAATGCCTCTAGAAAATCCAGTTCTCCAATGGAAGATGTTTTTTGAATAATTTTGGCAGCAGAAAAATTGAAAGTGTGATTTTCGGACCAACAATGTTGAGCAATAGAAGACTTCTGTGTTTCCATTTTTCTAACATATGCCTCATGTTCTTTGACGCGAAATTTTAAGGCTCTCTTAGTTTGGCCAATGTAAATTAAACCACACTGGCAAGGAATCCTATAAATACCCCAGGAATTCATATCCCGAATGGGGTCCTTGAGTATAGAAGTCGGAATCTTATTGATGGGAGAATAAACAACCCGAAAGTTAAATTTCTGCAAAATATGTGCAACTTTATAGCTAATTGATGGAAAGAAGGGAATGACAACAGAATTTTTATAATCTCCTAAAATAAGAGTGTGGCTTTTAGTGTGTTCAGATGAGAATTTTTTAACTGCTTGATTAATAATGTTGGGTGAAAAGCCCCTGTCAATAGCTATTGCTTTTAAATAATTTAGTTCTCCATCAAGGGCTAGTTTAGAGGAGCAAACTTGAAGAGCACGGAAAACATAGGAATAAAATGAAGTTAACTTTTGTTTAGTCGGATGACATGATTTAAAGTGTGGTGGAAGGCAAACCGATGAAGGTTTACGGTAAACTGTAGTACTGAAGTTGGATGTGCTACGTGTGACCAGAATGTCGAGAAACGAAAGAGAATTGCAAGTCTCAAGTTCAAAAGTGAACTGAATAGCAGGATCAATAGAATTCATTGTTGAAAGAACTTTATTTAAATCATCTTTATTACCTTCTAACAGGGTAAAAGTATCGTCTACGTAGCGGAACCATGCCGGGAAGTTTTCCAAAATAAATATTACAAGCAAACTGAGGGATTAGCCATGGGAAGCCCCCTCAGTCCCATCCTGGCTGATATCTACATGCATTATTATGAATCAAAATTGTTTGAAACTTTAAACTTTCCCATATTGAGTAATGCTGTAGAAACATTAGGTTATTTCGAAGCAGGAGACATGAAAAATGGGCAATGCCCTCGCCGGGACTCGAACTTCGGACCTCTCGAATAAGCGCCGAGCGTGCCGGCCATTACACAACAAAGGTATGATAAGAACGCGGAAGATATACCTTATAATGCATGTGCTTTTCGATTGCCAAATGAAACGAATGTTTTCTTTGTAGATTTTTTTCGTATCTTATCTTTAGGAACTGAAATACTTTCAAAAAAACTATATATTTTTTTCTTTAAAAGTACTTCTTTAAAAGACCTTGTTAATTTTTCTTTAAAAGTACTTTTAAATATCTTTGCAAACTAGCAAAAATACATTACTTTATCTCAACAACAATATGTTTCCTCGTAATCTATGCCGAAACATATGTAAGTACTAGTCAATTCATAAATGTCTTCAAAAGCCGGAGAAACAGTAACAGGAAGTTCGTTTTTGAATAGGATGCCCATAGGTGGAAAAAAAGATAAGTTCCGCATAGAGCGTGCAAATCCACATCTGCATGTACCTGCCATCTAATAACCATCTAGCATTGCGTAGGCGTTCCCGCTCTCCTTTGGAAGTGGAATAGGAACGAAAAAAATTCGGTGGACAGACAATGTAGCTTAAAAACTTCGTCGCATTCGGAGAGGTCAAATTCATAATCGACCCACCCGGCAAATATAAAAAGGTAACAAAAGTTTACACAGTTAGCTTTTCCCCGTCCACCAGGGAAAAGGCCCACCGCTCATAAATGCGAGGTTGGCGAAATTTTCTAGGACATTCATGAAAGTTACCCAAGATAAGAACAATGAATCTCTAACGATAATAAGCGAGCATTATTTTCCTCTTCTACTGAACTTTAAGGAGCAGAGCATGCAAAATCTAACAAAAAGGACGCTTGTTTATTTATGATACATGAAATTATACTTTGTTTATGAGCGCCTGAGCGGAAAGTATAGGTTTCTTGCGAGTCCTTTTTTTGTATGTGTTTTGTTTACGTAGCCAAAGTTTAGTTACGACATAGAGGAATGCAAGAATAGTCGTTAAAACTACAATAGCATTCTTTTGTCTTACAAAATACAAAGCTTTTAATTATTCTTCGTTTTCGTAACGAACTCCGAAATATGTAAAGAATGGCAGTTGAAAGATGGAACCAAAGATACACTACACATAGTCTAAAAGAGCTCTGAAACTGGAATAGAAATTTGTTAAGAGAAAACTGAAAATTCTTAAGCTTGTTACGTAATTTTTAAGTAAATGCTTTACTAGCTGTATAAAGGAAGCAACTACTGTTCATATGACAGCGTGAAAAGGATAAGTGAAACAAGTAGTTTTCGTAAAAGTTAGGAATATACGAGATTTATAGATATACGTGTGACACAAGACGCAAGCCTATACAATACTTGATTATTTCTTTACGTTTTCTTCTCGGTGTTATGTTTAAGAAATTAAAACCTTAAGGATGGTTTATTTTAGAGCACGAAATAGTTGTAAAATTTGACTTCGTACTGAATAAAGCATTTTGTAACTTTTCGTTTGATTGAGAAACGCATTAACACAGAAAAGCTGAAAACTATAAAGTATTTATCGATGAATATACTGTCTTAGAAGCGATTCAAATTCCTCAAAATTTTACATATTCGAAGGGGAAAGTTTGATGAGTTAAATGTTTTTCGATTATACGAATGAAAAAGAAAATTCTGCTTAAAAATGCTGAAAATTGAATGCACTAGGAAGAAACTTCTACTTAAAAATTATTCAAATTGAGTGAGTTACATGACGGTTAATTCAGGAAGCCATTCACAGTCCTTCACGAATTGATTGATTAAAGGATAATTACAGAGAAATATCATTTATCTAGTTTTAAAAATCTGCGCTTATATTATTTCGAGAAATTTCTAAAAGTAACACACACTCTTGTAAATCAGTAGAATGTAATCAGTTATCACATTAAGCTTTATATTGCGTTATTCTGGATTTCCTCGTCGTCAAGATAAACGTTTTGTTTGGTATCAAATTGCTACTAAAAATACGTTACGGATATGAAACCAACTAGGATGAAATTAGGAGAAATAAGATTCAAAATAATACGCTAGTGTTGTTATTGTTGTTTCTGATGCTCACTCGTCTGACGTATAGTCAGCCCACGAAATTCCTCGTGCAAAGCAGCGCAAGATTTTGGTTGTCATTGGTACCTTGCGCACATTAGAGGTGACAGGGCGATTTAGCTCAGATCCACGCCCAGTTTTGATGGAGAGCACCCCGAGGAGGACTGGTCAGGGGGCATCCCAACCTCTCGAGAGGCTCGCCGCGTATTTAGAGTGCCCCCATGCCGCAAGGACACTATACATTTACAAACATTCCTGCCTTCTTCGGGATTCAAACTCGGGACCTTCGGCACGGCAGTCATACGCCAGCGACATTGTATGAAAATGAGAAAGTCCTTATATCAAGAATAAGGAAACGGTAATAGCTTATTTACTTACAAAAAAATCTGATGTGCACACCACATGACTTCCTTGTACGGAATATCAAATTATACGCAATTTTCCTGCATTTCATTTAAACATATTGAAATAACAGTTAACAAATTTGGAATGAAATCTACTTCGTCGATAGCGTTATGAGGTATTTCTCCCTCCTTCCTAGCGTGTCTTCGTGGCGTAGTGGTCAACACGTTTGGAAGTGCCGTCTACTATCACACATATGTGGCAGATATTACATATCCTTGCATACTCGAATTGGAATTTTTTTAGGAAATATAATTTTTCCTTGGACTTCAAAAACAACAAATTGCTTTCAGCATTAGATGACATAAATATCCATTATCAGAAGGGATCCTCACCTGGAAATGCCGACACCTTGTCTGAAAGACCCTGCTCCGAAAGCTCCCGAAATAGGGTTATATGAAATAGGGAATATTAGGGTTGAAGAGAAATGTGAGACTCCCGGCTATTCTCCATCCCAGATGCTCATCGGTCGTGACCCTCGTCTTCCAAGTGATCTCTTGTTTGGCCGCCCTCCGAATGCGTCTTCATCGCCTGAGGAATACATACAAGATCTCCGAGCCCTGTTTGACGTGATGCATGACTTTGCACGAGAGCGAGTCAACTTGGCGACAGAGAAGATGAAGACCCGATACGACATGAGAGTTACTGGACATCGATTCAAAGAAGGAGACAAGGTGTAGTTCTGGCATCCGACTCGACGGAAAGCACTCTATCCAAAACTACAGTCGCCTTGGTATGGACCGTACACAATCCTAAACAGGATTACTTACTTACTTACGTACGACCAGCTGAGTTGCTGTATCGCCTGCTATTTGACTATCAGCATTTATACTCAATTGGTGGAGAATTCTATTATCGCTAAGCCTAGCCAAAAATTTCTATGGAATATTAAAAATTAAATAAATTTGTAGCTGAATTTATAAAGTTACTTCGGAAGATAGGTATTTGTGACCTATGGTTATTAAAGGGACTCTGTCAAGACTTTGACTGTGATGAATGATTTTTTTTTTTTTTAGATTGTTTTTAGGCTTTCGCAGTTTCATTGCCAAGTAGTATATGAGAAAGTTGTCGTTGTTCAGATCCGTGATCCGTAAGTCATTGAACTCTAAACTAAAAGTCGTTCATTGCGAGAGGTTAGCTCTTTACTATGGCCATAGTACGTAGTGTATATAATTGTAAATAGTATAAGACCATGGTCCTTCTTTGTTTCTAAATTTGTATTTCATTAGACTTGTTTTAAATTACACATTGTAATAATTGTTTATGTTGTTTGTTACCGTAATGCAATGCTTATTATTGCACTGATGCCTTAGTTGTAAGTTTGGCTTCCCGTCGAGGAATTATACTGCCCGTTACGCGCAGTCCTTGGAAAGGGGGCAGTGTTACGGTTTTCGGTATTCAGTTTGCTATTTTTAATAGAATTGTAATTAAAATGATTTCTTTTCCCCGTGCAATGCAGCGCGTGATGAGTTTGAGTTTTAGGAGAAAACCACGCCGAAAAAGTAAAACTACAGGAGCACGCGCATTTAATAAATAGATATCCCGTAATTGTACTCTTTTGATATCCATAAAAATCGATAAAATATCAGAATGTTCTCGTGCAGGTTTAAAAAGCTTATAAAAGCCGGATTAAAACATCTCAGTTCAGTTGTTTACTTAGCTCTTGTTGTTGACTGTAACGAATTCGCGGTGAGATCGGATTAGCTTTCTCTGCTTTGAATTGTGTTCTGTATAATGTTTTAGTAGTTTAAAATATAACCACTGTGAGATATTGTGATAGTGTACGAATATATCTGAGGAAATTTCAGCATTTTGTTTTAATTCTTGAGATAAGAATACATTTTATTAATTTTTATCGACTTGTGCATCCAATCCATTACGCACGCAACAATATACACATAAGAATTAATTCTTCTTACACGTTTTAAGACCTGCTCTCTGTAAGAATTTAAAGATTTTATATAAATGTTTTGCAGTATCATATCATGTTGCCATGCTCAAGGAAACATTCTCGATAGCAGGACATCACGGCAATCACTCCTTATCTTGCCTTCGAACTTTTGTCAAAAAGCTAGGTCGTTTTACATACAATCTATACTATTAAAATCTGTGCCCGTCTGTCAGTCTGGCTTTTTAGTCCAAAGGGCTTTGTCACTGAAGGACTGTTGTTTACGTTTTACGATTTTGCATCAATTCTCTACGAACGGTTTGGTTTGGTTTAGTTTATTTAATTACGGCAAAGCACGCTAGAGCTATCTGCCTAAGGGGAGGGATGCCTTCATGGAGGACTTTGTAACTAACTAACGACAGAGAAGATGAAGACCCGATACGACATGAGAGTTACTGGACATCGATTCAACGAAGGAGACAAGGTGTAGTTCTGGTATCCGACTCGACGGAAAGCACTCTATCCGAAACTACAGTCGCCTTGGTATGGACCGTACACAAGGACAGCAGTCACCAGACTCTCAATGGTCCAGTTTGCTATTTGGCTACCAATACCCTGGTGGAGAGGACTTACACCTCCCGGCCCATGAAGAGCAAGTATAGACTTGCCCCATGGACCATCGGGAACCGCCAAGTTCAAAAAGTTTATACCCCCGTGGCCGAGACTGCCTAGGTACAGATCCTAGCCAGTCCTGCGCAGAGTACTCTACGTCGACCCCCGGGGGAGCAGGACTTTGTAAGGTAAACTGGCTCGTATACACGTTGCACATGGGGAAAAGCACAACGCCCATGCTGATGTTGATATTGATGTATTTAATTACGGCAAAGCCTCGAGGCCTATTGGCCTATGGGGAGGGATGCCTTCGTGAAGGACTTTCTAAGGGAAACTGGCTCGTATACACGTTACACATGGGGAAAACCACGAAAACACCCATGCAGCCAGCCCGTTCGCGGGATTCGAACCTCGGACCGAACTACCAGTGTTCAGCGACTTTACCGCTCGGCCGCTGGTGGGCCGAAAACGTCCATGCAGCCAGCCCTTTCGCGAGATTCGAACCTCGGACAGAACTGCCAGTGTTCAGCGACTTTACCGCTCAGCCGCTGGTGAGCCTCTCTACGAACGGCGAATCACTTCAAACTATTGTCACAAAGTATTATCGCCCTGTGTTATATTTAAAGAAATTAAATAATGAAAAATCTGCATAAATGTATGTATATTTCTCGCATTGTCATAAAACAGCGGTACATAGAGCCATGGAATTTTAAATGACATAATCCTCTTACGAATATGGGCATATGGAAGACCCAATTTGAAATTTGGAATTCGTTTTATGATCGATTTCCTATTTTGTACAACTTTAACGCATTTTTGATTCACAAACTCAAGTATTTCAAAACGAGCCATGGCAACGTTGTACAGAAAAAACATCTTCATCTCCAGCGCGCGAATCTCTGCGTTGGAAATTCTAAAGATATGCTCATTTTAAAACTATTTTGCGATATTGCTGAACTGAATTATATGGTTTAAGTGCGAAGAACGTGATACTTAATAAATAAATGTAAAAAAAAAATCCTTTGGACGTAATTTATAATCTGAAATATTTCAGATTTTTTTTATATAATTTTTTTGGTGGTGGTGTTGTTTGTTTGTGGTATTATCTCCTCTGGAACGGCGAGGAGTTGAATTTTGAGAGAGGTACCCCCAAATTCGAAGAACTTGTTAGAAGCCAGTTCGATGGGTTTTGGTACGATTTTATTAGCCAAGATATTAATTAAAAACTGTAAAAGCGTGTACTAATTTTCGCACTCGTTTTGCCTAGTCACAATAGTCTCCTACGCTGTAGATAACAAATATCCTTTATTTCGAAAAGTGTTGAAGCTGCTCGCTTTCCAATTGTGGGGTTTGTTGATAAAAAATTTGTATTCTTTATAAAATATGAAATATAAAAGCATTGCCAAACATTAAACATATTTTTATTATATAAGGTCATATTCGGGGATTGAAGAAAGCTCGCGATTGTATGTCGCTGCTGTTGGCAACGTTTTTTGTTTCATGTTAAGATAGTTCACACGATACATTATTACCCCATTAATTCCTTTACTGATATTGAGAAAACGTTGTTATACTACATTAAATCAAAATCATGATGTCATACGTATACGTATTAACCGGATATATGAAAAGTTTTTGTTTCCTAGTTTGGTAAAAACAAAAAATATTTACGAGTTGGTTGTTACTTGGAAATTATGAACTGATTTCATTCATACTGAAATGCTTTTATACATTTTCATTTCAGGTGTACATGGAACTTTTCCATTTTGCTTTGGCCTCAGCCCTCTCGTTTGGCGGGCTTTAGTGATATATAAATTCCGGTACTGCGGCTAAACCTTTTTTGGAAAGACAGTTACATTCCATTTTCAGCTTTCTCAATGATTTCTTGTCAAAAAAAAAGATTTGCTGAAATATCTTTACACATATTATTGATCTATGTACATTCAGATTAACTATTCACAGACTGTTGTGATCTGAGCTATCAAATGAAAATGATATTCTAAATTCACGGATAGAAAGAGATCAAGAGAAGGACATTATTTTATAATTCAAGCCATTCACTTATTATTTAGAGATGACTGAAATGCAGTGAAATCCCAATCAATTGTTTATTCAGACATGGGTTAAACAACCGTTTTCATAAAACAAGCATTTATGTAAAATTCATAAAATCGTTAATGAACTAGTAAAAGAACTAGAAAATGATTCATCATTTTGTTTAAATGGGACTACAGAACGAACAAGGAATAAAAAGCTAATCTCTTTTAAATAATTAATTTATTTACACTACATGTATACATATTAATTATTTAAACTAATTATTTATTAAATTAACTAATAATTTAAATTAATTATTTATTAAATTAACTAATTATTTAAATTAATTATTTATTAATAAATTAATTATTCAAACCGCGAAAAAAACAGTATTTTATAATATCTGTATTTGAAAAATTTTAATAGTAAATTTGGCTTATAATAAATTTGGCGACAAGGTGCGACTCACGTTGGGGTATTTTAGTCCAAAGGAGCTTTGTCCCTGAAAGACTATTGTTTTCGTTTTGCGATTTTGCGTTGAATCACTATAAATGGCGAATCACTTTTCAAACTGTTGCCACCGAAAGTTATAGTCCTGCATTATATTTGAAGAAATTAAATAATGAAAAATCTGCATAAATGTATGTCTACTTCTCGCATTGTGATAAAACAACGGTACCTAGAGCCATCGAATTTTGAATGACGTAATCCTCCGACGAATATGGGCATGTAAAAGACCAAATTTGAAATTTGGAATTTGTTTTATGATCGATTTCATTTTGGAAATCTTTAACGAATTTTTGAGTAACAAACTGAACTATTTAAAAGCTAGCAATGGCAACACTCTACGGAGGAAATAAAAAAACCTTTTTATCTCCAGCGCGCAGAACAGTGTATCGGAAATTCTAAAGATATGCTCATTTTAAAATTATTTTGCAACATTGCCATTGAACTGAATTTTATAGTTTAAGTGCAAAGAACATGATATTTAATAAAGGTAACACACAAAACGTTAAAAAAACGCCCCTTTGGATGTACTTTAAAATCTGAAACCTTTCAGATTTTTTTATTTATTTATTTTTTTTTTTAATCTCTTACGGGTAATTCAATGCCAAAAGGACTAATACTATTTTAACTGTTCATGTTGGTAATGAGATTCTTCATTCTAGAAATTTACTAAAACCATGAATATTTAAGTAATTATCTATTATTGATTCTCAGTAAACAGAAAATGAGCAGTTTCGTGTTATTTTTGCGTGGCGTCGAAAAATACCAGGCTTCTTGCTATATAGCGTTATTAACTTATTTAAGCAACATCAAGAAAATGAAACAAATATTCGAAAGAGAAAATAGTTTTCCTTAAGAAATAAAAGTAGTTATTGAAAAATTGTTAGTCGAAAGTTTTTCCACCGGTTTTCAGGCTATTTTCCGGAATTAAACCTTTCAATAAAAGCTGTGACTGTTTATATTCGGAAATTACATTTCCACATGCTGTCAAATGTTTTAAGAACAATTTTGAAATAAATATTCGCTTACTTAAAAAATAATAAAAATACACAAAAATAATGAAATAATAATAAAGGTTTGTCAAATATTAGACTGGAAAATAATATTTTATAATAAGAAAGTGATTAATGTTTTTGTATACCGAGTTTAATTCTTTTTAAAACAACAGGTTCGAGAATTCTTTACGTTCACGAAGCATTCTACAAAATAAATCATTGCCTTGAAAGTTATGAAAATCATAAATTCTTTGACATGAACTCGACAATTAAAAAACGAATGCCAAACAGCTTATAAATAAGGAATAAAGCAGCAGATTTGTTTTGACCTTCTTTGTTTTCTAAACCTGTTCGGTCGGCATTGAAGACGAAATTGCACTGGTTTTTGCCTTCTGCGGTATAGTATTAGCGAAATAGTTATTGGCTTTGTTTCAAAGAACGAGGCTTGAGAAACAAGCCCAACTTAATAATGCATACTGTTAAATAACGTTTGCCCTGTATATATGTGAATTACACGATGAAGAAAAATAACATTACATCCCTACATAATGCCATTTCATAAATGTTTGGCTTCGTGGCAGGTTTCTCACATGTAAGGTAAATACGAGCCAGTTTCCCGTGCAAAATCCTTCACAAAGGCTGTTTCTCCCTCGAGTGTTTACCTCAGTTTAGAAAAAATTCAGTTTCAGTTCCGAAGTATTCAAATTTAGGTCATAAGTCGTTATAAACAGTTCATGTAATTTTTAATTGAGGAGACATTCTAAGAATTACAAAAATCTATAAATAAACTGAAATTTTAAAATAATTATATATAATGATTTTAACGAGTCCAACTAGTGTAATTTCATAAATACAATCAAAACTAATAAAATCTGAAAGCTTTGAGATTTTACATTACGCCCAAAGGGGCTTTTAGTAACGTTTTGTGTTAACTTTTATTTATTAAATCTCATGTTCTTCGCCCTTAAACCATAAAATTGAATTCCACAGCAATATCGCAAAACAATTTTTAAATGCGCATATTTTTATATCTTTAGATTTTTCGATACACGAGTCTCGCACGCTGAAGATAATAAAGTTTTTTTTTTCCCTTTATAGTGTCGCGATTTCTCGCTTTGAAATATTTGAGCTTGTTAATCAAAAAATGAAAATGGACAAAAAAGGCTGATAAAATAGGTAATAATACAAATTCCAAATTCGGGTTTCCAGATACCCATATTCAGTGGAGGATTACATTATTCAAAATTGGATGGATCTAAGTACCGTTGTTTTATCACAATGCAAGGAACATTTATACGAGGGCCATCCAGGAAGTAGATTACGTTTCCGTCTGTGTCCGCTAGGGGCGGGGCTAGCGCGGCCATCTTGGGGTCAGAGCGTTGCGCAGCTCAGTCTGCATCTAGCCGTGCTAGTGAGAGGTTCGTGCTGTGCTCCGTTCAGATACTGTGACGGTTTGAAATGTCTGCGTTAATTGAAAATCCCGCGAGCTGCAAGGTGCGCTCAGTAATAAGGTTTCTGACTGCAAAAAACTGTAAACCGATAGAAATCTATCGGCAGCTTCGTGAAGTGTATGGGGACAACATTATCACTGAAGGTGGAGTGCGTCAGTGGGTCATAAGATTTCAAAATGGCCGAACCAATGTTCACGACGAAGATCGAAGTGGGAGACCCAGCATAGTGACCGCCGGACTTCTCGAAAAAGTCGATGCTAAAGTCCGTGAAAATCGAAATTTCACAATAACGGAACTTTCTTTGAGTTTTCCACAAATTTCGCGAAGTTTGTTGCACGAAATCATCAGCGAAAAGCTTGGTTACCACAAGTTTTGTGCAAGATGGAAGGCAAGAAGAGGTAACGAAGTGGTTGAAGGCGCAGGCGGCCGAATTTTTCGACGAAGGAATTTCCAAGCTCGTACATCGCTACGATAAATGCCTTAATTTGTATGGTGACTATGTAGAAAAGTAGTATTTGAGTGTGGCTTTCATCTGTATATAATAAAATTTGTTTCCTATACTTTGTTTATTTTTTTATTCCAAAACGTAATCTACTTTCTGGATAGCCCATTTATGTAGAATCCTCATTATTTAATTTCTTTAAAGATAACACAGAGCAATAATATTTGGTAGCAACAATTCGAAAAGTGAAAAGGGCATGAAAGCATGACTTAAGATACGTATTAGATTTATATATAGCATTGTTCTAATATAGGTATTTTGACACAAAATCGGACGTTTTCTGTAATGACATGTCCATATATTTCCATATTTCAATTTTAAGATTCAAATTATTCTAAACTGCCAAGTTTTATGAAAATCGCACGAGTAGTTTTTGAAAAAATAGCTCTTAAAATTTTAGGTTTTCATTGTTAATTAAATTTGATATATATTTATTAACATATTTTCTTTTTTATTTAACTTAATTGATTTCTTCTCTCAGAATTTGAAATTTACACTTAATCCAAATATAATTCGCATATTTTTCATGATTTATTCTTTAAATTTGTATTTTAAAATACTTTTATAAATTTTTCGAAGATAATTTTGAATTATAATCTATAAAAGTTTTACCATAATCTTAAAGTACACGTATTTTTAAAAACACCTGCAATTTTTTTTAATTTTCTATAATATACATGAATTTACATATATTTTGAAATTTCCCATCTTTTTTTGAGCGATAATAACGCCAAAAGCCAAAATCTTTTTTTGAGCGATAATACGCACTTTGTTAAAATTATTTGAAAGTATAAAGAATGACTTTTGTTCTCGTCTTCAGAGAAAAAAAGAAAAAGAAAATAGATTGCTATAAATTAAAAAGTTCGCCAAGTAAATTATGCTCGGAGAAAACTGTAAAAAATACGCCAAGGTAAATTTCTGAAATACTCCGTAAATTGTTCACCAAATTTTACGAAACGTAATACTTAAGCATAATTTGAGTCGTAGAATCAAAATATGGAAAAGAATTGGCATGACATTCCTTTAAGTCAAAAGGGGCTGTTTAGTATTTAGTATTATTATTTTGTATTTTTAGTCCAAAGGAGCTTTGTCCCTTAAGGACTATTGTTTTCGTTTTGCGATTTTGCGTTCGATCACTATAAACGGCGAATCACTTTTCACACTGTTGCCGCCAAATGTTAAAGTCCCGCATTATATTTGAAGAAATTAAATAATGAAAAATCTGCATAAATGTATGTATCTTTCTTGCATTGTGATAAAACAACGGTACATAGAGCCATCGAATTTTGAATGACGTAATCCTCCTACGAATATGGGCATGTGAAGACCAAATTTTAAGTTTTAACTTGTTTTATTATCGATTTCATATTTTGTAACACTAACGAATTTTTGAGTAACAAACTCAACGACTTAAAAGCGAGCTAGCAACACTCTACGGGGAAACAAAAAACATTTTTATCTCCAGCGCGCGAGACTTTGTATCAGAAAATCTAAAGATAGGCTCATTTTATAATTATTTTGTGATATTGCCGTTGAATTGATTTTCAAGTTCGTAGAACATGATATTTAATAAATAAAGGTAACGCACAAAACGTTAAAAAACGCCCCTTTGGGCGTAATGCAAAATCTGAAAGCTTTCAGATTTTTCCCACTGGGTATAATTTTAAATGTAAGTTTTCCCAATGACTGATGCATAACTTTTCTGTGCTGAAATGACCACCAGTAATGGAGTGGCAACATTGTTGGACATTGGTAGTTCGACCGGCAAACCAGCCGGAATGCATGAGACTTTTGTGATTTTTCTTATGTATACCACGGTTGCGAACCAGTTTCTGAAAAAGACCTCCAGAAAGGCCTCCCTTTCCTTAGATAGCTGTAATGAGCTGTAGCCATAATCCAGTCAATCCAAATTCCCTACTAAATATTGTTTAGCTACCTCTTTGATTATTAGCTACCTCTTTAATATATTTCGGCATAACTAAAAATCAGTATTCACAGGATTAAATGAAAACTGTACATGAAAATGTGAGAACAATTGAAGAAAACGAACAAACTGAAATACACGAGACTTCATTTTACTAAAAGGATATCAGATTAACAAAAGCGAAAAAAAAATTTAGAATTTGATAATGAATAAAAAATTTTTAATTTATGCAGCCTCATAGAGTTATAAGGTATTTCTCCTGCCTTCTTAGCTTGCCTTCGTAGTGTAGTGAGCGCGTGTTCGAGAGGCCCGTGGTTCGAGTCCCGGTGAAGGCGTTACTCATTTTTCATCTTGCCTGTTTCCGAAATAACTTAAGGTCTCTAAACAGTTACTCATTTTTTTTTTTATTTCTAATCATTTTTAGACTATAGTTTTCACTAAAAATAATCATTACAAGTTTATAAAAGAGTTTAATTCAATGATTAGCTTTAATATTTAAATATATATATATAAATCACTGTGCAAAAATACGTTTACAGCTGTAAAAGTCTCGAAAACACATGTCTGCGATGTTATCGTTGTGCGGTGTTTTATTTTCTACCACGATATTTAAAGAAGATGTTTCAAAACTGCGATATTTTTTAACCACTTATCTTCGACGACGAAGTTTTAGAACTGCGATATTTTACCTTTGCTTTCTTTTCAACCGCGATGCTTTGTACGATGACGTTTCGCCTTGCGTTCCTTTCTCAGTGACGTTTCCAGCCATGGTATTTTGCCGAAGTGTTATCGACTGTAACAACAACAACATGCCTGAAAATTGATAGTTTAGTATATCCTTTATTTCTTTCTTTTCAATTATCCGTGACCCACTTCGCTAGCACTGAGTACACTGTACGTATTTTAAGCTTATTAATTATTTCAAAATGCGCGGCATCAGTTAATCCTCAAAGTAATAAATGAAAAAAATTTCTTTTTCATTTGTTATCATAGTTTATAGAGGGATTAGTTTTTTTTTCCGAAGCAGGAGACATAAAAAATGAGCAATGCTCTCGCCGGGACTCGAACATCGGACCTCTCGAATACGCGCTGAGTTTGCTGACCATTACACCACGAAGGCATGCTAAGAAGACGAGAGAAATATCTTAAATACTCCCCCTTTTAATGGGCAGGTGGGGATTAGCGGACCCAATCGCCATATCCTGCTGGTGAAGAATCATCATCCACCACCCTTATAGTTCGGGCGCCACTGTAGAAACATTAGGTTATTTCGAAGCAAGAGACATATGGTCACTTTACTTAACCTGTTCCGCCAAACTGAGTTAATGGCACTACAGGGTTAGGAAGTTATCCTATTCATTGCTAGCAATCTGACGGTTAGGCCGCCTTTCTACATTTTACTTTAATCTGTAGTTTCTTGGATATAATTATTTTCATTCACTTGCTTCATTATCTCTAAGATGCCCTTGTTGCAGTAATAGTCCGTGAACAGTCTATTCACAGGATATGTGATGTAGTCGGAAGGAAAGAACTGCTGTCGAAGGTGCTCTGTCAGAGGGCAGGAGAGCAGGTAATGAAGTGCGTCCGCGTCTTCCCCGCGAAAACCGCAAGAACAGTTGACGTCCCGTCTGAGGAAACGTCTGTAATACGCTGGGAATTTCCCGTGGTTGGTACAGGCTTGGAGGAAGAGTCGGTTGCATTTCAGCCTCTTGAGAGAAGGTATTGGGAAGATGTTGTAAGTAAATCTTCCTGTCTCTTCTTCCTGCCATCGTGATGCCCATGTCTCTTGAAATGCTGTCTTGAGGAGCCTTTTTGCAACTTCTGCGGAAAGCGGAACTTCCTTGTCAATTTCTGGTTTAAGAGCTGCAGTCTTAGCTAGTTCATCCGCTCGTTCGTTGCCTTTCTGCCCGGTATGTCCTTTTATCCAGTTGATCTTTAAAGGTATGGAAGAGCCTAACGTCAAGAAGATCTCTCTAAGTGCTGCCGTGTGTGGATGTTTTGGAGGAAAGGAATTCAGCGCATTCAGAACGCTCATGCTATCTGTGAAGAATGAAGTGTGAGCTGCTGGTTGTGTACCTAACCATAGTGCTGCTTCTTTGAGTGCTAGGGACTCGGCTTGGAAGACTGAAGCATGATCGCTTAGACGGAATTGTGCTTGATAAATTTCTTCATTGTTCGAAAAGACCGTGAGCGCTGCCCCTACTCGTCCTGAAATTTTTGAACCGTCAGAAAAAATCTCTCTTTGTTGTCCTGAGGGTGGCGATTTGCACCAGGAAAGGATGGGTAGATCTCCTGGGTGTAAGTTAGGGGAATCTTGGAAGCTTTCTATGCTGGCATATGATAGATGTAAATCTTTTTTAGTGTGAAGGTCCTCTTTGTAATGTAGAAGTCGATAGATTGATCTTTCTAATTCTGCTTTTAGGTCGAGTGGGAGCGTGCCAGCTAAGACCTGAAGTGCTGCGGTTGATGTGGTGCTATACGCACTGGTGATTTTTAACAGGATTACTCGCTGTATTTGATGTAGTTTTTGACATATTCTTGCTGTGCCATTCATCCAGACTGGGCAGCCGTAGAGGATCATGCGTTCAATTGCATTAAGGTATAGATGTTTTAACAGGCGCCCCTTTTGGCTCCACTTGTCTGTGATTATCCTGTTTAGTTTATTGATGATTCGATGCGTCTTATCTCGGACTTCCGTAAGATGTGATACCCACGTGAGCTTCTTATCAAGCGTGAATCCGAGGTATTTAATGGTATTCTGGCGTCGCAATGGATGCCCTTCCCACTTTATGCGTGGTGGATTCGCGTCTATTTTTGAACTTTTTGGAAAGACTATCATCTGTGTCTTTTCAATACTGAAACACAGTTTGTTGTCTTGACTCCATTTTGCAAGCAATTTGAGTGCTGCGTCTGCTTTACGCTCTATTGTTGTCCTATTGCCACCGTCTATTATGAGTATAATATCGTCGGCGTAAGCTTGTATCTTGGCATTGTCTCCAAAGTTGATGTTCAGCGCTGAGTCTGCAATTATGTTCCACAAGATGGGTCCGATATTAGACCCCTGTGGGGCTCCTTTGTGGTAATTCATCGTGATATTTAAGCCATCTCTTTTGTAGGTCACTTGACGTTCTGTGAGGTAGCTTGCGATCAGTTGGTAAAGATTCTTTGGACATCGCAGGTCTTTTAGTTTTGTTTTGAGCGCTGGCCACCATAGTTTATTGAATGCGGAAGCTACGTCAAGCGATATTATACACGTATGGAGGTTATTTTGTCTGTTATTTAAGATGATGTCTTGAACACGGTTGAGGGCGTCGGTGGTGCTCCGCCCTTTAGTAAACCCGAATTGGGCGGGGTTTAGTAGTTTGTTTTTGACCAGGTAATACGTTAATCTCTGCGTAAGCATCTTGTCAAGGACCTTGCCCCACGCTGAGAGTAAGCAGATAGGTCTGTAAGAACTGGGCATGGACTTTGGTTTTCCCTCTTTCTGGAACAATACTAGCTCTGCGTTTTTCCATTCCTTTGGAAAATAACCTAATTCAAGGCACTTGTTAAAGAGTGCTAGAATTTGTTTGTCGTCCGCGAGCCTAAGCTCTTCAATGGTTTCAATCGTGAGGCCATCCAGCCCAGGAGCTTTACCTCGGCGTGTTGAGTTTATCGTACGTTGCATTTCTTCGAGTGTGAACGGCTGATCGTCTTCCGAGTTTGGAATCTCGGTTGATTGGGAACGAATATCTGCATGGTATGTAGAGTCCTCGTTGGGGTCGTCTTCTGGAAAATGGAACCTCATGATTTCTCTAATTGTATCCTCAATTGTGTTCGTCATTGTGCCATCTTCTTTTTGAACTGAACCTATCTGTAATGGATCCATGCTCTTCCCTTTAGCTAGATCGAAGTATGTTCCGAACGGAGAGCTAACAGTGATTTTGTTCCATGTCATGTCCCATGCTTTTTTCTTTTCTTTATACATCTTTTGCCGGTACTGTGCACGTACCCTCTGGTAAAGCAGCCTGTTATGGGTCCTTTCCTCTCCAGTTGTTTTTTGGAATCTTTTCCTTGTTGCTCTGACCTTTTTCCTGAGAATAGTGAGATCTTTTGTCCACCATGGACAGGTGCGCGATCTTGGTTTCGAGTTATGTGAGAGAACTGTTCTTTGATAGATCTCGTGAAGACTAGTGGTAACTTCTCTTACATATTTATCGATTTCTTCGATAGTTGTCAGATTTCTAGGGTCTTCTAAAGATTTTGAGATATACCTTTTGAAACTTAGCCAGTCGGTATGTCGTACATTGATTTTCGATCTTCTCCATGTTGGGTAATGAATGCTGGAGACGTCAAAATAGATATTATTATGATCGCTATTGTTTGCTTCGTCCGTTACCTTCCAATTATCGATCCGGATTCTGTCTCTGCTTATGATAAGTGTGAGGTCAATCCAGCTGTTACCACTTACTCCTGCGAAGGTTGGCGTATCCCCTATTTCATTGACTATCGATAGTCCAGTGCTGGCAATGAATTCGCATACTTTGAGGCCTCGTGTGTCCGTATTATGTGAGCCCCATAGGGGACTTTTGGCATTGAAATCTCCGGTAATTATTGTAGTCATGTTGTTATTGTCCTGCATAAACCTTTCTAGGGTTGTCAGGATTGGTGCAATATCTCGCGATGGAGGACAGTATACCGTGATTAGTATAAATCTTGAGTCACTGCCTATTGCAAGCGCTATAATCTCCGGAGAGCTGAAAAGTTCCAGAACTGGAAGATTTGAGTCCGCTATAATCACTGCAGTTATTGCGTCTGTTCGAGAGTAGAACTTCCTATATTTTGTGGGGAATCCGTACAGTTTGTTCTGTACTGTGTACGGTTCCTGGATACATGCTACTTTGAGTTTGTCGTTTTGTTCAAAATTTATCTTTAAGTTTTCTGTTGCACTCCTGGAGTGCTTGAGATTAATCTGGATTATTTGGATACTATCCATAATTTGTTCGTTGTTTTAATCTTTCGAGCTCTTTTAGTAGCATGGGCATTTCTTATCTCGGCTATCATGTTGGGCATCGAGGCCTGTATTATATCGTTTATTCACCTTTGTGCAGTTGACACAGCTGACTGCTTTTTGGTCACAGTTGGTCTTCTCGTGGTGTGTGGAGCCGCATCCGGCACAGACTTTATCTTCCTTGCAATATTTTGCTGGGTGGTTATACCCAAGGCATTTGACACATTGCGAAACCTTTATAAACTCCCTTACGTTATATCTTGACCATTGTATGTTCAATTTCTTCGTTTTCATAAGGATCTTGAAAGCTACTGGGTCTATAGATAGAACCCAGTGCTGTCCAAAGCGGGCCTTCATGGCGAACAGAATCTCTATTTCACTTTCTGCTAGGTCGGTGTTCTGTATTTTAATGAAGTTTACTATCTCGTCTTTATTAATGTTCTCGTTGACATTGTAGACTATTATTCTGGGGTTTCTTTTTTGTGGATGTTTCGTCTCCACTACGTCCTTCAGCTTCCGATTTTCATTTATGGCCTCTTCAAGTATTGCCAGTTCTTCCTTTTTCGTAACTTCTACTAGGAGCCCTCCTTTGTTAACTCTCTTTATATTCTTGACGCCTACTTTGAGTTTTCCTGGATCTATGTACTTCACCAGCTTCTCCTTTACCTCGTCGGATGTACTACCCTCAGTCTTAGGATAGACTAGTAATACATGCTCTGTCTCTTGCCGTGATCTTAATTGTGATCGTCTAGATCTAGAACTACTTCTGGATGGCCGTCGAGATCTTGCAACTTCTGCAAAAGACAGCTTTTGAGTGGCGACTATTCCTTGGATGTATGTCTCTATATTTTTAGTTTGTTCAATTTGTCCTTCCAAATTGGCAATTTTGTAACTCTGCTTCGAGACTATTCTTAACATATGGTCAAAGAAACCTCGTATCTTTTTGTTTGCTTTTGTGGAAATGTCGTCTCTATTTAAATATCCAATTAGATTAGTATAGCACTCTGAAGCCTCTTGATACTCTGTACTGGCATCTACCAAAGTTATATCAACGTCTAGCTGTCGTGTACTGCTCTGTTTCTGTATCTTATCTATTATTGGAGCACTGGCCGACTGCGTCTCATTGTCGGGGCGTTGCCCCTTAGGCTCTTTATTTTTTGGACGAACCATCTCACTTTGTGTTTAGCAGAATTTTTTAAGCAGAAATTTGAATTATCTGAAGGAAATTAAACAAATCGACCAACGGGCATGAAGACTTCAAAAATCGATGCACCAAAAAGTTTGATCTAGCCCTCTCGGCAGGCAGAAAGTCTTTTGTAGATGGTGCACCAAATTCGTTGTGTCAACATATATCCGCCACACTAAGCCTAACGCTTACTCAGAATTACAAATGCATATAACATTTTTCATACATGTACCAAAATCACAATTTTCAAAAAAATAGGTAGAGAAACAGATATAAAATCCTATTTTGTACTCAAAAGTTATTAGCACAGTATATAAAAGCCTTGAGAGACAATGCTTACTCAGGATATGCAAATGAGGGCGGCGGACAGCAACAATTTTAAAAGTCTTCCTATCCTCGGAGATTTCCCTTCTTCGCAGAGAAACACCACAAATATCGCAACCGGAACTAGTAATCCATGGAAGAATCACATTTTCACAAACACAAGTGGTATAATTACCAAGATTTTAGCACTTTTAACGGAGCACACAAAAACACAACCAATATGGCCGCTGACATGCGCAGAACCAAGCAAGAGACATGAAAAATGAGCAATGCCCTCGCCGGGACTCGAATCTCAGACCTGTAGAATACGCGCCGAGTGTGCTGACCTTTAGACCACGAAGGCATGCTAAGAAGGCGGGTGAAATAGCTTATAAGTTTTGCTGCTTTTTTCAAAAAATCTTTTATCTGTAAGAAGTGCAGAAAATAAAAGTATCTGCTTTCTGAATATTAGATTTCGATACACTTTAAATAATTTTGTGCAACATCTTGCTTCCTTTTACTTCCGATCTTACTTACATATAGACTCAGAACATATAATTAACGCTCATATTATATTTTTACGGGGATAATATTTACGTCTTTGATTTAAAAAAAAATAATAATAAAAAAAATTTTAAAAATAAAAAAAAACTGTTTTATTGTTCTACGAATAATGAATCGATTTCTTCGGAGGAATAAGTTGTTACCACATACATATTGAAAAATCATGTAATAAATTGCATCCGCAGTTGTTTCGAACAACTGAAGAAGCTGAAAATAATTAATTTCTTTTCATTGTTCGAAATTAATTCCCAACAATAGAACACGTTCGAGAAAATAATTCTCAAAAAGGAAACTTCCTTATTTCCACACTTAACAGCTTTTATTTCTGTGCTTGAATGTATGAAAAACATGGCGAGTACACATTCAAACGCATGACTCGTCCAGAAACTTCACTCTTTTGTTTACAATTATTTAAATACTCAATGTTTCGGTTATGAAAGAAGAGCATTTTCTCTTATCTAAATGCAACGAACTTGAACCAAACGACGTTTAGTTACTCTGAAGAATGACTAAAAACGTTTTAAGTAGGGTAAGAGGAAACTATTTGACAAAGACAGAAATGAAAAGTCGGAAACATTCTATTTAGGACACTTTAACTTATACTTACAAACGTAAAAAGCACTTAATCTCAAAATCAGCAGAAAAATTTGTATACAGTGTGTCGTCTGCTTACAGTCCGAGAACATGTTTCGAAGTAAGTCATCTACATTAAACGTGACGTGAATAAATAATTCAACGTGAACCATTTCGTACAATTACATCTCTGTCCCACGTTTTTCTCTCTACGATGTCCGAAGGAATAACATCTGTTTATATATTTTTTAATTCTCGCTTTTTTTCGTTTTCATGATTTTTGAGAGTAACAAAGCTGCATCAAAAAGAGAGCAATTAACGTTTGCAAAATAATTACCGTAGCTCGACACGTTTTTTGTGAGTCCAGTATGGCATAGATTAATTGATTAAGTGTTTAGAAAGTGATCTAATTAATGTTTATCTTCGAATAATGACCGAGATTTAGAACATTTGACAATATCGAAGATTCAATATTACATCTTCTGAAAACCTTTACTTATATTATCTACCTAAAAGTTAGAAAAGAAAATTTCAAAAAAAAAAAAAAAAATCATAAACTGCAAGCTAAAAATTAAGATAACGATTCAATATTTATAAAAATCCCTTCTTCAAAACTTCAAAAACTTTGTAGAGACATCAGAATATTTTGGAACAGGAGTCATGAAAAATGAGCAGTGCCTTCGCCGGGACTCGGAACTCTCGAATACGCGCCGAGCGTGATCACCGTTACACACCGACGGCGTGCCTAAAGGAGGAAGAATATACCTTATATACTCCCCCTTTTAAAGGGCGAGTGGAGATTAGGGGACCCAATCGCCAAATCCTGGTGGTGGAGAATCATCACCCTCCATCTTTCAGTTCGGGAGCCACTGTAAAGACATTAAGATATTTTGGAACAGGAGTCATGAAAAATGAGTAATGCCCTCACCGGGACTCGAAACCCTGACCTCTCGAATACGCGCCGAGATTGCTGACCGTTACACCATGAAGGCATGGCAAGAGGAAGGAGAAAATACCTTATAACTTGAACTACGAGCAACTTTGATAATCTGTAGTTTTCCCTGAAGATTAAGCAGAGTTATTCTCTCTCTCTCTCTCTTCCTGGATTACTTACCTTACCTGTAAAAGCCGGTCTACACTTGTAGAACTATTGTCCAAAGAGATGGCTTCCTTTTACAGCATTTTAGTGAAATTAATTTCATGTACTTGAAAGGTATTTTATGTTAATTAGACAGTTATTAGGATTTAGGCCTTAGTTATTAGGATTTAGGCTAAATCCGAATAACAGCCTAATTAACATAAAATACGTTTCAAGTATTCAAAGCACTTCCTTCTTTCCGTAGTTCTTACCAGAATATAATTTTGTTACTGTTTGTGTATTCAAGCTGAGGGGTTTGAACGTGTAAGTTTGGTTTTGGGTTTCATTTGATTAAGGGAAAGCCTCGAGGTCTATCTGCCTAAGAGGAGGGACGCCTTCGTGGAGGACTTTCTAAAAGAAAGTGGCTCATATACGCGTTACACATGCGGAAAACCACGGAAACGCTCATGCAGCCAGATCGTTCGAGAGATTCGAACCTCGATCGAATGACCAGTGTTCAGCGACGCCGCTCGTGGGCACTTTGAGCGTTTACATTAGAGCTTCTGACAGTCACATCTTGCTGTTATTTACTCTTTACCAGCTATTTATATTCTAAAGTTATATTCTAGCTTGAGCATCTCGCATTAAAATACGCGCCAGTAAATATCTGAGCGAGCTTATTTTAGGCAACATTTTGGATTACTTTTTCGGCGGTTCAATTTAACATTTGTTATGTTCATTGAAATGCTCACGAGCAATGCAAGTTTCGTCTGTAGCACAGTTTGCGTCTGTTGTGTTCAATTTAAATTAAAAGGTTATTTTAACTTTCTTCAGTATTTTGTGACTTATTTCAAACTAGCAACCTGGTAAGGTCTGCAAGGCTTAAAAGCAAGATATTAGTTACAGTAGATCCCTAATACTCCTAATACTGAATTTCTACTTAGAAGTTTCAGTTACATTCCCGCCCATTTCTTTTGACACGATAAATGCATAAAGGCTCAATTTTATCTCAAAAATGAATCCTAGTTTGTTCCTCGCATTGTTTGTATGTTTCTCGCATTGTGATAAAACAACTGTACATAGAGTATTCGAAGTTTGAATGACGTAATCCTACTGCGAATATGGGGCATCTGGAAGCCCAAATTTGAAATTTAGAATTTGTTTTATTATGAATTTCATACTTTGTAAAACTTTAAAGGATTTTTGATTAACAAACTCAAGGATTTCAAAGCGAGCAATGGCAACGTTTTACAGAAGAAAACATTTTTATCTCCAGCGCACGATACTGCGTATCGGAAATTCTAAAGATGTGGTCAATTTACAATTATTTTGCGATATTGCTTTTGAACTGAATTTTATGCTTTAAGTGCGAAGAATATAACATTTAATAAATAATGGTAACAGACAAAATGTTAAAATAAAAACCTCCGCTTTGGAACGTAATTTAAAATTTGAAACCTCTCAGATTTTCTTTCTTTTAGTTTATTTATTTTGTTGAAGTTGTTTTGCGGAGTAAAATTCTGCGCAATTTTTAAATTTAACGTTTGGTGTTTCTTTTCAGGCATTTTTCCGGTATATTTAAAAGCCAGACAAAAGTTGGCAGCGTAGCTGCTAAAAGTAAAATAATAATAAATAATCAACTTGATGCTAAACAGGGCGGCCGACTAGCAATGGATTATATGTTACTTCAAATAATCATCAGAAATAAAGACAGCAAAGAACTACCATAAATCCCATCGAAGAACTACAAAAGCAATCAATTTTCTTTCCTCTTCGAGCCGTCCGCAGAAAGCGCAACATAATATGTTATCACAAAAAGGTTTACATCTTTTGACTGTTCAACTCAGATAGACTCCGAGATAAACTCAGCTTCCTTGCCAATACTCTGCTATTTAAAGTGACGGATGAAAGGTGGGAGGTGTCGTTTCTCGAATTTCCCTGATCCCAATCTTTTAACATCAATACTGTAGACAAAATTACGGATACTAAGAATGAAACCTACTCTAATTTTTGTGCCGATGTTTGCATTTAATCTAGATAATGTTATTCGGAGCGTTGTTGTAAATATACCTTTTCGAGCTTTGTTGCAAACATACCGCACTGGTCTGACTATAAAATACACTTCTGTTGATAAGCATTTAGAAAATTGTATCCTTCTATTATATAACAAACCTAATATTTCAAATATATATCAGAGTACTCTAAAACTTACCATTTACTTTTTTTCCTTAAAAAATTTCTACTTAATTTTATGGTAAAGTATGGTACACGGGAAATTTACAATGTTTCTCGTACTATACTATGCATCGAGCTCACGCGATGTCTTCCAAATAGGATGGAATATCGGCGATTTTTGAAAATAATGTCAAAAATCTTTCAATGTATAGTATAAAGTATTTCTCCCGCCTTCTTCGGATGCCTTCGTGGTGCGGTGGTCTGCACGTTCAGCGCGTAATTCAGAGGTCCGTAATTCAATTCCTGGCGAAGGCGTTGCATAATTTTCATCTTTCATGCTTCCAGAAAAATACCTAATGTTTCTACAGTGGCGCCCGAACTAAAAGGGTGTTGGATGATGATTCTGCTCACCCAGAATTTGGCGATTGGGTCTCCCAAAAGTCGCCCTTTAAAAGAGGGAGTATATAAGGTATTTCTCCCGCCTTCTTGGCATGCCTTCGTGGTGTGGTGGTCCGGACGCTCAGCGGGTAATTGAGAAGTCCGTGGTTCGATTCCTGGCGAAAGTATTGCTAATTTTTCAGAACCCACCAGCGGCCGAGCGGTAAAGTCGCTGAACACTGGTAGTACGGTCCAAGGTTCGAATCCCGCGAACGGGCTGGCTGCATAGGTGTTTTCGTGGTTTTCCTCATGTGTAACGTGTATACGAGCCAATTTCCCTTAGAAAGTCCTCCACGAAGGCATCCCTCCCCTTAGGCAGATAGCCCTCGAGGCTTTGTCGTAATTAAATAACCTAACCTAACCCAAACCTAACCTGCTAATTTTTCATCTTGCCTGCTTCCTAAAAATAACCTAATGTTTCTACAATAGCATTAAATTGTAAAATGTAGTTTTCGTTGAAGTATGTGTTTATTCAGCGTTCTTTTCATACTACTTGAAATACTGAGCTTTCAGATCGGCTTTTCCTCTCTCGGGGGGGGGGGAGTCAAATTATGTCGCAAAATTGATGGCATACATAATATTTTGTTCTCATGCATACAACTCAAATTATTTTTAATAATTTGTTGGATTGCTATTAGCAATCAAAAATATGGACTTAATCATTTTGCCATGGAATTATACAATTTCTAGCCTAATTTTTCTCGGCTCATTTAGCCTTAGCCCACCAGCGGCCGAGCGGTAAAGACGCTGAACACTGGTAGTTCGTTCCGAGATTCGAATCCCGCGAACTGGCTGACTGCATGGGTGTTTTCGTGGTTTTCTCCATGTGTAACGTGTATACGGGCCAGTTTCCCTTAGAAAGTCTTCCACGAAGGCATCCCTCCTTTCAGGCAGATAGCCCTCGTGCGCTTTGCTATAATTAAATAATCCAATTCAATCCATTTAGCCTTACTCATTTTAATTATTATTTTAAAGAAATATTTTATTTTCGAATTAAATATTCTTTTACAAAAATGTTAAATTTAAATACAAAGACTTTATTAATTTAAATGCAGACACTGAGAAGGTCCTTTATATATTTCAAGAATGCTAACTATGAATGAATGTCTCAAAAATGTGAAGCCTAACTTCTTTCTAAAACCCAATCTTTCTCAAATGATGGTTTATTTGAGTCAAATATTTTATATTTTGTAAGACTTCGTCACAAGATTGAAAATAAATTTTTCAACCGTTTATAGAAATCCTTTTTTCTTGTGAAAAGTAATGCATATATGTTTGTTTGAAAGGACAGGCTACATATGTTTTAATACAGAACCCACTAGTATTTTGTGCTAAATACAGTGAACAAAATCTTTCGGCATAACAAAATTGAACTTTAGTATCACAAAAGACCTCCTTTCAATTTTCGATGTTACTAAATGAACTCTGCAAATTGGTGACGTGGCACTGTAAGAGTGTCTGCTGTTTCAATGCATTGAGGTAAATTCAGTTCGTTCACCTTATTTTTCAGTACATTCGGCAGAACTTTGTAACATGTAAACAAAAGTCAATCAAGATAAATCTTTTTTGATATCAAGACAAATTTTCTTTGATATCAAGACAAATCTTCTTTGATATCAAGATAAATCTTTCATCTCGCATGGAATTCATTCAGAAATGGAAAAAGAAGATTGTAGCCCGTATTAAGCAAGCTCTTCAAAAACAAAAAAAAAAAAAAAAAAAAAAAAAACGTTTACGTACATTATTGAAATAAAAAGCATATAAGAAACGTAAAATTATTCGCCCTGTTTCTTTATCTTGCATTTCGGTTTCTATCTCCTTAAATTAAACGTTCAAAGTAGACAAATAAAAGTCGTGTAGGATTGTCCTCCACCAGTTTGTCTTGCCATGAAGACAGACTGAACCATTTAATTTCTACGTACCGTTTTTTCCACTTTAAAATAATTACACTTTATTTTCTTCATCAAGCCGATAGCACAATGCCAGTGAAACGTACTCTTATCTTTTTCAGATACATTCTTCTTATTAGTCAAATGGTTTTACAATACATGTGTTGAGAGTTTCTTAATGCGCACAAAACAACTATCTAGGTGAACTTTAATTATGCTAACCTCGTTATTTTAGCGTGGTTTGTCAATAAGTAAATTATTAGACTCAGTTGTTTAATAAACCATTTGTGACATATTTCAAGACTGCTAGTAAAGAATTTCATCTAATTACTTTCTCAACAATCGTCTGTAAAGGACATAATGGTCAGTCGAGAGCAACGATTCTTAAACTGACTCGTGAGGTATCAGTCAGAGGTTCGCGAGTGAAAGTTAAATTTTCATTTTTTACTTTACTTATATAATGCATATAATCATATATACAAAGCATACATGGCCGGTATGTAAGTGGGTGGAATCGTTTGGCACAGCACTGGGCCCAAGTTAGAATGTCAGAGAAGGCATGGTTGTTTGTAAATGTATGGCCTGTTAGGTATTTCTCCCGCCTTCTTGGCATGCCTTCGTGGTGTGGTGGTCTGCACGCTGGACCCGTATTCCAGAAGTACGCGGTTCGATTCCTGGCGAAAGCGTTTGCTAATTTTTCAATCTCTCTTGCTTCCAAAAAATCCTAATGTCTCAACAATGGTTCCCGAACTAAAAAGGGTGTTGGATGATGATTCTCCTCACCCAGGATTTGGCGATTGGGTCCCTAGAAACCCTAGTCGGCCTTTAAAAGGGAGGAGTATATAAGGTATTTCTTCCGCCTTCTTAGCGAGCCTTCATGGTGTAGTGGTCTCCAACCTCAGGGCATAATTGAGAGGTCCGCGATTCGATTCCCGGCGAAGGCATTTCTAATTTTTCATCTTGCCGGCTTCCAAAAATACCTAATGTCTCTACTGGCCGTTCAGACAAGGGGGCACTTAAAATCCGTTGATCTAAAATTTCCCTCGGAAGCTCTGCGGAAACAGTGAGCATGAGGTCATTGGATTCCTTCTGCTGGGGGGGGGAGGTTCTCGATTAAAACTGGAATGGAGCTGGATAAAAACTGGAGCTGGACGATTAAATCTGGAAAAGTCGTATTGTCAGATACAAGCGTTTGCTTAATTGCGCAATGACAAGACTCCACTGTTCCTTTTGATCATAATGAGTTAGAGAACGCTACCTGGTTAATAAGACAAAGATAGACAGTCATAACACGTATAACAAAAATTACCGCGCAAGTTAACTATTAGCTGTCCGACAAAATGACCTAACGTTAGAGATTCTAAACTCACGAACCGCACGTTCTGTCAACATACTGCTTATTTTAGAACAGAGTTTGGGGACTCCGAGATGTTAGGTTCCCTCCAGCACTAAACGCTGCGTCGCCCAACCGATATAGTGGTTAGCATTGCTGACTGCCTTGCCGAAGGGCTCCGGTTCGAATCTCGGAGAAGGCATGGATGTTTGTAAATATGTAGTGTCTGTGCAACATGGTGGCACTCTGAACATGCGGCGAGTCGAAAGTCCCCTCGTGTGGTTTGCTGGAAGGAGAGAGGGGTGGGAGACCTTCGGACATGTTCCTTCCCCGGGGTGCTTTTCATCAAAATTGGGGGCGGAAGGGAGCTAAATCGCACTGTCACCTGAATGGTACTCAAGGATGTTGCCAACGGTAGGCGTAATCTAGCGTTCCTTGCCACGCTTTCGTGGCCTTGGGTTGACTACGTCAGACAAGTGAGCATAAGCCAGCATAAGCAACAATAGCAACACAAAACGTTGCTCCGATCTTTGAGTACTTAGAGACTATAATTAAGATACTTAGAGACTGTCGCGATTATCTACTTTCTCTGGAAAAGAACGAGAAGATCAAGGTTTCATTAACATTCGTATTGAATTTTCTCCGACATTTTATGATTTAATACACCTCTTTTTCTTGAGATTTCTTATCTGTTACGTTTAACAGTCTATTATGCCTTCAAAAATCGAAGATTTTCTACTAAAATTCTATGATTTCTTCTGTTAGGCTTTAGATTTTATATTCTTAGGCTTCTTCCTTTCTAGGAATAGGAATCATTCAAAATGAAGTAGAGCATCTCCCTTTGCGTATATGTCCTTGATTTTCATATATAGCCTTAGAAATACGTGAATTTACATAAATCCTGATATAGCGCAGAATTATGGTAGATAAAACTGTTCGTATTAAGGATGTTACTCGGACAATGATAGGAAATGTCGTTTTTTAAGGGGTATCAGCAACCCCTATACCGATAATGTTAAATTGGCATTTTCGATGCACCTTTACACAAAATCTGCTGTAGATACAAGCTTGAAATAGATACAAGCTTGCTGTAGATATCTTCTTGATTGTACTAAAATGAGCTTTTGAAACATTTTGAATTTTATAGTAATTTACAGAATATTTTGTTAAGCATAGTAAAATTTAGCACTTTTCTCACACATAAAAAAATAATAATAAATATTTTTCCCCTTAGTTTATCACAAAATGCTCATTTCAGTTAAATCTAGATTTAGATTTCATAGAAATTAAAGAATGGTATATTTAGAAAGATAAAAGTGTAGAGAATTTGAAAATGCAAAAATCCGAAAGCACCATTTTTTTGAAGATGTTGTGGTTGCAACACCCCTTAAGAAAAATTGAATATGATTTTTATATCCATTAAATTTTAAGGATGATGGTGGTTTTGATAGGTTTGATCGTACGTTTGATATTTTGATACAATTGTCCATATGTTTAATACGATAAGTGTGTTTGATACGATAGTTTTACAATACGTTTAATACGATAAGTGTGTTTGATACGATAGTTTTACAATACGTTTAATATAATACATTTGATATGATAGGTTACATTGCTACGTTACTTATCATTTGATATGATAAGTTTGATACGATTGACCTCACGTGATTTACCATGCTTTTAATACGATTTATTTTTAGGTTTTTAACGTTATTAGTGTTTTCTTAATGCCATGCGACGTTCGTAATTTCACATCATAAACCTCACCTCTTCAAAAAACTTTAAATTTGTAAATGTGTTTTAGATGCATTATCTCAAATGTTTGAAGCTCAAAGATGTTAAGAAGATCTGAACACAGATTTATGAAGGTAGAGATCATTTTCCGAAAATGATTTGCCACGGATTCTGATGAAAGTACGTATGTTTATTAATCTTAAATTATGGTTTCCAAGCGGTGTTCTGTGAGATTCACTAAGCTTACCATGAAATTTTCCTGATTCCCATTAGTATTCGTAAAAAATAATAAAAATACTCCCACTCGGTATTAATTCCTGAAATGGAGCAGTGAAGAATATTTATGAACTCAAACGTATTGATTTTATAAGGTATTTATAGACTTAACAACTAAAATACTTAAGTCCTTAATGAAAAATTCAAGGTTTGAATTGAATGTATGTAGATGGCTTTTTGCT
Organism: Stegodyphus dumicola; assembly: GCF_044657685.1. Taxonomy (NCBI): domain Eukaryota; kingdom Metazoa; phylum Arthropoda; class Arachnida; order Araneae; family Eresidae; genus Stegodyphus; species Stegodyphus dumicola. Next base: position 234,435,989 of record NC_140772.1, on the reverse strand, counting down.
TAAACTGACGTACTAATACTGAGATAGTACTGTTCTCCCCATACAAGTCTTATATAATAGTTAATAATTTTTAAATTAAAAGAAATAAAAATAAATTATAAATAAATTTTAAATTAAAGCTACTCCACAATATATATTCAGCAGACCCTAATGTGATACAACATTTTAGAAAGCAAACTTAAATATATTTTTGATTTATGTAATATTGTTGCGTGCGTACGGGTTCGTTATGAAATGAATGCACAAGTCCGATGAAAAATGAACAAAATTTATTATTGTTACAACAAAAATGTTTAAAGTTCTTCAGATATTCATGCAGTATTACAATATCTCACAGTAGTTATCTTTTAACTACTCAAACGTTCAAGAGAACTTAATTCAAAACAGGTAGAGAAAGCTAATCGGCGAATTCGCTACAGTCAGCAAAAGCAGTTTTCCAAACAAACTCTTAAAACAACAACAAACTAACTAACTATTGAATTGAATTTAAAATCTTATAAAAAGCTTTTCCTCCTTTTTATATGATTTTAAATCGCGCGGGAGAATTTTCTGGAACTTTCTCGAAAATTGAAATCGAAATCGAGTCAACGGCTAGGCGGCAATTAGTAGCCAACCGCTACTTTAACCGTCTCTGTTGGTAAATTGCCCTAAGGTGTTGGTACTTAAGTTTTTAATTAAGGCGATTTACGCCGCGCCAACTAGGCGAAACTTGTCAAATTTTGTGAAATGTAGGTGGAGTGGAGGGACATGATTGGCAGGAGCCTGTCACGTGGGTGATCACCCACCCAAGTTCAGACTCCGAGCAAAGCAGCTTACGCGTGCAATGAGAAATATTGGATATATTAATAATTATCAAGTTTTTGAAACAGGTTATCCAGATTGGAATAATTAAATTAATATCGCGATCTGAATGAAGACAAATGGCACAATTAAGTGCAACAGATTAGCTAAACAAAATATTCAAATTCATCCTTGCTGTAAAACACAGATTGGACAGTGGTAGTCATGTGGGGGTCACCCTCCCGTGAACTGTCCACAGCCCAATGCATCTTGAAATAGTAGATATCACAATTCAGTGAAGTCTTGGTCTGAGAAATTAAACACTAAAGTTCTTGTACAACACTGAGGCACATGAGTTACTGAAACTATACACTATGTACATATAGGTACGGCGGTATTTGAGCGAAGTAGCAAATGGTGAAAAAACATTTTACACTAGCAATAAATAAGCAGAGCTTTGAAGATCCAGGTACACGGATCATGTCCATAAGTCCAAGTCTCTGATATAACAATAAGAAGATTACGAAAATGACAAATATAAGATCAGTGCTTTGAAGATCCAGGTACACGGATCATATCCATAAGTCTATAAAGTTTCAAAGACACTGGTAAAATGACACAATGAAGATAAAATAAAGATAATAGTACTATGTACAATATATACACATTTCGCCATTTGCTGTTATGGAAGATGCCTCTTGGGCGCTTTGCTGCAATTTCTATAGTAGGATCATAATTTATCAGATCACGGATATGATTTATCAGATCACGTATTGAGAAAGTTCTATTTTAGCATAGAAATTGTGGCTCGTGGTGAGAATTTGATCAGCTATGGGTCTTATTTTTAGTTCTTTATGTATCTGCAGGTTACGTACGAACCATAGGGAGACAACAATTTGTCTGAGTATTTTGTTCTGAAAGACCTGTAGTTTGTGTCTATAAGTCTTGTACACAGTGGCCCAGATAGGCACTGCATAAAGTAGGGTGGGTCTTATTAAGCTGGTATATATCTTCTTCTTGAGACTGATATTTAATTTAGCATTTCTTCTTATAAAAGGGTAAAGAGACATTTTAGCAGCGGTGGCTTTGCGCAAGGCATACTCCGTGTGTTCTTTGAATAACAGCTGTGAGTCGAAGACCACTCCTAGATACTTGGTACTTGAAACAATTGGTAGGGCTTGATCATTAATTTTTATATTTACATTCACAGGAGTGAACTTCCGATGACGTCTGAAAAGGAGAATTTGGCTCTTTGACGGATTTACTTTTAATTTCCATGAGTCATAATAGTGTGCTATGATATTTACTGCGCTTTCAAGTTTATCTACAGCGAGCTGAGGTTTTAGCGACTTGGTTAAAATTGCTGTGTCGTCGGCATATTTCACTACTTTTGCATTTAAAGGAACCGGCATATCATTCGTGTAGATATTAAACAGAAGCGGTCCCAGAACGTTTCCTTGAGCCACTCCGCTTTTAATTCGTTTTCTTGAAGAGAGAGAGTCATTAATTTTTACCTGAAAGGTCCTGTTTTTAAGATAGCTTTTCATGAGCTTAATAAAACTGATGGACAGATGAACAAGGTGCAGCTTGTAGAGGAGACCCTCATGCCACACCTTGTCAAATGCTTTTTCTAGATCTAGAAAGCAGCTGGCGATTGTGTTCTTTTTTTAACTTTTTTGTTTTTTTAACTTTGTGTTTTCTGCAATAAATTCTGTAACGTTCAGTAGTTGGTGCACGGTACTATGACCGGCTCTAAAACCAAACTGCTCTTTACATATAATTTTCTTATCCTTTAGATGTTGAGTTAATCTCTTTTGAAGCACACGCTCAAATACCTTTGCCAAACTGGTGAGAAGGCTGATCGGACGGTAGGAGTTTAAGTCCTTTGGGTTTTTCCACGGCTTGACAAACGTAATTATCTGCGCGTGCTTCCACTGTTGCGGAAAGTAATTGAGCCTCATACAAGCATTGACTATGTTTGTAATGAGGACTATGTAGGTTCTTGGGAGAGCTTTGAGAACCGTATTGGTGATGCTATCGTAGCCGGAAGCTTTCCTGGACTTAAAGTTGCTAATTATATTACTTATTTCTGTTGGAGAAGTTGGGTTGAAGTGATTATTACAATTTCTGTCAGCTAGGTGGTTAATGAAATTATCGACTTCTCCATCTGTCTCATCATTATTAGAGGCATTATTGGTGAAAGTCTTTTCTAGATGCTGCGCAAGGGCTTCAGCCATGTCATGTTCAGAATAAGCAATTCCACTACTGGTGTAGAGAGGATCAATATTTCTGTTATTAGTATTCCTGAAGGAATTTCCAATACGCCAGACTGTATTCGGAGAGAAATCCATGGAGTCTAAGAAATCATCCCAACAATTTGATCTGTACTCTAGGAGGAGGGTATTGATGTTCCTAATTTCTTTTAATAGTGGGATCGCCTGTTCTTCGCCAGATTTTTGCTATGCGGTTTTTGTCTTTCATTTTCTCAATGATGTGGTCGGGGAGCTTGTCTTTCTTATAATCTTTGAATTTGGTGGAATCATCAAGGGCTTTCTTAATTTTACTATTGATCTTAACTTTCTCGAAATCAAAACGAGATATTTATTTATTTAATGTTAAATGCACGTGCTCGTGCATTTTTAATTTTCGGCTTAGCTTTCCTTTAATATTCATCACGCGCTGCACTGCACGGGGAATAAATTTAATATAAAATTCTACTAACGTTAGCTATTTAAATACCAAATCCGTAATAATATTTTGCTTTTCTAGTCGCATCGACTGTTGTTACTGCAGTCCTAATTTCTGCCAACAGGATTAGTCTTAGATTTCGTACCTCGCTTACTTCACCTTACTCAATAACGAACTGACTTTCAGTTTTATCTCCTATACAAGATTAACCACTTTTCATATAAGAATATTCAAATACTGCACATTTAATTTATTGTCGCAGATGCATTAAAAAAGTAATCACAGCCTGGAAATAAAAGTGTGTTGCCCTCGATACGCAAGATGACGTTCATACAACTTGAATTACAGAAATTAAAATATAAACTTAATATATCAGTTGTTCATGTTTAGAATTTTAGAGAAACTCCCGTGTCACGACCCCTTGGACGACCTAATATCCCTATAAGGGGAATAGGGGATGCAGAAGAATGAAATTTAAATAATTAACAGTAAAAAAAAAAAAAAAAAAAGACATTCCGACGAAACTTAAAGGAGTTATCGTTTGTGCAGATAGGAAGGTTTTTTTTCCCTCATCATTAGATGTGACGCGAGCCATCTACCGTGCATCACGTGACATCTGCAGTGGCGAAAGCGAACAAGCAATCTGTTACCAAATTTCGATTAAACTCCAAAAATTTGCTATGTGCAGAAAACCTCTCCAGATTTATAAGGTACTTCTCCCGCCTTCTTAGCATGTCTTCGTGGTGTAGTGGTCAGCACACTCGGTGCGTATTCGAGAAGTCCGAGATTCGAGTCCAGGCGAGGACATTGCTCATGTTTCATGTCTCCTGTTTCGAAGTAACCTAATGTCTCTACCCATTTAAAAAATACCGACCATGAAATGATCCGGCCAACTCTACTCAACCGAAGAAGAAATCGACAAAAGTGAGCCTTGAACTGAGTATTCTGTAATCTACAGTTCACAAAGTTTTACTTAAACGGCTTAAATTCACTAAATGTTTATTTCAGTCGTTGCAGTATTTAAAAACAAAGCGTATGTCTTCTACTGAAAACGAAGCTGTTTCGATTACAGATGCATGCGGTAGATGGTCATTCCCTGGGGTCCTGGAAAAACAACCTTCCCATACGCATGCACATATTTCAGAAGGTCTTCTACCACTGCCATGTTTTTATAAATTACTGAAATTCTATAGTTCTTTTGTAATAATCTTGGTTTAAGGAATATCAAGAAGTAACTGTAGTTTGCTAGTTATGCAGCGTCTCGCTTGGGGGGGAGTTCTTTTTAACTTATAAGGTATTTCTCCCGCCTTTCTAACGTGCCTTCGTGGTGTAGTGGTCAGCACACTAAGCCGGTATTTCAGAGGTCCGTCGTTCGATTACCGGCGAAGGCAGTTGCATATTTTTCATCTCTCTGGTTTTTCTAATTAACCTAATGTCTCTACAAACTTTAAAAAGCCCTTTCTCGTTAGAATCATATAACAGAAATTTATGTTCAGTGTTTTTAGTTTATTCGATTTGGATGAAAAAAGTGCTTTAGAGCAGCGTTCGCCAGCCAGTGGTCCGTGAAAACTTTCTGATGATCCGCAGAAAAATCGGGACATTTATTTATATTTTTATGAAGATTCAGTTTCAAAAATGACGAGTAACAAAACCTCCTATGGAATATGGATTATAATTTTTTTTTTAATTTTAGCTACTACTTTTAGCGAAATTCCTTCTAAATTTAGCGACTTTTTAACTACTTTTGCAGGTGCATTTAGCGACATTTGAAAGTGAGAGTTGGCATCCATGGATATGCAGCTGTTATCAATAATAGCGCGAACTGGAATTCTCTTTCCTTTTGTGCATTCTTGTTTATAAGGGCATCACTGGAAGCTTTTAAAAATTGGCGTCATAACACTGTCAGTTTATTGATATTGCTTTGCGTTTGCCAGCGTCTTGCTTTTCGTGAAGTTCCTTTTCAGTGATATGGAAATGTGAAGCTTTCTGAACAAGAAGGTAAGATTTTTGTACTTTTCATGTAATTTTTAATGTGAACGGAATATGTGTAGTTTGCTGATTATTATTGTATAAATGTATTTACTTTTTTTTAAATTCATATTAGTGGTCCGCCAAACACAAAATTATATATGTAGTGGTCTGTGAAGTTCTAAGGGTTGACGACCGCTGCTTTAGAAGACGTTAAAAATGTATGCGTAAGTTATCGTCCACAGCTACATTTTTCTCCTCAGGATCAATATATTTTATAAAGAGAAGAAACCGTACAAAATATTTGCTAATACATTATCCAAGATATACAGATGCCCAAAAATTTATTATAAATTGCTTCGGTTAAAACACATGCAAATAAATCTAACTTTTTTCGATTAACTAGTGCACGACAAACTCCCGAAGGATTTAGAAACTAATTCCTAAGTCCGTAATTCGTATTTTTATGTACTTCTGAATTAAAGAGATTCAGATCTTTCTCACGCTAAGTGTGCAGATGCAGTCAAATCCGAACTCCCTCGGAAAGTATGACTCGATCTCGAGTCCTCTCGGATAAAATGTAATCTTTGAATTCAAGAAGCATGACGGCCAAACAAACAATTTGGAGCAAGGTCTCCTGCAGGATTAACTCTCGAATTGAAGCAGTTACAGTTAAGCTCGTAACTGCAGATACAGTTGATGAGAGTAAAAGCATCTCGAAGAGGTCGTGTGCAACACGCATGAATATTTTCGATGGTTATGTTTGCATTGTGAAAACAAACGCCATGCCGTTCATGGATTGCCCTTTGAAATATTTCTCTATGGATTTTGTTTAATAAAAGTTTTTCGGCAGCTTCATAAAACGGGTATGTTTTAAATTTTTCATGTGCTTGAAAATTTACGATTAGAACTCAACCTCTGAAATTTTGATAAAATTCTTAAAAAGAATGGGATTTTCAAATTTTCGTCTACGATATTTTATGTATACTAATAAATACACTTTGTAAATTTCATATCAGTGCCATAATGAAAGCATATGTTCATTTTTTCTGTGTATCGAAGATTAAAATTCTCTTAAATGAAAAAAAAAAAATTCGAAAGCAGTTCTCTAAAATTTATATTTTCAATTTTTTTAATTATTCGAGTGATATTCACTTTATAATGTAGGTGATAAAGTTTGAAAGTTGTGGATTTGTTGTTAACAACAATATCCATCGGCAGCTTTATTTTCAGTCGTTTTTATAATATTTAATTAATTCTTCAAATTAGTAAAATTTTAAAATAGGTATATCAACACGATCAAATTAAATAAATACACCCATTAGATATGTATATAAAATAAAAAGTTATATTTTTACATTGAAAATTAAAACTGAAATTATAAAATTAAAGAATTAAAGAATAAATGTTAAATTAAAATATTAAAGAATAAAAATTTATTTTATTAATTAATTTTTATCTCCATGGAAATCTTTCTTTCATTATAATGAAACTTATTCTTCAATTTACATAAAGAATTAAAGAATAAATGTAAAATTAAAATATTAAAGAATATCGATGGAAATTTTTCTTTCATTATTAGAAAATATTTCAAATGTCTGTGGTCTACCACTTAAAATGTAACTGTTCAAAATAACCGAATATTTTAAATTGTGAAATTAATATTATCATTAAAATGCAGTAGTTTGAAAGCGTATTACTGCCATTACATCCAAAACCTTGAAAGTCAATCTCAAAAAAATTAAGGAGCAGTATATAAAGAAAAATCTGCAATGCATAAATTTAAGAAATGAAAATTTATTTAATACACACTTAATAAAATTTTCTGTCTGGAGATTTGAACCAGAGATATTAAATATTTCTCCACCTGAAAGAAAATGATAAAGGCGTATACCTACATTATTTGATACTCAATAAATGTTAAACTATTTTGAGTCATAATAACGCAAATCAATTGTTAGGATTAGATTTTTTACACCCCAAAAATAATTCATCTAACGAATTATATAGTTTTAAAACAGGAAAAAGTTAAAAATGCATTTTTGACAGTTCAACTGAAATAACTGACATGTTATAAACAATTAAGTAACAATATAATATACTGTGGCTCTAATTTTCAAGTTTGTCTTCTAATCGTGTCTTTTCTATACGATGCAAAAGCATCCATAGTTTTTTTTTCCTTTCAAAATCTGTTCGATTACTGAAATTATGGCTTTCCCGACCAAATCTCACATAAAAATTACCGACTTTCCTTTCTTTTCTTTTCACCATCGACGGAACAGCTGGTCCACTGGGTTAGGTGCTTTTCAGCCTATTGGATCCCGTCGACGCAATTAAAAATAAATACATGAATAAATATAAAAAAAGAGCTTAGTACTGTGACCTCCGGGGATTGGCCACGAAACGAGGAACATTGAAATAAGGACTAGAACATGGAAAGAAGGTGCATGATGGGGACTGATGAGACTAAGCGGAACACTATTATCGTACATGTTAGGCATACAGTTATATTAAGGATGTGCTATAAAAAATCAGGTGCAGATGTAAAGATGAACAAATACATTACAAATTGTGAAATACATTAAATGAGTTTTGGATTAATCATAATATTAAATATAATTAAAAAACATCAAAAACAACAACAAAAAACACAAGAAATTAAGTAGATTAATATATGTACAGAGCAGGCTGCTGACGGCACGGTGTCCAAAGAAAGAAGTCACTCCAGGTTGTCAGCAATGCTATTAGCAGTGGTAATGCAGTTTCTAATGCGGCTGAGCGCATATTTATTCTTAATTGTGTTCTTGAACCATGCCGGCATATTGATTGCAGTTTGTCTTTTTAAATGAGAATTCCCTGTGTGCGAGCAGTCAAACAGATAGTGATCTGGGTCACCAGTACTGTCACAAATACATTGGTCACTGTCTTTTAGGCGAAATCTGTGAAGATAGGACATATATGGGCCATGACCTGTCAGATACTGTGTGAGATGCTTGTAAAAAGAATTATATTTTCCGGACATTTGGGTTTAAGATTTTATCAGTTAATAAATTAAGTTGTAGAGACGTTAGGTATTTTTTTAAAGCAGGGGAGATGAAAAATGATCAATACCCTCGCCGGGACTCGAACAACGGATCTCTCGAATACGCGCCGAGAGTGCTGACCACTACAACACAAAGACATGCTAAGAAGGAGGTCGAAATACCTTATATACTCCCACTTTTAAAGTGCGACTGGAAATTAGGGGCTAGAGAATCGCCAAATCTCTAGCCCCTAATCTTCAGTCGACTAGAGAATCGTCAAATCTTGGTGGTGGAGAATCATCATCTACCACCTCTTTCAGTTCGAGCGCCACTGGGACTAAGATTTTTTGAAGCAGGAGATGTGAAAAATGAGCAATGCCCTAGCCGGGACTCAAACCACGGACCTCTCGAATACGCGCCGAATGTGCTGACCACTACACACGAAGGCATGCCTCATAAAGTATTTTATGAGGGATGCCTTCGTGTGTAGTATTTTAGTCAATAAGTAATTACAAAGATTTAGACTCGATTTCGAATTGAGTTCCCCGTCACTTTTTTGAAATAGAGAAAAATATACTGAATTATTTGTTAATGTCTATAGAAAAAGAAACTTTGTTTTTAAAAATAAAACTATGTTACTGAGTCTTATACCAGGTAATTTTTGGTATTCTTTGGTAGATTTTTTACAATTTTTAATTATGTTACTGAGGTGTACCAGGTCAGTGTGAATTCAGGTATGTTTAATATAGAAAATAGTTGTATTTCGATCTTCTCTTTAACATATGCACCTGAAAGCTAAGCAGATAGTTTTCTCATTTAGGATTGGATTATTAGAGGAATTTTAATAGAAATAAAACAATACTCATAACAGTGTGACGACATATGCACACCTCGGACACACAGGTACTTAATGAGAAGAACTTCCTGTTTTGTTCAGAGACTAATTAACAGAGAACTTTGAGGAAAGGTTTTGGAGAAATCCCCTGGTGCGGTTTCGAGACATAAGGGGACTTAGTAATTACCTCATTCCAGGTATTTCAGACAGACTTTTAACAAAACGAAGAGAGGGCTTCGTGCGTGCGCTTTTTATGCTGTGAACGAAAGAAGCAGACGCATGTCAGCGTCATAGCCGCGTTAGCGGCCTTTGTATGTATTATGGCTGAAATGATGTGATTATCTTACTTAATACTCAAGGAATTCTTATTAAGTTTTAAAAATAAATATTTAAAAGACAACCGTTCTTTTCTTTCACCCAATACGGGTGTTCTGACGTTACAACAATCTTAACTTTTTTTAACTTAATGGTATTTTGTTTGAAACTTAAACTATTTCACTACTTAAGACACAATAACACGCCGAATAAATACTAATTCAGAAGTCAAACAACAAAAATCAGCGTTATATTTACAAAATTTTCACAGGACTAGTTTCGATGGTTTTACCGAACCACCATCCTCAGCTGCAAAAACCGCAAATGAACAAGACAGGAAATAATGATTAGATAAGATAAGAAAGCCTGGACAAGAATAAGCAAGTGGCGCCATTTGTTGGTGAAAACAGAACTAAAACATAATTTCTTTAAACGCCGAAGGCAAATTTGGATTGGAATTAGGATCGTTAACTAGAACAGAAAGATTTTTATGTATGTGAAATGCCTCTAGAAAATCCAGTTCTCCAATGGAAGATGTTTTTTGAATAATTTTGGCAGCAGAAAAATTGAAAGAGTGGTTTTCGGACCAACAATATTGAGCAACAGAAGACTTCTGTGTTTCCTTTTTTCTAACATATGTCTCAAGTTCCTTGACGCGAAATTTTAAGGCTCTCTTAGTTTGGCCAATGTAAATTAAATCACACTGGCAAGGAATCCTATAAATACCCCAGGAATTCATATCCGGAATGGGGTCCTTGAGTATGGAACTCGGAATTTTATTGATGGGAGAATAAACAACCCGAAAGTTAAATTTCTGCAAAATATGTGCAACTTTATAGCTAATTGACTACTACTTTATAGCTAATTGATATACTACTTGTATCAGAAATAAAAAGCGATAAATAAATGAATGATAAAAGAAATGAACAACTGAGAGAAATTTCAGCGCTAGCACACCAGAGAGGGACAACACACTGAATACAGAAGTCAAAAACTGCTATGCTTTGCTTAACCCTTTGCGGCACAGTGTGTCCGGTCTGGACACACGGAAAAATTTCCTTCTGTACGCACAGAAAAATTGAATGAAAAAGGATTTATAGGTTACTATAGGTTACTCTGAACTTTCTTTATTTATAGTAGATGGCAGCTCAACACAAACCAGTCCATAAATTTTAGCCATGTTAAGATTTTTAAGACCCTCATTTTTCAAAGAAATCTTCCAGATTTTTTTAGGGTATAAAAGGAATTGTTTGAAAAGAAATTTCTACGTTATTTTTGTCTGTATGCTAATCTCCTTATTCTATATCAGTTTTAAATTTTTACCTTGAAATCTTGCCTAAAATCAAGCGGCGAACCCAAGGCGTATCCAGACCAGGCTCACCGATAATCCAGGATAACTGTGAATCTGTATTCTCCGCATCTCATCTGTCAGTTCTTTGACAACAATGCTCGTTTGAGCACTCTTTTCGAAGCTCTATTCAAACAGTATGACACTTTGGGAACACCCACAGAATTAAAACGATAAGTACTATCTTCAAAAAATTTTACTTTTTTAAATTTATTAATTTATTTATTTATTTTTTTTTTTAAATCAAAACTCCGACTTTAAAAGGTAGCGTGCCAGAAAGGGTTAAAATAAGGCTTTTATCAAATATGCAGTCTCTCTTCTTTGGTGAAAATCTATCATTTTACTAAAATAGTTGTACGAATTTAAAAATTTAAGTGGGTGTATAGAGTATATTTATGAAAAATGGATAATCTGTTAAAGGTATAGAAAGACTAGGAAAGTAAAATAAATTCGTCTGATAAAATAAAATAAATTCACTGAAAATAAAATTAATGCTTCACTGAAACTAAAATAAATTCGTCTGATAAAATAAAATTAAATTTAAATTAAATTACGTTTTAAATATAAAAATTCATTATAATAACTTTATCAGTCAGTTCCCGTTTAATTCAATTACTCATTTTAGCTAAATCTTCTATAAAAACAAATTTACTGAGAATGTTACTTTTCCAAATTATGAAAGGTGTGTCTTCTGCTAATTTCTCAGAGCTGCTATCATCAACTTCAATGCTCGTTCAATCGTTTATTTCTCAGAATACTTCGAATTCAAGCATTGGAATCATGCCATTTCATTGGTTTAAGTATCTGCACTTCCTTTTTACTTCAGTCCGACTGGATTCACTTTTACTATGTCCAACACGAATGTGTTTCTGCTTCATATCTGAAAATTGAGATAAATCACACCGTCGTTCTACAACAGGAATAAACTTCGATATTAAAAATAAGTTTAAGGCATTTTAATATATATGGGCATAATAATGGAAATTTCATCACGGAAAGTATGTTGAATGCTGTAATGGCGATCACTCTAAAAAATGTCAAATATTTCTTCGGACATAGAAAGTATTGTGTATTATTTTCATGAGACTATTTTCATAAGACATAACAATTAATCATTTCTAAAATATACGTGTTAGTTTTCTTGTCAAACCGATGTAATTTAAAACATATTCTCGATTCGACGGTTATGAAACAGCGCTTTTTGAATGATATGTTGCATTCCTAAAATTATTTATTTTATTTTATTTTTCATTTCCTGTGCCATGCACTTGGTAATGTGTAGCAAAACAGTGGTACTTCCTTTCCCTTTTCATATTACTGAAATGGTCTTGAAAAATAACAGCAACAGAATTGTGTCAAAGTAAAATCTTAATAAGAAACGAAAATCGCGACCGAGAAAGGGAAAAAGATAGCATAAAATATTTTAAGAATGCATTGTATCTCAAGGAGGTACTGTTTCATAAAAATCGAATCAAGCCGGAGTTTAAAGTTACAGTTCAAAGCAGAATCATCAAGCAGAATGAATTGATAATTCAGAAACGATCAGCTGTTATGTCTTATGAAAACAATTTTTGCTTTTACAGTAATCATTGGAGTTGAAATCTTCTGCTTTGTTTAATTCGTAAAAAAATTCATTTGATTTTAAATAAGACGTTTTGGGCGATCGCTTTAGTATATACTTGAAGATACCAGCACTGTAAGAAATCACCACCTTACAGAATATTGTAATTATTCAGTACCGATGTTTTTTATGCTTCCAGAAATATTTGTGATTTTTCGAAATGCTTGCCATGACAGCATTCATTATATTTCCCGACCATTTCCATTATTATTCATAGAGATATTGAAACGTCTTACACTTATTAAAGCCGCCTGTATTTCACTAGAACAGGGAATTCCCAGCAGGTTCGATGTTGACTCCCCGATAAGATTTCAAAGAGGATCAACGGCGACTCATTATGCACAGGCAAATGTTCACCATAATCAAAACCGCATTGATTACAAGAATATTTATCAATAAAATGGAAAATTAATTGTTTATACATATAAATCTTTATCTTGCAGAAGGCAGAAATCGCATAAAATACTAAATGTAAGGCAAAATAATACTCTGAAAGTTTTCCGAAGACACTCACAATTTAAAATGACTCGTGGAACCTCTCAGTTGCGATATATCCGATCTTGAGATTATGACACAGACAGAAAATATCATGTTCTTTGCACTTAAACTATAAAATCAGTCCAACGGCAATGTCCCAAAATAATTTTAAAATGAGCGTGTCTTTAGAATTTACGATACACAGTTCCGCGCGTTGGAGATAAAAAGTTTTTTTTGGGGGGAGGCGTAGAGTGTTGCCATTGCTCGCTTTTAAATCGTTGAGTTCGTTAATCAAAAATTCGTTAAAATTTTACAAAATATGACATCCATCATAAAACAAATTCCAAATTTCAAATCTGGGCTTTTAGATGCCCATATTCGCAGTAGGATTTCGTCATTCAAAACTGGATGGCTCTAGGTACCGTTTTTTTTTTTAATCACAATGCGAGAAACATACATACATTGATGCAGATTCTTCATTATTTAATTTCTTCAAATATAATCCAGGGTGATAGTATTTGATGGCGACGATTTGAAAAGTGATACGCTGTTTATAGGGTTCCGACGCAAAATCGCAAAACGAAAAGTATAGTCCTTCAGGGACAAAGCTCCTTTTTGGACTAATAATTAATGTGGGGTTATAAAATACTGGGAGAGCACAAAGGGAACATACCTAACTAATTTATTTACTAACCTTACTAAGATTAATAACATGAATGAAAGGATGATAAAAGATGAAATTAACGTATATCTGATGATCGATGAAATTGACGCAAGCATTGAAGTAACCCCACAAATATTAGGAAGTGCAATACAGTTCGTGAATTCTTACACTACTAGTATCTACAAGTCCTACAGGCACGTAAAAAAGCTCATGCGTTGAGAATACGTCTATTTCCATTCACGGCTAGCTGCAGACAGCGTCCGCTTGGACCCGGAACCAGTGTTGCCAGATCGTGCGTTATTTCGCAAGTCTGCGATTTTTGAAAAACTTGTGCTAGTAAAATTTTCGTATTTGCGATTCTGCGAAATTTTTGCGACCTCTGTCATTTCCTTATGCTACTTTTTGCGACTTCAAAGATTTTTTTAATATATCGTAAAATGCTTTGTAAAACACAGAATTATGTACCTTAATACTAATATTCACGATTTTAATGCTTTACAAAAGAACTTGCAATATATTGGGTACTCAAACAAAGAAAGAAATAAAACCCATCCTCCTGATTATAATAGTACTAAGAAGCAAGGAATAGAAATGACTTAAAAATTAAAGCAACTGCATTTTCCTAAATACCAACACAAATAAATTTAGCGGTGGAAGAACGAACAAGGCTTTCTTAAGTAATGTGAATCTCAAATAAGTGCATCACCCAGATTGGAAAACTCACTGAAACTTCTTCTTTAATTAAAATGTTCACAATTAAGCCAAAAAAAAAAAATACTGAATTAAAAAACTTAACTGCCAACTCAAAAATTTAGTACAAAAGCGCCAATAATCTAATTGTGAGGAATATCTTACAAATTAATTTAAGAACGGAAATTTAAATTAAATAAGAATTGTTTGGTATAAAATGGGATGAATTACGAATTATGGTTCCAAAATAAAACTAATTAAGTTAGGCCACACAAATATTTAATTATTTAGTACATAATGTACAAGTTACAAGTTAAGTTCTCCATTAGCACAGACAAAGTGGAGCGAGCTAACGCACCATAGGTCCGCTGCGTACATTCTTCAACAACCAACTAAACTAAATTTGTCTCCTCTCACAAGAGGGCGCTATATTAAACCGAACAAGAATTAATAACAAAAGGAATGGATATTTAAACAATTGAAATTGAGCAATATACTTTTAAAATTTTCGTTAAATTTAAGATACGTAATTAAAACGACTAAGGATCGAAGTAACTATGACGTCACAAAATATCACGTGGTCTCTGACGTCATTTGCGACTTTTTGCGAATTTTTTAGTCTTCTTTTGCTACTTTAGTTAAAAAACTTCTGGCAACACGGCCCTAAAACTAAGCTTCAGAGCAACACATCTTGTTCACAGCATGTTCAAAGCTCGTCTGCTGCTCTACGCTGTGCTGGGCTAACGTCCGCCAGGTCTTTGCGTATTTAGCAGGCGTCGATGAGTATGCCTCCCACATTAATAAAATGTTTAACCGAACCAACGTTATTAACTTTTCTCTCTTCTTATACAACATTTAGTAAAGTCGACAATTTAGAGAAACAGGCCGAATATTTTTGACCGGAGATTTAAGAATTATGTTATAAAATGTTACGCCAAATATTCAAAAAATTGCATCCATCGCGATCATCACGTTCGTTAAAAATCGAATTCTTTAATTTCGATTTTAATGAATGTGAAAGTCGAATCGAATCGTGAACAAAAATCGAAATTTTGTGCCATTAGAATCAGTGATTTTGTTTCGGAAAATATGGGTATTTGTAAATTTGTTTATGTTTATATGAATGAAATTAAAAATAATAATAATACAAAAAATGAAATTAAAAATAATAATAATACAAAAATAATAAAATAAAAATTTAATGAATCATTTTTTAACATTTTATTCATATTCTTATCCTAATTATCATCATTATGTTATTTACGCGCAATCATTTGTAACATAATTATGTTCTATATTACAGAGAAAATATAAGGGGGGGGGGAAAGCATTCTTATAAAAGGGGTTTTTCTTAACTCTCTGTGCACTAAGCCTGCAAAACCTATTTACTTCAGTGGCACTCGTTTATATTTTGCCAGTGCATGAAATCCACTGTTGAAAACAACAAATGCTTCTTTTACATAAATAAAAAAAATCTGATTTGTGCATCACATCACTTCCTTGAGCGGAATATTAAATTATACGCATTTTTTCCTGCATTTCATTTAAACTTGTTTCCTTGAATTTCATTAGAGACACATTTTTCATTCAAATAATTCAGTTCTGAGTTTGCGCCAACGGAACAATAATACATAAAAACTCAAAATAGTTTCAATAAAAATTGAGAGATATAGAAAAACATAAAACACCAAAGGCAATTAAAAATACAATAAAATTTTTTCAATTAAAATTACACTTTTTACCAAGCTTAGTTTCCCTAGCGAAACTTTTTTTTTCTCTAGATTGGCAACAAATCCACTGTCCTGTTAAGTTTCAAATATAAACAAATAAGGCTGCTATAATAAACAAAATTAGGCTTAGACGCCCTTAAACAACTTTTAAATTGTTAACAATTCTATAACTATAGCATACAGGTTAACTAAAGGCATATAAACCTTAACCGGAAGATACGAACAACATAATTCAATCAATTTAAAGAAATAAATGCACAATTTACCAGCATATAAGAATAAAAACCTGAGCTCGCGAAGCCGAGTAACAGAGTGCATATATACTTCTGGTACGGCCTATTGCCACCAAAAAGGGAGGTGTACAACTGCATCCTATAGCTGTTCCTATATACAAAATGTTAACGCTCTGAACTACTCGTTTTTGAGTTGAGAGATGCATTCATACGTACGTACCTACATACAAACGCCATAAAAAAATATCTTTTGAATCCATTTTAAATCAGACTTATAATTTATTTTATTTATTTTTACTTCCTTGTACGAAGTAAAAAGGAAGTATTGTAATCGCGAAAAATTTCGGGTATTATACTTCAACGAAAATATCGATTTTGAACGCTATTCAATGCAATTTAATGATATTTTTGTGCGACATCCCCAAGTAAAGAATAAAGGACTCTTTTCCCCCCAAAAAAATTATAAAACTGATTTGAAATGAATTCTAAAGAAAACTTTTCATGGCGTCTGTGCGTACGTACGTATCTCGCGTAACTCAAAAACCAATAGCCTCAGAACGTTGAAATTTTGTATGTAGGACTGCTATAACATGTAGATGGTTGCAATCGGCCGCATCAAAAGTATATATATATATGGATATCCACTCTGTTACTCGGCTCAGTGAGCTCAGTTTCTTTATTCTTATATGTTTGTAAATTGGCCGTTTTTTGGTTTAAAAAATGATTGAATTTTTGTTGTTCTTATCTTTCCAGTTAAGGTTTTTATGGCTTTAGTGAATCTGCATGTAATATTTGTGGAGTTATCAACAATTTAGAAGTTGTTTAAGTGTAGCTATGCCTAATGAATTTTGCAATGGCGGACATGTTTGTTTACATTTCAAACTTTGCAGAATAGCGAATTTGTTGCCAATCTAGAGCAACTGAGTTTCGCAACAACAAAGATAAAGCCTTCTTTTATTATTGAGAATTAAATCATGCTTAATCCATTCTGGGATTTATTCGAGGAAATAAGTGTTTCAGATTTACTTCGTAATTTTTAATACAGATAGTTTGAGTTTTTATGTATTTTTGTATTGGAAGTGAGAACTGAATTAGTTGAATGAGAAATACTGAATCGTCTGTGAAAAACTGTTTCTTTTTCGTTTGGTTTGCTTAATTTCTTTTATACATCGTTCTAGATTTATTATAGTATTTGAATAGAACATGTGGCAATGATTAGATAAGACTTCAAATGATATAAATTTATATGCACTCTGAGTTATAATATGCACGAAATGTAAAGCTGTTAAGTTAAGCTAGTGCCAGAGTGTCGCTGTGATAAACAAATATAGTGAATTTTAAAAAGTGCATTTATTCTACTGTGGTTTATGCGCTATCGACGATGTAGATTTAATTCAATCCAATAAGTTTAAATGAAATGCAAGGGAAAATGCGTATTATTTAGTATTCCGTGCAAAGAAAATCACGTGGTGTACACATCAGATTTGGGGGGGGGGGAAACGAGTCCTTTATTCTGCCCATATGTACAGATGCAACGCCAAATTTTCGTTAAATGGCATTCGATAGTGGTCAAAATCAATATTTTCGTTGAAATATGGTACCTGGAATTTTTCGTGATGACAATATTTCCTTTACTTCGTACAAAGAAGAAACAAGCGACTGAAATTCATAAATTAATTCAAAATAATCAATAATAATCTGATTAATAATAATTAAACTCACCCAAAATCGGACTTCTTTCTTGGCGTATGAATCTTTTCCATCTACGGGAGAAAGGAAAAATAAAAAGTGAGTCCGGACATTGAAGAAACGTGTGCATCCAATTGTAAGGATTATGTTAATTTTATGAACAGTTAAATTTTGAGTTAAACTTCCTTTCCTATCGATTCTTAATTTCAACTTACCTCTTCTGGACAGAACATGGTTTTAGAATCACGTCTGAATGCTAATGAGGAAGAGCGGTATATAACCGCGAAGTTCTACGGTCTTAGTGAGAGAGATACCAGATATTCTGGCTGCAAGAGTCCGCCTATTTAGGCTACTCTCTAGTAAGCTATTATTACGCTCGCCGTACTTTAGGCTCTTGATAGCTTCGCAGTCAATTAGCGTTAAGGGGCCAACTCTGTTGGAATTTTGATAGCTTCGGCTATATCTCTTTAGTTAAGATTAGTTTAGCTTGATTCATATTCTCTTAAGTTCAAGCCCAAGTGTCGGCTTTATTGTACAACTCCAAGACGGAGTTACTGTTAAACTTTAATTGGAATAATAAAGGGTTATTTTACCCTTCTGTCTTGTTGTTTCCTGTCACATGAACTCAAGCGATTATTCGCATATCAGTTTATAAGATTCTACAAATTCTGAAAATAAGTAGACGATATAATCCGAGAGAGATGTCACTTTATGGGAAGTGAGAGAGAGTCTCGAAAGACGCCGTCGGAGATAATCCCAGGCTTTTATGTCAATCGTTCTTTGCCAGTACTTTTTATTTGCCAATTCTTTCTTTGCCAGTACCTTTTATTTGCCAATTCTTTCTTCGCCAGTATCGAAACCAATATCGAAGCGCAGCACCTGTGTTACTAAGAATGGATGTCCAATGGTCAGACAACGGCTGCGCAAGTGTAATGCCACAAGTCAGTCACTGCCCATTAGCTTGCTTTCAACTTTATTTATTCGGCAAGAAAACACGCACCTCCGCGGACTGTTTGCAGAAAACTGTATGTAGATTAAGGGTATGCAACAATGGTTTGTGTCAAACTTGCTCAAGTGAACAAATAGAAGAGGCGCGAAATGAGCTACAACAATTTTTAATTAATTTCGAGAAAGAAATTATGATTTAAATTTGGGCTAACGAATGCAAATGGAAAGAGATAAATGTTACACACGATCCAACTGAATTAAGAGAAGAATTAATAACATTAATTTATTTTCAGAACGGATGAGGTTTCAGCATTGAAATGTATTATTTGAAATATCGTACTGAAATTAATTTTTGCTAGACTAAGGCTTTCATAAAAAATAAACTGCCGACATTAGAATATTTCCTATTAATTTGCACTGCTTCTACTGCTCCATTACAAGCTTTGACGTAAATCTAGACAGTTTCTTGCAGCATAACCCACAAAGGATTAGCATCGGGAGACTGAGCGAGAGTGTTTGAAAATTAAACGTACCTAATTATTAGTCTCTGATGTATTTTTTGTGTAAAATGTTGTCAGTGTCAGTGTCTTCTATCCAAATTTAGTTTGCGTGTTTTTTTTTTTTTTTTTTTTTTTTTTTTTGTTGTTGTTTGTTTTGTTTTATTATATTACGGCAAAGCACTCGAGGGGCTATCTGTCTTAAGGAAGAGATGCCTTCGTGGAGGACCTTCTAAGGGAAACTGGCTCGTAAATACGTTTTATATGGAGAAAAACACGAAAACACCCATGCAGTCAGCCCATTCGCGGGATTCAAACCTCTAGTTTGCGTGAGATTGTACATATGGTTTCATTTATGTTTTTTTCTGAAGCTGTAGAATCATTAGGTTAATTGGAAGCAGGAAAGATGAAAACTATGCAACCGCCTTCGCCGGGAATCGAACCACGGACCTCTGAAATACCGATTCAGTGTGACCACTACACCACGAAGGCACGCTAGCGAAGCGGGAGAAATACCTTATATACTCCACATTTTAAAGGGCGACTAGGTTTCAGGGGACATAGTCTCCAAATCCTGGGTGTGGAGAATCATCATCCACAACCCTTTAAGTTCGGGCGCCACTTGTAGAGTCTTTGGTTAATTGGAAGCAGGAAAGATGAAAAATATGCAACCGCCTTTGCCGGGAATCGAACCACGGACCTCTGAAATACAGGCTCAATGTGCTGACCACTACACCACGAAGGCACGCTAGGAAAGCGGGAGAAATACCTTATAGAACAGGCGCCTATTGCTAGCGGATTAAACGAATCGGTACGTAAGTTTGTTTCATTCTTTGTCGAGACGTATAAAGTGAGATTTAATTTCGCGTTTTGAGTTATTCTGTTATTTATAGTAAAACATTTTTTTTTCCCAAAGAAATAAAAAAAAGGAAGTGGAATATTTTGTGGAAGATTGTAAAGAAAACAATTCTGGCTAACTTTAACATAACTGATTTCGACACACATTAAAAAAATTAAAAAGTGTAGTTTTGTTCCTTGATGCTAAGGTTACCTATATAAAACCATACTTAGAAATACATTTTTCACTAAGCACATTAATAAAAATGCAAGTTGGGAAGACGGAAGCGTAAAGAAAGCACAAACGAACGCGATGATATGTTAAGATTTAAGAAAAAATAAAACTTCGAAATCAATGCAAACTTTTTCATTGCTGCGAATAAAAATTTATGTCAAACTCTTGTCACACTCACGAAATTAAACACGTTCGAGCCGAATTAGCTGATGAGGCTAAGTAAAGTAAACATGAAATACGAAGCATCATTAAATCTCCTTAATTTTAAAAACCTCTCTTTTCCTACAAATGTTAACTCGTTCATTTTAAAATTATATTTATGTTACTGTAGAGATATCATTGTTTTTAAAATGTTAATGAAAAGATATTTTTTTGATGCTAAGGTTACCTATATAAAACTATACTTAGAAATACATTTTTCACTAAGCACATTAATAAAAATGCAAGTTGGGAAGACGGAAGCGTAAAGAAAGCACAAACGAACGCGATGATATGTCAAGATTTAAGAAAAAATAAAACTTCGAAATCAATGCAAACTTTTTCATTGCTGCGAATAAAAATTTATGTCAAACTCTTGTCACACTCACGAAATTAAACACGTTCGAGCCGAATTAGCTGATGAGGCTAAGTAAAGTAAACATGAAATACGAAGCATCATTAAATCTCCTTAATTTTAAAAACCTCTCTTTTCCTACAAATGTTAACTCGTTCATTTTAAAATTATATTTATGTTACTGTAGAGATATCATTGTTTTTAAAATGTTAATGAAAAGATATTTTTTAAAAGAATTCCAAACGGTGATGAAATATGTATGGATAGTTTTAAAAAAGTCCAAATAGTTTCAATGTGAAATTTATGATCAGTTAACGTTAGTGTTAGAATCTTATTAAAGATTAGATTACGTAAATCCAATATTTTACACATTCCTCCGATCCCTATTCTTATGTTTATGAAAATTTTGTACTCGTTGTAAAAAACACAACCTAAATGTTTGATCCACGTACAACAAAAATTGACCAAGATATTTGATATGAAGATCGGGAATTATATTCAGGAGCCATACATACATTTTAAATAGAATCAGATAGGTAAGAATTGGAGGCTCTCTTCAGCCCACCTGGACACGAGTATCCCCATAGCTCAAAAGAAGGGGCCCCGTATCTCCACAAACGAGGGCAGCCAGTAACCCAGCCACCCCCAAGCAACAAACAACAAACAAATCAGATAGGCATATTTTAATTACACAAAAAATTTCAATCTTGTATCTACAGCAGATTTTGATAAAAGGTACATCAAAAATACCTAGCTTAACATTGTCGGTATAGGCTGGTACCCCTTAAGCGGCTATGTATTAAAAGGTAAAAATAAATCGTACTATTGTAAAGTACGAACAGAGATTTAGTCATTCAGATCTAATTAAAGATGTAATCAGTTAATAACCAACACCAACCATTTAAAAACATAATTACTCCGTAACGAGTACTTTCACGATGTGATAAACCCCGAACAACTTAATTGCTCGCAACTGATCCATGGTATCTCAACACACCGGCTCCTGTGCTTCTCGAATCCAATACATGTTACTTCCGATCCCTTATATTCACCGACTTGAATTCGGATCTTTCGAGAAACGATTCGCAATAAGTATCCAGTCCCCTAACTGTTCGCGCGGAAACTTCAATCGCGGAGCGAGTCAGCAGTCGCTTGGCTGGGTCAGCTGCACGCCCCAACGCGGTTATAAGAAGGACCGACTCCATGCTAGCCAGTTCGACGTCCGACACACTCAACACCCCGTTACTCCGACTCAGCGCTCCCGATCCGTCACATAAATATAGAGGAATAGTTAATTCTCGGTCACTCAGCAGACGACCACTCACTGATCGCTCCGTTTTGCGCTTTCTCATCCATCACCTGGAATGATGGTTTTCTCCAAAGTGTGAGACCGTTTTCCTCACCGAGAAACTCGAATAATTTGGTGTGTTCTGGATTACACGAAAAAAGAAAAAAAAAAAGATCGCAACACTTTTTATGGATATTGGTGAGTCTGTCTAAGAGTTTTTCTAATATTCTTAAACTCATCTAGAACGATTGCCAAAATTTGATGTTGATAAAATAATTTAAACGTAACCAAAATATTAGATGCTTTCATTTAAAAAATATATATTTTACATTGAAATAAATAAATTAGTAAGCTTAAACCAATTGTTATGTCAATCAGGAAGCTTTCGATATTCGGCAGTACCTAAATATGGATGTAAACTTTTCTTTATTAGGATTGAAATTTGAGAATCACATATTAAAACAGAAACATAAGTCTGCAACTTTTTAATGTTAAAACTAATACAGCGATAACATTGACAAAAGAAAGCAATAATAAATTTATGAAACATGTTTTATTACCGTGACAAATAATCATTACGGATAATATTATAAAACTATTAAAAGTGAAGCAATTAAAAAATAACAAATGCCTAACGCAGTTAAATATGATTTAGTTTTACTTTTATATTAATTTTTCTTACCTTAAAGTTTCATTTATTTCCGATTTATTTTTGACTTTAATTTTACCGTGAATTGGGAAATACTCACTGTACTACAAATTTTCTTGTCTCTCATTTTGTTGTGTGATTCGATATACCATACGTTTTACATACAAACAAAATAAATGAAATGAAATGCTCAAGTATATCTGGTAAATATTCGTTAACAATCGACTTCAATTTATTAACAGCAGCAGTATAGTGAATAATTTTTAAAAATAAATTACTTCGAAATAACTGGTAATTTGCAGAAATAAATTTATTCCCATTTAGGGCACCCCGTTTTCAACCACATTTATCTGGAAAAAAAGCTTCACCTTTTAGAATTAAAGAAATGTGACACACATGCGTAGTAAACTGACTGAACAATATGGTGCGAAGAAATTAATTAAACCTAATTTACACTACTATTTGGATAAAACAGTTTTAAAAACGTTTTCTACTACTACAAATTTAGTATTTTAAGAGTACTTATAAAACGTTTTTCGAGGAAAAGGCGTCTCATATTGATTACTAAATGTTTCATAATAATTTTAAAGTACAATCAACGAACATTAAAATCGATTAAAGATGGAAATATCTTTAAAGAAATAATAATTTACAAATTATAACTAAATTAAAAAATTGTAAATTAATTAATTTAATTTAATAAAAAATTAAAATAAAAAATTATTTCCTTTAACATGTGGAAGAGAATTACGTTGTTCCGCGCTTTAGCTGAACCGTGTGTAAATTATTAACCCCCAAAGAGTTAACTACCACTTTAAGAGTTTTTAAGTTTTTATAGTTGAGTCTATGATGACAGAAAACATTTCCAGTATCATATATAAGGAATTATTGTCTGTGTTATTGTCTGTGGAATATAATTTTTTTTTAAATAAAGCAAACCAGAAAATTTTATTAAGAAAATTTGCTAAAAAATAGTGCAGAAGAATAAATTCATTTATCTAACTGAAAAAGATTCATTGATATTTTACAAAACGCTGTAACAATAGTTCATGGTCAAATGAACTAGTACATATACAGTGTTATTCATAATTCCTTGCTACGTTCTAAAATTGCATAAAACGTTAACTGCACAGCCGAAGCAAAATTTGGCTGTACTGAAATTCCCAACCCCTTTTTTTTTTCTTTTTTTTAGCCCTAAGAAGCTTTGTCCCTGAGGGCCTATTGTTTTCGTTTTGCAATTTTGCGTCGAATCACTCTGAATGTCCGATTCACTTTTCAAACTGTTGCCACCCAATATTATCGCCCTGTATTATAGTTGAAGAAATTAAATAATGAAAAATCCGCATACATGTATATGTTTCTCGCATTGTGATAAGTCGAAGGTACCTAGAGCCATCCAATTTTGAATGACGTAATCCTACTGCGAATATGGGCATTTGGAAATTAAAAACAAATTTTAAATTTGGAATTTGTTTTATGATCAATTTTCCTATTTTGTAAACCTTCAACAAATTTTTGATTAAAGAAAAACTTAAGGATTTGTAAGCGAGCCATGACAACGTTGTAACAGAAAAAACATTTTTATCTCCAGCGCGCGAGACTGTGCATCGGAAATTCTGAAGATATGCTCAATTTATATGCTCACTCGGCGTTTCTCAATCGTTTTTCGAGTGAAGACTTCTTTTATAAATTAGAATGTTCTGCGAACGACCTTATTCTTGTTTTCTTTTAAATTTTTATTATTCTTGTTTCTTTTTTTAGTCCTTATTCTTGTTTTCTTTATAATTTTTTTAACATATGTTACTATTCGTATACTTTAAATTAAAATACAGTTAATTTTATGCTGGCAGTAATTCAATTAATAGAAGGATATTTATATTCGCTTCCAATAATTCACGCCTGTTGGAGTTTGGATAATCTTTACCTTAATGACTAAAAATGAAATAAACGTTAGCGTTTGTAAATGAGATGGATGAGCCGGCCGATTCATGCATACCTGTTCTATGTTTGGATGCACGTTGCAAAGGAGCATTGCAAAGTCATAATGTTTTGAATACAATTTTTGTTGTTAAAACTAGAGAAGTCCGTAAGTAGGATAACCTATAATAAACTTTATAAAACGTCAGTCTTGAGAGAAGAAGTGATAGAGGTCTAACATGCGCAACTTCTAAACTCTGAGATTATCCACTGATACTGGTATTGATTGGAAGTTTTTTTCAACCTCTTATAATTAAAGCAACTGTAATACAGCAGTTGCAGAAATTGTAATCGTGAAAAATTTCGGGTGTCATATTTCAAAGAAAACACACAGTTTGATTTTTTTGGCTTGATATCTGTACGTACAGATGGAATAAAAGACTCTTTTTCACAAAATCGATTCAAATTGACCTTTTTTGTAACGTCTGTACGTGCGTATATATGTATCTTCCATAACTCGAAAATGTTTAGCCGTAGACATTTTACACATCGGACTGACATTTAGTTATGCACCTCCCTGTTTATTGCAATCTGCAAAACCAAACCTATATATATGTAAGATATAACAAAATACGATAGCTGCTTTAAAAATAATTAGCGATCTCAAAATTAACATTCCAGATTTGGTGCTGTCCCCCTAAATTCACCTATTCTCCCAAATTTGAGATCTTTCTATGTGTTATAAAAAGCTCCTGGAAAAGGGCAACTAAAACTAATATTAGCCAATCATAGCTTGCCTCTACAATGACATCAAACTTAGCATAAATACTCTTGGCACAATAACTACATCATTATTCTGCTGCATTCCTTTCCTAGGACATTCCTTCTATGCCCTCCCAGGACCAGGATGTTTAATTTCAAAATTTTAAATTTTTGTACGCCATTTTCAAATTGTCCGGAGGGATCGGTTCATTTACAATAATTCGAGGAAACAAGTTTAAATGAAATGTAGCCAAAAATGTGTATAAATGTAATTCATGTGGCGTCCACCGCAGATTTTTATATAAATGTTTTGAAGAAAGCTTTGAATGTTATAAGTAAAGAATTGAAATCACAGTTGGATCTTTTGATTACACTGGATGAATTAATATTAAGAATTTCTAGCAATCCACTGCAGTGTTTCTAACTTAGTCACATACGGGCCGAATGTACAGTCTGAAAAGAGCCGAACGGCCAGACTTGCTTTAACAACATTAAAATTTTTACTGTACAGACATTAGGTATTTCTGAAAGCTGGAGAGATGAAAAATAAGCAGTGCACTCGCCGGGACTCGAACCGCGGACTTCTCGAATACGCGTCGAGCGTACACCACGAAATCATGCTAGGGGAGCGGCAGAAATACCTTTATAATTTAAAAGATATATATATATATATTTCAGAAATATCATATATATTTTAAATGGCGACTGGGAGTTAGGGGACCCAATTGCCAACTTTTGGTGGTGAAGAGTCATCATCCACCACCTTTTTTAGTTCGGGCGCCATTGCAGAGACATTACGTATTTTTTGAAAGCTGGAGATGAACAAGCGCCATCGGCGCCCTCGCCGGGACTCGAACTACGGACCTCTCGAATACGCATCGAGCGTGCTGACCACTACACCACGAAGGCGGGAGAAATACCTTATATTATAAGCCCAAAAAAAATTAGATAAATTTAAAATTTTCTTACTAAATATTTATCAAAACATACATATGCCATAATAATAATAATACTATCGGAAAGGTAAAAAAACTAAATTTATTTTCGTTTTCTTTCAGAAATCTTAAGTTTGGTAAATATAAGACATTTTCACTAGTTACGCTTTGCAGTTCAAATATATTCATAGCTAAAAGCTAAATTATTGCACTGGCATTTCTTTCCAATAAATCTAACACGTTAAATTAATCCTTAAGTAACTTACTTTAAACTAAAACAAATAATGAAAATCTTCTAAGTTTTCTTAGAAAATTTACTAAGAGACAAAATTGGAGAATAAATAACAGAAATCTAGTCTCTATTGCTTATAAATCAAAGTTTTCTTATACGCATGAATAAAAATACACGTTTTTATATAAACAATTATAAAGTTCTCCATTTCTTACTGCAGTTTGGCACTCGATATAATTTCCATTCTGATAAAGTTAGTAAGCTTGGAGAGAAATTACTACAAATTATCTTCATCACGAATTATAGATTCCATCCATCAATCGGATTCTCAATTATCTTAATCACGAATTATACTAGATCTCATCGGTCAATCGGTAATTTTCAACTGTGAAAAAAACGCTGTTCACATATAAATGCATTCCTAAACAAAGGGATTATTCTTGGTGCAAAAATTTGTAAATGAGCTTATTTATGTTCCGACAGGTACGAATGAAATTTAATGAATTATGCATCTTCCAATCTTAAGAAGAGGATTTATATCACGTTGTAAATTATTTAGTTACATTTACACATTTTCTGGTGCGTTATTTCCGTTCGTTTTTAATGATAATGAAAATAACGTACACTCGGACTTTAAATAACTAAAATCTTGCAACGTCGTAATTGAAGTGTCTTCGCGGGGCGGCAGTCTGAGTGATAGTGCATGTGAATTGCGAAAAGTAATCAATATATATTTGTTACACATAGAAAATAAGCAAGATAAATTTGAATTATTTCCTTTGCATTATTAGCCCAAAGGCGACTATTAATTTCGTTTTGGCATTTTGCGTCCATTCACTATAAACGGCGAATCATTTTTTAAATTGTTGCCACCAAATATTAGACGCCCGTCTTATATTTAAAGAAACTAAATAATGAAGAATTTGCATAAATGTATGTATGTTTCTCGCATTGTGATAAAACAACGATACCTAGAGCCATCCAATTTGGAATAACGTACGTCTCAACCCGAATACGGTCATCTGGAAGCCCAAATTTAGAATCTGTTTTATTATCTATTTCATATTTTGTCAAACATTTATGAGTTTTTGATTAAGAGACTCAACGATTTCAAAGCGAGCCATGAAAACACTGTACGAAAAAAAAAATATTTCCAGCGCGCGATACTGTGTATCGGAAATTGCGATATTGCTGCTGAATTGAATTTTATGGTTTAAGTGCGAAGAATATGATATATAATAAATAAAGATAACATACAAATTAAAAAAAAAGGTCCTTTAAGCGTCAAAAAAAATCTGAAAGCTTTCAGAATTTTTTTTTTTTTTTTTTTTTTTGTTTTCTTTGCGTTCTTCTTATGATATTTTTGTTTGTTTATGTATGTTTTAATAGATGTATAATAAGTGAAATTTGAAACTGAGCTAAAATTTAGTTAGTTATTTTATATTTCGTTTCAAAAAAATCCGGCTTCCCACCTGCTTTAAGCTCAACGCATGCAATCTGAGTTAGAGACCACTGTTTTGCAGCTGTAAATTTTTTTCAATTTTAAATGACCCGTTTCCGAAAGATATTACACAAATCCTAGTTTATATATCTCATCTTGCAAATTTCCTCGTTATTCCAGTTCTATTTGTACCTAAATAAATAAATTATCAAAAGATACTGATTTCCTTCTTTTCTTTTCTCATTCGCAAAAGTTCCATATTTTCTGCCGTTTGTTTCTTTTTCTTTCGCAGTGAACTTTTCAAAGTTGTCACTTTCCTCTAAATGGTTGCTCTAAACTGCCAGTACCATGAAATGGACATTTCACTGAACTTAATTACTCCTTTTTCGTTTGAATTATTTTTAAAACAACCTTTTTTTTTTTTTTTTTTCTTTTAACCTTTGTTCTTTCGATTGCAACTTCCTTCTGATAATTTCCTGCAAAATATAATTAAATACTGCTCGGATACCATATAGGTTTTCGGGTTGAAATGATTAGATTATGGCTGGAATGAAACTTTAAATATTATGTTATTTGTTTACTGCTTTTTATATTTCAAACTGCAATTATTTCCTATTGACTCCCGTCGAAATAATACAACATAAATCGAATCCCATCGAAATAACATAAAATAAATCGAAATAACATACAATCAATTGAATAACGTAAAATAAATCGAAATAACATAAAATAATCAAATCCCATCAAAAAAACGTAACATAAATGAAAATATAATATGGTTTTGAAGAGTATTCTTCTTGATTTGCATACTGATTTAATTAACGTACCAAATCGACTTATTCGCCAAATTGAGTTGAACCTAAAAATACAGGTATATTGTGAATAACATTTTTCACAATATATTTATATTTTTATTAATTATAGTAGTATTCTATTACAATAATTGTAATAGGTTTCTATTAATTATAATAGTATTCTATTACAATAATTGTAAAAAGTTTCTATTAATTGTAATAGTATTCCACTGCAATAATTGTAATAGGTTTCTATTAATTGTAATACACTGACTACCAATAAGTATTTGGACACCTGGTGATAGAAAAGAAAAACTAACTTTATTCAAACTCAATAGTTGGTAGAGTCTCCACGAGAGGTAATACTTTCCACAAGGTCTTTGTATGACAGCTAGTGGTATTTTCTTCCACTCGGCCAATTTTGCACGGGTAGTGTACCCCTGAATTCGGCGATGCAACTCGTCCCAGAGGTTCTCGATAGGGTTCAGGTCTGGACTCTGGGCAGGCCAGTCCATTCGATGAACTCCATTGGCACCATACCAAGCCTTGGTTAACGTCGAAACATGACAACTGGCATTGTCGTCCTGAAAGTAACAGAGGTCCAACCCGTAAAACTGCCACAACTTAGGAAGCACATTGTCATCCAAAATAGTGCAGTAGGCATTGGAGTTGAGCCATGAATGGGGACCAAGGGTCCCAGCCCATACCAGGAGAAACACCCCCAGACCATAATTTCCCCTCCGCCGAACTTGACTGTTGGCACAATGAATAATGGCAGGCAGGAGACGTTCTCCAGGTAAACGCCAGACCCAGACTCTACAATCCGAACGGTAGAGGGTGAGCCTTCATTCGTCACTCCAAAGAACCCGTTTCCACTGATCTACGGTCCAATTTCGATGTGCTTTGCACCACATTAACCGAGCAGCGCGGTTGGACTTCGTGATCAAAGGCTTACGGGCAACAGCACGACCATGAAAACCAAGCAAATGTGCTTCCTTGCGGGTGGTATTCATTGAAACAATACTCCCGGATGCCTGTTGAAACTCCTCGCTGATGAGGGCCATCGGTTGGGTGCGGTTCTTCTGAATTTCTCTGGACAGCACTCGTCGGTCTCTATCTCCCAGTTTCGTTGGTCTGCCGGCTTGGGGCACATTCCGACAATCACCGCTCACCTTCCACTTCTTAATCTCATAGGCCACTGTCGATTTTGGATACTTCAGATCGCTAGATATATTCCTTAAGGATAGGCCACATTTGTGATACCCGATAATTATAACTTTCTCGAAATCAGAGAGCTCCGAACTGCGAGGCATCCTGCATGCGACTAAATCCGATGCGGTTTCCTACACGATATATACCGTCGGAGTCCGTGACGTACCTTAGGACCGCAGATATCGTCATTTGCATAGGTGTCCAAATACTTATTGGTAGTCCGTGTAGTATACTATTACAATAATTGTAATGTTTCTATTAATTGTAATAGTATAGGTATTTATTAATTGTAATAGTATTCTATTACAATAATTGTAATAGGTTTCTATCAGTTGTAATAGGTTTCTATCAGTTGTAATAGGTTTCTATCAGTTGTAATAGGTTTCTATTAAGAGGACTCATACACCTTAAAACCTATAAGATCTTCAAATATGACTGCTGCGAGAATTGGGATAACTTATTTATTTCAAAAAAAATTGCTTCCAACTTTTTATAGCTGACTACATAATATAGCTGCTTACTGAAATAATAATCAGAAACTTCGTGTTGCGAAAAATATTTTTATAATTTAATCCGCTTTGTGGCAACACTTTTCGTCATGTTTCCACCTTGCGAGCAAAGTTTAGAACATTCTGTTGCACGATTTAATTCCATATTTAATATATAACTTTAATAATATTTGGAAACTACTGTGAACCAAAAATTCTAAGAATTTTCAGGTTAAATTTTAATTTTATTTAGAGTTGAGTATATAAAATATATTTTATTAAAAAATCTGTAATGCTTTCGTGCATAAAATTTTTAATATTAAAATATTCATCAGATTTTTGGTTCAGTTCGAAAATAGTGCTCACATAAAGAATTCCATTCAATTTCAATTGTGTAACATTAGGCATTTTAAATTATCATGCCCGCAATGTGGAAACCTGACGAAAAATTTTGTTACAAAGCGTTTTAAATTACAAAAATATTTGTGGCAACACAAACTTTCTGGTTACCAGTTTCCAAAATAGCTACATAATGCAGTCAGCTGTAAAAAGTTTGAAGTATTTGTTTTTAAAATAAAAAGAATATCCCAATTTTTGCTACAGACACATAATTCGAAGATCATAAGGGGCTTAAGGTACATGAGGCCCCTTAATTGTAATAGAGTTTCGTTCTTTTTTATTTTTAAACTTCTGCTTTTAACAATTTTTTAACTTCACCAGAATTTTAGGTTAACCACAGGCATCCCGGTTTTACCCGGGCTAATGGGGATTTATTAAGGCAAAAGGAATTTTTCTTTAGTTTTAGCTCAAAAGCGCTATTAGTCTCGTAACGCGATTTTGAGTTCTTCCATTTTTCATTCGAGTCTGTTGCTGTTTGGGAAAACGCAAGGGTATTTAGTACCCTTTCATTTCTAATCTGTCCGTTAACAATTAACGAATAAGCTGTTTAAAAGCAGTAGATGCAGTTAATAATATATACATCTTCTTACTTTTTAGTCCGATTAATCTGGACACACACACACAAAAAAAAAAAAAAAAAAAAAAAAAAAAAAAGCATTTAACTCACGATATATGTAGTAAAAACATTAAATATTTTGGTAGAATAACATCGCTTTTTTTTCACTTTTTACATATACAGACAATATAGAACTTTCCCGTGTATAACATGTTAGAAAATGGTTCGCTATTCCACCTGGACGATCCCCATCGATAATCTCTAGAAGTGTACCATATCACGCTTTAAAAGAGTTGGGCGATCCTTAAAATCTGATCCTTCCTGTTAAGTTTTTTTATATTTGTGTGGTAATTAGTTACAAACTTTGTAATCAGTGATCAAGAATAAGGTAGGCTGTATTTTCCGGGAAGGGGCTGGTGTTGGGAAACGCTGGAGTGAATCCACGTTAAGTATAAATCCACAGCCGTGCAAATGTTGCAAAATTTATATTTATTAAGGGATAGCTCCGCAAATTTCCTTTTTTTCGCGAGAAAATTACTGCGTTAATTATGTCTATTCCGTAACTTAACCCTATTGTTTCCTATTCCATAAGTTTAGTTTTAATGTCCACTTAGCGCTAGTAACCAACTCGTCTATCATTTCGGTCCGAGGTTCGAATCCCACAAACGGGCTGGCTGCATGAGCGTTTTCGTGGTTTTCCCCATGTGTAACGTATATACGAGCCAGTTTCTCTTATAAAGTCCTCCACGAAGGCATCCCTCTCTTTAGGCAGATAGCCCTCGTGTGCTTTGCCATAACTGAATAATCCAATTCAATCCAATCCTACGTCTATCATTCCAAGTAGTAAGAGCACTGAATGCCGGTAGTTCGGTTAGAGTTCAAATTCGGGCAAAACGCTGTGCTGCATGTTTTCGTAGTCCCGCATTACCAATTAAATACTGGTCGAACTTCTGAAAAAACATTCTACCAAGAGACCACCATGGAGCTAAGCGATAATAATACCATGAGATAAATGAGATCATCCTGCTATTGTTATTGCTATACTCGCGTTCTTCTCATTATTGCATAAGATTTCTTTTCATTCTTACTTTACTTACTTTTCTACATTGGGTACTTTGTATTTCCCATCTGTGCATGCGAAAGTCGGCGATTACATTGGTCATTTTCCTTCTCCGTACAACCTCCTGGAGAAAATGCGATGTTACTGCGCTAATAGTATTAGAACAGATCGCAAATTTTGCTCTGTTGTTAATTATTGTTTCTACTTCATTGTCGATGACTGTGTTTAATTAATTTTGTTTATTGATCTCGTTCATTGCGGAATGTATCTTACCTCCAAACACGTACTTTTTGGCATCGCGTCAAATTTGCGATGACGGTAACATTAAACGTGGACTCAATTATTGTTAGTGTAAATACTGCTACTTATGCGTGGTTTCGTAGTGGATTGTTACGGAACCGATGAGAGCTTGATGAAATTTATTTTTCCAAAACAATTGACAGCTCTGCAACTTCTCACAGTACTCGTACAGCTCTTCTCGGCACAGCACTCTTCGGAGTGCTCACTACACTCTTCAGAGCACGATCGGCAGTTACCGACTTGAGATTGCTCGCGAAGTCGAACGCCGGGCAATACCAAAAAAGTTACCCTCAGCTAAATTCTGATATTTTTCCTGGCATTCAGCAGGATGATTCGTTCCTGCTCTTGCCAGTATCCTCAGAGAATCCCGACTGGGACTGACATATGAGGAAGTCCGAAGAGGAGAGTTCTCCATCCGTCTTATATAACTTTTCCCCATCCGCCGAGAGCATCAAGTTTTTCGGGATTGCTTGAAGGTATACACAGTTAGACTTACATAAGGACAGTTACGCAGGAATGGAACAAAAACGTCGCCAAGTTTGGAAAACTTTCGGTGGCTTCTAGCCAAATTTGGCGATAAAAATGAGACGCCAAAACTATTGCCAACTTGGTCCTATTTCGCCAAACTGGGAAGATAGCCATTTAGCTCGATGTTAAACGGACTCACACCCGTAACCTTATTTTTCCGGCAATGTTTCGCATCTTGATTCCTTACGCGTTACATTACACAAAAGGTATTACAATTACGTATTGTTTTCCTAAAATTATTGACTACAAAATTCGTAACAATATTTTCGCTTTTCCGTTGTCATTTCAGATGAAAAATTTCTTGTAATAGGTTTGAGTCTACTTTGTAGAGGGGATGCTAAAACATTTCCGTCCCCAATTTTGATGTAGAGCACTCCGAGGGGGGGATGGGTTCGAAGGTTGCTCGCTCCTCTCCCCTTCCACCAATCCCCACGATAGGACTTCCGGCTCTCCGCGTATTTAGAGTACCGCCCTGCCGCACCGACACTATACATTTACAAACATCCATGTCTTCTCCGGGATTCAAACCGTAGTAGGCTCCCCTATCCACTATACTGTCTGGGCGACACTAATATTTAATAGGAAAAAACTAATAGGAAACTTTATAAGGTATTTCTTCCGCCTTCTTAGCGTGCCCTCGTGGTGTAGTGGTCTGCGCGCTCGTTGCGTATTTGAGAGGTCCGTGATTAGATTCCCGGCGAGAGCATTGCTCATTTTCGAGCCTCCTGCTTCCAAAACATCCTAATGTCTCTACAATCTAACTAGGAAGCTCGTTAAATAGCACTCTTGGTACATTTCGATTCATATCAATTCGATATCCAGTAACCTTCATATCGATCGATACCCCAGTACACGCATTACGAGTAGACTTTTAAAACGCCTACTTCATTCCTTTTAAGCACTCCGCTGACTTTAATAGCATTCCAGTTATCCAGAACTGGGATCTAATCTCTCGCAGATGCGGATTTGACATCTTAATCTCTATCTAAAGATTAAAAGTGAATATCGCATTACACGGTTTCTTTTCTTTCATTTCCTTCAGCAAGCACTGTGTATTCATTCTAAGATTATTAGCAGATTAATATTAATTCATTCACCAGTTGGGGGTTAAATGTGGTTTACTCGATTTACTCGGATGGTTTTACACATAATTATAAAGTTCCGTGTGGTTTGTGTGGTAAATAATGTGTGGTTTTATAAATAGTGTCTAGTGTATGGGTTGTTTTCAGTTTAACATCTTTTGAAATATACCACAGAAATTTTGATAGCAAATTAAATTAATAACGCACTGAATTGAAATTTTTATGCTTCAAGGAACAAATCCGTCACTAACGGCTCGAGTATTGTTCAAAAGAGAGAATTTTCAGTCCTGGAGAACTAAATATCAGTAAACTATGTGATATTTAATTAGACAAAATATGCACTCTCTGTTATTTATATAACTGCAGCAAAATTTCCCACTATCTAATTCATCTTTCTATTTTTTTCCAGCTTTCAAGGTCACATTTTTCATACGCTTTCTGGCATTTTTATTTTGACCTAGACAGGTTTTCTGCCCTTTTAAAATGCTCTCGAGATCGCGGATACCATGAATTCACCGAACACTCAAAATACTCGAATAAGCCAGACCCGGTAATATTTTCAGCACACGCGACTTGGCTCGAAACCCGCTCTCTGCCTGGAGCGAATCGGCAACTCTTCTACAGCAACAGGTGCTCTTCGTGACTTGAATTAAGTTCATTCGCCGTTTCAATACACGACCCGATTGACCGGAAAGCGACTTTGTGTAACCATTTTGCAACTTTATTATATTCGGATCGAAAAACTGAGTGTCAAACTTAGGCTTATGCAGGGATAGCGATATCTGCTAATATTTAAAGCAAATATGTACATTAGTTGGAAAAGAATATTACGCGCTTAATAATAAGAAAAATGATAAAGCAGAGGACTCATACAGTAGTAGTTTATGACGATCAATAAATATTTTCTGTTATGATAAAATTTGCTCGAACCCTTAGTTAAAGGTTTGGGTGTTGGTTATATTTATACGCATTATAGATTGTTAAACGTGCGATTCATATATGAAGGGTGAATATTAGCGAATTTATTTTAATGTGTCTATAGGCTCATTACATAAAATTTGTTCTTAAATAAGGGAAAATTCCTTGTTACCGTCAGTATGATAGTTAGTAGAAATGGCTCTCACGTCGACAGGTCGAGATCCAAATCTTGGGTCACTGTCATGTCTACGAGGAGTAATAAAGGAACGAATAATCCCTCGATGTAAGAAATCTTTCGGGAAAATGGTTCTAGAGGAAGAAGAGTACCATGAGGTCGCAGCCCCATCCGAGTAAAATGAAGGTATTAGATTCTCATTTCCCATTCTGTTAAAAAAATGATTCCAAAACTGTGGGCCCTGGGAGCTGTGAAAAATTTCAAAATTTTCATAAAAATACTTAATAATTAATAATTTAATTTAATTTAATAAAAGTATGAAAAGTATCTATTAGTTTATCAGCTGAACAACACGTCGAACAATCGGTACTTTCACAGATTTCCCATGGATTCGCTGGGACTTCCCATCAATACGAGACTATAACAGTACCGACAAAATGACTTGAATGAAACTTATGCACCGTAAAATATTTACAGTTAAAGTGCATTCAAGAAAATCTAAATGCATCTTCCTTCCAGAACGCAATGAAGAAGGTTTGATACCCTTTGAAGTCCCAGATCCTGAATTCCAGTCTCTTTCTCTGAAATGTCCGACAGCGATGACGGAAAAGATCTGCTTCTTTCATCAGACGGCGCAGATATCTGAACTTTTCTGGGTTCGGCATAAAGTTGTCATCGAATGTGCAAATTCATGCCCATCTGTCGAAAAGAAAATTCCATGCATAGCACGTGGATTGAATGCCATTGAAAATTCCATGCATAGCACGCGATGGACATAAAAGAGGACATGGGGGTAGGGGTCCTGTTTTACGTCCATCGCGTTCCTTGAGAAGTAGTGCTGGTTACGAGATCCTTTCAGAGCTAAAGCTACACGCATTTACTTCTTTCTTTAAGTTAAAATTTTATACTGAAGACTAAATGTGATAGTAGGGAATTCTCTGAATATCCAGATATTATTAAAATATAAATATTCCCCGTTTGTCCCTATGTTGGCGCAAAATTGGGCTTGGGCGGTTGTTACGAAATAAAGTATGTATCGTGAGAAAAATGAACGTGAAAAAGAAACGAGGTAACTCTACCCAGTTTGATCTGCAGATCTAAAAAAATAGTTTAGGAAATTCTTTCTGTTTCCATTAAATTGTAATTCATTTATTTAGTGATATTACTCTTCAAAACTTGCACTATTTTTCATATGTTTCTTACGAATTGTTTCTAAATTTGAACTACGTGTTTCATTTATTTCCGAATATAATCAACCTAATCGCATCGAATGCACACTGTAATTGTTACGTAAGTCTCTTCTGGAAGCCGTTTAAATCTCCGATTTGCGAAGAGAATCCAAAAATGTTGAAAACTGCTGCTATACAGTATTCCTGTCTATACTAATCTAAATATGCAGTTATCATTCTTTTCCTTCCCACTTGAGCATAAGTCTACCGTAATATCCTCAACCGTGGTCAGAAATATACGAAGTTATCCGTATTTAAATATTGCTATCTCACGAGAGGCATAAAATCTCCAAATGCGCAAATTAAGAGTGATTATGATCGAAAAATATCAGTGACCCGATTCCTAATCATCAGGTTTTCTTTTTACAAGATATTGATATATTTAGAAAAATATTTACGCATATTGTTCATTAAACGTTTTTTGGAACAAATAAAATTTTAGTTTTTGCTAGTTAGAGCTATTCATTTTGAATTTTATTTAAAATCTTGCTTTTCTGTCTAATTTTAAAATAATTACTATTTTGGTGTAATGCCAGAACAAAGTAAGATAATAAATTTCCTAAAATCTTCTGTTTTTAAATATTTTTTAATAAAATTCATAATACAGTAGTTAGTTATTTTAAGTATCTTATTTATAAACTAATTATTTTATAAGGTATTTCAACCGCTTCCTTAGTATGCTATTGTTGTATAATGGTCAGCACAATCAGCGGGTATTTGAGAGGTCCAAGGTTCGAGTCCTGGCGAGGGCATTGCACATTTTTCATGTCTCCTGCTTCGAAATAACCTAATGTGTCTACAACTGGGTTTGTCGAAAAAGGAAACACGAAGATCGAATTCCGAATCCATTTTATAGCTAAAGCTTTAAAGGTTGTAACCATTTGATAAAATTAGTCCACCTTCAAACTTAAAATCGCCAAACCATATCGTACAGTTAAACATAATAGCTCTCAAATAATTTAGTAACACTATCAGGTACCTCTCCCGCCTTCTTAGCATGCCTTCATGGTGTAATGGCCAGCACGATCGAGATGTCTAGGGTTCGAGTCTGGCGAGGGCATTACTCGTTTTTCATGTTTCCTGCTTCGAAATAACTTAATATCTCTAGAGTGGCGCCCGAACTAAAAAAAAGTAGCAGATGATGATTCTTCACCACCAGTATTTGGCTATTGAGTCTCCTAATCTCCGGCCGCCCTTTAAAAGAGGGATTATATAAGGTATTCCTTCCGCTTTCTTAGCTTGTCTTCGTGGTGTAGCCGTCAGCACACTCGGCGTGTATTCGAGAGGTCAGAGGTTCCCGGCGAGGACACTGCTCAATTTTCACCGGTCTCAGCATCAAGAATCCTAATGTCTCTACAATTTAGGCTTTTATCTAATATATCTCATATACGAAGAGCAAAATGAATCGATGTGTATTGAAGCTAATTTGAACTTACGATTTTTTCAGAATTACGAAGAAACTGGATATTTAACCAGCCTTCTGGCAACGAAAAACTAATCCTAAGCATTGTTTGTATCAAAATGGAGCATGACAGGCACAACAGCGCACGGAAAAAAAAAAGCATATCATAGACAACAAAACACTATGAATGGATATTACTTCAGTTACTATTGTTTTTTCGAATCCCACTGAAAGGAATTGCAAGATTCTGTCTCAGCTAGAGGTATATGGCGCACTCTTCGATGGATAGCCTTGAAACTGGTCATTTAGTAAGCGAAAAGCATTTTCCATACGTTACCATAACAATTTCTTTTTTTTTTTTTTTTTTTTCCTGTCCTGTCCGACAGCTTTCTGGTTTTCCGAATCATCTCCCTACGATTCTCCGAAGCTGCATTTGTCTTCTATATGACCTTTCTTTAAATATATTTGCAGAAACGTTGCGTAGTTGAATAGATAAGACCAACAAAAAGAAGCAAAAGCGGCAAATTGAAAGAGTTGTAGTTGTCTTCTCCATAGTACATGGAACAATGGTTGCCCAGAGCCTACTCGAAAGAGAAGTTGGACTTCGATTTTCCACCCCCAATTCTGAGGGACAGCAACCCCCAGGGGGGGACCTGTTGTCCCCTCACCCCTTCCACAAATCCACACGAGAAGAATCGCCGCATATTTCCACCTCCCACCCCTCTTCCCTTCCACCTATCCACACCAGAGGACTTTCGGCTTACCGCATATTTAGAGTGCCGCAATGCCACACCGACACAATACATTTACAAACACCCATGGGCTTTCTTCTCCGGGATACGAACCGAGCCCTACGGTACCGTAGTATGCTCTTCTAATCACACACGTCTAGGCGACAATCGAAGATGTATACATAATATGTAATTTTTTTAAACAGATCATTATTATTTCAAATGAGTGCCAATTTTCATGTCAATAGAAACTGAAATTTAAAGATGAACATACGCCTGTTTCTTTATATTTATTTCACTGTCCATATTTAAACAAGCTTGTTTCGATTCACACAAGGTGTTGAAAACTTTAACCTATTTACTGCCATCAAGCCCATTTAGGGATTTGTTTTAGCCGAAATTTGGTTAATTAATTAGGTTGGCAGCCTTTTTACATTGTTGTTTAAACATTTCTCAAATTTCAAGTTTCTACATGAGTTGTTTAGTAGTAGTTGTTAAATGAGGGAGCTGGAGAGTATTATTTGTGTTGAAGTATTGTTATGTACGTCATTTCCAACTCCTGTATACTGCCGTGTTCTCTAATGGTTTTAAAATATATTTATGAACGATTTATTTTCAATGTAAATTTTATTTTCCGGTGAGGGATACTTGACTGTCGATCCCCATTTGGGGCTCATGGTAGATTCCATCTACATGAGATATATCTCATGTATATTCCATTTAAGGGCTATCAGCAACCTCAAATGTTAAATTGGCCATTTTCGATGTACCTTCTCTCAAAATCTGCATTAGATACACGCTTCAAATTTTTTTGTGTAATTAAAGTGTGCCTATCTGATTATACTGAAATGAGGTTTTGAAACATTTTGAATTTTAGAATAATTTACAGAATATTTTGTTAGGCATAGTAAAATTTAGCACTTTTCTCACACAAAAACTTTTTTCGAATTTTTTCTCGCAAAAAGCTCAAATCAGTAAATATTAGGAAATCTAATAAAAAAGCCATAAAATTTTTAATTACCTGTGAGCAGTAGTTCCTGAGAAAAGGTACATCGAGTATAAAAAAAAAATCACGCTTGGAGAAAAATGCGTTTTTAATGTAAAAATCTTCATTTATCAAAGCATTCGATGGCAAATTAAAACTAGATTTTTTACACTTCTAATTTTCATACAGATTAAATAATGGTATTTTTAGAAAGATAAAAGTGTAGAGAATTTGAAAATGCAAAAATCCGAAATCACCATTTTTTGAAGATTTTTGGGGTTCCAACACCCCTTAAATTCCAATTTCCAGACTCTGTCAATTTAGATGCCCAGAAATAAATATAAATTGAGAGAAAAAAATTTGGCAGTTAATGGGTTAATAATGAAATAGCTCCCTATTTCATATTCGAAATATGTATTGCGTAGCATTTGCCTTTCAGCGACGTTTATTTTGACATCATGCTTGCTGTCGTCAAACTAGCAGTTCTATAAACTGCTGCAATTTCGCGTGACGTATACCACTTGTATCAATTTACGTTTTAAATTAAATTAGTGCATCACTCGCAGCAGAGAGAGATCTCGTATTATCCCACGCTTGCTACTCGAAGAAGGGGAACTTGTTTGTAAGATATCCTCGAAATCGATAAAATTTTGGTTAAACCGGCGCCCAGTGTAACTTTGGATTTTTGAAAATTTGTCTACGAGTATTTGTATTAAAATTTAACAACGAAAGGTATTTTCCAATTTGATTATTGTATATCTATAAATATAAATAATAATATGAATAATTCATTTTGTATCTGTATAAATATGAATAAAATATCAATACATTTCTATTAATATTCTTTGAGTGTCTTCGAGTGTCAAGAAAATAAATAATTATGTCTCCATGAAATATTTAAAGGACATTTTCTTTTTGTTTCTCTCTTGCGCACAACCCAATAACAGAAATTAATAACAACTTAAAATCGCAAATGAAAAATTGAATGTTGAAGTTCTTCTATTTGCACGAATGATGCGTTTCATTCAAAATATAAACAATTCAATTGATTTGCCTTCTTTCGACGGTAGATGATCTGGCACCCTAGTAAAGGCAGAAATTTTGAGTTAAAATACTTTAGCAATGAACCTGGAAGAAATTATTTCACTCTTCCGTGATGATTGGTGTATGGTGTATTTGATTATGGCAAAGCACTCGAGGGTTAGCTGCCTAAAAGGAGGAATCCCTTCGTGGATGACTTTTTAAGGGAAACAGGTTCGTATACACGTTACACATGGAAAAAAACATCCATGCAGCCAGCCCGATTCGAACGTCGGACCGAACTACCAGTGTTCAGCGATTTACGCCTTCGGCCGCTAGTAGGCTTCGTGATGATTGCAAGATTCAATGAATCGCAGGCTACATTTGATTTTTTTATTATTAATCACTAAGGGATACTAAAATGTTTCCTATTACTTATGCGTCATTAACATTAAAACTCAAATTCATTTCTA
The DNA here is from genome assembly GCF_044657685.1 of Stegodyphus dumicola. Classification (NCBI taxonomy): domain Eukaryota; kingdom Metazoa; phylum Arthropoda; class Arachnida; order Araneae; family Eresidae; genus Stegodyphus; species Stegodyphus dumicola. The sequence continues at coordinate 234,394,282 of NC_140772.1, read as the reverse complement.
CTCCAAAAATCATCCAGTTATTGGAAACGTAGTAACTGAAAAATGCTTCCGCGGAATAATTGTTTTACATTTGTTCCATTCGAAAAAAAATTGCTTTTACATTGTCATTAGCTAATTAAATAGCAATCACAAAATATTCTTTTTAAGTAATTCTGTTAAGATTTCCAAAACAAGATGACATGTTTTTATTAATTGAAAAACCATTATTTAATAATTAGTTAAAGTTTACAATGCCCAAAACTGGTTTTGAAAAACCATTCACTCAAGAAATAGTTAAAATCAAAGAACGCTATCGCCACCCCTGCAGAAAACATTTTTTTACCCTTTGTTGCATACAAATAATCTAGAGAAGTTAAACGAAAATGTTTGTCTTTTTTCTATTTAAAATAACCTTAATAATAATAAAAAAAATAATTCTATTCAAATTTCCTTTTATATAATTGCTACAGTTTGTTCACGATGTTCACTACAATAGACAGCATGCATATATATACATGCATACAAATCTCTTCCCAACAATTTACGGTCATTGCATTTGAAATCATTCTCTGCCTTGTTTGATGTGATCATTACCATCTTCTAAATAGTAAATCTACAACTGACATGTACATACAGATCCCCCATAATACCTTCATTTCGTCGATTGTGATTGAATTCATTTTGCTACGATTTTTTAACCTGTACCTATTGGATTCAAATGTCAAATGTTCTAGAAATTTCTTGCCAAACATAAACGTTTCCAGTGGTGTTTTGGCTTGATAAGCAGTCCATTTAGGTTTCAATTCGCTCTTTTCGGTAGATCTTTATATACCCACTCCACAATTTTCTCAAACTGACATTTAAAATAAAATGTCTAAAATGAGTAATTATGGATAAAAAATGGCAGTTAAAGAAAATGTAAGCAATGTTATATAATGTTTACTATGAAAAATTGTACTAACTTGGAAACAGAAGTAGCAGCCATTTTCCAAATAGCAATGCTTTACTTAGTGATTCTATACAGCCATCTATGATCGACAGTTGAAATTTCTAATATTAAAGAATGAATAAAAACAGGAATGGAATCTGTTAAGGCATTTACAGAAGAATAAACAAATTTAAACTTTTGTCTACTAGATGTACATGATGCAACAAAGGGTTAACACAGAAAATAAGTTAACTAGAAAATATAACTTTTGCTCATTTTTCTACAAATTATCCTAAACTAAACAATCAATCTTATTCACCATACGAAATGATACTACTTACTTAATTGCAGTAAAAATGTTTTACGCAAAATCGTGGAATTTCCGGTAATTAGAGGCAGAAGTTCATTGCATCGAGTGTTAAACAAACATACGGAGTTTTACTGTATTTTATGCAGTTTAATTATGCAGGAGCTTATATAACTAAAATAATGAGCGGAAAATTTTACAGAACTTTTTGGCAATATATCTGAGCATTCTGATGAATATAAATGAAATTCTCTCTACAGTTTTAGATTTCTCTGTACTTTTTCCATACAGTATAGTAATGTAAATAATTTATTTTCATCTGTAAATAAAGTTGATTTTGAAATATTGAAAGTTTTTCAGATTACTTGACTCCACTGCTTCGGGAGACTTTAGTGTATACAATTTTGTTTCTAATCAATCGTTGTATCACAATGTGAAAGATAAGTAAAAGAAATTTTTTTACCTGTTAAAGCTTAAATTATATACAGTTAGCATATTTTAATTTCTAATTTCTTAATGTACTACCATCAAAATCAATAAAAAGAAATGAGGTAAAAGTAAACAGTTCATTGCAAAAGAACTACCTACTTCTAAATATTAACTTTATAGAAACGAAATAAACATGTTACGACATGCGACGAAATTATCAGCACCGAAAAAATGGGATACGAAATTTCCGACTTTGCTCTTTTTTCCTCATTTGCCACGCAAATGTCTGAAATAATAATCATGAGTCATAAATAACAACCTCTAGTTTTCTTTTACGCGTGTCTTTAGAAAATGGTATGACTCATTTTGATAGAAATGATTGTTTTGCACCCTAAAACTGCACATTTCAGGTTCAAATTTTTACGCTTTTAGAAAGCTTATTGACAATATATGAAGGGATGATATCCACAGTATAGGAATTTATACTGTAAAGAGTAATTTTAACGTGATGCCATACGATTGAATGTCATATTCCAGTATGCTTTATTTATGCATAACTTTTTATTAGACGCGTTAGTCCAGAAGGGCTATTAATACCGTCTTGGCATTTTGCGTTGATTCACTATAAACGACGAATCACTTTTTAAATTGTTGCCACCAGATATTAGAGCTCTGTATTATATTTCAAGAAATTAAATAATGAAGAATCTGAATAAATGTATATTTCTCCCATTGTGATAAAACAACGGTACCTAGAGCCATCAAATTTTGACTAACTTACGTCTCCACCCGAAAATTTGAAATTTTTTAAAAACCGGAGTAAAACAAATTTGAAATTTGTTTTTCTCATTATATTTACTCATTATTTATGGAGTGTTTTATATCGTTTCACTCATTATTTATTGATAATAAATAAAATTTGAAATTTGTTTTATTGTCCGTTTCATATTTTGTAACACTTTAACGAAATTTGTATTGAAAAACTCAGCGATTTCAAAGTGAGCAATGGCAATACTGTACAGAAAAAAAAATTATCTCCAATGCGCGAGACTTTGTATCGTAGGTATGCTCATTTTAAAAATATTTTGCGATATTTGTATTGAATTGAATTTTATGGTTTAAGTGCGAAGAACATGTTATTTAATAAATAAAGGTAACACACGGAACGTTAAAAAAAACCGCCTCTTTGGATGTAATGTCAAATCTAAAAGCTTTCAGCTTTTTTTAATTTTAATTACCATTCCTCTTGAAGCATTCTCATTCAGAAACACAAAGAATTCTTAAATTATGTTCTAGGCCAGGATTATCCAAGCTTTTTATGTAGATGATCCCTTAAATGTTTTACAAGCAATTATTTGATTCCTTGGGCTAAATGTTTACGTATATACGTGGCAAGGGAAAAAGTGAGTTATAACTTTGCGTTACATTATTTTTTCTATAAGATGTTTTCATTTTTTGAAATAATAAATTTAATGTAATCTGTTATAAAGCTTTCATCGTAAAAGCAACTATAAATTAGCCGAACCAGAAACCTTTGTCAATATATATTTTAAATATTCCTTTACACTAGGGTTTCTTAAACTGTGGGTCGCGGGACCTGCAACAGAGGGTCGCCAAAAAATTTAGCAGTTTTGATATTTCTTTAACTTATTATAATAATTTTACAATTACGAAATATTTTTACACAATGTATCTGAAAACAGGTAAAGCTAAGACAATACAGGCAAAGAAAAAAACGAAAATTTTTCGACGCATTCTTTTTATAATATAAACGTTCATTTTCCTTGCTTTGCACGTGACTCTATCATTTCGTCTGTTCCTTATTTAAAATTTTCACATTGTTCTATGTCTTAAAACAAGAAATTAAAGTTAATGTCCTAAAACTGCAATAGTACCGGGCCAGTCCATAAGTTCGTGCGCATTAAGAGTATGCGTGGAATTCACTATAACGCATTTACTAAAGCAGAACAATTTTGAACCTGTTGAAACTGGTCATCGTTTGACTAACATACTATTCACTTCATCACCAACTTTCGTAAATATCTAATGCATTTTAGTACCCATAGAAGATGAATATAGATAATCAGTACAAACGTGCTGTGCTACATTTTTTATTTTCATGTGGTGAATCGGCCAAATTTGCAGCGATAAAAATTAAAAGTGTACACAATGAACACACTATTAGTGTAAGGACTGCCCAGAAATGGTTTAAAAATTTTAAAGTTGGAAAAAGCAGCATTGACGATGAACCCCGTTCAGGACGTTTTAAATTGTTAGAACCAAATCAAACGATTCATTCAGAAGTTTATAGTGAACAACTCAGAATGGATCAAAAAACGCCCACGATGGGTGAATATCAAGAAAGTGTTATTTCATCATGATAGCGCTAGACGGCTCGAACAACGCTGCAAAAAATGAGTGAATTTAATTGGGAGCTTTTGCCACATCCTGCTTACTCCCCATATATTGCCTTAAGAGATTTTCACTTATTTCGTGCCTTATAAAATTTTTTACTGGGAAAAAAAATTAAATTTTAAACAGGATGTACACAATGAACTTTCAAGATTTTTTGCATCAAAACCAGAGTCTTTATACAGCAATGGCATAAAAAAGCTGCCTGTAAGATGGCGAGATATTGTAGATAATGGAGGAAAATATATAATTGATTAAAATGTTAAATTGTGTTTTTTATATTATTTAAAAATTTATCAAAAAATGCGCAGGAATTTATGGACTGACCCAATATATTACAGTACAAGTGAAAAAATTGACGGTTTCACTCACGGTTGTGTCGGATTTGTGCAATACGTATTGGGTCCCACAAAATTTTTGTAAATATTAGGGGGTCCTGGGGGGGTCGCGAAAAAATCTCATTGATTAAAAGGGGTCGCGCCTGAAAAAAGTTTAAGAAACTCTGCTTTACACGAACTTCCTTTTCCCGCCGAACGACCTCCTCTTTGCATGAAAGCGTTCAGATCGGCAATTCAACCTCATATGTTGGACTTGTAAAATAGCAGTGAGGAAGGAAGTTCGTGCTCTTTCGTTATTGATACAGTTTTGTTCTTTCGACTTTAAATGACCTGTTAAAGCTTCGTCTCTAAGTCACAGAAGGCTGTTTCCTTAAGAGCTCTAGAAATACAATTTCAAAACCGACTGCCTCGTTAAACATGCAATTTTTGGAGGCTATACCAGATGTGTATCGGATATGTTAAGTTCTACAAAGACGTTAATAAGCAATTTCATATTTCGAAATCTGTTTACTTGGATTTCATTTTATTGACCGCAAAGCACATTTTTGTAAACTATACCTAAAATGGTTTTTCTGTTGTTCACATTCTACAATTTTTTAACTAACGTGACCCAGCTACTTAGAATAGTTATAATGAAAAAAGGCATCATTGTGTAATGAATTCATCTAAAGTAATTTCATAAAAATATTTAATATTTTTTATTATTCATCTCATTATTTAAACTCGTTTTTATTTAAATCAATCGGATTAAAAAGTAGGAAAATATATTCATAAGAAATGCCTATATTGCCTTTAAATCACTTAGTTGAATGTTGCATGCCAGTATGCTTTATTAATGCATAATTTTTATGCATTTTATTACCACTCCTCTTGAAGCATTCTGACTCAGAAGTACAAGGAGTTCTAAATTATATTAATTTGTTACAAAGAGGGTAACATTTGAAAGCTAAATATCTTGCATATTACTGAATGGCAATACAGTGACTCGTGAAAGATAAAGTATTTTATTTCAAACACTGGTAACACATTGCTTTCAAATATCGGGCTTCATCGATCAAAGCTGATGGACTCATTTCTTTCATTTTTCCGAATGGCGACGGTATCACGTGTTAGAGATAGAAATGTTTTATTTCGAACAGTGTTGCCGCTGCTCGCTTTTAAATTTCCGAGTTTATGAATCAAAAATTCAGTAAATTCTCAGAGAATTCAAAATTCCACATTCAAGAAGCACGTGCTTGGGACTTTATGTGTTCAAAATTTTGTGGTTCTACGTAGCACAATTTTTCACAGTCCTCTCGCTTTCTCTCTTCATTAAATAATAGCAATAGGGAATAAACATTTTCGCAAAGTCAAAATCATCAAGATGATAGTCATCGGCACTAAAATAATGTCAGATATCAGACCAATATAGAGCAGACCTAATTAAGGAATTCAGACTCTTTTCTGGTGTATATCCTAATATTTTTTCAGCTTATCCGGAAAATATTTTCTTACTAGCGGAAGTACCGGATGCCAGTTAAGTTAGATTTAAAGTAATGTACCTAATAACAGAGATAAACATACCGCTGTAATCCTCCTCTAATAATTATGCAAAAAATACGATTTACAGTCATACATTTTTCAGTCTGATGCGATAGGGAATCCACATAAAAAATTTGGATACAAAAGTAAACTAGTTCTCACTTATTATGTCAGTAACAACGCCACGCAGTTTTTAATGATTTTCCTCTTTCGAATCAAAATGGTCGTAAAAACTGAAGTTCCATCCAATATTCCACCTATATTCAATTCTGGTCGGTTAAATGTAGCAAAGTATTGATCCTAATTACTTAGAACACAGTAACGTCAACAAACAAACACACAGCCATTCTTCTTTATATATATATAGATTTTGCAAAACTTACAAATTTCTGATATACAAATTCTACGATTTGAAAACGAGCAGTAGCAATACTACTGCTCGAAATAAAACTTTTTTATATCCAACGCACGAAACTGTTGCCTCTCGGAAAAATGAGGGCGAAAATGAGTGTTTTTTTAATTAATATCTCGGCTGATTAAATTCGTTCGAAGGTGGGAATAGTCGAAATGGCTTCCCAGGAATTTTTGGAATCGGGAATAATGTATTTCATGCTTGGCTATTCTATTTTTATTTCATTGCAATACTTAGAAATTTTTATTAACAAACTCTACGAATTGAAAGCGAGCAGTGGCAACGCTTCTCGAAATAAGCATATTTTTATCTCCAGCGTGGTTAGAAGAAATTACGATGGACGGACAAATCGTGTCACGTGACCACCAAGTAAAATATCTAGGTGTTTATCTCGACCAGAAGTTAACTTTCAAATTTCATGTTAATTATATCAGAAACACAGCAGAACGTGCCTTAATGAGCATATACCCTCGTAAATATTCGAAGTTAAATATCAACGCTAAAAGAACGCTCTATCTACAAGCAATCCGACCCATAATTCTATAAGCCGCTCCTGCGTGGGCAGCTACTTCACGTTCAAACAGAGCATGGCTTCAAAGTTTTCAGAGTAAAACTCTCAGATTCCTATCGAACTCTCCGTACTTCGTTAGGAACACTGTCATCCATAATTCTCTAAAGATTTTACCATTAGATGCCGAATTACTAAAGATTACACTCAAATTCTACGAAATATGTGATTCCTCCACTCACGAAGTTATTAAAAACATAGGGGAGTACGAGTATCTAATCGAACAGCCGCATAAACGGCCCAGAACTATACATCATAATGTTAGATGGTAGTTCTTGTATATATTTTATTATTTTCAACTATTTAATCTAGATTTTGTTTCATCTTTATCATCATTTTCATCTTACTATGGACTTTTTCCGGTACCAAGGCTGCTTACTTTATCGTCATTAAATTCGTATATCACGTGACAGTCTACTTCCCTATGAGTATTAAGATATAGGTACTTTCGCCTCAGACGAAAGCAGAAAAATTTCTGGGACTTGTATATATTACTTTCCATTTTTACTGAACCATACTGTGTCAAATCTACGATAATGTGCAAAAGATATGCCAAAATTATTGGTTCCTGTTATTGCTTATCCAACGAAGACTTCATCTGCGGCCGATATATGGCGTCACTCCTGATACACTTCTTCACTGACTTTTCCATTTTTATGGAATTTTACGAACTTTTACAGGTCCTTAGGGGATTGATAAACATGTAGTGGTAAAGGCCTTCGGGTCGAACACCACTTAACGAATGATGATCTCTGATCTCCAGCGCGAGAGTCTGTTGCCACTCGGAAAAATGAAAGCAAAAATGAATATTTTCAGAGCTTTTAATTAATATCTCTGATTTTAGATATTTTGAAAAAACGTGGACGTCGACCTTTACCAGAAAATAATTGTAGAATATTTGGTGACGATATAGTTATAGTACTGAGTTAATAGCGAAAAAACACACATTCTCCTTTATATAAATAGATATTAGAAAAAGTGTTAACTTGATGAAGACATCTGCAATCTGGAAATTAAAGTTGGCATGTTGAGCATAAGGATAACTTTGTATCCCAAAGAAACTAATGATCGATGAAATGAGATAAACAGCAGTTTTAGAAACGAAGCTAATTATCATTCTGGCTTCTTTGATCATTCCCGAAATAAAAATTCCTCTGCTGTAATAATGAGATATCTAATCTCGGAGATGATGATCTCGTGAAGCGTATTGAGATGATAACAGTTACGACTTTAAGAGTGAAGTCAGTATCTTCTTTAAAGTGCAAGAGAAAAACAATTCGGTAAATAACTTTCGCACTGAACAAATGCTTCTGGACACATTATACATTCCCATCGTCATGACTGTTCTTATCATTGAACACGATAATCAAGAAATATGTAAAACACTTCTTTCAGAGAATCAATGAATAGATGTTTAGTTAATGTATCAGAATGATCTAATACATTCAATAAACAAAAGTTTGCGATGATTTTCCTACAGATAATTTTAATGATTATTAAAGTGCAGATACCGAAGTTAATTAATGAATCTAGCGATGCCGAATTAATACGTCTGATTAAATTCGAAAGTAACTAAGATAGAATTTTTTTGAAAGAAACTTGCGACGGCAAATTAGTTTGAAGGATGACTTGTTGCTCGCGCAATGTGAAGAATCGTCATTCAAGTGCAATGATCCGAAATAATAGCTATGAACAACGCTTCTCTATCATTTCATTAATCGGGTGTCTAAAGCCATTTATTCCGTTAATGTAATAAAATATGTATTTCTAAAAAGATTTTTAAATAATTCGTAAATGACAAGTAAATAATTGTAGTGATAACTTGAGTTTTAAATCATAAGGTTAAAAGTTACTTACAATCTATTTATTACCTTAAGATTTAAACTTAAGATAAGCTTAGATCATAAGGTAATAAATTATAATAGAGTAATAGATTGTAACAGAGCATCTTAAATACCTATAAAGAATACAATAGATCAGGGTTTCTTAAACTGTGGGTAGCGACTCCCAAGGGGGTCGCAGAACCTGCAGCAGGGGGTCGCCAAAAATTTTAGCAGTTTTGATATTTCTTTAACTTATTATAATAATTTTACAATTACCAAATATTTTTACGCAATATATCTGAAAATAGAGAAAGATAATACAGACACACCCAGGATTTGGCGACAAGGTTCCCTAAAACCCTAGTCACCCTTTAAAAAGGGGAGTATATAAGGTATTTCTCCCACTTTCCTAGCGTCGTTCGTGGTATAGTGGTTCCGCACGCTGGGCCGGTATTCCAGATGTCCGTGGTTCGATTCCCGGCGAAGGCGGTTACATATTTTTCATCTTTTCTGCTTCCAATTAACCTAATGACTCTACAAGTGGCGCCCGAACTAAAAGGGTTGGGGATGAAGATTCTCCGCACCCAGGATTTGGCGATTAGGTCCCCTAAAACCCTAGTCGCCCTTTAAAAAGGGGAGTATATAAGGTATTTCTCCCACTTCTCTAGGTCCGTGGTTCGATTCCCGCGAAGGTGGTTGCACATTTTTTATCTTTTCTGCTTCCAATTAACCTAATGACTCTACAATATAAACGTTCATTTTCTTTGCTTTTCACGTGACGCTGTCATTTTATCTCTTACTTATTTAAACTTTTTAGATTGTTCTGTGTTCCCATTGTTAAAATTAGAAATTAAAGTTAATGACCTAAAACTGCTATAGTATATTACAGTACAAGTGAAAAATTGACAGTTTCACTCACGCGTGTGTCAGATTTGCGTAATACTTATGGGGTCCCACAAAAATTTTGTATATGTTATGGGGTTCTGGGGGTCGGGAAAAAATATCAATGATAAAAAAGGGTCGCGACTGAAAAACGTTTAAGAAACCCTGCACTAGATGAAAAATACTTTGCTTATAATTAAGCTAATTTTAATTAAAAGGAAACTTTCAGTTTCACTTTTACGTCTACGATTTTGGAACATATAAATTAAATTTAGAATTCTCGGTATTTTTTTTCTTATGCATCAGGATTCTGATTCCGCATTCTCATGAATATGATTCAACGATTCTTGTTTACTGACGGAAAGTCACAGTTAAATCTAATATTATTAAGTATGAAGAAAATTTCCACATCCCATACAAATGTTATATGCAAATCCGAGGGTCTATCACTCCTCCTTCTCTGAGAGAATATGAAATAATACCTAATCAGATTAGTAAGCTTTCAGATGCAAAATATGGTTTTTAGAAGATATATGCAAGAATAAACAGCGTTATTTATACAGAACTTCATTTGAAGCCAAAGCAGAACGATAAGTCAAGATTCTGTCACTTTTTATTGGGAGGGAGATTTAGATTTTTTTCCATATTGCTATACATAAAACAAATTACCAATTTGATAGGGCGCTTTAAAATTGTACAGAAAAATGGTATATAGTTGTATTGTTATAATAGAGCTAATAAAATGGGAAGATTGCGTAAATAAAATCATATTAAATGATTCAAGACTTCACGATAAATTTCTTTTAATATTTACCTACCTCTCTTTATATAAAGTACTAAAGTAAGGAGCTAAATTAACTTTCTTTGACGGCTAGATCTTTACTTGAACCATGAAAAGCATCTATTCTCTAAGTTCAAACTGTGTCACTGACAAGATATACGAAGGGTGAAACTTTACTTTGCTGGCTAGATCTTTACTTGATTTTAGCTCAATTACTTGATTTTAGCTAAACTTTAGCTTGATTCAGCTTGATTTTAGCTAAATTTACTTGATGTTAGCTAAATTTACTTTGCTGGCTAGATCTTTACTTGGACCATAAAGCGACTATAAGCTGAGTTCAAACTGTATCAATAAGATGTGCGAAGGGCAAAAAGACCCTTTTATTCAACTCAAAAAAGGATTTACAGACGGAACTTCTGGTGCTTACAAACTAGCCGATACTTTCGGCTGCAACTTAAAATAGAAACATAAAATTGAAACTAAGTTAAATAATCAGCCGAAGCTACACAGAGATTGACGTGAATTGCTTGTTAGCCCTAACACCAGCGTAGACAAACCGTAAATTAATCTGCACGACCGTAGAATAAAAAGCGAAACAACGTGATCGAACGGCCAAAGCCCTAGCTAGGATTTTCAGCGCCCGGGGGGGGCGAAGGAAGATTTTGAGCCCTCTTTTGTTTGCTAAGAATGGGAAAAGTTCCATTCTAAAATTTCGTAGCATTAATTTGCCACCCTCTGAATGCTGCGCCCCGGGACAGATGTCACCCCTTGCCGTACCCTAGCTACGCCACTGCGAGCGGTAGAACATGCTGTGTCTGAAGTAACTCTAATGTTTATTCATACCCGCAAACACCACTCTGGTGTGGCAACGGCAACTGAGCTAAAATTAGAAGGGTCAGGAAAGCAGTTTAACTAAAGTTAATCGTTAAAAACTTAGGAAAAACATTACATATTTGTAGACAGCATATCTTGAAAATACAGCAGTACTTTGTTGATTCTAATGATAGCAGTAATTTTAGTCTAATGATAGCAATATTCTATGGTAACGTTCTTTGAAGAAAATTTATGAAAATAAAGATCAGCTATGGTTGTTCCAGAAAAATGGGTATGTCAAGCACGAGCCTCGAAGCTCAAGAATAAGCTTTGCTTTATACAACTAGTTACAAAAAATATGACATGACTTCCTTGTATGGACTATTAAATTGTACACATTTTTTATAATTTTAAATTATACACATTTAAACTTATTCTAGCTTAATAAACTTGCCTGGAGGTAAGCTGAAATTGACATCAATATTTGTGAATTGTAAATTAAATGTTGCGTCAGTTTTTGTCGTACCGGTGTGAAACGTCTTGTACTTTTAGTTTTTCATAACAAGTTTAAAACATACCCACATATAAACATATGAAGCGGGAGACCGCGATAAATGTTTATTTGGCTCTAATTATTATTTTTTTTAATGTCACAAAGTCATAACAAGAGTACTTTAATCATTTGAAACACTTCTATAATTGGAAGTATATAACTATGACGAGCTATATATATAATACTTAAAAAAAAAAAATTTAAACGTGCCTAGTATTTTCGTGCATTAAGCTGTTGAAAAATTATCAGTAAAGACATAAAGTAAGAAATTTAGAACTAATTTTTCACAAAAACCAAAAATTGGAATTCATAATTAATAAATTTCAAATACTCCTATAAATGCAACAAAGAATTTTAAAAATGTTAAAACCAAAACTTTTAAACTAGCAATACCCCAATTAAAAAAATTAATGAAAAAAGAACATAACAGAAGAAGAATCCAATCAACTTCAATGCCACTTCGTCAGGGTGAGGAACATTGAAATCAATTGAAATCTCACGTATATATATAAACGTTTGGTACTGCCGATTGCAATAAAAAAAGAAGGTGCACAATTAGATGTTACAGCAGTTCCATATACAAAATTTCAACGTTCTGCTACTCATCATTTATGAGTTATGCGAGATACAGACTTGCGTGCAGACATCACTCATAAAATCCCTTTTGAAATCCATTTTAAATCCGTTTTACAACCCGTTTTGGAAAGAAGAGTGCTTTATTTTTGCGAGTACGTACGGAATGGATTCGGAAACGGTCAAACCGCGTGTTTCCGTTAAAATGTGATGCCAGAAATGTTTCGCTATCACAAGGAAATAATTAAAAGGACATAATCACAAGGAATTTAAAAATTAAGCCGGCTCATATTATTTATTTGGTCAAATTGTTAAAAACCAACAAGGAATAAAGAATTATTCTGTTTTCAAATTATTACTGTCTATTTCAATTGGCTATTTTAGTTGGAAAGTTAAATTTCAAAGACAAAACTTCTGAAAATAGGTTCCGGAAATGAATGACCAAAATATTTCAGAAGTTCCCTTTGCGCAGCTTTCAAGTCTGCTTATCTAATTTAATCAAAAAGAATAAAACAAAATCCGAATTTTAACTGAAATGGGCAATCAATTAATTTTAACAGTAAATCATTTTTAGAAATCTTGTCAAGTATGGGAAGTGTCTTTCCGCGAAGAGTATGTTTAGCAATCACTTCTACTAATTTGCTAGTTGAAGACCAGTCATTAAACAAGAAGGAAGCGAATAGGATTGTGTGTCACTCACGTGTCACCTTCTCCTCCAGGCAGGGTGACAGTAATCCCAATCAAAGTATCATTTCAGGCCTCTTTTCTTCCTGTCTCGTGTTGCATTTCCTACTACTATGGTGTAAGGGTATCTTATGCACTTGAAGCATGACCTTTAGATCCTAATCTTAGGAGAACCAGTTTTGATTTTGGAAAATACATGATTGTGCTGGTTACAATTGTGAATGAAAGTAAATAAATTGATATTCAGCCAGGCGTTTATTAATTCCATGCTAATAACCGCACTCTCAGTATCTGAAGTCATGGTTCACGAAACATATGTTTTATAGCAAACGAGCGATGAACTTCTGCATAGCCAAACGTACTTTCTGGCCTGTTTAGAATTCTCTCATTTCTGACTTTTGCTCCACAGCTTTAGGCAAAACACCACACCTCACCTCTACAGATGAATTTTATTTAAAATATATCTTAAACGAGAAAGTCTCAGCCCGTCTAAGAGATTAAGAGTCCAAGAAAATAATCTTAGTTTGGCTTCTCCACCATAGTTAAGAAAATCATAGAAAAAATAAATATGTTACTCTTCGCAAATGGCAACTCAGAAATTAAAAATATTATATATCGGATATCTTTAGAATTACCGTTAAATTGTTAAATATTGCCATACACTTTTTTATATTCGATATGTTATTTCTTTAAAAATAATACGTAGAAGTAACACTAGGTGGATATATTTGAAAGTCATTACGGACAAAAAAGTGAGGTTTGAACCTGGTGTTAAAACAGAGGAAAGAAAATTTTGCATTCAAAGAAAAAAGTACCTTATGTGGACACCATTCTCGAATTTCATTAGAGATATATTTCTCATTCAGTCAGTTCAGTTCGTGACAAGGCGAAAATACAAAATAACTTCATTAAAAATTGTAAGATATAGAAAAACCTAAAGCATGAAATATAGTTAAAAACAGTTTTAAAAAAATTTAGAATTAAAATTAAGAGTTCCTCGGGCCAACGGGCAGAAAGGCTAAATCTTCGATGCACAAAATTAAAAGTTATCTGTCGGCTCACCTGGGCAAAAAGACACCGAAGTTGGTGCGCCAACTGACTTGCTCTACGAAGAATATCAAAACATTTTTCTTACTTTAATTTTTCTTTCTTACCAACTGACTTAACTCTACTAAGAATTTCAAAAGTAAACAAATGGCCACCCCGTTAGGCTTAGCACCATTTTTAAATTGTTGATAATTCTACAAGTATTGCATAAAGATTAACTAAAGGCATAAAAAACCTTAACAACAACATAATTCAACCACTTTTAAAGCAAAACACGCACAATTTACCAGGGTAAAAGGGTGGGTATATATATATATACATATTTAACAGGGTAACAGGGTGGGTATATATATATATTTAACAGGGTAACAGGGTGGATGTATATATATATATATATATAGACATATTTAATTGGGTAACAGGGTTGGTATATATGTATATATATTTAAGAGGGTGGATATATAATATATATACATATTTAAAAGGATAACAGGGTGGGTATATATATATATATATATACGCGCAGTTAGATCTTATAATATTCCCCATGTCAAAATTTCAGCGTTCTAAGCGTACTTATTTTTGAGGAATGCGATATACGTACAGATGTCAAAAGGAAAATCTGTTTGGATCCATTTTAAATTCATTTTACAATATGCTTTGAAAAAAACAAAATGAGTCCTCTATTCAGTTCGTACTTACAGATATCACGCAAAAAAAATCATTCAAATGAATTCGACAGCGGTCAAAATGAATATTTTCTTTGAAATGCGATATCCGAAATTAGTCGCGATTACATACTTCCTATACTTCGTACAAGGAAGTAAAAACATTTTGTAGTAAGTAAAAACAGGAAACAAAAACATTTTGCATTGAAGCGTTCTGTTTTTGATACTTCTAACTAGAAAAGGAATCTATCAAAATCCTCAACTGTCAAACATTTTATGAAAGATTTGAGATTCGACAATTCTAATTTTTGGATATTTTTCGAATCTCAACCCTATAAAGTTATTAAATGTTTTAATTTAAAATTTTTAAAAAGCTTTTAATTAATATCTAGTAGAATCTTTCAGCAAAACTCCAGCTCTTTAGTTGCAACAACTATGGAATAGATCATCCATCTCCCGCTGTAGCGGGCCTTAGTGCCAAACTCTTAGTTTTTTTGATAGAATTCAGAAGTCCATATACAGTATTTCTTTGTTTTAACATTTGAAATAAACCTCCTTTGTCTCTACATTAACTTTATTTGAGAAACATCCTGCAAAAAATGTAAAACGTCTGACTAGATTCTCAAACCATTGGTTGTCAAATTACATGCTGCGCCCGTAAAGTAAACAAACAGTTTCTTATAAATAAAAAAAAAAAAAATCTGATGTGCACACCACATGAGTTCCTTGTACGGAATATTAAATTATACGCATTTTTTCCTGCATTTCATTAGAGGTGTTTTTCTCATTCAATTAATTCAGTTCTCACGTCTCGACATGGCAAAAGTACACTGTCTAATCAGGACACGTCATGTTCGCCAAACAGATAAGAAGAAATACAAGTACTGATAAAATAACTTCAAATAAATCGCTTAAAGCTACTAAAAAAAAGCAGTCTGTGTGATTATGGCAAAGCCTCGAGGGCTATCTGCCTAAAATGAGGGATGCCTTCTTGGAGGACTTTTTAAGGGAAACTGGCTCGTATACACGTTACGCATGGGGAAGGCCAGGGGGGCGCCCATGCAGCCATGCTCGTTCGCGGGATTCGAACCTCAGACCGAACTACCAGTGTTCAGCGACTTTACCGCTCGGCCGCTGGTGGGCCTATTGTAAAGAGAGAAAAGTCAATAATGTTGTTTCGTGAATAACTTTTATTTTGAAATACTTCTATCGTATTATTTATAAATTCCAAAACTTAGCGCACTCATGTGTTTTGTATAAGACTTGTGTTTTAAACACCCTTCTTTGGTGTAATCAACACTTGTGTCATAACATTGAGATAAGAGAGGCTGAGCGGTAAAATCACTGAACACTGGTAGTTCGGTTCGATGTTCGAGTCTCGCAAACGGGTTGGATGCATGGGCGTTTCCGGGGTTTTCTCCCACGTGTAATGTGGATACGAGCCAGTTCCCCTTAGAAAGTTCTCTACGAAGGCATCCCTCCCTTTAAGTAGATACATAAACCAAACCAAATCGAGATCACATTAATGCATATATAAATATACAGATAGATATACAAAGTAATAAACATAAGAAAAGATTTCAAATATTACCTGCAATCTCACAGAAGCTATCATGTTGAGTAGGATTATGAAAACTAAGGTATCAAAATTCTTAAATAGCTAGTAACATATTATGAATTATCTGTTAAAAAAAAGGCAAATTTGCGATACACAGTTTATATTTGTCTTCGTGTGGCATTGAGTTAAGCACGTGGATAACTTGTAAACATAATGTGAACTCGGGACTCTTCACAACGCATATATAGAGTAACGATTTTTTAAGTAACATAAATAACATAAATCTGCTGCAAAGTTAAAAACATCGAGTTAATAAAACGATTTTCTGTTGTTTATCTCTGTAGAACGTGGTTTTTCAGTGGGTGAAATGGGCGTAGGTTTCAAGATTAGTATTTCACTTCCGTTTGTACGTAAGATAAGAGGAAAAATTGTATTGAAAGTGAAGTCAGTTAATTATGAGATCTCTTCTCTAATGTAAAACATCATTAAAACAGAAATAAAATATCTGATGTGTACACCATATCACTTCCTTGTACGTAATATTAAATTATACGCATTTCTTCTTACATTTCATTTAAACTTATTGGATTCAATTAAATCTACTTTGTCGATGGCGTATAAACGACAATAGAATAAATGCACTCTTTAAAATTCACTGTATTTGTTTACCATAATGACACTGGCGCTAACTTCCCTTAACAGCGTTACATTACATTCGTTTTATAATTCAGAATGCACAAAACTTATATCATCTGAAGAATTATCTAATCGTTGCCACATGTTCTATTCAAATACTATAATAAATCTACAAAGATGTATAAAAGAAATTAACCCCCCCCCAAAAAAAAGGAAAGAAAGAAAGAAACAGTTTTTCATAGACGATTCAGTATTTCTTATTCAATTAATTAATTCCTCACTTCTCTACAAGGCTCAAATATATAAAAACTCAAAATATCTATATAAAAAATTACGAAGTAAATGTTAAACACTTATTTCCTCGAATAAATTCCAGAATGGATTAAGCATGATTTAATTCGCAATAATAAAAGAAAGCGTTATCTTTCTTGTTGCGAAGCTTAGTTTCTCAGATTGGCAACAAATCACTATCCTGCTAAGTTTCAACTGTAAACAAACATGGCCTCCATGGCAAAAATAATGAGGCTTAGCCGCACTTAACTTTTAAATTGTTGATAATTCTAAAAATATTGCATACAATAATTAATTTAGGTTTAATTATTTTTAATAAAGGCATAAAAACCTTAACCGGAAGATAGAAACAACATAATTCAATCAACTTTAAAGCAAAAAGTGCACAAATTACAAACATATAAGAATAAAGAAACTGAGCTCACTGAGCCGAGTTACAGAGTGAATGTATATATATATATATACACATATATTTATATACTTTTGGTGCGGCCGATTGCAACCAAAATACGAGGTGCACGTCTACATGTTATAGCAGTCCCATATACAAAATGTCAACGGTCTGAGGCTACACATTTTTGAGTTATGCGAGATACGTATGTACGTACGTACGCACAGACGCCACGGAAAAGTATCTTCAGAATTCATTTTAAATCAGTTTTATATTTTTTTTGGGGGGGGAGAAAAGTGTCCTTTATTCTGTCCCTACTTGCCGATGTCACGCAAAATTATCATTAAATTGCATTGGATAGAGGTCAAAATGGATATTTGCGTTGAAATATGCTGCCTGAAACTTTTCCCGATTACAATACTTCCTTTTTACTTCGTACAAGGAAGTAAAAACTGAAAGAGCTAACGGTCACCCGAAGGGGCTAGTTAAGGTTATTTTACTCTCTCGCTGTTCCACTCCCTCCTGCTAACCAACTTCTTGACTAGCTTTATTTTTAAGTATAATTTTCTTTGCACTTACACAATTCGACAGCAGAATTACAAAAGTTCTTGAAGCTGCATGTGTTTAGAATTCCCGATAAAACGCTAATTGTTGGGATACATTTTCCTATTTTTCGACTTTTTTCTCAGTTTATCATATTAATGCACAGTTTTCGTAGTAAGATAGCTGGCAAAATATTTTTTGCCTTTTCTTATTAACGTTTTGTGCGTTAAACTTATTTATTAAATAACATCTTCTTCGCACTTACGCCATATAAAATTCAATTGCGTAGCGAAATCGCAAAAAATTATAAACGGCATATCCTTAGAATTCCCGATATGCAGTCTCGTGCGTTGGAGATAACAATGTTTTAATCCGTACAGCGCTACCACTGCTCGCTTTCAAATCGGTTAGCTTGTTAAAATTTCATTGAAGTTTTACAAAATAAGAAACATAAAACTCGAAATTTCAATTTTGGTCTTCCTGGTGCACATATTCAGGTAGAAGGTATGATGGCTTTAGATACCGCCTTTTTTTTTTTTTTTTTTCAGAATTCAAAGAAATCATAAAACGCCAAATCAGTTAAAACAATTAAAAAATTACAAATAAAATTAGAGCTTCTACACAAAAGCAAGCCATTCGGCCAGCGTGCAAGAGGGCGGATTTTTCGTGCACAAAACCGAAAGTTTACTTTTGGTCCCACTCGGCAAAAAGGCACTGAAGGTGCAGAAAATGACTTAATTCACTAATCTTCTAAGTTTCAAATGTAAGCAAATATGGCTGTTATGGTAAAAAAAAAAAAAAAAAAAAAAAAATTAGGCTTACACGCACTTAAACAACTTTTAAATCGTTAATAATTCTACAGCTATAGCATCCACGTTAGCTAAAGGCATAAAAACTTTAACCGGAAGACACGAACAACATAATTCAATTATTTTTAAAGAAATAAATGCACAATTTACCAACATATAAGAATAAAAAAAACCGAGCCCACGAAGCCAAGTAACAGAGTGCATATATATATATATATATATATATATATATACTTTTGGGTGAGGCCGATTGCAACTCTAAAGAGAGATGTACAACTGCATGTTACAGTAGTCCTATATACAAAATTTCAGCGTTCTGACTCTATACATATGTACGTACGTACAGACGTCAAAAAAAAATATCTTCTGAATCCATTTTAAATCAATTTTATAATCCGTTTAGAAAAAAAAAAAAAGATTCCTTTATTCTGTCGTTACGTACAGATGTTACGCAAAAACATTGTTAACTTGCATTGGATAGCGGAAATGGATATTTTCGTCGAAATATGATATCCGGAATATTTCTTGATTACAAAACTTCCTTTACCTCGTGCAAAGAAGTAAAAAGCTGTTTGCACAAAAATGCATTCCCGTACAAAGAGATTACTCGTAGTGCAAAAATCCGAAACTGAGATTGTTTTATTTTAATTAAAAGTACGAATAAAAGTTAATAAAATCTGTAGCTTCAATTTTTGAATATGATTTACATTTTACTGTAAATTAATCCATTTAAAAATTTTCTGGTACATTATTCCTGTTCCTTTTTAGTGGTATTGAAAATAATTCGAGCTCTAACTTCAAATAACTAAAATTTTGATATCTTTGTAACGCTGTGTTTGTAACAAAAGCATAAGTGAAATGTTTTCGCAGGCATTAAAATTGGCAACTTTATTGATATACTGCGTTTCCTCGTAGGTTTGCCCTTCCAGGTTCTGAAACTTTTTAATATAATCGCGCAATGTTTCCCCTTCGTCAGGGTCTTCGGAGAACAATCTCCCCTAAATTTTAAAATGAGTTTTGCCCGCGTTGTAATTGTTTTCGTTTTAGTAGCAGAGACAAACCCTCTCAAATTACCCGCGAAACTCACGCCGAACCTTTCTCTTCTAACTTTTAAACTTTATACCAACCTAGTGCAATACACCTACCCATCACAGAGAAAGCAAAACGCACTGACATTCCGTCCGCGATTTCACCGAATCCAGCTGCATATTAACTTTGTCTAATTATTTTATGGATGTCCTAAGTCTAAAGTGTGTAGCAGAGACAAGAATAAGAATGGAGAGATTGAAGTTACAGGAAAGTAAAAATGAAGCTATTTTATTCTATACTGTCATGTTAATATTACTGTGTATTCTTATAGAAATGTAAGCTTTTTAAAAGAAATAATATTATTATAGTTACATAGTTACCTGTTGTGTTCTAGTCAAGAAGCCAAGAGATATTCACTGTTCATACATGACAACTTTTCGTTTGCGATGTTCTCACTCTAACCACATCCTTTGGAAAGTAAATTATTCGCATAATTTTCCCCTTTCGATTTTTGAACAGTGTAGAGATGTATGAAAATTTTTGAACAGTGTAGAGACATCAGGAATTTTTTTTTTTTTTTTTTTAAATAGAAATCATGAAAAATGAGCAGTGCTCTGTCCGGGTCTCCAACAACGGACCTCTCGAATACACGCCGAGTGTGCTGACCATTACACCACGAAGGCATGCTAAGAAGGCAGGAAAAATACCTTAAAACAGTAAAATTAGTAAAAACATTGAGGAAAGGCGACAATTATATGAATAATATTTTAACCTCAGTTTGAATCCCATATATGAAATATCGCACTGCAAACGTCCGTTCATTTCCAGTTTCCCGACATATTTCATTTTTCTTTCAGACTCGGTAACTGTGAAAGAAAATCTACTTCACCGAAAGTATTTAACAATAAATTTCTCGAAATAAAAAGTATAATTGTAAATGACAAGAAAGGTGAGTGCGCAGGGGTTGTAACCGAGGGTAATCGATGCCGAAAAATGATTGCTCAGTTCTCGTAACAAGTGAGTCTAACAATCAGATAATTAAACGCACTGCCATTCAACGTTTATCAGAGATTGAAAGAACAAGAAATATTTTGTGCGATCACGACTGCGTTTAGCCTCGTCACGATATCGACGCTCACGCACGTCGTGATAAGCAAACTTATGCAAATGAAAGTCTCCAAAACGTTTCTTATTGAAATGAAATAATGTTCCGAAAAGTTGATCAATTACGGAACAGTGAATATCTCTTGGCTTCTTGACTAGAACACAACGGATTTTTTTTCCTTTTAGCACACACACACACACACAAAAAAAAAAAAAAAAAAAAAAAAAAAAATAAGACACTGAAAACATGTCGTAGTAGAACGCTTATATCTCAATAGCACCAAAGCTTTCGTTTAGAGCATATGTGACAGTTAAAGGAGACAATAACAAAACACACACATTAAAAAATAAATAATAAAAAAAATCTGATATCGGCAATATCACAAAATATTTTAAAAGAGCCTATTTTTAGAATTTCCAATACACAGTCTCGCGTGCTAGTCATAAAAATATTTTTTTTGTGTGCGGTGTGTGTGTGTATGTGTGTGTAAGCTGTTGACATTTGCTCGCTTTGAAATCGTCGAGTTTCTTATCAAAAACTCATAAATACTTTAGAAAATATGAAATAAGTAATAAAACAAATTTCCGATTGGGGCTTCCAGATGCCCATATTCGGGTGGAGACGTAAGTTCTTCAAAATTGGATGGCTCTAGGTACCGTTGTTTTATCACAATGCCAGAAACAAATACATTTATGCAGATACTTCATTATTTGATTTCTTTAAATATAATACAGGGCTCTAATATTGGGTGGCAACAATTTAAAAAGTGATTCGCCGTTTATAGTGAATCAACGCAAAATGAAAAAACGAAATTAATAGCCCTTCTAGGCTAAAGTCCTTGGGGCTAAAAAATTTTGAAATTCGCTTACTAAGCATTTCTCAAGACATGCATAAATAAAAAATAGTAATATCACAAAGGGAAAAAATTGAAATTTTAATTTTCTGCCTAAAATCTAAAGTCTGTAAGACATTTCTCACGGCTACATTTTGTTACTTATGTATGTTAATCGCTAAATATTAAATTTTCTGATTGACGTTAGTTTAAGGTTTGTTCTGAAATGTTTAATTAATCATTAAATAAGGATAAGTATTATTTTTATTTAAGCTGAAAGATCTAATGACTAATTCCTTAACTTTTCAGAGAAAATTTTTCAAAGGGAGCAAAACTTGAGAACCTATAATGACAGGTTAGCCTGTTTATCTTATTTATTAAGTTTTTCGTCGACGTATTAACGAAAATACATAAGTTTATACGTAAATAATTACAAGCATCATTTGATGCGAAAACTTGACATTGGATGGCATTCCGATTTTGATCATGTTTGTAGTTTTGGAAAAGAAATTACTTTCATGACGCATTGTATCGATGCCTTATGGGTCAACCGGATTCTTTTCTTATTAACTTTCGATTATGAAAAAATGCTGCTCACATATAAATGTATTTCCGAACAAAGAGATTATCCGTAATGCAAAAATTTGTATTTCATTTATATTTTTTAAGAGTATAAATAAAATTTAATAAATTCTACATTTTCAAATCTTTGAATATGATTTATATAAAACTGTAAATTAGTTGAACAAATGTAAATTAAATGAATAAATTTAAAATGAATTGAATAAATGTAAGATTAATTGAACAAATGCAAATGAATTAATAGAATAAATGTTAAATTAATTGAACAAATATAAATTAATGCATTTATAGATTTTCTGGTGCGTTTTGAACGGTAAGAAAACTAAAATAAGCTCGGACTTAAATATAATAACTAAAATTTTAAAATCCGTATGATACTGTATTTGCAATAAACAGGTAACTGAGCATCTCCCACCGCGATCCTGCGACCTCACTTCGATGAGTTTCTCGTTCTAGGATTATCTGAAATCCAAAATCGTACGCATCAATTCCACGAGACGCCGACCAGCGGCCGATCGGTAAAAGGCCGCTGAACACTGCTAGTTTTGTCCAAGGTTCGAATCGCGCGAACCAGCTGACTGCATGAGCGTTTTCGTGGTTTTCCCATGTGTCACGTATATTTGAGCCAGCTTTCCTTAGAAAGTCCTCCACGAAGGCATCCCTTGACAGATAGCCGTAATCACATAAACGAAATCATCAAATCAACGAGGTTTACGAGAACCGAAAGCCATATAACCTGAAGTTATACAGATTCTTCCTGCCATCTTACATTCGTTAAATTATTGTCGACGACCTCCCGCATGCAATGCGCTGTCGTCTGGCGAAGGTGGAAGCGTTGAAAACTTGCACTTCCAATAAAATTCCTTCCTGCTTAACAAAGGCTGTTCTTTGCGTACATTTTACGTCGTCAGTTTTCGTCATGCGTGTATCGCCCCGACGCCATCTATAGTTTTTCTATGCACTCATTTTTCGCAGGAAAAACGTGACGTTGCCTTTCGAAATGTTTTCACTGTAACCGTAAATGGAGAGTTCTATTGTTTTTAACGCATACCTTCAAACGTCAATACCTGAAATTTTATTTCGATGGGTTGAGTGGACAGGCTGCTAGGGGTTCATATTTCGAGGAAGTTTTTTATGACCCCTCCGTAAAATAAAATTTTTGTGACCACCCAAATTGAAATGAAGAATAAGAGGGACTACTGCCAATTAAAATACGAAGTTCGGTTTCATATTTTTAATCTTATATATATATATATATATATACTGAAATACGCAGTCTCGGTCTATATATATGTATATAACAAATATTCTCTATTCGTAAAAAGCTAATATAAAATTTAATTGCAAAAATAAAAAATAAAGAAATTAATTTAACAACAGCAATAAAATTTAATTTTAATATTTATTTATTTGTTTTATTTCTTATTTTTGCAATTAAATTTTATATTAGTTTTTTACGAATAGAGAATATTTGTTAAATTCAATTTCATTCCTTGCAGCAATGGTGCAAGAGAATTATTTAAATTTAATTTAACGTTACTATATTCTTGTGAAACAATATATATATATTGGCAGGAATTTTAAACTAATAACTCCGAAACTTCTCGTGTTTCGAAAGTTGAGTATCCTCGATGCCTAGTTTGAATACAGTATCCAAAGCAAAAAAAAAAAAAAAAAAAAAAAAAAAAAAAAAAAAAAAAAAATCATGGACCATTTCGAAGAAGTAGCTCTACTAACTGTCACAATGGCAAACATTTTTTAATCGCGTTACCTCTGTCTTTCTTAGAATAACCCAATTAACCATTCATTAGAATACACATATATGCAAATGCTTGACCAAAGTATAGATTAACATATCAGTGACGCTTTGGGGGCACAAGTTCGCATTAGAAAAACCGAAAAATAGTGGGAGGGGAGGGGAGAAGCCGTGTTATACCGATGATTCGGATACATATTATTTACCTTGTAGTAAGAAAGAAAGACAGATAGTCTCTTTGTAATTGTACAGTAGCTTTAGAAGATGATAAAAAAAGAGACTGCTGAGAAGTGCGGGGGGGAGGGAAAGAGAAAGAGAATTGGCAAATTAGGTAACGGACAGTGATGTAGTGCAAAGTTATTAAACCCTGCAGCTGTAGTTAGCTCTAAACGAGTTTTAGATCGGTCAGCTTATTTTCTTTCTTTTAAAAAAATAGGAAGATGAGAAGAGGCCTGATTTTTTTCCCTCATTTCAATGTGCTTTTTATGCGATTGATTCGGGTTTAATTTTTTTTTCGAAAACGTAGTATCCGGTAACTTCATAAAATGGTCTAGACTAGTGATCTCTGACTCGAATGGTTATGCGTGCCAAATGCGCAAGTGGAAAGCAGCTAACGGACCAGAATCTTGTTTTCAAATTGAAAATCGTCTTTAGCAAAACAATATACCAATAGAAAAACGAAAATTAAATTTTTACTTGCTAAATATTTTTTGAAGCCTACATAAACAATATCAATAAAAATATCTGAAAGCTTTCAGATTTTACATTACGTCAAAGGAGCGTTTTGTTAACGTTTTGTGTGCTACCTTTATTATTTATTAAGTATCATGTTCTTCGCACTTAAACCATAAAATTCAGTTCAACAGCAATATCGCAAAATAATTTTTTAAATGAGCATATCTTTCGAATTTCCGATACACAGTCTCGCGCGCTCGAGATAAATTTTTTTCCGTACAGTGTTGCTAACGCTCGCTTCGAAATCGTTGAGTTTGTTATTCAAAAATTCGTTAAAGTTTTACAAAATTTTAAATAGATAATAAAACAAATTCGAAATTCAAAACTTGGGCTTCCAAATGTCCATGTTTGTTTGGAGGACTACGTTATTCAAAATTGGATCGCTCTAGGTACCATTGTTTCTTCACAATGCGAGAAACATTCATGCAGATTCGTCATTATTTAGTTTCTTTAAATATAATACAGGATGATAATATTTGGTGGCCACAGTTTCAAAATGAATCGACGCAAAAGCCCTTTGAGCTAAAAAGAAGTTTAGAAAGAAAGGGAAACTTTTACTTGAATTTCTTTTTAAGAAAAACGTTTACTTGATTGAGAAAAAAAAGAAAGAAAATTTTTTTACTTGATTGAAAGAAAACCTTTTACTTGATTCTTGAAGTTTAAACACACTATACAATTTTAAATCTGCTTTTAATAAAGAAGTATTTTCTGAATGAGAATTTTGAAAACATACCCATATTTATTAGGAATGCGCAAGTGCAATTTAACAAATTCACTAATGTATTGCAATTAAATCTTTTAAATCAGTAAGTTCATTTTATCAACATAATTCCCCAAAAAGTATATAATAAGTGTTTATTTATTAAATTTGTTTTTACAAATCTTTTTAAACCAGAGCAAGTACAGAGAATTTTAATAGTATCTTACTTTAGGGTTCTAAAGATTCGAATGAAGAATGAAGTGAATGAAAACTCGAGTTTTCTAATCTTCATGCGTTTTCGAGATTCGGGGGATTCGAAAATTTGAATGTCCCATAACTAGATAATACGATAATGAAGATAATATCGGAAATAAAATAATACCGAATTCCTCAGTTGTCACGCTTGACTGAAACTCTTTGAAATGTTCTGTGCACACCATTGTTATATATCTTGCCACTGTTTGAATATATATGAGCGCTAAAAACTGGCAGTTAGTCCACAGTTCCAATTTCCGGGGGCAAAGCGGGTCAGCAAACGGCACAGAAATGGTTCCCCCTCCCCTGGAAGAGCAGAGACTCGAGTTAGTCTCTTGCGAAATGTATACAATTGTCTTTAAAACCTACAGCATAAGATTAAATTTAGCCTCATATAAAATTAGAGCAATTTTGTTTATTTTATAAAATTTTAATGAGTTTGTTCCAAAGATGTGATGCCATCTTAAAATGCTTAGCTTTCAAAATCTACATCCGCAGTTTACATCCAAACCTCACTACGATAACTTTTTTTTTAAAAAAAAAGTTTCCTTCCTCTTAAGCTTTTCGTAATTTCCTTATTAAATAAAACAATTACAAATCCGTCTACCACATCAGAATATTCATTATTATTTTATTACTTAATAAAAATTTTACAATTTCGGAATTAATAACCATCTTAATGATTTTCTTTTCTTGTTTTATGCTGGATCGCAACGCCGTCAACCTAGATACTGCGTACAGATTTGCGTAATCGTTATCTTCCCCACAGGGATATTTCCCTGAAATAGAGTTCGGCCCATTTTCCCTCGATTGTTCCGCAATAGTGTAATTACATATCATCAGTCTCATTCCATATGCAGTGTATGCGAAAACATATCAGTGCACACGATCTGCCAAAATGCGAGGAAATGGAAGAGCGAGAGATGCCGAAATATTAAAACATATCGATGGCTCGATTCAATATTTCCAGTAGTGCAGGAAAATCAGATAATGTGAACAGGAAATTAACGTTTAGGAAGTTTTATTTCTTTTCTTTTCCCCGGCTGTTTGTCGTGGAATGAAATTGAGAAATCATTCATTGCCGATTTTGCCGTCTCAGAACGATCGGATGTTATATAATCGTTATTTTTGTAGTACAGATTAATTTTACAAAAAGTTTTGATTTATTTTGGGGGTATTATATAAATATACATAAAAATTTTATCCTGTACAAGACAAATTGGCGGAAAATAGACTTAAGATGTCTGTACAGGCACATATAAAATGTGTGTTGATCACAATATTTATTAAAATGTTCTCTTACAGTCAATAATTACCGTAGCATACCATTAAACGATCAAATATTCGATTGCGACAAACCGCAACAGAACTATAAGAATGTTATCTTGGAGGTTTTTGTTAAAGAAAACGGTTCGTTTGGGTTACATAGAATATTTCAATTAAGAGGTTTTCTTGGTTTTCCTTAAAGAAAACGGGTCGCATGGCTGCAAGGTATATCCTAATTTTATAACAGTTATTTTAAGTTTATACTACTTTTCTATCTTCAGCTTGCAATTCTTTATTAGAATGAGTTTCTAGAATTGCGTTAAAAGCAAATGGGAAGGAGAAAGTATTAAAGTCAAAGTTCTACTGACTTCGATGACAGGATTCCTGAATAACGCGCGTTTGCCTTTTGGCTACGTCTAACTGTTACTACGCTCGGCACGCATTCAAGAGGTGCGTGGTTCGAGTCCCAGCAAGGGCACTGCTCATTTTTCACGTCCCCAGCATCAAAATAATCTAATGCCACTACAGTGGCCCTCGAACTAAATAAGGTGGTGGAAGAGGATTCTTCACTACCAGGATTTGGCGAGTGGGTTCCCTAATCCCCAGTCGCCCAAAAGAGGAGTATATAAGGTATTTCTCCCGCCTTCTTAGCATGCCTTCGCGGTGTAATGCTCAGCTAGATCGGCGCGTATTAGAGACGTGCGATGTTCGAGTCTCGGCGAAGGCATGGCTCATATTTCATGTCTCTTGCTTCAAAATAAACCTAATTTCTCTACATTGGTGCACGAACTAAAAAAAGGGGGCTGGATGATGATTCTCAATTACCAGGATTTAGTGATTGGGTCCCAGTCCCCCTTTAAAAGGGAGAGTATATAAGGTATTTCTCCCGCCGTCTTAGCATGCCTTCGTGGTGTAGTGGTCAGCATACTCGGCGCGTATTCGAAAGGTTCGTAGTTCGAGTCCCGGCGAGGGAATTGCTCATTTTTCGTCTTTCCTGCTTTAAAAAAAATGTAATGTCTCTACGTGGTTACATAGAATATTTCAATCAAGATATTTTATTGGAGGATTTTCTTAAAGAAAACGGCTATTATGGTTACATAGAATATTTCAGAGGTTTTCCTTAAAGAAAACGGTTCGTATTGTTACATAGAATATTTCAGAGGTTTTCCTTAAAGAAAACGGTTCGTATTGTTACATAGAATATTTTATTGAAGAGGTTTTTCTTGCAGAAAATGGCCCGTATGATTACATAGACTATTCAATCAAGAGAGAACCGGAATTTACTAGGGACATAAGATGTAAGATAGGCATGCAAATGTAACATATATTCTGATAAACGTCTAAAGTTTTACTCCGTAACAAATGCTGAATTTTACCACCTGCTTGTTATAGGCATTTGAAAGAACTGATTATGCTTGAAGTCATAGTTGCAAATATGATGTTCTCATTCAACTGATGGGTCCAGTATTTGATGACCTTATTGACCATAGCCTTCATAAGATAAAGGTTTGTTCTTGGAAACATTATACGCGTTTTCATTTAAATGGAAGATGTCTTTCTCTCATGCTGGAAGTAGCAACACTCTAATTCCGTAGCATATATTTGTCCACGCGTATATCTGTAATCATGAAATATTTACAATACTTACACGAAATACGATCCAAATGACGCTTGCAAATTTTGTACAGCAATTGTTACGTTAGAAAAATTGGTACTGAATAATCAAGAAAAAAATTGAGAAATAAAATATTTCAATCTTATCACAAAAAAAATTGTCAGTTACGTAAAGTCGCTAATTATTAATCCAGGTTCGTTTTCATAATGCAGTTTAAAATTTTTTAACTGCCGTGGGCAGGTAACTCATACATATAACAGAATCATAGCTACGTAAATGTCCTTTTTATATACAAGTCCCTAAGTAATACATTAACACATTAAAGCCACAAAAAAAAAAATCCGAAAGGTTTCAGATTTTAAATTATGTCCAAAGAGACTTTTTTTCACATTTTGTGTGTTACATTTACTTATTAAATATCACGTTCTTCGCATTTAAAGCATAAAATTCAGTTTAACAGCAAATATCGCAAAACAGTTTTAAAATGAGCCTTGGTCTTCCATATGCCCATATTCGTAGGAGGATTACGTCATTCAAAATTCGATGGTTCTATGTACCGTTGTTTTATCACAATGCGAGAAATATATATACATTTATGCAGATTTTTCATCATTTAATTTCTTCAAATATAATGCAGGACTCTAACATTGGTGCAACAGTTTGAAAAGTGAAACAGACATTTATAGTGATTCAACGCAAAATCGCAAAACGAAAACAATAGTCCTTCAGGGACAAAGCCTGTTTGAACTAATAAATATATAAACAAAAACTTTATTCTAAACTTCTGAATAAATATTTACATTCAAAAATTCAGATTTGCATAATCAACTGTACAAACTAAGTGGACGCGAAAGATACTTATATGAGCGGACTTCGAGCGGACTGGAATCTAAAACAGACTTAGCGATGCTGAAGGATAATACTCTCGGTCTGCCCGCAAATGAATCAATCACTTACCATAGGCACTACATACAATCACTTACAATTCCCAATACTGTTTATTTTTTATTGTTCGTAGAGGGGACTCATCTTTCAACGAAATAATACGGTTGTCTAAACTTCTATTTGCTTTATAATCCAAGGACCATCTAAACTACATAAGGTACTTCTCCCTCCTTCTTAACATGCTTTCGTGATGTAGTAGTCAGCACGCTCGGCGCATATTCGAGACGTTCGTAGTTAGAGTCCTGCTCATTTTCCATCTCTCCTGCTTCGAATTAACCTAATGTCTTTACAGTGGCGCCCGAACTAAAAAAGTGGTGGAGATGATTCTCCATCACCAGGATTTGGCGACTGAGCCCACTAATCTCCAGTGGGCAAATAAGGTATTTCTCATGCCTTCGCGGTGTAAGCACGCTCGGCGTGTATTCGAAAGGTCCATAGTTCAAGTCTTGGTGAGGACATTGCTCATTTTTCATGTCTCCCGCTTCGTATTATAACCTAATGTCTCTACAACTATAAAGGGCGCCATGCTGCAAATCAAGCGTGTTTCTATAAAACTGCAGCATTCGTTTACCTCTTACGACAAAAGGATGTCCGGTATGATTTCACATGTCTTAAAAAGTCTTTCAAGCACGCGTTCGTTCTTTAGGCGTCTCCTTCCCCCGTGGCTTACATCTCATCAAGGGAGCAGAGAACATTCTCCTTGTCTGCAACATACGCAGAATATGAAAAGGGTCCGTTATTCACAGTCTAATTGAATAGCCTTACCGACGCATACATCAGCTTCTCTTACCTCTAGAATACACGCCGAGTGAGCTGAGCGTTACCCCACGAAGGCATGATAAGACATAATTTTTCTCAAAAGTACATCATTTTTGAATGATACACTTCGCTACATTGCTAAGCAATATCGCATTATAATTTGAAAAATATGCCGCTTGGACCACAACATTAATTTTTCCGAAATTCTTTGCCAAAAATCTTATGCTTGCCATTAAAGTCAGAAAAAGACAGAATTACCCATCTGAAAGCGTTTCTAAGATAAATTTCATTTATTCTTTGATTATATTGATATACTTTGCCTGATATTAATACTCCTTTACGAAGCTTGTGGGCTTCAAACAATGCATATATTTTTTACATCTTTATTATATTTATAATATTAAATGATTTAAATGTATAGTTTTTTAAAGAATTCCGTTTAGTTTTATTGTACATCAAAAGAGATAAACTTTCTTCTATTCGCAATAATTCTGTTTTCGGCTTTCGAATTTCCGAATTTTTTCTCAATTCCTTGTCAGTTCTTTGTTTATAAAAAAAAATGGGTAGAAGATCGGTGTTGAAAAATATGTTGGACAACAAACATTTAAAAGATTATTAATCTGCGTAACATTTTATAATTGCAGAAATTGGATGCGAAAATAAATAAAAAGTTAACTAACACATCATGAAATCGTAATACTGCCTATAAGTGAAGGCTACAGTTTGAAACTCTTGTATCTCGTGATCTCGCAGAAATTTCGATGAACTTTAATGAAAATTTATCACGACTGTCATGGTTGATCAATGGTGTTTGAGACTAATTTAAATCACGGTTCACTTAGCATAACTCGTTGAAGATTTTAATCTTAATTTTAGTAGAAGTTAATTTACATGATCGGAGATACATGAATCAGTGTATCAAAGTAGGCGTGAGGCATTAAAGATTTGATGCATGGCCAAAGAAACTCATAATTTAAATGAAAGTATGAAATCATGCATAAATAAAAGAACCTTTCTTCTAAGCGTAGTACGAGGTACGTTTTCAAAATTCTAGGAATTTATGTATAATTATTTTTTTTTATTTCACTGTAATGCAGTTTTACAGTATAATTCCTTTTTAATACACTTATTCCAACATAAACCTGATTTTTAAGCCGTTCTCAAAGAACTTTTTCTGTGTCTCCCCTATCTATTTATGGCATGGTTAAACTTTCATATCGAACACCACGTAAAGTATTTTGCAAATGTGGGAACAGCAATACTCCTCGCAGATATTAAACAATATCTGAAGTTTTTCACATAATCTTTCCACGAAAAGAACGTGAATGGTTGCGAAAATAGTGCTATAAAAATGTGCCTGAATTAGTGGAACAACTGAATCGGATTAAACACTGTTGCATGGATAGTTACACAATTAATGCCAAGACGTGTCTCTGGCCGATAGCATTGCCTGTAAGTTCTAGGAACAGAACTAGAGCTTAATACCTAGAACTTTGGAAACACCCTATACAAATGTGTTGATTTACTGGCGTTTAACTAAAGTGAATGTTCTTTTTAATACGTAGGTTGGGGCAAAAGTCATGGCAACTATTTTTTTCTTGAAGATACCAGTCCGGTTGGAAAATGTGACATATACAGATGAAAAGACAAGGTCTTAACTACATGTGTGGACAATGAATAGCACTGAAATCTCGTAACACACGAATTTATTACGGTAGTATACAGGGCAATATGGCCTTCACCGTGCGAAAGAATGATCACACAATACACATAAAGTTGACATGAGTCCCTGTAGCACCGTGCGGTCACTGTTCTGCCATGAGGAACAAAGTGGCAAACAATGACACCCCTGACGTCATACGCGACGATCACCATCAATTTGACTGGGAAAGGATTCTGACGGACCTTCTGCTGGCTTGGTGATCCAGGATGTTGCCACTCCGTGGACTAACATTTCAGTTCTGGTTTGTATGCCCTGGCCCAAAATTCATCGAATGCGATTATTCGTGAAAAGAATTGATCGCCGTCCTGTTGCCAGCGTGCAAAGTGGTCGGAGCATATTGCATAGCACACCCACCTTTGAACTTCCGTCAGTGCATGCGGTACCCATCGCGAAGCGATTTTGCGTAGCTGTAGCTCATTACGCAATATCCTGTGGATGGTGCGTTACTCGATGCCACTTGCCCTCTCTAACTCCAGTAACGTCCATTGTCTGTCTTGATCCATAAAGGTGCTCGATGACGGCACACTCATCGGTCGTCCCGAACGTTGCTCATCACTGGTTGACACACGTCCTTGCTGAAACTTTCTTACCCACCGTGCTACTGTACGATATGGTAGGGCATTATTCTCAAGGGCTTCTACTAATTCACTGTGATATTTCATCACATTTCTCCCTCGGAGAACGGCTATTTTGATGTAAGAGCGCTGCTCAACACTGGTATGTCCATCTCGCGCGACACTCACCAACTGACTGATTTCAGAGCCCTCGCTACCACACAGCCAGCTATCACAGAGTCATCTGTTGTTCTGCATACACACTATGCCTACAGAACTTCCACATGATACATATATGTTTTGTGATCCGTTCACATATCCACAAGAAAAAAACAGTTGCCATGACTTTTGCCCCAACCCTAGTATTAATAAAAAAGTCAAAGAAAAGAAATAATTATGTTTTAAGGACATTTACAGTTTATTATAATGACCAATTCGTAAGTATGCAAGAAGGAAAACTCGCCAACGGTGGCAGGGAAGTCGGCAGTAAGAACGTTTCACCCAGATGGAATCCCGGAAAAGCTGCGGATATTTGTAAAAGCATTTAAAGACTACATTGGGTCATTGTGAAGTTGGTGGGAAGAGAAGAAAGTTAAACTTTTAGATCCTTTCTCCAGGTTATTATTAAAATTGGGACGTGCTAGGCAAAGTCGTATTACCATCTATAAGAGATATCACTTATAAGATATATTCAGAGCCTTAGCTAACGAAAGACACAAGCCCTTTCTTTCTCGGCCTCGATGCATTTCTGGACCTGATCTAGATCTTTTTGGATCAGGAGAGTTCGTTGCAACCATAAAGTTTAGTTTTTTTCTCCGTCCTTTCTGCATGCCTTTGGGGTGTAACTGGAAGCACACTCGAAGTGTATTCCGGAAGTCTGGAGCTCGAATCCCGGCAAGGGCATTGAACATTTTTCACGTTTCCAGCATCAAAAACCTAATGACTCTATAGTAGTGGTGTCAAAACTAAATAAAAAGTGGCGGAAGATTATTCATCTACCCCCCCCCACACACACACACTATTTGATGATCGAGTCCCTTCATCTATAGTCGCTCTTTGAAAGAGAAAGTATATAAAGTACTTTCTGCCTCTATTTTGTGTGCCTTCGTGGTGTAACTGGAAGCACTCTCGACGAGTATTCGGAAGGTACATGTTTAACAAAATGACACTGCGGAACCTTTGGTGTTGAAGCTCCCTTTCGAAATTTTAAAGATTACTAATCCAAATTCATATTGCACTTTATTAAACTCGGTAAACTTTCGGTTAGTGTAAAATACAAAAATTAAATTACTAGTAAAGGAGGTGACTTTTTGAGATTTCGTTTTCAGCAAATTCTTTCCCTGGCCATGAAATAGATCCATTGTCGTAGAAGCTCTTTTTCGGTACTTAAAGGGTTGCTAATCCACATGAATTAGGCATTTTGTGAAATTCGTTAAACTTTATATTAATGTCATAAACAAAAATTACCATTAAAGGATAAAATTTTACAGATTTGTTAGAGAATTTATGATTCAGAGAAAACAATCTTTCAAGATTTTAACCAAACAAAATGTTTTGCAGACTCTCTTAAATTCTTATCAATTATTTCATCTTTCTAAATTTTAATATTATGATATTGGATTGGATTACTTAATTATGCCAAAGCACACGAGGGCTATCTGCCTAAAGTGAGGGATGCCTTCGTGGAGGACGTTCTAAGGGAAACTGGCTCGTATACACGTTACACATGGGGAAAACCACGAAAACGCCCATGCGGCCAGCCCGTTCACGGGATTCGAACCTCGGACCGAACTACCAGTGTTCAGCGGCTTTACCGCTCGGCCGCCGGTGGGCCTATTATGATACTGAATCCTGAAAGAATCGTATTGAAAACGAGTAGATTATTGCATCTCCTCAAGCAGTGAAATAGACTAAACGATTGCGACTTTTCAAAGAATATATATTCATTATGGTACATTTTGAGCCTGTATCTGAATTTGAGGCTTCACTTGAAATTAAAATAAGAAGAATATTTTTACAGGCAAAAAGAAAAATTAGTCTCGAAATGGGATTTTGCTTCAGATCACATTCGCGTCTGTTCCCATTTGGATAAACTGTAAGATCTTTGAAAATTTATTCATTTTAATTGATATTCATTCTAATTTCATTTTATGTTGTGGATTGACAAACTTAACCACATTCCGGATCAAAAAATAAGCAACAGAGACAAAACAAGGAAAAAATAAAAACTATTTCATGGATATGTGCGAAATGGATTCAAGAGTTTGGTGTGGCGTTACTAGACCATATAGCAAACAATAAATCAAAGACATACAAAAACACATGTATTACGAAAAACACATATATTACGACCTTCACATCCCGAAAGACCAAATGGGTCGGAAGAATGTGCAATGGAAACATCCCGTTAATAACAGATACGATACCCTATAGCTTGACACCGGCAAGCCAAGTTGGCAACAGTGTCGCCGATCGCTAGTTGTGGCATTAGCGCCCATTCCTGTAGTAATGCATGTCGATACGTAGCCGCACACTGCGACCTGCTGTCTATTGTCCCAACATGTCCCACACATGATGTGTGGGACTCTCCGGTGATCTAGCAGGTCAAGGCGGCAGCGATAAAAGGGCGCAAAAGAAGGTGCAGAATTTCGTCGCGGTTTCGGACTTCTATGACGGAACCGCCAAAAATCACGTAAAGGTCAGTGCAGCCGTTCGTTCCTATCCCAGTCCATACTATCCCAGTCCTTCTCCTCTGCAATGGTCTCTTTCGACGATGTTTACCGCCCGATAGCGTGTCCCTGATTCTCGCTATATCATTACTCTTAGAGAAGCTTTCTGGAAGTTAAATGGGGACTCGTTCTTAAAGAGTACACCAGCTGCGCTGTACACTTGCCCAATTCAACCGCACCCCCTCATGCGATGAGAACAAAAGAACACAAACCACAGGTCGTCGAGTGTACAGTCCACCTTCATGCAGCCGGCGCGACACAATTTGGCGGGTTATGAGCCTTCCTACAGCAGCACAGATTCGACGCCATCTGTTGTGCTATTAGTGATCTACAGCGTACTGCACATAGCAGCAGGAAGCGATCATCTGCCGTAGGTTGTAATCCTCCGGAACTCCCACAACTTCTACAAGAGTTTTGATTCCTTTGATAACGATTATACGGCCTGTTGATTATGATATTACGATGCGTATTGAGTTCTCTCTCAACAGCAGATTGTCTTCACCAGTTTGCAACATTTCTACTGCCCTCCAAGGCACTTTCGTCGTGCAAATGGTGTCTCCTGCTCATACTCTCCGATTTGGCTGTCTCGGATTACGCGGAACTATCGCTGTTTGCGAATTGAAGCGTAGGTCCGTAGTGCACTTTTTTAAACCTCTAAGCGGCAAGGGCGTATATATACGGCCTAGAATATTTTTTGTGATATCTGTAAGAACGTATTTATACGTGCATATTAAAATATGTCAAAGTAATTAAGGCATTATATCAAAAGAAAACAAATCCAGGTATGAAATACCAGGAGAGGTTTTACAATAAAATCAAAAAAATAATTTGTTCTCATAGCAGTTTTGGGACATTTGTGCTTCCTTAGCCAAAATCCTAACCGCTGATAGGGTAGGCATGGTGATGTGACCGCGAGATGCTAGTTTTGGTTGTCTGTTTGCATTCGGCAATGCAACTTGTGCCTCACATGTAAACAGTATGTTTTAACTCTCCTTTCTGCATTCGTACCTCTTCCCTCAGTTTTGTTCCTCAGTTCAGTCCCTTTTGTTCAGCAAAAGGGTATCTGAAAACAATGGAAGCAGTTCTTAAAAATATTCCTTTCTTACTTTTGAATCAGACTGATATAAATAATAAAATACATTTAATTCATGATTTACGTGATTCAATACATTCAGCATTTTCATCGAAGGACATTATATATACTTTTTATTATTTATTTCATATTTTGTAAAATTTTTAAGAAATTCAACAATTTGAAAGCAAGCAGCGGCAATACAGCACGAAATAAAACAATTTTTTTTATCTCTGCCGCGCTAGACTGTCTATCGGAAAGTCTAGAGATACGCTATCTTTAAATATTTTGTGATTTTACTGTTGAATTGAATTTCATGTGGCGTAAGGTCCAAGAATGTGATATTTAATAAAAATGCACATAATGTTAAAAATAAAAAGACGAAAAAGGTTTTGTAAGCCATCTTCCAAGAAACTGATACGGTGAAAAGATTGAAAACAAAATTAAAAAGACAAAAAAAGGGGGCGTTAGCAGAAGTGAGTGCAAACGCAAACTGGCAACTGCGAGCTGAGCGAGGGAGTAAGAAACCTAAACAAACTCTTTCAGACCTTTTTCATTTATTTATCTTTTATAAAGAAATTTGTTCTAATCAACTAAAGACATTATTTAGTAGTTCATTTTTAAAACACAAATCGGTTAATTATAACACAGCACAAGCGTGGTCTCTTTCGCTACGAGAAAGTCGCAAATAGTTAAGAAGCGAGCAGACCGACCACTTAACTTGGAATATACAGTGGAACTCCAATTATCCGAGTCCACTGGGATCGGACCTTAGTCGGATAATCAAAAACTCGAATAACCGGATTGTTTAATTAGTTAAAATGAAAAGCCAACACTTTTTACGTACATGTTATGCAGTGTACTGTACTTGTAAGTGCTGAAAGTCATTGCTTGCTGAGCACATGGGTCTGTTTGACGGACACCGTGCCTGCACTTAAAAGTTCTTAGCCAGCCGTTACTTGCTTTAAAGGATTTACAGCTAAGATTTTAGCTTTTTCACAAAGAATCGGACCCTAAATTGGATTTCCCATAGAACGTCGCTTCAAAAGCCGCTTGAAAACGACATCTTCTATATTTTTGTTTGTTGCTGCCTTCATTGATTTTCTTGAAGAACTTCCATCTTCGTTTTCAAGCAGTGCCACGAAGTTTAAAAGTGTAAGCTTGCTCCTTTGAATGTCCGAAATCGTTAATGTTCCAACACTACGGTTTTATCGTAATTTTTTTCTTATGTTCTGAAACCGATTCGGATAGTCGGAGTTCGTATAATTGGAGTTGTACTGTACTTTGGGCGAAATAGCCCGTAACCGAAAACACGTTTTGCTTATCTTCAAGTAATGTTAGCAAAAGTCTTCAGAGACTTTAAATCGTTTGAAAACTTTAGCATAATAAAAGCTTAAAAGAAAAGGGAAAAAAATAATTCTTAGCCACACCAAAACGGATCTCCGTAACAAAAAAAGAGTTACATCTTTACTGGAAGCATTTTCTTTTAATCTTTATTATTATTACCATCATTATCATTAACTTGAAATCAATCTCAAATTCTAAGCATTTCGAAGAAAAATTTATCGTTTATTGAAAAGATTTTACGTTAAATGCATTAAAAAGTTCAAAAATATAAAATTTACTCATACTTTGCATTTTTTTGTAAGTTAAAAAAAGCAAAGTTAAAAAAGGTTAAACTCATTCGGAAATAGCGCTGTTAGTGAAGGTTCCATTCAGCTATCGCCTGGAAAATATCAGATGGCCTTTTCTCGCTTCGCGAGTGGCTATATTAGTGCATTCACATTTCATCAAGAATAGATCTTTCCCGAGAGCCATTGGTGTAAGTCTGACATGGTCAACCCGGCCCATATTTTAGCTTGCTTGGATTTTAAAAAAGACGTGGTCCTTCGGGAGCCTCTTTTGTTTTTTGACTTATTAGATATTTTGCATTTATGGAATCTATTTTCTATAATAATTTAGTGAACAGTATTCTTTTTAATGCGACTGAAAGAAGAAGAAATTCATTCTATAGCTTTAGCCATTGACGCAGATCACGTTAGGTTTGGTGCTCAACGATACATTTCCGTGTAATTTGCATGTTCACAAATGTTGTAACGAATAACTGAGTCACAACTGAAACTAGAATATGACCCGCACCTTATAAAGTTATAATTTGTTCGAGGGATCAAAATTCCTGTGTTCGATTTCTTAGGGGATGCAGTTCAATCATAATTAGTCCGGACAGAACCGGTATGGAACCGTAATGGGAGGGAATAAATCTAATCGTAAATTAATACGGTACAGATATATATATATATATATATATATATATATATATATGCATGCGGTTAATGAAATTTTACAGTAAATCGTTTACGATTCTTTTCTGCTCTTTTTTTTTTTTTTTTTCTTTTTTTTCAAACATCATTTAAGTAGATTAAAATCAGCATATACCACCATCAAGGTGATTAAAACACATCCTCACGAATGATAAAAGAAACTTCTCGCACATTCCTTTTTTATAAGGATGTTTTTAGTCATTATTCCACGATTTGACCCCTTGCAGAAGTAAACACTTCTCGCTTATCTGTATTCATTTATTCATTAGACTGCTTCGGTAGGTGAAATTGTTGCGAATGTCATTACATTTATATTCAATTTTAAGCGAGTCTTTTTCTTATCTGTCCATACAATTAATCTAGTTCTTTTAATTTCAGAGAAATTCCAGATCAGATGATTGTGAGAAATGATGACGAGTCACAACGTTACGCTGACGCTGTGGATTCTAGTCACCGCCGTCCTTCTTCAGAATGGTAAGTACCTCATTTCGATACTTTTGATGCAAACGAAGTCAGTTTCTTCGAGGAATTTTTTTTTTTCGACGAAGAAAATTAATTCAGTTCCCGTTCTCAGTGAAAATTTAAACTACAAGAAATATAAAAATCTGATGTCTACACCACATGACTTCCTCACACGGAATATTAAATTATACGCATTTTGTCTTGCATATCATTTAAACTTATTGGATTCAATTAAAT
The DNA here is from genome assembly GCF_044657685.1 of Stegodyphus dumicola. Lineage (NCBI taxonomy): Eukaryota > Metazoa > Arthropoda > Arachnida > Araneae > Eresidae > Stegodyphus > Stegodyphus dumicola. The sequence continues at coordinate 234,354,659 of NC_140772.1, read as the reverse complement.
CTACTTCGTCGATAGCGCATAAACCACAATAGAATAAATGCACTCTTTAAAATTCACTATATTTGTTTACCACAGCGACACTCCGGCGCTACGCTGACTTAACAGCGTTACATTTGGTTCATATTATAACTCAGAATGCATATAAATTTATAACATTTGAAGAATTATCTAATCGCTGCCACATGTTTTATTCAAATATGATAAATCTAAAAAGATGTATAAAAGAAATTAAGCAAACAAAACCAAAAAAGAAATTTTTTTTCACAGACGATTCAGTATTTCTCATTCAATTAATTCAGTTCAGCGACAAGGCAAAAATACACAAAAACTCAAAATATCTATATTAAAAATTACGAAGTAAATCTGAAACACTTATTTCCTCGAATAAATTCCAGAATAGATTAAGCAAGATTTAATTCGCAATAATAAAAGAAGGCGTTATCTTTGTTGTTGCGAAGCTTAGTTTCTCTAGATTGACAACAAATTACTATTTTTCTAAGTTTTAACTGTAAACAAACATGGCCGCCAAGGCAAAAATAATTAGGTGAATAATATTATCATTCGCGGTATTACAGCTTTTCCTATATATATTGTTGCGTGCATACAGGTTCGTAATAGATTAAATGCACGCAGAATTGACAATAGCTTGATAAATTTATTTCAAAAAAAAAAAAAAAAAAAAAAACTTCACAGTTATGGAACTTTCCACAGATATAGTCCTGCAACTCTTCACACTATCACAATCAATAGGTAACTTTAAACTACTAAGAACATTAAACACAATGCAAAGCAAAGCACATCTAAAGTGCGAAGCATCTCAGTACTCCGAACTCACGCTGAACTAACAACTACAACAATTGAGAAAGTGATACTGTCTTATATAGTTTACAGCTTGCTGTGGAGATATTTCTAGTACTATCTCATTCTCGACCTTATCTTACGAATATGGTTACAGTTACGCACAGCATCAATTACAGTTATCAAATTACAATTGTAAGGATCTTAAGTTTTACTAACGTTTATTTTATTTTAAATCTTTACTATCACTTCTTATTTTCTACTTCCGGCCAGAATTAAAAGCGTTAACTTATTTATGCAAAATTTGTCTGGCGAACGCCAAGTACTTAAGTTGTGGCTTTTTGCCAAGCGAGAGAGAAGAAGGAGTTAGTCGAAGCAGGCCGCTTACCTTAGAAGTTTTACTCAGTTGCTGGTTGCCTTCCAGGCCAGAGGTTTAACCCTCTTGATAATTTTAAACGTATTGTAGTGTTAACAGTTCTCTGTACTACATACGGCTTCCTGTTACTATAAGGCCAATCTTCCACGTTTATTATTCCAAATTTAAGTTAGAGTTTAGTTATATTTTTTATATTCTTACGTTCAGACCACAAGTAGTTGGTCTCTGTATTCCGAAGTACGGAAATTATTGTAAAGAGTGAAAAATAAAGGGTTTTGTATATCCTTCCTGTGTATCTTGTCTACTTCCCATAGTTATTGAACATAGCTTTAGTAAGCTCCCTGTTCCGAGTCAGGCCCTTGCATGTTCCCAAAGAAAGTAAGACGGAACATTGAGCCTGATACAATATTCGTTACAGTTATACAGGGACTGCACTCGAATGTCGCCAAATGGTCAACTTTGGCGACTTTTATCGATTTCTCGCCAAATTTTGCAACAAAAATTAGTTATTAAAGTCGTTGCCAGCTTGGCGATATGTCGCCAAATGAACGAGATAGCCGTTTACTCAATGTTAAATAGACTTACCCTGTATTCTTATTTTTCCTTCAGAGCATTGCTTCTGTCAGCTTCTCATGTTACATTATACAGAAAAATACAACAATTTCACATATAATTGCATGAAAATTATCTACCTTTGTATAAAATTAGTAGCATTTCACCCTTCCCAAGGACTGGACGTTCCGGACAGTGCTATCGCTAGACAGGATACTAAGGGGGGGGAATCAGTGCAATACTAACACTGTAATTTCAATAAAAAACAAATTAAATGCTAAACCAATAAACAAGTGTATACATTTACAAATTTATATACAAATATAAGCATCGTCTTCGTATAATATTTACATTACATGCACGATGAAGATTACGTACTATGGCCATTGTAAGGGGCTAGGCCGTCGTAATGAACGACTTAGGGCTTCGAATTTGATGGATCCAAACTACGACGGATCCATCAACTTCTGCGGATCTTATTTTATATAAAAGCTAAATTTCCTACCCCAAAGGCAGCGAAATGTCTTCAAATCATTTAACGGTAGGCAGCGGAATTTTCATTACGAATTTTCATTAGGGTTCGCCACACAGCAGTTCGCTCATGGAACACAGATATATTCAGCAAATAATATATAACTCATCTATTTCAAACGAATAACTATTGCCTTACATTTATTTTGGCAAACGCAGGGTAATTTGCTTGTCTTCTTGGTGATGAAGAACTTCCTTCTTTCTGACCCCCCGCCCCCATTATGTCGACGTGCCCTAATGACTCATTTTTATTTGAAACCGTTCTTCTAAGACAGCATTAGTTTTTCTGTTTTGCTTGATCTTTCGCAGAATAAATCTCCGATTCCTTCGCATTAGTTTGGAATGCGGCTCAGACAGGAGGACATTTCCAACAGTTCCACGCAATTTTCATCGTTTCATTTCGCAATTTCATCACTTATGGTGAGATATTTTACATCAAAGAATTTTTTGGGTCATTTTGAACAACTTTACCATCTTAAAAATGGCGCATTAAGTTACTTTCGATGTCAACTTCTAAATTTTCAGCGTCTTGCTATGTTTACTTTAAATATGGAACTTTTAACACAATATACTAAATAAGTAATAATTTCTAAATGCAAACGATAATCCTTGTGATGGCTTTTCATTTAAACAAACGAGAAACTGCACTCATTAAAATATCTCGACAAGTTTAGAGCGTCCGGATTATTACATTAGTTTATATGGTATTTCTCCCACCTTCTTAGCGTGCCTTCGTGGTGTAGTGGTTCTGCACGCTAGGCCAGAGGTCCGTGGTTCGATTTCCGGTGAATGCGCTTGCTTATTTTTCATCTTGCCTGCTTCCAAAGATATCAAATGTCTCTACAGTGGCGCCCGAACTAAAAGGTTGTTGGATGATGATTCTCCTCACCCAGTATTTGGCGACTGGGTCCCCTAAATACCACCCAGTCGCCCTTTAAAAGGTATTTCTCCTGCCTTCCTAGCGTGCCTTCGTGTTGTAGTGGTTCTGTACGCTGGGCCGGTATTTCAGAGGTCCGTGGCTCGATTCTCGGCGAAAACATTGCGCATTTTTCATGTCTCCGGCCTCCAAAACAAATCCTAATGTCTCTACAAGTTACTAACTAATACATTTTGAATAAATTATTTTAACGAAAGAATATTTTGATCAAATTTATTTTGCGACAAAGGAAGCTTGAATAGTAAATTAGAAAAATATTTGGAGTCTATATTGCAATGTTTAGTACGAAATCTGTGAAAATAATTTTTAAAAATACAGTTGTCGGAAAGAAAATGTGAGCCACTGTTATTTACAAAACAACAGCGTAGAACGATGCTGTTGTTGTTGCTCAAAACGTAGAAACATTTGCTCAGAAAAAAGAACAGAAAAAGATAGCCTCGAGGGAAAATAATGAAGTTGTAGAGAAATTAGAATATTTTTTGAATTTGAAAATCAGGAAAGATGAAAAATGAGCAACCGCCGGGAATCGAACCACCGACCTCTGTAATATGCGTCCAGTGTGCAGACCACCACACCACGAAGGCATGCCAAGAGAAGGCGGGAGAAATATCTTATACACTCCCCGCTTTTAAAGGGCGACTGGTGTTTTAGGGAACCCAGTCGCCAAATCCTGGGTGTGGAGAATCATCATCCAACACCCTTTTAGTTCAGGCGCCACTGTAGAGACATTAGGTATTTTTTGGAAGCAAGAAAAATTGAAAAAGTAGCAAAGCCTTCACCGGGAATCAAACCGCGGAACTCTGCGCCCAGCGTGCAGACCACCACAGCACGAAGGCGTGCCAGGAAGGCGGGAGAAATACACCTTATAAAGTAATAATAATATAGGTAATTATTTTACAATAACGCATTATTTTTGGCTGAAATAAATCAGATCCACTCATGCAGTTGTTATGCTTTTTTTAAGTATGGCATAAAATTTTTAGCTTTATGCGCCTGAATAATTCTTTTTGTATTTTAAATAGCTGCTGGCCGAGGTATTGTTTTATGGCATCAATGCTTGCCGTGTCTTGAGAACAATTTACAATAAAATCCGACTACCAACAAGAAATTCTCTTCGAAAAGAGAGGGAAGAGCACACAAAATTGACAATTTGGAGGAAGCTAATACACGAATTTTCTTTCCCGGATCGCGCAATTGACCCTTTTAAGAACTCTTTCGCATAGAAGACATCTCGGGAAAGAAAAAGGAATTGACATGTCCCCTTTCTTGCGGTCAGTAACTCGTTCTTATCACTCCAGTCGGTGATACGCACTTCTCGCCGTATGAGACTGAAATTATTTCATTTTGTGGTGAATACTTTTTTGCAAAAGAAAAAGTTAATTCCCTTTTCTCGTAAAACGAATGGGAGTTTTCTAGTTACGATTTCAAAGATCTTCATTTCTGTGCTTTGAAGAAAGTCACTTCTCCCTCGGATTACTGAAAACCCTCCAACAGAAGCAAAATATTTGCCGTTTTAGCGGCTATCTGGAAGGGATGCCTTCGTGGAGGACTTTCTAAGGGAAAAGGGACTTGCAAAAGCGGCCGCGTAAGTTATTAATATATTTATTTCTTTAAATTGATTAAAGGACAGTATTGTTATTGCTAGTTCTTAATTTTATTTCATTTCGAACAATACTTGCAACAATACTTCTACGTTCAAATAATTTGCAGAAAATGCTCGTAGGGCAGAAGGTCTGAAATATAAAAACACCTTTCATCCGAACACATGTGTAAGGACTAGTAGAAGCGAGTGGGAACCATAAGTCGAAGAGACATTAGCCCCGCCGCACTAACTGTGCATCCCGGGGCCGATTCCTCTCGAGAGGACTTCCGTTTCGTCGTGTATTTTGATACACGACGATAAATGCATCCAACAGACACCAACAGAAATATGCATATGCATCCAACAGACACCGTACACTTATAGACATCCATGAATTCTTCGAGATTCGAACACGGGCTCCTGGGGATGGTAGTCAACTTCACTAACCGCAGTCCCGGATGGGCGGCACATTAACATTTGTTCCGATTCTGTTTACATTCTGAAATCATCGAGAGAATATTTCTTTCCGTCTCTGCCACAGAGTAGTCGTCACGTCGTTTGGAATCGCCGAAATTGGCCGAAATGTTGATCCTCTAAAGCTGTATCGGTAAGAGAGAATAACGCGATAAAAAGGTAAGAAATCTAGCAGATAACGTCAGTGTGTTACGACAAGGAATTGTTTCTCATCTAAGGAATCCGACATCTCATAAGGATGGGTGGAAAATGCTTAGCTCCATTTGCTAAGCATTTCCCTTGAACGCGAACTATGCTGTTCCGAACGATGTTACTGAATGCCTTTGTTCCGTAGGGTGTATAATAATAGCCAAATTCAAGCAGTGCATATTGCATGATATTTCTGCGAACTTTTCGAACAGAGGTTTGGTTTATGTGATTATGGCAAAGCCTCGAAGGCTCTCTGGAAGGGATGCCTTCGTGGAGGACTTTCTAAGGCAAACTGACTCGTGTACACGTTACACATGGGGAAAACCACAAAAACATCCATGCAATCAGCCCGTTCGCGGGATTCGAACCTCGGACCGAACTACCAGTGTTCAACGACTTTACCGCTCCGGCCGCTGGCGGGCCCTTTCAAATAGAGCAAAATATTTGCTTAGTTCTGGACAACAGTAAGATTTTCTTACAATTTGTCAAATTTTCATTGCACTGGCGTTTACTGAAGCCCTGAATGCGTACTTAAATTTATTGCTGAGGCTAATGAAAGAAATAATTTTTAGAAATTGTCACACCTGCATGCAGAGTTCTGAAAGCAGAAATAAACGCGCTCAAAAATTTTTCATGAGACTTATTAGAAAAGGCGTTGCTAGTGCAAACGTATAATATAAACAAAAACCGTTGTATATTTACGTATATCATACATGAAAGCTCATCGATCCGAGATCACTCTTCCTATAGCGAGGAAAAAGCTCTGCATATTCCTTTTTCCTTCCCGGGAAAGTGCAATTACAAAAGCACGGTTTTTTTCGTTATTTAATTTAAACTTGAATGAATTGTAATATTGTTACGAAATGTACAGACGCGGTGAGATAGCTTCCCAGCAAAGCAGTTTTAGGGTTGCCATAAAAATGACAAAGGAAAGCAGAGTTGCCACATTTGGCGCGAAATCGCACGTTTGGCGACAAAATTGGCGATATCCCATGGACGGATAGATAACCTTCTGGTACGAATTCTTAACGGTTTAGCCCAGAATGTTCTCGAACACAAGCCAAAAGCTATATAAACCCTGCTGGTCCGCAGTCAGTTAGTGTGTGTGTGTCTCTCCTCGAGTGTATGTCTCGTGTAGCGAGTCACTCCCTGCGGAGTGGATCGAGTTGACAGCCGGGCAGCGAGTGTCGACTGGGTCGTCGAGTGCACCGCAAGAGTCTCGTAGTATATCGCGGTTTGTGCATCGTTTTCGAGAGAGCTCTGGGAACGACTGAACCAAAGAGTCGGGAGCTGTGCTCGTGTGTCGTCGAGTGCATCGCGAGTTGTAGCGTGGAGAGTCTCGAGAGTACGTGAAGTTCCGAGAACGACCGAGCAGAGTCGGGTGCTTTGCAGTGAAGCTGTCTCCACCATTATTGCCTGACAGTGTGAAAGCTGTGTCGCTGATTGTTCCAGCGTGTTTATAGTAGATTTTCGACGACTGTAAAAAGTGTTATTGGAACTGCCCAAACATTGGTTAATAAAAGTGTGTTTCGATACTTCATCAAGTAGGGTTGTCATTATTCACTCCAAATCCATACGTACGAACGTGAAGGAAAAGAAAATAACGTAACAACTGGTGTCAGAAGAAAAAGAAAGTAATAATATGAATAAATTACACGCTGTGAACAACAATACAGAATGAATATTCTGTGTAAGCCATACGTCATCTCCTTTGCACCTTTTTGCCCTGGTCGATTGAAGTTCGAATCTGATGTTGATTTCAGTTGGAAAAAGGGGAACTCTGATCGTGGCAAAACGCAAATGTTACTCATTTTGTGATTGCCCATAAATGGCTTGGTGAACATTTTCTTACGATGTAATTTCATATTCTATTAAAAAGAAACACGGAAAAATGCACAAAAAAATGGAAGAATCACTTATTTTTATCATAATATTTTCTAGTGAATTTTGTTTTCCTGGAAATAATGCTCCTCTTAAATTTTTAACTATTTTTACCAGTTCCGAAATACCTTGGGGGAAAAAACTCAATAAAAGGATTTAAAACAATTATTATTTTATTCGACGCCAAAGCTTAGTTGGAGATACACGTGACTGGAATTTCATAATCTAGAAAAGTTAAAAATTAATAGATAAAAAAGGCTTTTAAATTAAAAACATTTTCTAAGATAATTTTAAAATAATTTTTTTTAAAGGCTTGACACTATATTCTACTATTTTTCGAGATCCAATAAATTGTTAATAATAACGAAACCATAACAGTTCAATAAATTGTTAACAATAAGGTAGCCATCAGCATTTAAAAAAGCAATTTTCGACGAAAATCCAGCTTGTAAACTACAATTTTTAACCGTTTAAATGTAATTTTTTGTAATTCATTTTTAGGGACAAAATATTTGAAACAAATAATGAAGCATTTTTGCAATTAAAATACTTGGAATTTTTATACAGAATTCTTTTGTTAAAAAGTGCGCTCGATTCAAATGTAATGGACTATTTTGGCATATTTTTTTCCCGTGCTGTATATAAATTACAATCTTTAGGGAAAAAAAGGGGGGCGGGGAGGAAAAAAGTAAGAATACAGAGAGATGCAATCAGCTTGTTCAAACACCGTGAAAATACTGTAACTGCTATCATGAATCCGGTTACAGATAAGCTTTCCGTTTCAGTGGCTTTTTAAAACACTATTAAGGAATCTTTTCTTTTATTCGTTTAGAAACATTATTTCAAACATTTACTCTTCAAATTCAGATGCATTGTAAATTTTGCTAATTATTACGCATTTTCTACTTCATTAACCTCTAGCTAGAGTACTAAAAACAAAAACGGAATAACTAATGCTTGTACGAGCGCTTTCACTCATCAATTTAGTATTTTCACTATAATTCGTTTAACTAATCTCTGCAAGTCATAGACAATTACGATCAAATTTTTCAACGAAATTTTAAATTTAGTTCGATACTGTCGCTGCTTTTTGCACCAAAACTTTTTATTAACAATCAGAATTACACACTAAAATCTATCTTATCTTCAGTAAATACATATTAGTAATATAGTCGCGTTCTATGAGTTCGTGGATTTGGAGTGATTGACAACGACACTTGACGAAGAATCAAAACAATTTATTAGCCAGTATTTCTCACGACAGCTCCAAAAACACGCTTGAAGTCGTTGAAAATTTACGAGAAACACGCTGAAGCAATCAGCGTCTAGGCTTTCAGGCTATAGCGATGCAGACAGCTTCACGGAAAAAAAGTAAATACACATCCTGACTCTGTTATTCACCCTCGGAGCTCAACACTCTCAAGATAAAACTTGACGATGCACACGATATACTCTCGCGAAGCACTCGCAATTAACTGGTTTTATATAGCTTTTGATCTGCCTTCGAGAACATTTTGGGGTAAACCCGTAAAAATTCGTTCTAGAATAATCCTATCCATGGCATATCGCTCATTTTGCCGCTAAATGGCGCCAAATGGAGGATTTCGCGCCAAATATAGCAACCCTGCCTTCTCTTGACATTTCCCGGCAACCCTAAACCTGCCTTGCGGGGAAGCTAGCTTACAGCAGCTGGGCATTTTGTAGCAATATGTTTTTTTTTTTATTCCGTGAGAAATTCAGGTATTAAATTTTCCTCGTCAAAATGCTACATTTTGTTCAAGTAACGCACAGTCTTGTTGCTTCCCTTTTTTCAGCAATTTGCTTTACAAAGCGTCGATGAATCCCAGCCAAAAGTCAGGGCGTCCAAAATACTAAGTAAAAACGTCGTCATTTCCAAACGCTCAATTATTTCTATAGCTAGAAGGTGTAATTAATTCCTGTACATAATTTGTGAAGAAAAAAAACAACTTTCGGGAAGGAAAAATAATTATTTATCAGGAAATTTTCGGAAACTAAGAATTTGGAAATATTAAAGATGATTTCTCTCGCATCGGGATTCGAGATTTTCTTTGAAATCACTCGATTTCTCACGATGGGGATTCTCGGACACGTTCTGTTTACAAAAATCTATTCACCATTAGTAACATAAAAAAATAGTGCAAAACTTTAAAATAGTTCCTTGCATGTTGTTGTTGAAGATTAAAACGCTGCTTAACTCTTTTTTCAAAAATTAATGAATAAACTTTTTAAAATGCTTTTTCGAGGGTTTTGCTGTGCTATCTGATATGAAATGATCGTAAAATTCAAGCCGAAAACACGCGCCACTTCTACAGAATTTCATAATACTAACAAATATACCACATCCTTTTCATAAGCCACATTTTTTTTTCTATCTAGCTCTCATTATTCTTTTATAATATATATATATAGGCTATACGTAGATATATATGTAGATATGTATGCAGGTTATTTCATATGTAAACAAATTTATATGTCTTTGGTTTAGTTTGATTATGGCAATGCAATAGATGGCTGTTTGCCTAAGGGAAAAAATGCCTTCGTGGAGAATTTGTTAAAAGAAACTGGCTAGAATACATGTTACACAATACCGGTATTCCGACTCCGGACGGAACGATCAGTTTGCAGTGTCGTATCCACCGGGATCTCTTGAACTCAGTCAGATAGATTTATCTAAAATCTAAGATGTACAGAAAAAAATCCACCAGATTTTTCAGGATTGAAAGATGCCATGAAACATGAAGTTATACCGATACCTCCTATGTTATTGTCAGATGTTACATTCGTCAGTGTTGTGAAGAACCTTTCGCCTGCAATGCATTATCGTCTGCAAAGGCGGACACGTTTAAAAACTTGTAATTCTAATAAAAATGACTTCTCTTTTTGGTCCTTTAAGAGGGCTCTTCTTTGCAATTGTTTTACTCCGCGGCAATTTTCGTCACACGCGTATCTTTCAACGCGTTTCATGCTTCTTCAGTGTGCTGATCGATTTGAGGAGGAAAAAGTAGGTGTTGCCATTCTAAAATTTTGAAATGTTTTCACTGTAAACGTAAGCGTGAGAACTCTATTGTTTAAAATCACCACAGTCTCGAACGTATACCTTCAAATAACAATACCTGAAATTTAAATTCCATTGGTTGAGCGCATAAGAATTCGTATAACGAGGCAAATCAGTTTAATGCATAAAGAACATTTTGTGCGACTTCAAAAACTTTACTCGGATGCTTTTAGTTATTTATATTCATCAGATACCAAATTGTAAGTGATAAATAATATCAAATTGTAAGTGATAAATCATCAGAAACAAGTAACACTATTTCGTAAAACCAAGCAACTACGTAGAATTTTTTCGCCATTTGAAAGCTGTCTAAAATGGCGTGCTGTTGAAAATCACCACACATTTTCTTCTTTCGGAGGTGATCTAGAAGAATTTGTGAGAACTCCTAAACCTCACGGTTACGTAATCTACTGTTACGTAACTAGTGCTAGTAAGATGACAGATTACGTAACTAGTGCTAGTAGTAGATGCGTTACAGTTATATTCAGTCCATAAATTCGTGCGCATTTTTATAGTAAATTTTTAAATAATATAAAAAAACACTATTTAACATTTTAATCAATTGTATATTTTCCTCCATTATCTACAATGTCTCGCCATCTTACAGGCAGCTTCTTTATGCGATTGCTGTAGAAAGACTCTGGTTTTGATGCAAACTTCCTTCCTCACTGCTATTTTACAAGTCCAACATATGAGGTTGAATTACCGATCTGAACGCTTTCATGCAAAGAGGAGGTCGTTCGGCGGGAAAAGGAAGTTCGTGTAAAGCAGAGTTTCTTAAACTTTTTTCAGGCGCGACCCCTTTTAATCAATGAGATTTTTTCGCGACCCCCCCAGGACCCCCTAATATTTACAAAAATTTTGTGGGACCCAATACGTATTGCACAAATCCGACACAACCGTGAGTGAAACCGTCAATTTTTTCACTTGTACTGTAATATATTGGGTCAGTCCATAAATTCCTGCGCATTTTTTGATAAATTTTTAAATAATATAAAAAACACAATTTAACATTTTAATCAATTATATATTTTCCTCCATTATCTACAATATCTTGCCATCTTACAGGCAGCTTTTTTATGCCATTGCTGTATAAAGACTCTGGTTTTGATGCAAAAAATCTTGAAAGTTCATTGTGTACATCCTGTTTAGAATTTAATTTTTTTCCCAGTAAAAAATTTTGTAAGGCACGAAATAAGTGAAAATCACTTGGGGAAATATCTGGGGAGTAAGCAGGATGTGGAAAAGCTCCCAATTAAATTCACTCATTTTTTGCAGCGTTGTTCGAGCCGTATGCGGTCTAGCGTTATCATAATGAAACAACACTTTCTTGATATTCACCCATCGCGGGCGTTTTTTGATCCATTCTGAGTTTAGACCGCAAAGTTGTTCACTATAAACTTCTGAATGAATCATTTGATTTGGTTCTAGCAGTTCAAAACGTCCTGAACGGGGTTCATTATCCATGCTGCTTTTTCCAACTTTAAAATTTTAAACCATTTCTGGGCACTCCTTACACTAATAGTGTGTTCATTATGTACACTATTAATTTTTATCGCTGCAAACCTGGCAGATTTACTACACGTAAATAAAAAATTGTAGCACAGCACGTTTGTACTGATTATCTCTATTCATCTTTTATGGGTACTAAAATGCGTTCGATATTTACGAAAGTTGGTGATGAACTGAATAATAATATGTTAGTCAAACGATGGCAAGTTTCAACAGGTTCAAAATTGTATTGCTTTAGTAAATGCGTCATAGTGAATTCCACGCATACTCTTAATGCGCACGAATTTATGGACTGACTAGCTATATGTGATAAGTCATAGAGCCATTTGGTATTTTTTCGGAAGCAGGAAAGATGGAAAGTGAGCAACGCCTTCGCCGGGAATCGAACCACGGGCCTCTGGAATACGCGCCCAGCGTGCAGACCACCACGCCATGAAGGCACGCTAAGAAAGCTAGAGAAATACCTTATAACTGCGTTACCGTTATTGCTACAATTGATGCACTGAATATTGGAGCTGCATTAGAATAAATCTGTTATACTTTGACTAGACATATGATCAGGTGCGGTCTCGTAAGCTTGATTGAATGGTTCTGTTTGACTAAAGCAAAATAGTTTTCCATATTTGGCAGCTTGCAGAACCCTCAATCGCATAGTATTATGCGTGTGTGTGTGATTATGGCAAAGCCTCGAGGGTATCTGCCTAAGAGGAGAGATGCCCTCGATCAGGATTTTCTAAGGGAAACTGGCTCGAATACACGTTACACATGGGAAAAACCACGAAAACGCCCATGCAGCCAGCCCGTTTTCGGGATTCGAACCTCGGACCGAACTACCAGTGTTCAGCGACTTTACCGCTCGGCTGCTGGTGGGCCCTCAATCGCATAGATTTGGGAAACTGTTTTTATTTCATTGCAACATTTAAGTATACAGTATGAAAACCAAAATTAAAAATACAAAGAAATTTTAATTTACCCTATTCAAACTTCAGAAACAATCTTTTAAGGCGATTTTAATCGTGATTAGAACAGAAATGCTCTCACCAACATCTTCGCTATTCCTTGCAGCAAAACCCTAGATTCACTCCTCCTTAAACTTCACTTCTTCTTCTCTTCTTCACCTTTAGATTCACTTCTTCTTCGCTGACTGCAGTGCCGAAGGTCCCGGATGCATACTGTCGGCGCGGCATGGCGACACTCTAAATATACGGCGAGCCCAAAGTCCTCTCCTGTGGTTTGGTAGAAGGGGAGAGGCGTGAGAGACCCTTGGACCCGTCCTCCCGGAGTGCACTGCATCAAAACTGAGGGCGGATTTGAGCAAAATCTCAGTCACCTATCGCAGTTTATTGCCATATCTCGAACGTTCCTTCCCACAAGGAATTTCGTGGGCTTAGGTTCATATTGCTTGACCTTTAATTGACCGGAACTCAGTTCTTTCCATTGACAACAAATTACTCATTTACAAGACCCTTTTGCGTCCCATCCTCTCATATGCCTGTCCTGTTTGGGGATATACTAGTCTTACTAATGTAAAGAAACTTCAAATACTTCAGAATATCTTACTCAGACAAGCGACGAATTGTCGATGGTTCGTCAAAAACTCGGCAATTCACCAAGAGCTTGAAGTACCAACTTTATGCGTTTACTTTGCTAATCTCGCAGATAAATTTTTCAAAAATATACCAAAGGTTAACAATAGCGCCATACCAGTGCTAGATTATGACTATAATTCTGACAGTAATCGAAAACGGCCGCTTGCGGTCCTCAGATATCTTGATAATTAACTGTTATTCTTAAAACCCAAATACTCAGTTTTGACACCCTAATTATATCTATACACAATCTCTCACTGTTCTGCTTTTCTGGTCAGCTGCTGATGTTTGTAGTATATATTTTTACCTGTATATAATGTATATATTTTCTTTTATTTTTTCTATGCATTTATGTATATTGTCATTTTATGTTATCTCATTCTAATTTGTTAATGCAACACATGAGAGACTCTCATATTCTGCAAACTAAGGCATTTCTTTTTATCCACGACATGCCAATTGCTTATCTTGCGCACTTACCTTCGCCTCAAGGCCTGCACTGCAGGTGTGTTTCCGTTGGACTCGTATCTACGTGCTCACCCATACAGTGAACTGTTCTGAACTTTCATTTTCTTCGGTGTGTTTCATAAACTGTTATAACACTCAAAGAATCGAAAATCAGAAATCATTATGCCGGGAATTAAACAATTTGTTTCTAAGTTATTTTAAGAATTGTATTAAAAACGTTAAGTGGGCGAAATGAATGGCCATTGTAAGTGTGAAAACAAAAATAAAACAGTAGACTAAGTCAAAACTAATTTTCAGTGTTAACTAATAATCTTGGTTGTTCGGCGCAGCACACCTCTGCATTTGGCGGCCTCACCGGCCGTCCTACCTCCTCTCCCTCCTTCCCTTAGCCGTTTTACTCTGTTGGTAGAGGTAGAGCTGGGCAGGAAATTTACTCATATTTCCAAAATGAGTATAAAAATCTCAGCATCAGGAGGAGCATCAGAAGGTCCGAGTCAAAAGAAGCACATATTTAAAAATTTAATTCAAGTGTAATAAAACTATTTGATTTCCTGTATAATTCCATATATAATGCAATTGACTGTGCCGTTGAGGTCAGAAATGCGATCAATAATTTATGACAATTATATTCATAGATTAAAAAATAAAAGCTGGCACAAATTTTTCAAAAAAAAAAAAAAAAAAAAAAAAAAAAAAAGGAGAAAACAAAAAGGCTTAAAAATTTCGTCACGACAAATCTATAACCCTCGCGCGTAGGTGAATAATCTGTAAAAAGGAAACATCAAACTACCGTGACTGGATTATTGAAAAGATAAACACTGGTTGTTCCGTATACAAGAAAATCGGAGAACTGACCTTTTTCGACGCCGATGGCAACTTGCCCCATTTGCCACTGAGCGGCTGCATGAAAATTAAGCGAAATGATCAATTGTTACCAATCGTTAGTAAAAGCTGTCTGTCAAAAAAAAAAAAAAAAAAAAAAGAGACGAGAAAAGAAATTTCATCAAGTTTCTTCATCTTTTCGAAACAGCACATAAATTTCCGCATGATATATACAATGTTATTCTAATTAAATTTATTCTGTGGTCCATTTTCCGTCGTTTATCGAAATGAATTCGTAGTTGGACCTCTTGCCCATTTCTCGTCGTCTCTAAAATGTAATCATTGACGCAGGTTTAGTTTGCCGCGCTTTACGAGCCGCGCTTTTTCATATCAACTGTCAAAGTAATAAAAAAGTGCGCGGAAAGAAAGCAGTGAATGAATAATAAAAGCGAAAATACAGCGTTTTGGAGAAGTGGGACGAAAACCCAATGACTTCGACCAGCTGGAAGAACCGCTTATTTAAACCTAGATCACGTGGCTCGTCCGTACACCAAATATTTTTCCCGCCAAATCTTGTTGCTGCTTCGGTTTGATGTGGCACGTGGCAATCAACTGGTAAGGAAGAAGCCAACAAAAGAAACTCCTAGCGCCGCAGTTGGGCAAATGGAAGAATTGCGCTCCACACCCCCCCCCCTCAATCTTCCTATGGGTTCTCGACGTGAATATTTAAAAATTAGTTCTGCAACACAAAGTGATTTTACAACTTTTGCCGTTGGATACATCTTAATCGCAATGATCTAGACCTGCCAGATTTCAGTTTTTGATTTAAAACGCAAAGAGAAGGCCAAGTTTTTTTTTTTTTATTTTTTTTATTGCAATTTGAAATTTTTAGATTATATCATCATCTCCACAAAAAGTATACCTCAGTTTTTTTTTTAATTTAAGATATATTAATAGAATTAAAAAGTATTAAAAATATTTTAATTTTTCTTTTTAAATTAAAATTATATTTATTTTGCCAACTCATAAAATTTAATCATTCTTTTGAGTAAAAGTCCTCCACGAAGGCATCCCTCCCCTTAGGCAGATAGCCCTAGTGTGCTTTGCCATAATTAAATACACCAACACCAACACCATTCTTTTGAGTAACAATAAAACTCAAATTCGATATGAATTTTCATTTTTGGATGTTGGATGTTGGAGAAAATATAAAAATACTATAAAACATATTTTCGTTTGAATAAAACTTTATAAAAAAACACGCCCAAAGCGACGTTTTTTAAACTTATTCTGTGTTACCTTTATTTATTAAATATCGCACTTAAACCATAAAATTCAACAGCAATATAATTTTAAAATGAGCATAATCTTTAGAATTTCCGATACACAGTCTCGCGCGCTGGAGATAAAAATGTTCCCATCCCCCCCCCGTACAGTGTTGCCGTTGCCCGCTTTAAAATCGTTGAGTTTCTTAATAAAAAATTCATAAAGTGTTACAAAATACGAAATAGATAATAAAACAAATTAAGAATTCGTGCTTTCAGATGCCCATATTCGGAGGAGGATTACGTTATTCAAAATTGGATGGCTCTAGATACCGTCGTTTTATCAAAATTCAAGAAACATACATACATTCATGCAGATTCTTCGTAACTTAATTTCTTCAAGTATAACACAGGGCCAATGTTAACATATTTGGTAACAACAATTTGAAAAGTGAAACGGACATTTAAAGTTTTCAACGCAAAATGCCAAAACGAATTTAATTACCCTTTCGGGCTAAAAAAGAAATATATACAAAGAGGCTTATAATCTACATTTTATTACAAAACTTACATTTCACTTTTTATGCACACATTAAATACAAATTGAAGCACAAATAGAAATTTTCAGTTGCCCTTCACTAGGGTATCGAAAAACTCGTATTCCAAGTTTTCGTTAAAAACAAAATATTATGACAAGAAACTTCATCTATTAAAATATCTCTACAAGTTTCGAGTGTCCGAATTATTACATCACTCACTGACTATTACATGTTTAATAAATCGTTTTATTACGAGGAGTATTTGGATGATATTTATTTTGTAACAAGCATGGCTTAAAATAGAGAAAAATAATGTATGAGAAAAATATTTCGATTTTATGCTTCAGTTATCTAGTATGAAAATCGATCTGTGCAAACAAATTTAAAAAATTCAAGTGACTGAAAACAAATATGAGCCACTGTTGCGGCTCATATTTGTTTTCTTCATTTTCTCGGCTTCGCTTTCGGACGCAACATTTTTATCAAATTATTTCAGTTTAAAAATTAACCTACTCAGAGATTTATTAAGTAATGGTTGTAAAGAATTCTTTACGACTCGTGTTGCTGCTCTAAAACACGTTTGATGGTGCACCCACAGCTTTATAAAAACTGACTACGTTTAACTACGCATTAATTTACGCGCTTACTGATCATAAATAGCAACACTTTCAATTATGTTGCCTTTCATAAGTGATGCCTGAGTATCTGTTTTCTTAATTCCAAAAATAATAATAAGAAGGAATTAAAAAAAAAATCTATGTTCATAAACCGTTAAAACTTTTGATTAAGGAAGCAAATAGTAATGTAAATTTGATGCAGCATTTCTTGAATTAAGAGCGAAAGCAGGAAAAATATATACAAAAATGAAGGACTATAAAATGTGTGACTACTCAACCATCGTTGCTAATCAACAATCCGCTGACGTGTAAAGAGTTAGTTTTTTGCTACATTCAGACATAAAATAGCGTATCATTACTATAATTACGTTACAATCCGGGTTAGTGACCTTATAAGGTATTTCTGCCGCCTTCTTAGCATGCCTTCGTGGTGTAGTAGTCAGCACGCTCGGCGCGTATTCGAGAAGTCCTTGGCTCAAGTCCCGACGAGGGCATTGCTCATTTTTCCTCAAATTCCATTTCTTTATCCGAGTGACTTTTAAAGAGTGAAACTTGAACCAGACAAAGCAAGAAGTCATATTTCGAAAAGCGCCAGTGCATTTCTTGAAAAAAATGAAGACTGATACAGGTATTGCATATATACTTTGCAACGGATTTCTGCGTATTTCGCCTATGGATTATTTGTTCACCAGCGATCTCTTGAAAAGAACTCTTTCTTAACGCAAGCCCACCACGACTTATAGACTCTAAAAGTAGTGGAAGAAATTGGGAATTATTACCCACGGACAGTTTAGCACTTGTATCACGAAAATTAAGATGCAAACATTTAGTTCAGAGAAAAGGCCATCAGATCAAACACTTAAAAATATTCTTGAGGCTTTAAATTAAACGACACAGAAATCTTTCTAAAAATGTGTAAACAATTAGTTGTAAAGCACACAGCGTTAGAGGTAACCTCTGCTAATTAAAATAAAGCTGCTGAACTTCATAAAAATTAATTACGAATTGGATGCATTACAAATCGTATCTAATTAAAATGTTATCAATAATTAATCTCTACATATAATAAAAGAAAGAGTCTGTGTGTCTTTCGTTCGTGCTGAGCGTAAGCTAATAGGCCCAGGGCTACAAAATTTGGTACAAAGGTTCATCTAGACAAGAGCCAGTGCAACTCGAAGCGATTTTTTCAAAACTCGATTCATATTCTTTTTTATTTTTATTTTATCTTTTCGATTTTATCGCATCATTTTGAATAGTTTCATTCTTTTAGAGATGTAGTTCTGGCAACAGTTTTTCATTTAATTGTATGCTGGACTGCCGACTGTCGAAAATTAGCACTGTTGCCACTTGGAAAAATGAGGACGATCGTTCTGTGCAGTTTTAAATTGAATGTTTCTCTTGGATACTGGACGTTTATCGAGAGAAGGCAACGGGAAGTTAATTAATTTATTTATTAGGATAATTAATATTTGTATTAAGGGATATTGCTTATTTCCTTGTAATTTTGTTATATGTAATACTTTTTTTATGAAGTTATTCTGCAGAGGAAAATTCTGCGCAGTTTTTAAATTTAACGTTTGGTGTTTGATCCCTTCAGACAATTTTCCGGTACATTTAAAAGCCAGACGAAGGCTAGTATATAATAAGACAGTAACCGGTACCCAATTAACCAGCAATATCAAAACAACGGTACTTTTGTAGATCTAAATTTGAATCCGAATTTTAAGATTATGAGATAAAAATATGTAATGCTAAGACGTGGAAAATATTTGTTTTGTGTTTCTGTTACCTAACCTAACAAGTCTTGTCAAAACAATGCATTATCCAGAATATAAAAATGAACTACGGATTGTCTTTTATGTGTCGATAACACAAACTTCCATGATAGACATCTTAAATCTAGTTGCCATGTTTAGAGAAAATTAGTGTCGGTGAAGAGAAGTGCAATCTTGGATACCTGTTGAGATTTCTCTTCCATTATCTCATGACGGCGAATTCTATCGTAAATCGCGCATGTACTGGGAAAAAAGAACGGTGACTATATTGAGGAGGAGAGTAAAGATCAAAATGAACCGACAAAGCAAGAGATGGTAATTTCAAAATCTGTTTTTACATTTTTCTCACCTGAAATGTAAAAATCTCGAGTATATATTTGAATTTTCAACATTCTTTACAATTTTCTATATTATTTGTTTAATAGCGTATAAGGTATATCTCCCGCCTTCCTAGCGTGCCTTCGTGGTGTAGTGGTTCTGCACGCTGGGCCGGTATTCCAGAGATCCGTGGTTCGATTCCCGGCGAAGGCGATTGCTCATTTTTCATCTTGCCTGCTTCTACAAATATCCTAATAGCTTTACAAGTGATTGGTAGCTAAAGAAATGCACATGCATACTGAAATTTATATAGATGGCATCACAAAACACAACAGCTGAGTTTTAGAAATACATAATGAATTATCTAGAAAACCCTCTTATCCGGAATCGGTCAAATTCCGTCAATTTCGGTTAAGAGGGATTTTACTGTATGTAAAATACTGTCAGTATACAAGGATTCTACTGTGAAAATTCTACTGTGTACAGTCAAGTTCATCGTCATGAGCACCGGCTAACTATGCTTGACGGTCACCGTTATGGACTGAAGAGCTACATTTAGATATATTATGAAAATTAAATTAAACCGAAGGTCGTCGTGCTTGTTAAAAGAGTTGGGCGTCGGTAACCCCACGATCGGACGTTCATTGGCAATCAACTCACAGCCGCCGTGGATAAATTTAAGATAAGGTTTTCAAAAATTAAATTAACCTGAAGGACGACAGTTCTCGTCAAAGAAGACTCATAGGTGACAGGTGACGGAGGACGGGGATGCCTGGTGTCTAACATAGGTAAGCAAGCATGTGTCCCGCTTCCTCCCCTATTTAGAAGCAACAATTCCCTGGAGCCATAGAAGGTTCCAGCGGGAGTTTATAATGATTTGAAACATAGAGGTTACAGTGTCATACTGGAGCGGTTTCAGCTTTACATTGGTGATAGAATAAGATAATGCTGTGATTGTACATAGATGCATATAAATATAAATAAACATAGGAGAGTAACAGAGAGAGAAGGCAGGAGAAAGAATGACAGTAACAAAAGTGAGTAAGAGTAGAGGAGATGTGAAAAAAGAGCATGTCGACATACACTAGCAAAAGCATTTACGCATTCATTAATACACAGCATTAACAGGATAATGCTCATAAACAGTACTTCTGATTTGGGAGACATGCCCTTGATATCTAAATATGCGAACAATAGAATATGTTTAAAAAAAATCGTGCACTACACCGATGCGGTACTTACAGTATTCATAAATCGTCTGAGTGGGGCAGTGCAGATTTTTAGAAAAATTAAACTTCTAAAAATTAAAAACCTTCGACCAACAAGGTCTTGCCTACCGTTGGTAGCATTACGTAACGTAATGCGCCAAAAACGTTTGAAAAGGCACATCATTTTAAACCTCAAAATAAAGTTTTTCTTATAAAGACTATATTTAATAATAGAAATGTTTTAAAACTACTCTTTTCAAATATTATCTTATAGAGTCATTAAGATTTTTCGGAAGCAGGAAAGATGGAAAATGACGGGACTCGATCCACGGACCTCTCGAATACGCGTCAAGCATGCTGACCACTACACCACGAAGGCATGCTAAGAAGGCGGGAGATATCATCATAATAAAGCGCTCGAAATTTCAGAAATGCAGTAATGCATTTAATAGACGTATTGTTAAATATATAATCACTGAAGTATATTTCTTCAGCGTTGACTCCTTTTTCACAGATGAGCAGTAGCCATTAATAGGGTAATATTTTAATGTATTTTAAATAGCCAATTGCATGCGATTGTTTTGCGGAAGTGAATCTTAATAGGATATTATTGAGTGAAAACATTAACATCATGGAGCCTAACTTTCATTTAAGCCCGAGTATTAAAAGTTTAAAATACTGCCTGTCTAAAAAACTAAAAATCTGATTCGAGTTTGTTGACCTTACCTTCTAACAGGTTCTTATTAAAGCCCTATTTAAAGTTCTTGCCCCACTAAAATCAAACTGCGTTAAATATCGCGGCAGGGAAATACAATAAAGTGCCTGCTTTTTTTATTTATGTTTATCTTGATGGGTTAAATGGTCATCTAAGATTAACTTTCGTTCGACATCTGAAACGTTCCCTGCCTGCATGTGGAAGAGGCTCCGATTTTGGAAACACGACCTTCGAAATCATACGGTTCGATAAAATGTATCACTTAAAAGAAGATGCTCAGTTCAATGGCCCTCAAAATTGGACCTATGAAAACAAAACTTGATTATTTTTTTCTCCTCTTTTCCGCCTTCAAGTACATGTTCGATGAAGCTTCAAGGCAGCCAATATCACAAAGGTAGAACAAATATTGAATTCCATTCAATTCGCGATGCACAGAAATAAGAGAAAAAATAAACAAGAAAACAAAGGGAAAAAAACTCGTTTTCATCTTTTCAGTCAGTAGCTCAAAAGTCATCGACACTTCGACGTAAACATAATAAAAGAGTAAAGCAGCATTTTCGACTAAGCCACATGCTTAACTGGAATTTTATTATATTAAGTTTTAAAAAGGCACACGGGGGGACTTTGCATCAAAAATCTAAATACTCATACACATAATAATCGAAAATAACTTATTTCCTTCAGGCTGTTCTCTTAAAAATGTTAAATTACGTTACAAGCGGAGAATCGCACGGCTTTCCTTCAACCGATAGTCACTTCAATTGAGTTAATTAAAAACTAACAATGATCGGGAAAGCTGCTTGGCACTCGGTCGTCACTCAACGAGTTTTGTTCTTTTATTTAATTATTTATTTAATCATCTATGAAAGGAGTGCCCCGTTCTCTCTTTTAATTATCCTTCTTTGCGTCAATATCTACGGCGCGTTCTTACTTATTTACTTATTTTATCGAGCACTGCTATCAATAAATTAAAACTCAATAAAACTTTAATACAGTAATTTAGTTTTGCTCTTATTAGCCCAAAGGGGGTTAGTCTATTCATTTCAAAACTTCATTTTGCATCGATTCACTTTTCAAACTGTTGCCACCAAATAGTATCGCCATGTATTATATTTAAAGACAGTAAATAATGAAGAATATGCAAGAATGTTTCTCGCATTGTGAAGAAACAACGGTGCCTACAGCCATCAAATTTTGAACAACTTACGTCTCCACCCGAATATGGGCATCTGGTAGTCTTCCAACCGAACACAGGCACTTGGAAGTCTGAATTTTGAATTTCGAATTTGTTGTATTATCTATTTAAAATTTTGTACAACTTTAACGAATTTTCGATTAACAAATTCAAAGATTTCAGAGCGTGCCATCGCAACACTGTGCGAAAAAAAAAAATTATCTCCAGCGCGAGAAACTGTGTATCGGAAATTCTAAAGATAGGCTGTTTTGCTGTTTTTTAATATTTCATGATATTGCTATTAAATTGAATTTTATGTGTTTTAAGTGCGAAGAACATGATATTTAATCAATAAAGGAAACACACAAAACGTTATAAAGGGCGTTATATAAAATCTGAGAAGCTTTCACATTTTATTTTATTTATTAGAGATTGCCAGATTTTTAAAGATATTGTTTCCCGTTCAAATTAAGATTCATATAATTTCAAATACGATTGTGGACTTTTAATAAGTAAATAAATAAAATTGATTGTTAAAAAATCAAGGTGTATATGGTACATAATGTTATTTATTAATCTTATGTAAGCTTCGTAATTATCAAATGGTATGCATTTTAAAATGATACCAATTAGATATGTTATTAAGCAATATTCAGAACAGCTTTTATTTCTTTTAAACCTGTCAGCTTTTCGAGCTAAAGACTGATAAAATTTTAAAGTTTTTGCCCCAATAGAAATTTTGAGAGCTAGACATTTGTAAACAACGCTCTCGGCTCGTTTTCTTGGAAGTTCAGCACTTGAATCTAGAAGTAAGGATCGGCGAAGTCTAACTAACTAACTAATTCAAACACTAAATATCTTTCAAACAAAAATTGTATGCACTGGGAAAGGCAGAGGTATTTCGTTGTTGTTAGACGTCTTTAGTCCGTTCCGGATCGTATACCAGAAAATAAATAGAAAATGAATATACAGTGTCTCAAAAAAGTGATGGGACACTTGTGCTTTACAAAACGAACTGCAATAAAATAAATTTAAATTTTGATTAAAATAAAATAAATAAAATTAAATTAAATTAAATTTAAATTTAATTTAATTTAATTAAACACACCCACAAAAAATTTTACATGTTTTTTAAAATTTATTTTATTGCAGTTTTCTTTTGTAAAGCACAAGTGTCCCATCACTTTTTTGAGACACTGTATATTAATATTTTAAAACTGTTTGATACTAAAATACAATTGCAGCGTGTGAAATATCTACTAGCCATGATACTGGACAAAAATATTTTTCTACTATCCAGATCGAAAACAATTTTTCAACATGCTCTAACGCATCCGATCTTTGTTTGGTAATCCATAAATAATGTCTTTGTTTTTCCCCGTCGTAACTTGGGCCACGTCTCGTTTCTGAACCGCTTTATTTTCGACCACGATATTTTAGAACTCCGATGTTTTCTCCCACGATGTTTTGTACCACGGCGTTTTCTCCTTGCGTTGTTTTCTCCGCGATGTTTTCGTCCGTGATGTTTTTGCCGCGATGTTTTCGCCTGTAATCACATATTTATGCGAACAATCATTTTCAAGCATGAACCTTATTAAGAGGAAACTGAGAATTTAATTTAATTGAAATTAAAAACCACACACAGACCTGAGTTACATCTCAAGGACAAGTTTCCAAGGAGATACAAGGCCATTATGACATTATTCACATTAGTGTTTGTCCGTCATTATCAGGATTTAAGGTTCTGGATACCTTACAATTTTATTTTATCAATAAATAGTATCATTATTCAAGTGTAATATCATCGAAACTAGTCCTGTAAAAATTTGAAAATATAACGATGATTTTTGTTGTTTGACTTCTGAATTAGTATTTGTTCGGCGTGTCATTCACTTTCCTAAAACTATTCCAGTGTTAATGAATATATGCGAAAAAACATAAAATCTTTCACAATTACTGATTGGGGTGCTTACTGAACAGGCGTACTCATGCTCATGGCCATTCGTAGCATTGTCTTGAAAATTCCTGGCTCATTTAACTCGAGCCACGTTACAAACAAATGCCACAGAACAAACAAAACTTTTTGCCTCCAAACACCAAGTTGAATATATACCGCTGGATACTCTGAAGAGTTGAAATGCCAGATACTGGCACCTAACTACTGGCAACACCAATTTATAACGAACACTATATTTCAGAACGTGCCAAGTGCATGGATGGCGCATATTAGCGCAAAGTCTCGTCCAGAAATATTTGAAAGATGTTAAAATTACCCATTAAGATTGCTTATTATAAGAGTCAGGATGCAAATAACGCACTAAACGTAACCACCTAAATTTATTATCTTATTCTTTTCTTTGTTTTAAAACGAGTCTTCGATAAAAAATAATCTAGGTTATTCTCAAAATGAATTTAATCACAATACTACTACAAAAGATTAAAATTTGATTTCATATTTCTCACTTAAAGTGTGGTAGTTAAAAGTATCTCAGTTAAAGTCACTTGAATTCAATTTCATAATGACAATTTCCAATGTTTAATTCGTACAAATAATATTGAACTGAAATGCATAAACAGGAGGGTGTCGGGGGACGGTTACTCGAGTTTTTTCGAAGCAGAAATTGCTTTTCACTCAAAATTGAATTGGCTAAAATGCTTCATAGGAATAAGTTCTTTGAATATCAGCATTGGTTCATAATCCCTTCTATTCACGGAAATATTTGGCCTGACTTGAATTGCCGGTTTGGCTTAGCTTTATTACTCAAGTAAAGCCGAAACACCTTCGTATTTATTTATTAATTAGTGTTCATTGAACGGGAGTTGGTTTGTTCCCCTTGAAAGGTCAACTAATTTCCGATCAATGACAATGATTACATGCATTTAATTTAATTCTTGCCTTTAATTTATTCCTTTTACAATTGAAATCTGTTCTTAATGATGATTTAATTCCAGTCCCCGTTAAAACATTATTAACATTTTACTTTCATGTTACTTCAAAACATCTTTCAAAATATAACTTACTAGTATAGACTCACTCTTTTAAGATAATTCTACTTTAATTAAACTTAGGAGATAATATAATCAATTAATATTATTTAGTAAATAAATTATTATTAACTTACTTTGCAGCAATTGCACAAGTAGTAGTAACTTGTTTTCGCACTAAATGAATTTAAGATCATACAACATATATATATATATATATAAGGTAGGCAGTCTAATTATGCCTAAAGTACACAAGTAAAATTTTGTGAAGATAGCACTTATCGTTTTAATTCTGTAGGTGTGCCCAAAGTGGCGCACTGATTGAATATAGCTTCGAAAAACGTGTTGAAATGAGCATTGTTGTCAACGAACTGACCGATGATATGAGCAGAAACAAAGAATACAGACTCTCAGTTGTCCCAGATTATCGGTGAACCCGTTCTGGGGGCACCTAGGATTCGCCGTTTGATTTAGGCAAGATTTCAAGGTAAAAATTTAAAAATAATATAGAAGAAGGAGATTAGCATACAGCCAAAAAAGTAACATACAAATTTCTTTTCAAAAAATTCCTTTTATATCCTGAAAAAAATTTGGAAGATTTCTTTGAAAAATGAGGGTCTTAAAAAACTAAACATGGCTAAAATATATGGACTGGTTTGTGTTGAGCTGTCATCTACTATAAATAAAGAAGGTTCAGAGTAACCTATAGTAATATAGAAAAAGGATAAAGGATCCTTTTTCATTCAATTTTTCTTTGCGTACAGAAGGAAATTTTTAGGTGTGTCCAGACCGGACACACTGTGCCGCACAGGGTTAAGGACGGGAACCATGCATATTATTTTTCTTGCATTTATCAGTGTACTCTGATTGCAATTCAAAGAAATGTTTAAATGATATATCAATTTACCAGACGATTTAATATTTATATGATAAATATTCAAGATTTTATTCAAAGATTCTTATTCAAAGATTTTATTCAAGCAAATATTTTATCCAAAATGAATTTGAATCAAATGCCTGTTTTTAAACGGATTAAGCAATATGAGTTTTAGTTTTTTCGTCAACTGGTGAAAAAGATTTAAATATAAATTTAACATTCGTTAAAACGACAATAGTAAAAGGAAAGTGCTACAGAGAATTGTAAGCTTTTTTTATCTTTCGACTCGACACATGTTATCGGTCAACTGAGTCTTTTAATGCAAAACCTCTTAAGTTTTAAAATAATATGGATAAATACATAGTGTTTATAGTATTCTACTTAATTTTTATATTCGGCTAAATAAAAATTTATAAAAAAATGACAGGAAGTTATTTAAAGGAATAGAAGAAATTAATTCATTGTATTTATGGTGTTAAAAGAATTTTCATTTTCGACTACCGTGAAAATTAATAAAAACTATAGATTAATCATTTAATGCACAGAGGTTAATTTATCGTGTTGGTGGTGTTCTACAGAATTTCCATTTTCGACTACCGTAAAAATTTATAGCCAGTGTGATGAGAAATTTCAGGGAAACAATAGAAACATTTCAGTGAAAATTAGAAACCAAAATGTTTTTTTTCGGTAAAAATTGAAATTCGGGCTGGTTGAAAATTCCTTTTATCGAAATCTCCATCAAAAACGTTTTTTAAACCAATGGCAGGCCCTCATCCAACTTCGGCTTGGCCAGAAATGATGGTCACTTTTATTAAGGAGGCACCCAATATGTGGGCCACTTTTGCCATTTATGAAGGGACGGACATTTACAACAATGCCTTCTTCGAGATTCGAACCCGAGTCTTTTGATATTGTCAGTCAGCTCCCCTAATTACTATACCATCTGGGAGGCCTATCAAAAATATTACAAATATTTTTGGCAGAAAAACCTTTCTTTCCGAAAAAAAAAATAATAATAATGCTGAACATGTTTCAGAACAGCTTTCAAAAGCTTTTAATGTTAGAAAGAAGGAAAAAATAAACTTTAGCCGCAAAGACCTATATGTCATTCTGTTTAAGAAATTAGAAACTGCTTAATTTTTACTTCCTTGTACGAAGTATAAAGGAAGTATTGTAATTGGGAAAAGTTTCAGGCATCATATTTCAACGAAAATATCGATTTGACCGCTATCGAATGCAATTTAACGATGTTTTTCTTGATATCTGTACGTAAGGACAGAATAAAAGACTCTTTTCCCCAAACAAATTATAAAACTGATTTAAAATGAATTCTGAAGAAAATTTTTCGTGGCGTCTGTATGTACGCATAACTCAAAAATACGCATAACTGTATCTCGCATAACTCAAAAACAAGTAGCCTCAGAACGTTGAAATTTCGTATATATAGGACTGCTATAACATGTAGATGTGAACCTCGTATTTTGGTTGCAATCGGAAACCCCAAACGTATATATATATATATATATATCCACTCTGTTATCCGGCTTAGTGATCTCAGTTTCTTTACTCTTATATGTTTGTAAGTTGTGCATTTTTTTGCTTTAAAAGTGATTGAATTATGTTGTTCTTATCTTCCAGTTAAGGTTTTAATGCCTTTAGTAAATATGCATGCAGTATTTTTGGAGTTATCAACAATTTAAAAGTTGTTTAAATGCAGCTAATTCCCAGTTATTTTTGCGATGGCGGACATGTTTATTTACATTTAAAAATTACCAAAATAGCGGATCTGTTGCCAATCTAGAGAAACTAAGCTTCGCAACAACAAAGATAACACCTTCTTTTATTATTGCGAATTAAATCATGTTTAATCCATTCTGGAAATTATTCGAGGAAGTAAGTGTTTAAGATTTACTTCGTAATTGTTAATATAGATATTGAGATTTTATGTATTTCTGCCTTGTCTGGAAGTGAGAACTGAATTAATTGAATGAGAAATACTGAATGGACTGTGAAAAATGTTTCTTTTTTTTCATTTGTTTGTTTGCTTACTTACTTTTATACATCGTTTTAGATTTATTATAGTATTTGAATAGAACATGTGGCAACGATTCGTTAATTCTTTAAATGATATAAATTTTATGCATTCTGAGTTATAATATAAACGAAATGTAATGCTGTTAAGTGAACCTAGCTCCAGAGTGTCGCTATGGATTTTTTTATTAGTGTAATAGAAAGCCTCAACTGTTTCGGAATGTGAGCAAATTGTCATATTTCTGCAACCAGAAAGGAATCTCGTCCTTAAAACGAAATAAATGTATTATTTAATATGTCAAGAATGACGGACGCCCACTCTTATCACTGTCTGATGTAGCCGATAACCATCATGTGTACCCTGTTTACTAACTATAATCAAAACGCAATCTCTTTTTAACTGGACTGTTAAAGAGAACGATAAAGAAAAGTCTTAAAGAGGACGATCAACACAGACTCACGCAAAAGCAACTAGCGACATCGTAGAAACTGGATGCGGTGTGGAAATCGTGCGTGACGGGAATTGAGTCGTTCTCATTAATAGTTCTCTATCCTGAGCGAGGAAATACGATCCGAAAACGTCATGCATAACACTTGTCGAACACGTATCCGATTTATGGACGCCTTGAAGAGCGATCGGGTCTCGTAGCCATGGGCATGGCTGGGTGCTGTGAACGAAATGTGATACCGTGCAGCAATTAACGAGAAGATTATAATTTCCTTGTAACAGACCTTAAATACGGTACAGAAAACAAATGATTCCTGGAGCGGAAAGAGAGAATGGCATCCTTCCTTCCGACCGCCGCAGGTTTGATTTCGGGATCTGTTGTGGGGCGTTATAAAAGCCGAGATGAATGGTAAAGAACGTTAAAAAGAATGTATTCATTCCCGCCGGACCATAGAGTTATTAGAATGAAGGATTGTCGGAGAATGCTTTAAAAAGTGATTCACGATGCATTACGACAGTTTTTCTTTTTTACGTTTGAAACAAATTTTCGAATTAGATCCTTCTGCAACGATGTGCATTATAATAACCAATCAAAGAGTTTATTTGCCACGAATACTGTTGCGAAATTTGTATTTACTTAGATATTTTTAATATAATTTAAAATGTTGTGTTTCCCCGGGCAATGCAGCGCGAGGCAAATTTTAAGAGAAAGCTACGCCGTAAAACTAAAAATGCACGAGCACGTGCATTTAACATTTAATGGATATCTCAGTAATTTGTATTAAAATTGAATAAATGCAATTGGCTACTGTGTTAGCTGTAGCATCTTCTTATTGCTTTCCAGGAATCTCGAGAAGCAGAAAGTACTAGAAATTTCTCTCGATGGGTTGAAAACTATTTAAAGCCGGAGCATGTTATGTCAGCTTATCACTGATGCTGACTTTCTTATCCGAAATGAACTTCTTCATAGAGATCTTAAGCTTGAAATCATCACAGAATTTATTAAAAGAACAAATGAGAAATTCTTCTCTAAAGCTGTCCAATGGGACTATGTGAACTATTCTCAAATCTTCGACTACGAAATGCTCAATGAAGACCGCAACATAAGACCACTTGCAGCTCACACCTTCATGGGATGAAGCCTCTGCTTCTTCTCTTGCTCCTCAATTTGTGGCTGTAATTTCTTTCTTTTTATCTGATGAAGACAGTGCTGTACTCTAAGTTGTTTGGATTTGCTAGTGTGATATTGTAATGACCGTTGTGTGTTGTTTTTTTCTGTTGTATGGGTTGAATTTGTGTAGTTATGTATAGTAGGTATAAACTTGTTGTATAGTAGTATTGAACTTTTGTTGTTGTTATATAGTATTTTGAACCATGTTTTGCATTTGTCGTTTCTCTGAATTTTCATGGATCCGTTCGGATCTTCTTCATCTTGTCAAGTTCCGTCCACCTGCCAGATGCCTTTGTCCTTTTTCCTTTTGGTACCCCTCTCACTTTTCCTTTCTCCATTTTCTCTTCCGAGATGTTTTACATTTCCAGAATTCATTATGTCATGTGCCCTTGGGCTTTATTTAAGGAACCGGCAACGTTGCGCCTGCAATAGCTCGGTAATATAGATCTGTCTAAGTCTAATGTCAGCTTAGTTACTGTTATTGCGAGTTGTAGTTCCGCCGCGAACTGAGGTAAATCGAAGTTGGCTTTCTCTTTAGTTAGCACTGTATTTTAAAATTTTTAGTATAACTAATGATTATATTGCGTGATATTTTAAACACTTGTAAGAATATCTCTGAGGAAACGTCCAGCATTCTGTTGTATTTCTTTTAATCAGAATAAATTTTGTTAACCTTTTATCAACCTTGTGTATTTAGTCTATTGCGAACCCGTACGCTAGCAAAAATACTTAGTTCTCAAACTATTAGATTAAAAATTTTTTAATTCACAAGGCCATAACGAACTTTCGTATTATAACAGAATAAACATATTCTGAAATTGAGATATAAATAATATCATCGAGGAGATGGTCATTCTCCGGTTTTTGACACCCTTGCAATTCGATAAGACAAGGAGCAAGAAAGTATCTTACAAGATAAGAAATTTCAAATTTCATATTCACGCTAGTGAAAATTTAAAAAAAAAAAAAATGGGCTATCACTTTTTTTAATAATAAATATAAAATCTTAAAAATGGTTCTAGGAAAAAAGCCCACAGGAATAATGCTCACAGGTATAAATGCTCACTGGAAAAAAGCCCACACAGAAATATGCCCACATAGAAAAAAGCTCGCATTTAAAAATGCTAACTTAGAAATATGCTCACACGGAAAAAAACCTCACACAGAAGTATGCTCACATGGAAATAAGCCCACTGATAAATAGTTCACATAGAAATATCCCTACGTTAATGAATCAATAATTGATCGATTTGAACATCATACACCTACTTGAATTTTCTAAAGAAAAGTTATTTAAATTACCAAAACATCTATGATATATATTTCAAAAACTTTATAATTTATGTGTAGATTCAGTTGCTACATAAGATTAACAAATGGGCCGTTTTGAATTAAAAGGAGAGGAGAAAGGAAGTAAACATGAAACAGAATTATACAGTAAAAAATTATTATAATTTTAATTGTTAAAAAAATAAACAAATAATAAATATAAGCTACACATTTTTTAATATAAGCATTTAGAAGAATAATGAATTTAGGATGATTATTTTATTTAAATTACTTAAAATATTTAATTTTATCATCAATTTCATCATAGTGGCTTACATGATTCATGATTACCAAATGTAAGTTTTTCATGTTTTCTTTTTTTTTTTTTTTTTTTTTTTTTTTACTTCAGTACATCCTGTATTTACATTATCTAATAACAAACGTTGAGAGGCTAAATCTTTTTTCAGTTCGTCAAATAAAAACCACATACTGGGATGACTACAATTAAATAATGAATTTAGTGCGTTATGAGAGCCTTCGCAACAATTTGTGGTTTTAGAAGATTTTTCGAAGGCTGCTTCATAATGTTCAACTGAGAGGCATCATCAAAGTGCCTAAAAATGTTAATTTTATTTCTAAAATTTTAAATTTCTGCAGAAATTTTACAACGTTTTTGGCCCAAAACTTGAATAACTACCTTCAAACATCAATTTCTATAGATACACATCAAAAGTATGCAAAAATAGAGTAAAGAAACAAAAATTAATTACTATTAGCAGTTACAGGAAAAAAATGTCGTACAGGAGCAATGGTATAAAATATTACAGTACATGCAAAATTTTACTACAGTTTTCATGCTTTTATTTATCGCCCCTGAAAAGGTTAATGTGAGCATTTGTCCATGTGAACATATTTCATGTGAGCTTTTTTCCGTGTGAGCATATTTCTAAGTGAGCATTTTTCCATGTGAGCTTTTTTCTATGTGGGCATATTTCCTTGTGGGCTTTTTTCCTGTGAGCTTTTATACCTGTGAGCATTATTCTGGGAGCATTTTTCCTGTGGGCATTTTTCCGGTCACCCTTAAAAATATGCACCAGATTTCTCAATTTATTTCTATTATGCGTAGTCATTGTATTCCCAGCCATTGCGCATGTAAAAAATAAATATGTCTGTGTAAGATTTTGTGCAGCTAAATAAAAGATTTCACCTGTTGTTATTCATTTGAGGGCTGAATGATTTATTAATCAAATTCCATATTCATTTCGGTAAAAGTATTTTAATTCCTCAGACTGTAATACAAGTAAAAAAACATTTCCGGTAACAAGTGAACTATCAATAAGGATTTTATTTAATTAACTCGAGACTAGTCGTAGTTACTAAAAAGTTACTACTAGTTAATAAAATAAAAAGTTTATAACTACGACTATTTAATTGCCTAAC
Organism: Stegodyphus dumicola; assembly: GCF_044657685.1. NCBI lineage: Eukaryota > Metazoa > Arthropoda > Arachnida > Araneae > Eresidae > Stegodyphus > Stegodyphus dumicola. Next base: position 234,322,040 of record NC_140772.1, on the reverse strand, counting down.
TATAGACAACAAAGTTTAACTGATTGCTTTACTTGTTATACTCATTATGATAGAACACAGATTGTTTTGGCTATGCTGGTAACAAAAAGCAAGGAATACTGTTAACAGTCGTAAGGTTGCAAATGAACTGATATTTTGATGGAGAGAACCCCGGGGGGGAAAGGACGGGTCCGAGGGTCTCTCACCCCTCTCCCCTTCCACCAAACCACACGAAAGAACTTTCGGCTCGCCGCATATTTAGAGTGCCGCCGACACTATACATTTACAAACATCCGTGCCTGCTCCGGGATTCGAACTCTGGCTCTTCGGAACGGCAGTCAGCGACCACTATAACAGTTGGGTGGCTACCGAAAGTTTAAACAATACTTTATTAAATTTAACTTTTAACATAAAAGATTACAAATAAATCAGTACTCGTGTTGAGATAACTTCGATAAAAAATAGTCTTAAAACTACACAGTCAAATAAATAAGCTATAAGCTGTCACAACTAACCTCACGGAGCGTAAATTAAAATCAATTGGCTGCAATGGAATACCGAAAACGAGGCAATTAATTATATTTAGACAAAGCTGGCAAAAACCTAACAGCGCGGGACGAGTGCCAGAAATTCTCACTCCGTCTATGATCCAAAACCGTCTTAAAACTTTGGTGAGGAATACTTAAAGAAAAAAATTAAAGATCAAAATCATAACAAATAGTTAATTAACATAGGAACCTTACAGAACAAGCGACAAAGATCTCACTAATGACTGAGTGAATAAGACAACCGCGTGAACTGAATACGGTGAGCTTAGAAAATCTTCCGTAAAGCTATTGCATCCCTTACATCGGTAATATCCGAGAGCTTTGCCATAATTAATTAACAAAACTAACGTCTTTTTCTTCAGATATGGTCTAATGCAATCAATTTAATTAAAAGCGAAAATGTTATTTATTTTGCGTAATTAAATGTAACCCTTACACACATTAGTAACAATAAATTGAAGAATAAACTTCTTTGCTATTAAGAGAAAGAGCTGCTGCAATTTTTGTAAAAACATGTATTCATTAAATATAGATGAAGCATTTAATCACTTGTACCCGGTAAAACTGTAGAGACATTAGGCATTTTTTGAAACGGGAAAAGTGAAAAATGAGTAATCGCCTTCGCCGGGAATCGAACCACGGACCTCTGGAATCCGGCCCAGCGCGCAGAACTACTACATCACGAAGGCTTGCTAAACAGGCGGGAGAAATACCTTATATACTCCCCCTTTTAAAGGGCTACTGGGGTTTTTAGGGGACCCAATCACCAAATCCTGGGTGATGAGAATCATCAACCAACACCCTTTTAGTTCGGGCGCGACTGTGGAGACATTAGTTATTTTTTAAAACGGGAAGAGTGAAAAATTAGCAATCGCCTTCGCCGGGAATCGAACCACGGACCTCTGGAATACCGTTCCAGCGTGCAGAACCACTACACCACGAAGGCTCGGTAAGAAGGAGGGAGAAATACCTTATAAAACTACTTATGAATACAAATGTTCCATTAAACAATCGCGTATTTCCCCGTTACGGAAAAGAAATCGTATCGCCGTTTTTATATCATTATCATCACTATCGCAAATCTTATAGTTCAACATGTCATTTTTAATCTTCTAGTAAGTAGGCTACATATCTAAAATAGCACGATTTGAAAGTAAGAAAACAAGTCGCAACTCGGGGCATTGACAAAAAAGGGGGGGGAATTATCTCTCTCTCTGCGTGGAACCAGGTTTATTTCATTAAGACAGAAAAGAAAATAAAGGCAACTTAAAATTCAACAGCTGTCCTTTATCGAATCTGCCCTCTTGAGTTCTGCTCGAATCAGGAATCATTAGTCTCAGGAAGTTCCTCTGGATGACGATGCCTTAAGCTTAGAATTCTGAATTACATTGCTTCCATTAATCAAAGCTGAATCGACCATTTTCTGGTGACGATCCACTGTGGTAGGTACTTTCACTCGCCGCATTTCATTTCTCTCGGTGTTTTTTTCTTAAGCAGTATTTTAAGCTGCGCTAATATTCCCCATTAATTCTGAAAGTATAAGCCGTGGGATATTGGACATAGCTACGGATGTTTGCGGATGGTACATCCAGTAAGCAAGAGGACATCGGACCTTGACGCCGGCTGGAGATGAAAGTTAATGAATTGTATCACGTGAGTTGCTCAGCCCTGCTAACAAGTGATTAACAAACAATTTGAGGCGAAGTCACAAAGAAAGGGATGTGTTCTATTTTCGCAGAAAATATTAAGTTTGTAGAGTTCTCTTATTCTACTTCTAAAGTAAATGTCGAGGAACCTCGTAAACCATTAAGCGACTTATGGCTGAGTTCAAATAACATTAAACTCATGAAGGGTTAACTGTCCTTTATTTCACTCTATATAAGATGAACAGTTGGCCCCTTTCTTTAGGCTTACAACAAAGCCTCCACTCCACAAGCTAACACAAATCTAATGTAGTTGGCCCTTAATTTAAATTAGCTGGCGAATATGAAAAGGCATTGTTAATTGATGAAAGCGACAAATTAATTCAGCATTTAGTTCATTCAGTTTGACACAATACTGTTCGTTCATTTTATATTCAACATAAGTTATTCAAGTGAATCACGGAATCCCAACGTGATCTTCATGTATTTTAGGAGTGTTACGAAATGGGATTCTGATCTTTAAAGCTGTCTTTTCATACCTTTGACTCTTTGAAAATGGGGTGTAAAAATTTTGCTGTGCATACATTTTATTTTTAATTTTAGCTTTGTTCCCTCAAATATTCAAGAAAGGCGAAAAGCATTTTCAGAACTTCCAGAACTTTACTGTTCTTGTTTCGTGTTTGAAATAATTAACCCCTCCCCCCGATGAATAATAAGTAAACTAGAAAAAAATCTAAAAGTTTTTAGATTTTATACTATCTCGTTTTCTTTAACGTTTTGTGTGTTACCTTTATTTATTAAATAACATTTTCTTCGAACTTAAACCATAAAATTCAGTTTAACAGCGATATCGCAGAATATTTAAAAGAGCATATCTTTAGAAATTCCGATACACAGTCTCGCGCGCTGAAAATAAAATTTTTTTTTTTTTTTCGTGCAGTGTTGCCATTGCCCGCTTTAAAAATCGTGGAGTTTCTTAACCAAACTCACAAATACCTTACAAAATATGAAACAGATAACAAAACAAACTCAAAATATGGACTTCCGAATGCCCTTATTCGGATGAAGACGTACGTTCTTCAAAAGTGCATGCCTCTAGGTACCGTTGTTTTATCACAATGCGAGAAACTTACGTACATTTAGGCAGATTCTTCATTATTTATATTCTTTAAATATATTACGGAGTGATAATATTTGGTGACAACAATTTTAAAAAATGCTTCGCCGTTTATAGCGAATCGACGCAAAATGCCAAAACGAAATGAATAGCCCTTCTGGGCAAAAAAATTAAATTACAAATAATTAATTTGTAAATTGTCATTAATTTTTAAAAGGATTTTCTTTTAATTATAAAAATTTTAAGCATTTTAACTGCTTTTTATTTGCCTAATAAATCATTTTTCAGTGACCATAGAGTTTTTTTCTCGTTTAAGTTTGAAAAATTATATTTTAACAAATTATATATACTGTATATTCCGGCGAAATTTTAGTTCAAAAAATAAAATCCAAATTTACTGGTGCTGTAATATATTTCAAAATGATACATTTCAAATTAAGGAAAAGAGAAGCAAACATGAATTACATTTGATTTCTACATGTACCTAAATTCTGATTATTCAGAAGAAATGGCACACTTTATGAACTTAAAAATTTTCATTATAGGATAATTTCCTTGACGTAAAGCATATTAATTACTGTGATTTCATTTCGTCTTTTACTCACGTATGAAGGTTCCGCCCACACCAAACATTCTTGCTGCAGCACGATTTCCATTTTCTTTTGTAGAGACATTAGATTATTTTGATGCTGGAGACGTGAAAAATGAGCGATGCCCTCGCCGGGATTCAAACCTCGAACCTCTCGATGCGCACCGAGTGTGCTGGCCATTACACCACGAAGGCATGCTAAGAAGGTGAGAGAAATACCTTACATACTTCCCCTTTTAAAGGTCTGTAGAGACATTAGGTTTTCGAAGCAGGAGACATGAAAAATGTACAGTGCCATCGCCAAGACTCGAACCTTGGACCTTTCAAATACGCGCCGAGCATGCTGACTATTATACCACGAAGGCATGCTAAGAAGGGGAGAGAAATGCCTTATATGAGCGACTGCATATTAGGGGACCCAGTCGCCAAATACTGGTGGTGGAGAATCATCATCCACCACATTTTTGTTTCAGTTCCGGCGCCATTGTAGAGGGTGTTTTGATGATGGAGACGTGAAAAATGAACGATGCCGTCGCCGGGACTCGAACCACTGATCTCTCGATACGCGCCGAGTGTGCTGGCCATTACGCCACAAAAGCATGCTAAGAAGGCGGGAGAATTACCTTATACTTTCTCAAAGTGAATGACTTTGTATTTGAAATCGGCAGTGTATTGTTTCGTTTGTCAGCAGCCATATTTACAACTAGAAAGAACATTAGATCAGTATTACCTAAACTAAAGGAAAATGCGATTTACTAAAGCCTTGGATGTTCACTTCAACATTATAATAACTTGGGGAGGCTTTACTTCATATTTAGAAAGATGACACCCGAACACAGACGTTCTTTTTCCTTTCACATCACCATTGTGGGTGCGTTATGACCCCACAGTTTTATACAGATTATATTTTTAGAACAGATATACGAGCGAACTAACTGCTTAACGGGAGGATGGCGCAGTGTGCATGGAAGCGCACAAGAGAAGGTTTCTGTTTAAGTTGTTTGAGAATGTTGTTCTCGAAATTTTGAGTTTAACTTCTGGATCAGGTACTTTATCAGCATTACGCGAGTCATACGAGAGGGACTGATCTAGACAGGACTCAGTTCAGAGAAATGCATAACTATTTCTAGAATAGAGAGGAGGAATTAAGTGGCCATTGCTAGTTTAAATTATAATTTGAATTACATATTTTTTATCTCACATATATCAATAATTTTTAATACATATATATCTATATTCGCTTCTTTATATTTTGTTATCCATTTGCTATTGAGGAATTCTTAGCCCTTAATTTGTAACTTTTATTCCTAAATAAACATTACGATTATTTTGCGTATCTGAGTTTTGATACTTAACACTGTTCCTTTGCTTCTAATCTAAAATGCTTTATTGCATTCGGAGAAAATAATTGTTCTCACTAGTCGCATTAAAATATAGTTGTAATATATTATTCACTGGTTGAACATGCGTAGCAAGTCTCGTACGCAGGAAGTCAACAAAAAAAAAACAAAAAAAAAAATCTGAAATGTTTCAGATTTTAAATTACGTCCAAAGGGGCGTTTTTTAACATTTTGTGTGTTACCTTTCTTTATTAAATATCATGTTCCTCGCACTTAAACCATAAGATCCAGTGCAACAGCAATATCGCAAAATAGTTTTAAAACGAGCATATCTTTAGAATTTCCGATACAGAGACTCACGCGCTGGAGATAAAAAGGTTTTTTCTGCACAACGTTGCCATTGCTCGCTTTGAAATCCTTGAGTTTGTTAATCAAAAATTCGTCAAAGTTTTAAAAAATAGGAAATCGATCATAAAACAAATTTCAAATTTCAAATTGGGTTTTCCACATGCTCATATTCGTTGGAGGATTACGTTATTCAAAATTCGATGACTCTATGTACCGTTATTTTATGACAATGTGAGAAATATACATACATTTACGCAGATTTTCATTATTTAATTTCTTCAAATATAATGCAGGACTCTAACATTTTATGGCAACAGTTTGAAAAGTGAACTGACATTTATCCGTCCGACGCAAAATGCCAAAACGAAACTAATAGTCCTTCGGGATTCAAATCCCTTTGGACTAAAAAAAACTACATAATCGCAGATACTTTTCGTAACAGGATGGTAAATATTTCATCATTTTTCAAACTATGAAATGCCTTTAGGGGTCAGTTTTTATTTTTAAAAAATGCGTATTTCTTAATACGAGTGAGAAATCTTCCGATGGCAACAAGTTTTCCTTCGTTTAGGATAGTAATTTTTTTATCGAATGATGGCAAAACCATTGAAGAAGAAAAAGAATGGATAAGTCTAACGTTTCGCCTTTAGATAAAATATGTGATATTTAAAAAGGAATCTGAATAAGAATATCAAAATGCACTTCTCAATATTCAATTATATATACTGTAGAGTATACTGTACGGGTCACGACCTTAAATGATGTCGCAAAATTGGGGTCACGGAAATTCAATGCGATAGTTGAATTTAAAAAAAAACTGCATTCATAAGACTTTCAAAGAAATTGCATTAATTGACATTGATGGGATTAGACTTATAAAGACATTACAGTTATAAGGTATTTCTCCCACCTTCTTGGCATGCCTTTGTGGTGTGGTGGTCTGCACTCTGGGCGGGTATTCCAGAGGTCCGTGGTTCGATCCCCGGCGAAAGCGTTGCTTATTTTGCATCTTCCCGGCCTCGAAATAAAATAATTTCTCTATACAGTAATTGATATTAATGAGATTAATTACCTGTTATATAAAGGGCAAAAGTAATTTGTAAAAATATCTAGCGATTCAAACCTAAAACTTGAGTTTTGACAAAAATCCTTGAAGAATTCTGGATTGGAGTTAGAACTACACATCTCATTATTTCTTAAATGGCATCAAATATTCAACACTATATATTTTTATAAAACTCCTTTTTCAGCTTCAACTCTCATTAAAACCAAATTTCGTTCAACGTTGAAACATGTTGAAGATGCTTTATGTCCATCAGTGTCAAATATCGCACTCAAATTTAATTTGTTACGCAGCAGAAAACAAACACGTCTGTCTCATTAGAATTTTCTTTAATTTTTGCTAGCTTAATATAAATCCTAAAACTATTTTTATATGTATATTGTTTACCAAAGAAGTAAATTATTTACGGTACGATATTTATTTAATATCTGTGGTCACGATAAAAATCTCAGTGATGGGCTGCGTTTGAAAAATGCCCTGAATTAATAATTAATTAAGATGCCCTGAATTAGATAATTGATTACTATTTAACATGACCGGAAGTTATGAACTGCTCATACTAGATTACGTTATATTCAAAAAACGTTAAATAACAAAAAATATGCTATCATATTGTAGAGACATTCGGTTAATTGGAAGCAGGCAAGATGAAAAATGAGCAATCGCCTTCGCCGGGAATCGAACCACGTACCTCTGAAATACCGGCTCAGAGTGCAGAACCATTACACCACGAAGGCACGCTAGGAAGGCGAGAGAAATACCTTATAATATTTTAAATTAACCTTTCCGCAAGAGTGACACCTATCAAAAACAAAATATATACATAAATAAATCCATTTCTTAATATTTTTTGAAAACGCTGTTCTGGCTCGCAAACTGTCACATTTTGAAGATCAAACTGCTTTTACAGTTATTGTTACAGTTTTTCCGGACGAGGAAAAAGATTTCTAATCCTTCACAATGAGCTCCGACAGGCCGTTTAAGTCTCGTTTCTTTAAATGCACGCAACCCGTTGCTGGAGAATAACATCCCCACACGCTTAGCATTTTTTTCTTTACACGATCATGCTCTGCGGGATTGGGTGACATTTACCTTGATTCTCGTTCAACTGAGTTTTCGCTTCCTTTTTTATTCTTCCCTTCGTATTCTCTGAAGCGTATAAACAGACACCCTGTTTTCATAGTGGCGCTTGTATTACGTGATCGTCAATGACACAGATTCTTTCTATCTCGAACAATGGATTTTGACAGAATTTTTACATTATTTTTAACCCAAAAGGGCAGTTTGCTCAGAAGGACTATTAATTTCGTTTCGCCATTTTTCATCGGTTCACTATAAATGTTGGGTCACTTTTCAAATTGTTGCCACCAATTATTACCGCCTTGCATTATATTTAAGCATATTAAATAACGAAGAATTTGCATGAATGTATGTGTATTTCTTAGATTCTGAAAAAGCAGCGAGATTCTTAGAGACATCCAATTCTGAATAGCATAGCCCTCTATTCGAATATGGGCAACTGGAAGCCTAAATTTGGAATTTGGGATTTTTTTATTATCTATTTCATATTTTGTCAAATTATTTTGTAATGATCGTTTTTGCGAGTTTATATAATTAATATCTCTGATTTCAGATATTTTTTTGGGGGGGAATAAGGGTCAAACTTTTCTAGGACCCAGAAAAGAATTGTAGAAATTTTGATGATGATAGCTATAGTAGTGACTAAGTTAATCGCGAACAAACACACAAACAGACATTCTTTATTATATATGTAGATTATGTCTTATTCAGCGGTTGTCCTTAAAAGTGTTGAAAATTTAAAGAATTAATTGTTTATATAATTTTTATTTATTTTTCCAAAGCAAAAAAGTTATTATTTTTAAAAGCTTCGTATGTTGTGTACCGAAAACATGCTTTATTTTGCTAACAATTCTTTTTCTTTCTTATAACCAGATGTATAAAAAGATGAACTTCATTGTTCGGAAATGCTGCGAACAAAAATTATATAATCTTGAAAATTATTTCGAAAGCTCTAGACACAATTTCTTTTTTGGAAAAAAAAATAGCTTCTTGGTATTTGTTAAAAGCGAATTTTGTCTATTTCTGAAGCAAAATGCTTTTTTTAAGCAAATTATTCAAATCTATTCTATTTCAAGTATTTTCTATAATCAAGCATTTTCTAGCTATCTTAACTATGTCATTAATCAATATAGCATCTGCAAAATTTATATACTCTTCAGTTTTTAATAACTGTTAAAAATATTTCTGGTATTATTTAACCAATCCAGTGATGATACAACATATTTGTACAGGAATATAAATTAAATTGGATTGGATTATTCCACTACGATAAAACACACTAGAGCAATCCACCTATGTAAATTATAAATTGTAATTTTTGTTTATTGCTCTATGTAAATAAAATAAGCTTAAATTTGTCACCGAAACCATTGTAGCCGTAAAATAAAATTCCTTTAATTACAAAAAAAAAAAAAAAAAAAATCTGAAATGTTTCAGATTTTAAATTACGTCCAAAGGGGCGTTTTTTAACATTTTGTGTGTTACCTTTCTTTATTAAATATCATGTTCCTCGCACTTAAACCATAAGATCCAGTGCAACAGCAATATCGCAAAATAGTTTTAAAACGAGCATATCTTTAGAATTTCCGATACAGAGACTCACGCGCTGGAGATAAAAAGGTTTTTTCTGCACAACGTTGCCATTGCTCGCTTTGAAATCCTTGAGTTTGTTAATCAAAAATTCGTCAAAGTTTTAAAAAATAGGAAATCGATCATAAAACAAATTTCAAATTTCAAATTGGGTCTTCCACATGCTCATATTCGTTGGAGGATTACGTTATTCAAAATTCGATGACTCTATGTACCGTTATTTTATGACAATGTGAGAAATATACATACATTTACGCAGATTTTCATTATTTAATTTCTTCAAATATAATGCAGGACTCTAACATTTTATGGCAACAGTTTGAAAAGTGAACCGACATTTATCCGTCCGACGCAAAATGCCAAAACGAAACTAATAGTCCTTCGGGATTCAAATCCCTTTGGACTTTAAAAAAAAAAAAAAAAAAAAAAAAAAAAAAAAAAAACTGAAAAATTTTTTTGTTAATCAACATTCCTTACAAAAGTTCAGCTATGTGTTTGCCCACTTCCGAGCAGTTTTTAATGAATTATATGCTATAATAATTATTTTAATAAGTTCAGTGTATTTATTATTTTTTTTATCTTTACAGTTATGGCAGGACCTTCTGCTTTGCGAAACAAGACAAACTCTACCTCGGTAAGTTTCAGTTTTAATAAGCTTTATCTTTGATTTCTGGTAAAGTTTTTAATAATGAGCATGTTTAATGTTATATCTATGATGTTCCCTAGATCACACTTAATATTTCTATGAAATAAAGATATCAAACTTAAATGTGGGAGTTTTAATCGAAGCATATCTCTTTTTCATTTGATTGTGAGTCACGAGATCCCGCGATATTTTATATAGAAACTGAAGCATCGATTCAGTTGATTTGCATTTTAGTGCCAATCGCATTTACTCACTTTGTCGCAGTGTGATAATTTTCAAAATATTTCAAGCTTTCATTATTATATGAAAATTAGACCAACAAGTAAACGTAGAGTTTCGTCTAAGCTTTCCTCAAGATGTTTATTGTCTAAGTCTTCAAAGACTCGAGCTGTTAGTTAATTTGTTTTGTTCAATTTCTTCATCGCGAATAAATTCGACTCTTTTAAAAATATTATAGCATTTCTACGAATGTTTTGCATTTTCTGTATATTCTTTAAGCTTTTTCACCAAATTAATATTGAAATTATTATGTAATTACTGCGACTGAATTCCCTATACCGATAATGTTAAATTGGTCATTTTCGATGTACATTTTCTCAAAATCTGCTGCCGATAGTCGTTTGGAATTTTTCCCCCTTAATTTATCACAAAAGCTCATTTCAGTAAATGTTAGGAAATGTAATAAATAAGTAATAAAAAATGTACATACATGTGAGCAGTAGTTCCTGAGGAAAGGTACATCGAACATAAAAAAAATCCCATTTGGAGAAAAATGAATTTGTTTGTAAAAATCCTCATTTATCAAAGCATTCGATGATAAATTAAAACTAGATTTTTTACAGTTCTAATTGTGCTAGAGATTAAAGAATGATATTTTTAGAAAGATAAAAGTGTAGAGAATTTGAAAATGCAAAAATTTCAAATCACCATTTTTGGAAGATTTTTGGCTTCCAAAATGCTTGAGTAAAAGTTTAAGTTCGCGTTTAATAATGCTTGAGTAAAGTTTAAATTCTTAGGTAAAAGTTTAAAGTTCGCGCTAAAGGCATATCGAAATTTGAGACACGCTAAAAGACAGATGAATCCGCGGTTTCTTTTATAATATTTTCCATGACAACCTGATTTGTTTACTGTTATTGTTGAAAGTACTGCGATTGCGATTAGTTTGACTTGAACTACACGAAAAACAACGATGATTTGTACTGAAATGAATCCAAATTTCTTTCATTTGTTAAATAATTTGAGAGCTATACCACGAATAAATATTTAAATCGCAAAAGGTATAACAATGTTTCTGATTATGTTGCATAATGTCATTTTAGACTATTTTGATAGACGCAAATGTCATTTTAGATTACTAAATTTGTTGTTAGTCATAACTTGTCCGTCTAACGCTCATAACCATTATATTTCAGTCACAGTTACACGGATAGCATTAGTATTTTTTTCATTATCCGGGTAAACCAAAAGAAAAATCTGTATATTATTAATTTCTTACCTAATATAGCATCCGTAGAAATTACATTAAACGTGCCATTAGACTGTAAAAACATTTTTTCTTATGAAAACAACATTGATTAAAAATTCCCACTTTTATAAATTAACAGATATTGAGAGCTTATGGTAATTTGTTTTTTGTACTAAAGAAGAAGAATTCAAAAACTAGCAATATATATGTGATTATTCCATTTATTTCCATTCAGTGATTATTCCATTTAATACCCTCTCATACGGTGACTCGCGATATTATCTGTCGTTCGAAACCTCTATTGAAATATTTTCGCATGAAAGAACATAACCATTTTACAGCCTGCAAAATAAACAAATAGCATGGGAAAAAAAACCAAACTCTCAAAACATGGCCTCTAACTTGAATGAGCCAGAACGGCTGACTGCATTTTCGGCCCATAAATAAGAGGAAATGACAAAAGTGCAATTACCTTCAATGCAGAAAAAAAATTTCATCGTTTGGGGAAATTTCGAGCTGACCTCTCGCAAAGGCTAAATCTCCATAATATTCATTTTTAAAATGTTCTATGGGAGAAATAAAGGATATAGTTTCCTTCACAGAATATTTCCTAATCTTATATCCTAATATCAATCATATAACTTAATGCCATATTCTAATTCTAGTCCTACATCCTAGACCTAACCCTTATTACTTAATCCTTTAAACATATTACCTAATCTATATATATAAAGAAGAATGTCTGTTTGTGTGTGGGTGTTTGTTCGCGATTAACTCGGTCAGTACTATAGCTTTCGTCACCAAACTTTCTACAATTCTTTTCTAGCTCCTGGGAAAGTTTGACGTCTAATTTAAAAAAACAAATATGAAAGGTTTCAGATTTTAAATTACGTCCAAAAGGCCGTTTCTTTAACGTTTTGTGTGTTACCTTTATTTATTAAATATCATGTTCTTTCCACTTAAACCATAAAATTCAGTTCAATAGCAACGTCGCAAAATAATTTTAAAATGAGCCTACCTTTAGAATTTCCGATACACAGTTACGCGCGCTGGAAATAAAAACGTTTTCCCCCCCCGTAAAGTGTTGCCATTAGTCGCTTTTAAATCGTTCAGTTTGTCACTTAAAAAGCCTTTAAAGTTTTACAAAATATGAAATCGATAATAAAACAAATTCCAAATTTCAAATTTGGCCTTCATTCAAAATTCGATGGCTCTATGTACCGCTGTTTTATCACAATGCGAGAAATATACATACATTTATGCAGATTTTTCATAATTTAATTTCTTTAAATATAATGCACTACTAACATTTGGTTACAACAGTTTGAAAAGTGATTCGCCGGTTATCGTGATTCAACGCAAAATCGCAAAACGAAAACAGTAGTCCTTTAGAGGAAAAAAAAAAAAAAAGAAAGAAAGAAAGATATTAAATAAGAACACTGAACACTGAAAACGCTAAAAACCCCTCATTTTTTAGAGTGGCAACAGTATCGCACAGTGGGTATAAAAATGCTTTATTTCGAAAATTGTTGCTATTCCTCCCTTTTAAATCGTTGAGTTTGTTAATCAAAAACTTGCAAGTTTTACCAAATCTATATATCTAAAGAAGCATGTCTGCGTGTTTGTGTTATGGATTTATGATCCATTTGTGCCACATTTAACCGACTAAAATTGAATATAGCTGAAATATTGGATGGAAGTTCAGCTTTTACGGCCATTTGATTAGAAAGGCCAAAATCATTAAAAAATGCGTGCCATTGTTGCTAATATAATGAGAGATAAATAGCTTATTTTTTTATGTGGGTTCTATATCGCATCAGACTGAAACATTTATCACTATGAATCGTATTTTTTGCATCGGTATTAGAGAAGGATTATAGCGGTAGGTATCGTTCTCTCTCTTGTTAGATACATTACTCTAAATCTAACTTACTAGTATTTCCGCTAGTATTGTCCTAAATTAAGATTTAGGCATAAAATATTCTTTTCTTTAAAGAATTCCCCTTTAAATAAATACTAATTTGTATGTGAAATACGAGATATGTATGCTTCCCCTTTAGAGAAAATATTATTTTGTATGTGAGATATGTGATGGAAAATCTAATTATCAAGTATGCCGTTAATGATATTTCATGTAGGCCTAATAGTTAAATTCGAGTTAACAACCAGAAAGTGGCTGTTTCGAGAGTACGTTTTGTATTTAATATGTTAATTTAAAATAATTAAGTAATAAAATTAGAACCGAGGGTAATACTTTGCGGGATCTTCTGCGGTTACGTGAAATAACGAACTCTCTGCATAACAAAACAATCATGAAGCGTAAATCATTTCCCATGGGTACAAACAAGAGCCAATTTCCGTCAGAAAGTCCTCCACTAAGGCATCCCTTTATAGCGGCTATCATCTGCTGCCCCTTTATCAATTCACCAACAAACCAATAATTTTACATTCACATAAAATATTCTTGCAGTAAGACGCTACACAAAATGTCTAATAATAAATGTTCCTTTCGGTTATAGTGCGTGTTCGCTGTATCTGTGACGCGCGTCTCAGAACCTGATAATTTCACCTAACTCTCAAAGGATGATGCAATAACGTCAAAATATCGCATTAGTCACATACACATCCATTTCATAAGTAGTGAAACATTAATCCGATTACTCATTCTTCTGACTAGCCGGACAATAATAAAAGATTTTCGATTGTAATTTTATTTATCCGTTACCTACCTAATAACCTCATCGATACGTAGTTAAGGAGATATTCTCTTATACTCGAGTTTCGGATGTCTGGAGCTACGAACACTCAAATCGGGCTTTTGAAAGGTATCTTCAGGTAACTTAACAGATTTCTGGAAACATCATTTCAATATTCCATTCCTTATCTCATTAATCCATTCCTTATCTCATTAACCGTAAACTGGGCCAGAATCAGTAACTTTGAACCATTTGAAATTTACTTCTTTTGTTATCCTTGGATACTGAGTTTCTACGCAAAACCGTGAGTTAGGAAACTGTCATAAAAATGAGTTGAAAGAATTAGAGAAACTTTAGAAGCAGCAACAATAAAAACCGAATCCGGAAAATTTATCCGGAAAATTGATCCGGAAAATTTATATATTATAAAAAGATCTGAAATTTTTCAAATTTTACGTTATGCCCAAAAGGTCTTTTTTTAAACGTTTCGTGTGTTACCTTTATTTATTAAATATCATGTTCTTCGCACTTAAACAATAAAAATTTAATCCAACAGCAATATGGCAGAAAATTTTAAAATGAGCATATCTTTAAAATTTCCGATACATAGTCTCAGGCGCTGGAGATAATTTTTTTTCTTTTTTTCTTTCCATTACATCCAGGCCTGACTAAAGTAAATGAATCAAGTTAAATAAGTATTAAAGTAAACGGAAAAGACAACATTACTGCTTATTTTCTGTGCACTGGTTGTTCACATCGGAAAACAAGTTAGGATTAGGAAAGTGTCTTTGATTTAGATCTCGTGTAATTGTCGAACAGTATTTATGTAAAGAAACTAAATCATGAGCACATGAATTCTCCGAACACATATCCTCAGGTGTTGATATCAAATTACCTGCGAGTTCCTTGGTTTCTAAAAAGGTCAATCTTTTGCCCTGTAACGAATGGGTATCAACACGAACTTATTTCACGATTTTTACCTCAGACTAAGAATTGGTCGCTTCTCCATTTCGTATATGATTGTTAGTGTTTCGGCTTCTGACACTAATAACCCGGTTGAACTAATTCGAAAATGAACGATGATCCGATGAGGAAATATGGATTTCAAACTTCCTGACATTCAGTAACCTCATTTTCACCCCAAAGCGATGTCCGTTGCTTTTCTCAATGTTTATCCTGTACAATTACATAAATATCATTTGTAAATAACATAAACGGAATTTCAATGCGAAATGTTGAAAAACATTCAAGAAATGAGAAATTCGATGTTTTTATCTCCGCTACTGTTTAATTTTATTAAGTGCCAAAATTTCAGTAAATCATCTACTGTAAAATAAGTCTATGAAAAATCTGATGTTGTGGAATTTTCCTTGTGAAGCCCATTAAATTAAACACATTTTTAATTGAAAATTTTTGGGCACCTTTTCTTCCTCGAATTATTTTAACTTATTAACCGATCGCTTGAGGTAAGTGAAAATTTTAAAATTAAATATTCCGCTCAGTTTTTATCGTACGGGAGGTTAACAACTAGATGTAATAGCAAATTTCATTTTTTACGGTCAATCGTTTTTGAGTTAGGCGAGATAAATACGGATCTCACGAGAAAATCTCTTCTGAATCTATTTTTAAATCCATTTTGAAATTAATTTTGGGAAAAATAGTCCTTTATTCTGTCTTAATTCAACATAATTCAATGACAGATGTCACGCAAAAGAAAAAATCTGATGTGTACACTACATGATTTCCTTGCACGGAATATTAAATTATATGCATTTTTCTTGCATTTCATTTAAACTTATTGGATTGAATAAAATCTACTTCGTCAATAGCGCATAAACCACAATAGAATAAATGCACTCTTTAAAATTCACTATATTTGTTTACCATAGCCACAAGCTAGGTTCACTTAACAGAGTTACATTTCATTCATTTTATAATTCAGAATGTACAAATTTATAACATCTGAAGAATTATCTTATCGTTGCCACATGTTGTATTAAAATCCTATAATAAATCTCAAACGATGTATAAAAGAAAGGAGATACATACCGCAAGAGAAGAAGAGGAAGAATGAGCTTGCTTGTTTGCATTAGCTGTACATAAGTCACGTGATCTTTGAGGTCATCTGCATTGTTTGTTTATAAAAGGTATACATAAGTCACGTCAGAGTCGTAGCTACGGTTTTCAGCGCCCAGGGACAACTGAAGATTTCGCGCCCCCTAATGCTAATGAGGTCATCGGAATGTACCTCATTAAGCAAACACAACAAACAAACAAAAAAACAGTTTTTTTTTTCCAGACGATTTAGTATTTCTCATTCAATTAGTTCAGTTTTCACCTCCCGATAAGGCAAAAATACATAAAATATCTGTATTAAAAATTGCGAAGTAAATCTTAACCACTTATTTCCTCGAATAAATTTCAGAATGGATTAAGTATGATTTTCATTCGCAATAATAAAAGAAGACGTTATCTTTGCTATTGGGAAGCTCAGTTTCTCTAGATTGCCAACAAATCGGCTATTTTTCCAAGTTAAAATGTAAACAAACATGTCACCCATCGCAAGCTCAATTAGGCTTAGCTTCACTTAAACAACTTTTAAATTGTTGATAACTCCACAAATATTGTATGCAGATTTACTAAAGGCATAAAACCCTTAACCGGAAGATAATAACAACATAATTCAATGATTTTTAAAGCAAAAAATTCACAATTCACGAACATATAAGGATAAAGGAACTGAGCTCACTGAGCCGAGTAACTGAGTGGATATATATTTACATATATTTATATACGTTTGGTACGGCCGATTGCAACCAAAATACGAGATGCACATCTACATGTTATAGCAGCCCTACATACATACAAGATTTTAACGTTCTGAGGCTACTCGTTTTTGAGTTATGCGAGATACATACACATGTACAGACGCCACGAAAAATTCTCTTCAAACTCATTTTACATCAGTTTTATAATTTTTGGGGTGGAAAAGAGTCTTATTCTGTCTTTACGTATAGATGCAAAAACATCGTTAAATTGAATTGGATAGCGGTCAAAATGGATATTTTCGTTGAAATTTGATGCCGGAAAATTTTCGCATAACAATACTTCCTTTTTACTTCGTACAAAGAAGTGAAAAAAAGTATAAATCGATTCGAGAGCGCTCAAAATGCGCATTATTGTTGAAATATGATATCCGAAATTCTTCGCGATTAAAATACCTCTTGACTTCGTACAAGGAAGTGAAAATATAATTTTATCCTAGTTTCAAACGATTTTAGAACTATTTGAAAAATGTATTTCATAAATGGATTGGCCAAATGGTATTGGCAGCTACACTGTTGTCATAGAATTCTTTACCTGATTTTGAGAAAGTGTATAACTGCGGATGCATACCCAGGAAGTAAGGAAACAGAGTGAATAATTACCTTATTCACTATTATTTAAACTTGTATTACTTTTCGTGTTTTTGTGGATGACAAATGTTTTGAAATAAAGCTTTTTCTCTGTTGTAACAAAACCCAACCATGGAACATCATGCTATTCACTTTTTACCAGTTTGCCTGGAAATTGGGGCTGTATGTCAAACAAAATATCTTACTGTGCAGTAAGTGCAAATTTTAAACTAAAATGCATGTTAAACGACACAAAAATGGAGGTCATTGCTAATGACCCAGCTGGAATTTGTTGTAAAAACAGAGATATACAGCAATAGCGACTGCTTTTTCTTGGTTAGATAATAATAAAAAGATAATAGTAAAAAAGACCATGAACTCTTTTCTAGTTCTAAACAATGTTTTCTTGCGGTTATCACGATCAAACATACCCCACCTTCATTACTTTAATTCGCCTTTCTGCAATTGTTCTTCCGTATCATTTTAGCAAAGCAAAAAATAGGGCGCATTTCTTAATCCGAATCGTTGTTTATGGAAATTCCTTAAACTAATATCTCTAGCAGCACAACAAAAAACGCTATTTAGTTAATTGATATTATCACCTTATCACCACCGAAGTTACTGGAGCGTAGCTTGTCTTCTTAGAAACAAAGTAATACAGACGCCCGATTAGCTGGTGTGTGATAAGATCCGGCATAAACTTGTTTTGATTTATGAGATCAGTCTGTTAAGTGTGAGAAAATATTTAATGGTGTTTTCGGTAACAGAAAGGCGTGCGTTACAAGCATTTTCAACACCTCCATCATATATTATACCAGCCAGCTTCTTTTTCGTAGGTCTATTGCCAACACTTATATCAAACAACATAATAAGCTTTACTTCTGCATTAACAATTATTTTTATCAAACAGAGAAACTGCTGTGTACACCACATGAATTCGTACAGAACTCGTACGGAATATTAAATTATACGCATTTTTTCTTGCATTTCGTTTAAACTTAATGGATTGAATTAAATCTACTTCGCCGACAGCGCATAAACCACAATAGAATAAATGCATTCCTTAAAATTCACTTTATTTGTTTACCATAGCGACACTCTGGCGCTAGGTTCACTTCACAGTATTATATTTCATTCATATTTTAACTCAGAATGCATAAAATTTATATCATTTAAAGAATTAACGAATCGTTGCCACATGTTCTATTCAAATACTATAATAAAGCTAGAACGATGTATAAAAGAAATTAAGGAAACAAAACAAAAAGAAACAGTTTTTCACAGACGATTGAGTATTTCTCATTCAATTAATTCAGTTCTCACTTCGCGAGAAGGCAAAAATACATAAAAACTCAAAATATCTGTATTAAAAATTACAAAGTAAATCTTAAACACTTCTTTCCCGAAAAAATTCCAGAAAGGATTAAGCATAATTTAATTCGCAATAATAAATGAAGTCGTTATCTTTGTTGTTGCGAAGCTATGTTTCTCTAGATTGGCAACAAATCCACTACTCTGCTGTTTCAAATGTAAACAAGCAATGGCCGCCATCAAAACCATTATTAGGCTTAGCGGCATTTAAACAACTTTAAAATTGTTGATAATTCTAAAAATACTGCATACAAATTTACTAAAGGCATAAAATCATCAACCGGAAGATAAGAAAAACATAATTCAATCATTTTTAAAGCAAAAAAATGTACAATTTACAAACATATAAGAATAAAGTAACTGAGATCACTGAGCCGGATAAAAGAGTGGATACATATATAAATATATTTACGTACGTTTGGTGCGGCCGATTGCAACCCAAATACGAGGTGCACAGCTACATGTTATAGTAGTCCTATATACAAAATTTCAACGTTCTGAGGCTACTCGTTTTTGAGTTATGCGAGATACGTCCGTCCGTACGTTCGTGCAGACGCCACGAAAAATTCTCTGCAGAATTCATTTTAAAGCAGTTTTATAATTTTTTTGGAGGAAAAGAGTCTTTTTATTCTGTCCTTACGTACAGATATCACGCAAATGCATCGTTAAATTGCATTCCAAAGCGGTCAAAATGGATATTTTCGTTGATATATGCTGCCTGAAACTTTTCGCGATTTCAATACTTCCTTTTTACTTCGTACAAGGAAGTAAAAAGAGAAATTTTATGACAATTATAACACTGAAGAAAATTTTCCATCGCGAGAAAATGTTGGATACATAAATAAAAGAAATTTTTAATTGTAGGAAAAAACATCGCTAATCGAGTTATCACTAAACTATGATTCATTTGCATCAGAGTTTCTTAAACTGTGGGTTTCAGAAATTTTATTGAATTAGGAGGCACTTTTACAGCTGCCGTGAACGGTGCAGAAAATATTGGTTTAAAGACTGATGAAACGAAGTTTATTTTACTAACAGCAGCCTCGCTCGGTCCTTTTCAGTGATTGACCGCATTAAATTTTCAAACAGCGAATAATTTCATTTATCATATTAAATTCGGTAGTTACGGTCGTCCCGAAACACAGAAAAATGAGCGTAAGTATGCGAGGCCTCTAATACCAGGGTTTCTTAAACTGGGGGTCGCGGGACCTGCAGCAGGTGGTCGCCAAAAATTTTAGCAATTTTGATATTTCTTTAACTTGTTATAATAATTTTACAATTACCAAATATTTTTACATAGTGTATCTGAAAATAGGTAAAGATACGACAATACAGACAAAGAAAAAAACTAAAACGTTTCGATGCATTCCTTTTAAAATATAAACCTTCATTTTCCTTGCTTTGCACGTGACGCTGTCATTTTGTCTGTTACTTATTTAAAATTTTCACATTGTTCTATGTGTTAAAATGAGAAATTAAAGTTAATGACCTAAAACTGCAATAGTATATTACAGTACAAGCGAAAAAATGGACAGTTCCACTCACGCGTGTGTCGGATTTGCGCAATACTTATGGTGTCCCACAAAATTTTTGTAAATGTTATGATGTCCTGGGGGGTCGCGAAAAATTCTCGGTGATAAAAGGGAGTCGCAACTGAAAAAAGATTAAGAAACCCTGATTTACATGAGTTAAAAGTGATAAGGAAAAGAAGATTCGTCACAACACTTACACGTCTGTATTCGTCGCTCTTGCTCGTCTGCGCACTTGTCTGTCTGTATGGCGTATTATAGTTGCCATTAAGTTACAACACATAGTTTAATAGCAATTTCCTACATAAGCGAGAAATATTTGAAAATAAATTTTACTATTACTGGTAGTCAAGCGTAGAATCTTTGGATTGCCGGATGAATATGTCAGCTTTTCCATCACAAAAACAAACTAATGGGGCAATATATAGAAGAAATACAGGCAAACGTTAGTGTATTATGGCAATACCTGTTGGAGTCTGTAATGAAGTCTCTGGCGCCCCTTTTACGTGTATCAGGGACAACATTTTCTGTGAAGGCCATCATTCTCCCCGTACTGTTAATCTGTAAGGTATTTCTGTCCCCTTCCTTGCGTGCCTTCGTGGTGTAATGGTCAGCAAACTGAGCCGGTATTTCAGAGTTCCGTGGCTCGATTCCCGGCGAAGATGTTGCTAATTTTTCATCTCTCTGGCTTTTCCAATTAACCTAATGTCTCTACAAATGGATTAAGGTTGCTTCGAGAATGCGAACAACCTTGAAGACGACGTACTAAGCAAGACACAATTCTTCCCTACAGTGTACTTCATAGTAAAAAGCGAAATGATGTTGTAAATTTAAAGCCCTGTCAAGGTGAATAATTTTCCTCCAACGGATAAAATGAAAATACTTTCTTTTTTCAGTGTGCATTAAGAAACTCTTCACTATTTTCATCGTTGAAAGACTAGAAAGGCGTTCCCTAAACAAACTCTACGTTGTGAATTATTCAACCACATTATCATTTTCATTCATCATACAGAGAAGCATTTGAACTTGAATGCATCTAAAGGAAAAATACGCTTAACGAAGAAGCAGTTAAACGCACTGCCATTAAAAACTGCTGTCGAGGCTTTGTTTTGGCCTGACGATCACAAGGATTTCGAAACTGAAAGCTATTTCGGATCTTATTTATTTTAATTGCGTGTAAAAGATTTTATGCTGAATGAGGCAGGTTTTCAACCATTCGATTTTATGATGTGCTAAAGCTCTATCAGTTGAAAATGTAATTTCAGTTTTAACCGTTTCCCAAGACGTGTGCTGGGTATGATAACAGCAATGCATTGACAATAAGCAAAGATGCTGACATCGGGTTCAGTGTGCTTCCTCTTGGTATGGAAAAATACGTAATGAAAGGAAAAAACAAATCGCCCCAACAGGTCGGTTTTTTTTTTTTTTTTTCAAGAAGGCAACAAGCCTTCTTACAAGTAATCAGGCTTTCACTAGAGAAGAGGAAATTGTTGATCTTGGATGGCATTCTTGTCGTCCAGCAATTTATTTGAGTTTCAACTTAAACCATTGGGTTCTGCGTACTTTCTACTATGTATATTATATATACCGAATACACATATTTCCATATTTTTTGCTTTCAGAACAATATTTTGGAAACAAAAACATTACCAAAAGATATCATTGAATTAGGATGAGAATTCCAGCTTACATCGTAAAGAAAAAAATCCTCCAATCGTAAATTATTTAACTGTATGATAAATGCAGATTTTTACTCGAGGTTCTGTGTACCTTGTGAACCTCTATGCAACTATCAATTCCTTTAATAGAATAGTCAAACTGTTGTTTCGCTTAATGAGAGTATTAATGCAGACACGGTAAAAAGAAAAGCTAACTATATCACGAAAACCGACCATGTATTTATAATTTGCCACCGTTTGGTATTTCAGCTCATTAATTTATAAATCCGAATAATTAAATAATTTGTAGTGAAGTTCAAGCCGGAAGCAGCGTCCGCGTATGTCAGCTTCTTTGCATATTAACTATCTATGAGATATCTCGTGGGACTAGCGTGTCTTTCATTGTGGCAGAATTTAAATAAAAATGCTCGATATTCTTAGAAACGGAAAATTTTTAATCTTAAATTTTTTTTCATTTCATTTAGACGAAACGAATCAAAATATATTCTTTTTTAAACCATTTTCACTGCTGCTTGCCAGTGTAATGTGAATTGTAATCCGAACGGATCCAATACAAGAATTAAATAAGCGGCAAAATACGCAGAAAATAAAGCTAAATAATAGCTTTACTTTAAGCATGTAATGCTATTTAATACAAAATATTTAAGGAAATCTTCTTTATATTTAAACCAAATGATTCTGCGAGATATACGATCATACGTCATTTGAATTATGTCCTTTCTAATTACAATAGTATATATAAATGTATAATTATATTTATAAGATAACATAAGGATTAAGAATTGCGTTGATCCATTGTAAGTCGCTGAGTTTGTTAAACAGGCGGTGATTAAATTGGAAAGTTGCATTCAAAAATTTACTTTCGGGGAACTGTTAAAACTGTGAAAGAAGTTATACGCGAAGTGAGTAAAAAATAAATAAAACGACTTATGTTTCTCGTAGGCCGCCCAGACGGTATAGTGATCAGGGGAGTCGATTGCAATACCGAAAGGACCTTCGAATCCCGGAGAAGGCATACAATGAAATAAGCAATATCTGTTAATACAAACATTAATTATCCTAATTAAAAAATTAACCAACTTCCCGTTGCCTTCTCTCAACAAACTTCCAGTATCCAAGAAAAACATTTAATTTAAAAAATGCAAAGAATGATCGCACTCATTTTTCCAAGCGGCAACAGTGCTGATTTTCAACAATCCGCAGAGGTTCAATGTTCCGTCTTACTTTCTTCGGGAACATGCAAGGACCTGACTCGGAACAGAAAGCTTACTAAAGCTATGTTCAATAACTGTGGGAAGTAGAGAGGATACACAAGAAGGGTATACAAACCCTTTATTTTTCTCTATTTACAATAACTTCCGTACTTCGGAATACAAAGACCCACTACTTGTGGTCTAAACGTAAAAATATAAAAATAAAACTAAACTCTTAACTTTGAAATAATAAACGTGGAAGATTGGCCTTATATTAACAGGAAGCCGTATGTAGTACAGAGAACTGCGAACACTACAATACGTTTAAAATTATCAAGAGGATTAAACCTCTGGCCTGGAAGGCAACCAGCAACTGAGTAAAACTTCTAAAGGGTAAGCGGCCTGCTTCGACTAACTGCTTCCTCTCTCTCGCTTGGCAAAAAGCCACAACTTAAATACTTGGCGTTCGCCAGACAAACTTTGCATAAATACGTTAACGCTTATAATTCTGGCCGGAAGTAGAAAATAAGAAGTTATAGTAAAGATTTAAAATAAAATAAACGTTAGTAAAACTTAAGATCCTTACACAGTATACAACT
Source organism: Stegodyphus dumicola (assembly GCF_044657685.1). Classification (NCBI taxonomy): domain Eukaryota; kingdom Metazoa; phylum Arthropoda; class Arachnida; order Araneae; family Eresidae; genus Stegodyphus; species Stegodyphus dumicola. Next base: position 234,298,170 of record NC_140772.1, on the reverse strand, counting down.
GAATGAAATACTGTTGCCAAAATCACATTTCTAAAAGAATGAAACTATTCAAAATGATGCAATAAAATCGAAAAGATTAAATAAAAGAATCTGATTCGAATTTTAAAAAATCGCTTCGAGGCGCACTGGCTCTTGTCTACATGCTCCTATATACCAAACTTCGTAGCCCTGGATCTTTTAGCTTACGCGCAACATTGAACGAAAAAGACACACAGACTCTTTCTTTTATTATATGTTGAGATAAGGAGCTAGGGAACACTGATGAATTTCAACATGGCTGACATATTCCTATCATAATAAATTAAGATAAATTTCTAAACATAATTAAATACGGCATGATTCATTGGATTTATAACATTATTTCATGATTATCGGAATATGTCATTATTCTAAAGACCATGATGATATTCCACAATATGAATTAAAAACCTAGTCTTCTTAACGCACTGTCGAATTGAGCAGCAGATAAAACGTTAAGAAGATATATTATTTCTAATAAGCATTAAGAAGATATATTATTCAATCATAACCATCCAAGTAAATATATTAATCATAATTTTCAGGCTCTCGTTGAACTCTGAGTTTAGCTGTCAGGGAACAAACTGGCGCATGTTAAAAATATTTTAAGTCGCATATCTTTAAGAATTCCCGATTATTATTTCTTCAAACATTATACATTTCAATAACGTTTGGTGGCAGTATTTGAAAAACAAAGATTGAGGTTTGGTACCAGAAGCCCTCTGGGACTAAAACAGAGTGAAACCTCTCCGAGAAGACCATCCATAATTTCAGAAGATTTTGGTCGAGTGCTTACTCCCAATGATGTCGATTATCGTTCTTACTTTTTTACTACTTCCTTCGCAGACTGCAATTTTTGGTAATTTTCAATAATATATTTATTTAAATTGAATGCCTTTACCATTGTGTTTTGCATATATTTTAATCTAAAGTCATTGAAACATCTTAAGCGTAGGTTAATTACATGAAATATATGAAAATTAATTTAAAAAGTGCCACTCGTATCCGTTACAAAATGAATGCATCCGATTGCAATGATGTCAAAAACAAGAAATGGCTTGCCCCTTAATCATCGATTTGTTATACATTGTCAGCTGCGTAGATGAACAAATTAATACAGACGATTTAAGGTTGTCTTAGATCGTTTAAACATTGATGTATCATAAACTCTAAATAAAGCTTATATATAAAAAAGCTGACGGAACATTAAATTATGCACAGTTTTTCCTTCATTTCATTTAAACTTCGAACGAATTTCATTAGAGATATATTTTTCATTCAATTAACTCAGTTCTCATTTCGCAGCAAGGCAAAAATACATAAAAACTCACAATATTTTCATTAAAAATTGAAAGATATAGAAAAATATAAAATACCAAATACAGTTAAAACAAAGAAAAAAATTTCAATTAAAAATTACAGTTTCTACGCAAGAACAAGTAATTCGGCCTACAGGCAGATTTTTCGGTGCACCTTTTAGTCCCACTCTGCAAAAAGACACTGAAGGTACAGACAGACTTAATTCACTATTCTGCTAAGTTTCAAATATAAACAAATATGGCGGCTATTGTTAAAAAATGAGGCTTAGCTGCACTTAACCCTCTGGCTGATCCTCCCCGCGATTTCCACGGGCAACTCAAATGTAGCAAAATTTGCTTATCCCGCGATTTCCGCGGGCATATGTTTTTCTTCCTTTATTGAGGAGCGTATCCCGTTTTTTTCCCCGTTTAAGCACTGAAATACAAAAGCGTTTATAAAGTTTAGGCGTTTAGTTTACGTTTTGGCCAACAGATATCGTTTGTTGTCCACTAAATTGCGGCATTTGAAGTACGTGGTATTAGCGCTCAAACTTCCCTTTTTGCCGCTTTTTTCTTACAGAAATGTCTGCTAGAAAACGTTCAGCGATTATCTTGATTATTTAACTAAATTATTGAATTATTAACTAGATTAATAATTAGATTGATTATTAATTAGATTAATTGAATATGGTGCAAAAACTGTGAAGTTGGACTTTGCCTTGAACCCTGTTTTGAACTCTATCAAACTAGACTGCATTTCTAAGGTATTTTTCACTCAGCGCTTAATAATTTCTTAAATTTTATACATTTTACTTTTTTACATTATGCACTAAATCGCAATTAACTGTAATTCGACTGAAATTTATTTTTAAAAAGATTTTTTTTTTTTTTTTTTTTGGTGATAACATCTGAAATTGGTTTTTCTGGCAACTTTGTTTCTCATGATAAAAATCTATGCACAAAATATTTTCTAGAAAGTAAAAATGAATTTTTCAATTCTCCAATATAGTATATAGATTCAAAATATGAAACAAAATAATAAAAAAAATTACACAATTTTTAAGGGGTTTCCGTCCACAAATTGAGCAGTCAGAGGGTTAAACACTTTTAAATTGTTAATAATTCTACAACTATCGCAAGCAGATTAACTTTTGATAGTATTGCATGTCGAGTAACAGAGTGTGTGTGTGTATATATATATTTACTTATATACTTCTGGTGCTGCCGATGGCGAAAAAAGAACTGCACAAATGCATGTTATAGCAGTCCTATAGAGAAAATTTCAACGTTTTGAGGCTACTCGTTTATGAGTTATGCGAGATACGTACGTACGCGCAGACGTCACGAAAAAATCTCTTCTGAATCCCTTTTATATCAATTTTGTAATTCGTTTGGGGGGAAAGAGTCCGTTATTCTGTTCTTACAGGTGTTACGCAAAAACATCGTTAATTTGCATTCGATAGTGGTCAAAATGGATGTTTTCGTTGAAATATAATACCCGGAATTTTTCGTGATTACAATACACTTCCTTTACTTCGTACAACGAAGTAAAAATACACCAGGTGAAGAAGTACAAAATTAATCATGAAACTGTAAACCTTTGCCTGTAATAGTATGAACTGGAAATGTAACGCTTTTTTTTTAAATGCAATGTAGTCTAGTTTATTAGTAAATTTAAACATTTTAGGGATCATCTTAATGCACATTTTAGTATATTAGTGAAGTTAAGAAGTGGTTTGCGTAGAGAATAATATGATAAATATCGCTAATATTTATTTATGACATCATTATTTGGGATGGCAAATGGAAGGTCGAGAGGGTTCACTCTTATTTATAGCTTGACTAAGCTGTTGTGAATTTGAAACCTTGTTCGGGGATTGAGAATCAACAATGCATCTACTACTGAATCAGGAATCAAGAATATCAATTTATAGTAGAACGTTAGCCGTATATCATTTTGTCAGCCAAGTGTGCTGTATTTAATCCGTTTTAGTTGAATGGAGGAAGAACTAATGATTTCTTTCAATTTCCTCAATGCATGATTTAAAGGTGCGGTCTTTAAAATAAGGTAATTATAACGTGCTTCGCATAACTGTAACCGCTTCTTCGGGGGACGCAAATGCATGAACGTGATCTCAAAAACCCAGCAATAATTTGTTAACACATGATATTGATTGCTTAAGCGGATCAAAAAGAAAACGAAAATGTCAGCGAAAGTTCCCATTATCTACAGACTTCCCTGTAAATAGAATACAAATTACAGTAATCAACATCTGTGATTTTTAATGCTCACTAATTATGGCTAACTTTGAACCATAAATCGTGAAGAGGCATTGACTCGTTTTAAGAACATTATTAGATGCTACAGTTATTTTCTTTTAAAGGGAAAGACTTCGGTCGCTAAAATGACCGTTTCGATAACTATTTCATTCGTTATTGAAATGGTTACCAAAATATCTTTTTCAGACTCGAAAAAGGATATAATTTCTTAATAAAGAAAGTTGGTTATATCTTGGCAACAACAGTTTAATAAAAATGAGAATTTTATTACTTCATAAATAAAATCTCAATGAATTTGATTCATCCTAAACGCATATATGTGCAGCTTTCGTGAAAGGGAAAATATTCACATCTCCTCTGCATTTTTGCACATTTTAAAACTGAATAATCCCGCAAGAATTGAAAATGAACATCTGTTAGTCGATCAAATTAGAATTCAAATCAAAACCAATCAATATACCTTTCTTAAGCTTTGATTTTCTTTGATTTTTATCCCAAACTTGATACTTAACGCCCAGCCTTGATAACTTAACAGCATTTAGGATTAGTCACAAACAAAACGGACTTTATTCATTTTTGACATTCTTTTTCCTTTAAAAATACTCTATCACAGTAATTTGTATAAACGTTTCTTTGTAAGTTCTATGTCTGTGTAAAGAATACTGCAAAACATTCTATTTATTAAACAACATTGTAAAGGTGTTTAACTGTTTTCGCAGCCACTTGAAATAAAGCAAGCGACCCAGTGAAATAAGTTCACAATAATAAAATCTTCTATTCATAACTGAGTGTCCACATGGGCGTTTATTTGCGCTGAAATAATGAATGGAAAATTTTCTTCCCACCATTTAGCATTGTGATTTTTAAACCGATTTTCGAAATTTCGATTAATATTTTTTCAATTATTTTCAAAGCACATCCTGAAAGGAAAATACGAACGGTCCTGGACGTCCTTTTTTGTTTTACTGCTGTAACTTTGGGTGAATATAGTATAGCTTAACTACTTTAGAAGACAGCTACTTGTACTTCTTTTATGAAGTAAAGAAGAACTGTAAGTGGAAAAAATTTCGGTATTAACGGAAATATCTATTTTGACCATTAGCGAATTTATTTTGATTTTTTTTTTACGTGAAATATATTTAAAATCGATTCAAAACGAACTTTTTTGCTGACGTTTGTACATACGTACTGCTTCCAAAATACCTAATGTTTCTACAAAGTATGTTTTCTAGTCTATGTTTTCAACCAATGCCCAACGTAATAATGATTTTGTCAATTATCTGTAAAAAAACGCAAAATTGGACAGCATTGATATTAGCGAATCAAATAAGCAAAATAGGAGACTGAACATACTCTGCAAATGACGCATGTTGGAATTTGGGTGTGTGATATCGTTTATATAGTTAATAAGATTTCTTAAGTATCAAATAATTCATTGGTTATGATTCAGTGCATTATTTAAAGAGAATAGGAAAAGCTCCGGTTAATTGGTAGATCGATGGGGGTGCAACATAAATGAAGGTGATTTGAATCATTTTAAAATATCACTCTAACTGTCATATCAAGAATTTGGAAACGCTTCTACACAGTGGTTCCTTTAGTAGACAATATGGCCAAGTGTTATTGCATCCGAAGCAGTTTTCTCTCCAAGTCAGCTCGAAGAAAGTACAAAGGAATGGTTTGAAACTTTCAGCCTGCCACAGAAATTCTGCTGCTGTAAGAAGGCTTCGCGAACTTGGACGTGATGCGGGAAAGCAGACTGTGTGTGTCTCACTCACGCCATACATCAAAGAAGCCCCTTTAACCCTTTGCGGCACAGTGTGTCCGGTCTGGACACACCTAAAAATGTCCTTCTGTACGCACAGAAAAATTGAATGAAAAAGGATTTATAGGTTACTCTGAACCTTCTTTATTTATAGTAGATGGCAGCTCAACACAGTTCATATATTTTAGCCATGTTTAGTTTTTTAAGACCCTCATTTTTCAAAGAAATCTTCCAGATTTTCTTATGGTATAAAAAGAATTGTTTGAAAAGAAATTTCTATGTTATTTTTTTGGCTGTATGCTAATCTCCTTATTCTATATTAGTCTTAATTTTTACCTTGAAATCTTGCCTAAAATCAAACGGCGAACCCTAGGTGTGCCCAAACCGGGCTCACCGACCATCTAGGACAACTGAGAGTCTGTATTCTTTGTTTCTCTGCATCTCATTGGGCAGTTCATTGACAACAATGCTCGTTTCAGCAATCGTTTCGAAGCTCTATTCAATCAGTGTGCCACTTTGGGCACACCCACAGAATAAAAAGATAAGTGCTATCTTCACAAAATTTTACTTGTGTACTCCTCTAGGCCTAATTAGACTGCCTACCTTTTTTTTTTTTTTTAATTCAAATCTCCGATTTTAGAAGGTAGCGTGCCGGAAAGGGTTAAAGTGGCGTCGTTCTCGTATTCAATGGAGCAAAGAAGGTTGGAACCACGTACTGTTTACTGACGAATGCTGATATACGCTTGATTAGGAAACTGGAAGTTTTTTGATTTCGCGGAAGTGCGGAACAGGCAAATTGTTTTCTCTTATTTATGAGAGATCCCATGTGCAGAATATTAAAAAGAACCGCACTGAGGTATATATGTTTAACAACGATCACAGGTATGTGGACAAAGTTTTTGGAATCTCTTGTAAGGTTGTTTAAAAGTGCTGTTGTTCCTGATGTTTTGCTACAGGATGATAAATTTTCATCCGCATCGAGTATCTCTGGTGTCAGAATGCTTGGAAATAGACGATATCATGCGAATGGATTGGTCACTTATTCACTAGTCTTTAGTCCAACTGGGGATTTGTAGGTTGATTTATAGGCCGAATTGCAGCGATTCAAATGCCTACCCGAAACTTCGAGGCTCTGAAATGTGCACGTTCAGAAAACTCACATGCAGTTCCACAATATTTGATCAAAGGTTTGGCGAATTCTCTGAAATCAAGGTATGATGCTTGAAATTCAGTATTTTGAGATTACGCTTTTGTAAAAATCATTCTTTATAAATCAGACTTAAATTTTATTTCGATCCGCATCATTTAAATCTGACGAGCAACGCAGTTGCTAAGAGTAAATGACGCCCAAATTAAAAAATTATTGTACGTATAGGAGAAGAGAAATTATTTTAGAAATAATTTTAAGGAGCATGAAACTTTAGTAACAGTATTCATACACTACTCGACATTGAAAAGGCAACGTAAAGAAGGAGTGGCCCGAAAGTTATGTTAATTTCAGGGTATTCACGTCATCGAATTATGCGAAAGATGTGAAATACGCAGCTCTCCAGCGCACGTTGGAGAAGGTATACGGGAAGGAACCTGCAGAATGTTAAATTTCCTTGCCGTTTTTTCTGCTAGAGAAATCATCGTAGAAAATTTGTTCTTGTCTCAGAGGAATCCTGTAATAGCAGAGAATGCCAGGCCGTCGTCAACGGAGGCAGTTCCAGCAGACAGACGATTTTACGAGGGGAAATGTGATCGGACTGAGAGGGCAGGTTGGTCCATACGGCAAATCTCAGCTGATACACACATGGACACATCCATAGTGCACGAACAAGGAAATGTGGCAAGTTCGAGGGGTACCGATGCAGCCAGAGTGACGCCAGCACGCGTGAATCGACTCATCCGCCGACAAGCGGTGTGCACCCTCAAGCCACTTCCACCTCCCTTCTGAAGCATGTTCAACACACCTTGGATGTTCCCATATCGATCAGAACCATTTGCCGTCAGTTGGTGGCTAGTAACCCGCACTCGTGGCGTCCGTTAAGAAGACTGCCATCGACTCCACATCATAGACGCCAACGTCTGCAATGGTGCCGAGCTGGAACGTTGTGGACGACGGATTGGCACAGGGTCGTGTTCTCAGATAAGTCAAGCTTCTGTTTCTCCAATGACAGTCACAGCGTACGAGTGGGGCAACAGACCCAATCCGGCAACAGCTGTGGAACGCCCCACCGCTCAACAACGCGGCATCATGTTTTGGGGTGCAACTGCGTACGATTCCAAGTCACCTATAGTTCATATTCAGGACACTATGACGGCCCATATATACATGGATAACATGCTCCATCCGGTGACGCTCTTCTATCTGAGCGAATGCCCAATGCCCTTTATCAGCACGTTAACGACCGACCACACACTGCTTGCATCAGCCGACGGGATCTGCAAGGTGTACAGCTGCTTTCTGGCCACTGTTCTCTCATGATCTCTCAGCAATCGAAAAGATTTGGGATGTATTGGACGCCATTTGCAGACCCTGCCATTGCCGCATTCATAAGACGAACTTTTGAAGAGCCATTCCTCAGGACACCAGTCACACTGACTCAGTACCTAGACTTGTTGCTTCGTGTATCGCCGCCCAGGGTGGTCCTTACAACAATGCTTAAATGTAAGCTTTGTAAACAATTTTTTAGTTCTAACGTAATTCTGATAGTAAACACTGATGTAAAGAGATCATGTTTGCAAAAATGATTTGTACCGTGGGAACATCACGCCTGTTTCGTTTCTACTGCAATATATAGTGTCTTGAAAGATGATACCTGCACCCACTACAATAGATAACATCTTGAAACATTCACGTGCATAACTATGTATATCGCAGTGTACATCATGTGATGTAATCCATTCTGCTTAAGCTAATTTAACACTGAAAGTAGGAGTGCCACTGATGCTGTCGATGACAGAACTTGTATAGTGCTGGCAGGAGTCACAATTTCCATCACGACTCGAGGAAATGACGCCGCAAGATTATAAGTTTTCTAGTTAGGGCGTGGGGCTAATACCTACTTACTTAGGCTAAAAATTAGGTGGTCGGCCCCTTCACTTCTACATTACATTACATAACATAATATAACATAACCTAGTGAGCCTTGCAAGTAATTCAACGCCCTTTTATCCTTCATATTACGAAATGCTACAGAACAACTTTTAATGCAGCTCTCTGCGTGTTATCTGGAATACCACCGTTGCATATTACAGCACAAATAGAATATACCAAAAGCACAATTCTAAAAGTAAGAAAACCTTGCTTCATACAAGACGAAACAGTTGATCCGAACAAATTTGAATCTTCTGGAAATCCCTATAACAGACATCCAGCTATTAATGCAAGAATATATTGTACACTCAAACGCTCCAATTCTATTATATATCATCCCGTAATATCGTCCCATCACCAAACGATTCTGTAATGGAAACTGGTGTTGGAAATGCCTGCGTCATATCACAAAATCCTAATCAAGAAATAATTCTGCAAGTTCGGCTTGAAAAGGAGAATAGCATTTTTTAAGCGTAACTTTTAGTAATCAAACTTGAAACAGATTATTCTATCTCAAACAGCCAGCAAAACATTAACATCTTCACTGACAGTTAATCAGCTGTTTTAGCACTTCAGAACACTAAACCTAAATCAGAACTGGTGCAACAAGTAATTCTTAGACCTTCTCAATATCCAAGCCTTCATCGAATAATCCTATGGGTTAAAGACCATATAGGTATCACTGGCAATGAAGAATCTGATAAGGATGAAAAATCAGCTATTACAAACTACAATTCACCACTAATAAATCATCCTTATTCAATATTATTTCTAAAATATCAACTCCAAATACTCAAATTAAAATACTGGGATGATGAATGGCAAAACTGTGACACAGGCAAAAGACTTTTCCAACTGATGTAGTCGTTAACCATATTACATTTGGCATTAATATTCATATTAATGACAAATGTAATATGGTTAACCACTACATCAGTTTTTTTCCTAACAGGTCACGGTCCGTTCCCTTCTTACTTTGACTACGAAAGATTTCTAATACAGACATTTGTGTCTGCGGACAACGGGGAGACCCTGGTCATTACTAAAAGGAATATCCGCTGACAAGTTCAAATCATATTAAATTACCAAGTGCAAATACTAATGCTTTCCTAAAATTTGTAATTAAAGCCTAGTGAGGCGACACTGTTCTCGCTCTGTATTACGCATATCAATTCGAAATAAAAATCACTTATTGCTGGTTGCTGTCTCTTTCTCTTTGCCGAGTTTCATTACTCCATCTTGGTGTTGCATTTTCAGTGTCGGGTAGTGTATAATCATATTCAAAATTGTTAAATATTTATTATTCCAATGATTGAAAGGATTACTTATAACCCGTTTCCCACCGCAGCTTTCCCATTAATCTTCAAATGCTTCGCTACCTTTCCTTTTTGAAACTTTCATGCTGTAAATGCAATAAATCTCAGAAAAACAAGCGTGCTGTTTTGATAGATTTATGTAGCTCAGGTGTTGGAAAAAGTATAAAATTTAATCCTAACCCAAGAAAGTTTCACAACACGCGTAAATAATTCAGAAGGTAACAGAAGTCTAAAATGTTACACCGTTAGACACAGCGTGTAATGTATTCCATGTTTGCAATACGTATACGGATGGATACATAGAATTTATTATGAAGTATTGCGTTTCAGCAATAAAGTAATAAATGTGTTATTGCGTCTTACGAATATGTTTGCACAGTTCCGATAAATAACTGATAAATTGTTTAATAATTGATACTGATACAAGATAACTTTCTGAACTCTGGAAGATTTAAAATGTTAAACTCAAAAAAAGCCTTGAATTCACAGTTACTAAAATTTATTGAGATTAAAATTTCAATTTAAAAGCAAATTTTGCGAGCTAGAAGAAAGAAAAACAAATTTAAGATTTAAAAAATATTTAAATACTTTAACATTCAAGTAACACGAAATGTTTGCGCATGTATCTGACAAAGAAATAATTTACTCAGTGGACACACGTAGAGAAATTAGATTTTTCAAAAAGGAAACAGTAACTATGTCCTCACCAGATTCAAATCGAATCTTCCGGAAATCCGCTGGACGAGCTTCCAATTGCGCTACGAAGGCAGGAGGTAAAGAAGGAGAAAATTCTTCGCATTCTCTTCCCACTTAAAGGGCTACTATTGAGAAGAGGTCCCAGTTACCAGACCCAGATGATGATGAATTATTATCCACCATATTTTGTTCGAGCACCACCTGGAGAATCATTAGGTTTTGCAAAGTAGGAAATACGAATAATTAACTCTGTCCTTAACGGGATTCGAACTACGGACCTTCCGACTGCAAGCCTGACTCCTCAAAGCCGGGCTTCCAGTTACTCCGCAAAGGCACGAAGCGATGAAAAGAAAACAGATTACAAATATTAAATAATTGCGTATATAATTTTCGAGAAAATAATTCCAGTGCGTAGAAAAAAATCACAAAAAAATCACATTTCCAAAAAAAATCACATTTTAACTGTCGCCCAAAAGGGTTTGTTACGTTTTCTTATGCTCTCGTTAAGCTTCTAGTGTACCAATCTGCTTTTCACTCATTCCTGCTATTATGTTTTGTCTTTTTAGCTTTTTTATTAAACATAGTTTTCTTCGTACTTACAGTAGACGCAGTTCAACAACAAAAATCATAAAAGTTTTAAAAGCTGCGTGTTGGCATACATTTCTATATTTTTTCGCTTTTTTAGATGGCTAATGAAAACAAACTTTTGTTTTTTTTTATTAATTTTTTATGTGTTAGCTTTATTTATTAAATGACACTTCGTACCTACGCCGCATAAAGTTCAGTTCAACAGCAAAATCACAAAATATTTCAAAACAACAGCATCATGTTTCCGATAGACAGTCTCCGCGCAGGAGAGGATAATTTATTATTTCGCACAGTGTTGCCACCGCTCTGTTTCAGATCATTCATTTTGTTAATCAAAAAAATCGTTAACGTTTTACAAAATATGAAATTGTAAGGATTATGTTAATTTTATTAACAGTTAAATTTTGAGTTAAAGCTCCTTTCCTATCAATTCTTAACTTCAACTTACCACTTCCGGTCAGAACATAGTTTTAGAATCACGTCTGAATACATAATGAGGAAGAGTCTCAGTGAGAGAGATACCAGGTATTCTGGCTGCACGCGTCTGCCTATTTTAGGCTACTTTCTAGTAAGCTATTATTACGCTCGGCCGCACTTTAGGCGCTTAACTCTTTGTTGCATACAAATAATCTAGAGAAGTTAAACGAAAACGTTTGTATTTTTTCTACTTAAAATAACCTTAGCAATAACAAAAAAATTAATTTTATTGAAATTTCGTTTTAAATAATTGATACAGTTTGTTCACTACAGTGGACAGCATGCATACTAATCTACAATCTGGAATACATGCAATTTGGAATACATGCATACAAATCTCTTCCCAACGATTTACGGCCATTGCATTTGAAGTCATTTCCTGCCTTGCTTGCAGTGATCATTACCATCTTCTAAATGGTAAAACTGCAACTGACATGTACATACATATCCCCCAAAATACCTTCATTTCGTCGATTGTAACTGAATTCATTTTGCTACGATTTTGTAAACTGTACCTATTGGATTCAAATGTCAAATGTTCTAAAAATTCCTTGCCAAACATAAACATTTAGAGTGGTGTTTTGGCTTGATAAGCGGTGCATTTAGGTTTCAATTCGCTCTTTTCGGTAGATCTTTATCTACCCACTCCGCAATTTTCTCAAACTGACATTTAAAATAAAATGTCTGAAATGACAAATTATGAATAAAAAAATGGCAGTATAAGAAAATGTAAGCAATATTATACAATGTTTACTATGAGAAATTGTACTAACTTGGAAACAGAAGTAGCAGCCATTTTCCAAATAGCAATGCTTTACTTAGCGATGCTATACAGCTATCTATGATCGACAGTTGAAAGTTCTAATAATATAGAATGAATAAACACAGGAATGGAATCTGTTAAGGCATTTAGAGAAGAATAAACAAATTTAAACTTTTGTCTAATAGAGTGGACATGATGCAACAAAGGGTTAAACCGACATATTTCTGATAGTTATAAAAAAAAAAAAAAAAACTAATGTGGTTTCCTTAAATTTAAAATACAATTATGTTTTATCACCTAATTTTTTGCTTGCATAATATAAAACCCCATCCCACGGCATTCTTGCTAGTCTAATTATTGAATTACACGATGTTATCTGTATTAGTAACATTCAGCGAGTTCTATTTTCAGATACGAAATATTACATGGAAAATGCCATATAGCCATTCCTAAGATCGCACTTTAATGATGATTGATGTTATAATTCATTGTGTGGGCCAATGCCTCCGTTTTTTAAGACCAAAAATAATTAACCGCAATTCATTGTAAATTTCCTGTATTATTATATTCTGCAAGGGATAAACAGCTACAAATTTTTCCGTGGGCATCTAAATTAAAATTCCGTTCAAGATGTTGATTTTGCGAAGATACTTTTAAATCCTAACCAAAGCGGAAATGTTCTTTCTCTTGCTCTGAGATGATATGTAATAAATTGGAATTTGAGCGATATTCGTCATCATGCTGTTAATTGGGATCTTCATACTATTAATATGCAGTACGTATACGCGTTGAAGGTCGTTAAGATCAAAAACACGGAAGGAATTGTTTTCGAGGACAGTAAATTACTTCACGAAAAGTCAAAGCGTAAATCACGCAATAGTTATTAAGTGGAGCATTTTGACCGTGATACAAATTTAATGTGTTTGGTAAAGCTATCGATGGGGATGAGTGCATGGAACAATAAGAATTTGTCTCACTTTTAACCAATTTTTATAATGATGCTTAAAAAAATCTGATGTGTACACCACATGACTTCCTTGTATGGAATAATAAATTATACGCTGTTTTCCTTTCATTTCATTTAAACTTATTGGATTGAATTAAATCTACTTCGTCGATAGCGCATAAACCACAATAGAATAAATGCACTCTTTAACACTTTCCGGCACGCAACCTTTTAAAAACGGAGTTTTGATTTAAAAAAAGGTAGGCAGTCTAATTAGGCGTAGAGGAGTACAAAAGTAAAATTTTCTGAAGAGAGCACTTACCGTTTTAATTCTGTGGGTGTACCCAAAGTGGCACACTGATCGAATAGAGCTTCGAAAGGAGTACTGGAACGAGCATTGTTGTCAATCAACTGACCGATGAGATGCGGAGAAACAATGAATACAGACTCTCAGTTGTCCTAGATCATCGGTGAGCCCGGTCTGGGCACACCTAGGGTTCGCCGTTTGATTTTAGGCAAGATTTCAAGGTAAAAATTTAAAACTAATATAGAATAAGGTGTTGTAAGTGGTGTATTGAGAATACGGCAATGCACACTAGGGCTATCTGCCTAAGGGGAGGGTTGCCTTCGTGGAGGACTTCGTGGAGGGATGCCTTCGTGGGAAACTGGCTCGTATACACGTTACACATGATGGAAACCACGAAAACGCCCATGCAGCCAGCCCGTTCGCAAGATTCGAACCTCGGACCGAACTAATAGTGTTCAGCGATTTTACCGCCCGACCGCTGGTGGGCATTGAATAACGAGATTAGCATACAGCCAAAAAATAGCATAGAAATTTCTTTTCAAACAATTCCTTTTATAACGTAAAAAAATCTGGAAGATTTCCTTGAAAATGAGGGTCTTAAAAAACTAAACATGGCTAAAATATATGGACTGGTTTGTGTTGAGCTGCCATGTACTATAAATAAAGAAGGTTCAGAGTAACATATAAATCCTTTTTCATTCAATTTTTCTGTGCGTACAGAAGGAAATTTTAGGTGTGTCCATACAGGACACACTGTGCCGCAAAAATTTTAAATTCACTATATTTGTTTAGCATAGCGACATTCTGGCACTAGGTTCATTTAACAGCGTTATATTTCGTTCATATTATAACTCAGAACGAACAAAATTTGTACCATCCGAAGAATTACATAATCGTTGCCACATGTTCTATTCAAATACTATAATAAATCTAGAACAATGTATAAAAGAAATTAAGCAAACAGAACAAAAAAGAAACAGCTTTTCACAGACGATTTAGTGTTTCTCATTTAATTAATTCAGTTCTCACTTCGCGACAAGGCAAAAATGCATGAAAACTCAAAATATCTGTATTAAAAATTACGAAATAAATCTTAAACACTTATTTCCTCGAAAAAATGCCAGAAAGGATTAAGCATGCTTTAATTCGCAATAATAAATGAAGGCGTTATCATTGTTATTACGAAGCTTAGTCTCTCTAGATTGGCAACAAGTCTCTTATTTTTCTGTTTCAAATGTAAACAGATATGTCCGCCACGTTATTTAAAAATTAAGCTTAACCGCACTTAAACAGCTTTTAAATTGTTCATAATTGTACAAATATTGCTTTCAGATTTCCTAAGGCATAAAAACCTTAACCGCAAGATAAGAACAAAATAATTAGTAATTTTTAAAGCAAAAAATGCACAATTTACAAACATGAGAGAAACTGAGATCACTGAGCTGGGTAACAGAGTGGATATGTATATAAATATATTTATATATATTTGGTGTGGCCGATTGCAACCATAATTCGAGGTGCACATCTACATGTTATAGCAGCCCTATATACAAAATTTCAACGTTCTGAAGTTACTCGTTCTTGAGTTATGCGAGTTACATACATACGTAAGTACGTACATATGCACAGATGCGACGAAAAATTCTCTTTAGAATTTATTTTGAAGCAGTTTTACAACTTTTTTGGAGAAAGAGAGTCTTTTATTCTGTTCTTACGTACAGATGTCACGCAAAAACATCGTTAAATTGCATTCGATAGCGGTCAAATTGGATATTTCCGTTGAAATATGCAGCCCCTACAAGGAAGTAATAATTCAAAAATCTGAGACAAGTATATAATTGACATTTACAGGGAAAAATCCAAATCATGAAGCTGTTAGAAAAAATAAACGTTTTTCTCAGAACAGGATTCAAATTTTAATTTTAGAAATTTGTAAAGTATTCTTTAATTTTATAACAGTTATTTTTATTTCAATATACTTTCCTATCGATTCTTGTTTTCGCTGCAACTCCTTACCAGAATGAGATTTTAGAATCACGTTGAATGCAAATGAGTTATAAGAATTATTAAAGGAAGGTTCAACGTACTTCGTGAGGGACAGCTTGGAATTTTTAAGTCTTTCTAGAAGCCGTTACACTCGGCCGTATTATTACGTGCCTTTTGATGTTCTTCGGCTACTTTTAGAGGGCCAACTACGTTAGATTTGTGTTAACGTCAGCTAAGTCTCTTTTAGTTAATTCTAAGTTAGGTCTTTTTTGAGTTCAAGCCCAAGTGGAGGCTTTGATGTAAGCCCGAAAAAGAGGCCAACATTTACTTTAGCAGAATAAGAGGGAAGAACTCTACAAATTTCTTGGTTTAAATTCTGTTTACTTCCTTGTACGAAGTAAAAAGGAAGTATTCTAATTGCGAAAAGTTTCAGGCAGCATATTTCAACGAAAATAACCATTTTGACCGCTATCGAATGCAACTTAACGATTTTTTTGCGTGACATCTGTACGTAAGGACAGAATAAAAGACTCTTTTCGTCCGAAAAAATTATAAAACAGCTTTAAAATGAATTCTGAAGAGAATTTTTCAAAATTATGAAATTATTAAAAAGGTTGGACATTTTCTTTTAAGAATGAATCATCGTTCAAGTAATTGCCACTGCTGGCTTGACAGTACCCCATCCGAACAACAACTAACCTAGAGGCATCAAATTCTGAATGACGTAATTCTCCACTGAATGTGGGCACCTAATTTGGAATTTGTTTTATTATTGATTTCATATTTTGTAACACTTTAACGAATTTTTGATAAACAAACCCAACGATTTCAAAGCGAGCAGTGGCAACACTGCACGGAAAAAAAATTTAATTTCCAGCGCGGGAGACTGTGTATCAGAAATCCTAAAGATAGGCTTATTTTAAAATTATTTTGCGATATTGTTGTAGAATTGAATTTTATCGTTTAGTTGCGAAGAATGTGATATTTAGTAAATAAAAGTAAAAATAAAAATGTTAAAAAACTCATGTAAAATGTAATGGCTTTCATATTTCCCTGTGATTATTTTTAAATATTTCTAAACTCTGCTTTAATCTTCAAGTTTTTTTATTTTGAAAAGCCGTAATATAATATAGAACTGCTCAATCTAAATCACAATGTTCAACCAAGAATCATAAAGAAACCATAACTTCAAGGAAACAATCGTTGAAAGTGAAACAAAATAATCCAAGAACATTTTATTCTTTAAATCTCTCAACCATCATAACCTGGAAACTTCGCCAAACTGTTTCATTTCTTTTCTTGACAGCTGCTACTTTTATTTCAGTCCTGTTTGAAACATAATTAGAGAGACATACCTCTCGTAATAAGAAAAGTAAAACCGTTAAACATTTAAGTTTCTAAAAAGCCGGAAGTTCATAATAACGCTTCCAAACCAATGATTAGGTTTTGGCAGAAATGCTAATAACCCCTACGTTTCAGTAAAAGGGTAAAAGTTGATTGTCACTCTGCGAACCTACTTTCGCAATGTTGCCAGAAAGCAACACATAATTTGATCCTTTTTCGTTGCCTGCGGCTGAAACATTTTCAACGGAAATGCATTGTTATGTCCAAGAGTTACATTTCCGATAATGGTAAAGTTTCTGGCGCAGAAAGTTAAGCAAAAGATCTAACGTTCTATTTTACTTCAGGAATGTTTAAGTGCTAAATAGTATTCATAAAGAGTATGAAAATATCTGTTTGGATTTTAATGTAGGAGATAAAAGTTTTGTGAGCTTTAATTAAGCGTTAATCTGCGACTTAAATAGCACACTGCGACAAAACTCAAAAGATTCGTTGATTTGCTGAATAAACTTTAATTTTTTTACTTCCTTGTACGAAGTAAAAAGGAAATATTGTAATCACGAAAAGTTTCAGGCAGCATATTTCAACGAAAATATCCATTTTGACTGTTATCGAATGCAATTTAACGATGTTTTTGCGTGATATCTGTACGTAAGGACAGAATAAAAGACTTTTCCTCCAAAAAAAAATTATGAAACTGCTTTAAAATTAATTCTGAAGAGAATTTTTCGTGGCGTCTGTTCGTACGTACGTATGTATCTAGCATAAGTCGAAAACGCGTAGACTCAGAAAGTTGAAATTTTATATATAGGACTAAGATGTATACCTCGTATTTAATCGGCCGCACCAAGCATATATAAATATATTTACATATATATCCACTCTGTTACCCGGCTCAGTGATCTCAGTTTCTTTACTCTTATTTGTTTGTAAATTGCGCATTGTTTGCTTTCAAAATTAATTATGTTGTTCTTATCTTGCGGTTAAGGTTTTTATGCCTTTAGTAAATCTGCAAGCAATATTTGTAGAATTATCAACAATTTAAAAGCTGTTTAAGTGCGGTTAAGCCTAATTTTTAAATACCATGGCGGATATGTTTGTTTACATTTGAAACAGCAGAATAGTAGATTTGTTCCCAATCTAGAGAGGCTAAGCTTCGCAACAACAAAGATAATGCCTTCCTTTATTATTTCAAATTAAATCATGCGTAATCCTTTCTGGCATTTTTTCGAGGAAATAAGTGTTTCAGATTTACTTCGTAGTTTTTAATATAGATATTTTGAATTTTTATGTATTTTTGCCTTGTCGCAAAGTGAGAATTTAATTAAAGGAATGAGGAATACTGAATCGTCTGTGAAAAATTGTTCCTGATTTGTTTTGTTTGCTTAACTTATTTCATACATAGCACTAGAATTGTTATAATAATGGAATAGAACATGTGGCAACGATTAGATAGTTCTTCAAATGATATAAACTTTGTGCATTCTGAGTTATAATGTGAACGAAATATAACGCTGTTAAGTGAACCTAGCTCCAGAGTGTCGCTATGGTAAACAAATATAGTGAATTTTAAACAGTGCATTTGTTCTTATGTGGTTTATGCGCTATCGATGAAGTAGATTTAATTCAATAAGTTTAAATGCAATTCACGAAAAAATGCGTATAATTTAATATTCCGTACAAGGAAGTCATGTGGTGTACACATCAGATATTTTTACTTTTGAAGTAATATTCTGAATGATTAGGTTCAATTAATTTTTATAAAATAAATTCACCAGTTTCAATTAAAGTATAATTTCCATCGCTTATTATCCCCATTGATGCCTAAACGATTCTTCAGAGGATTAAATATTAGAAATAACTGCTTATTTCTACGAAGTAAAGAAAGTATCGTAATCGCGAAAAATGTCGGGTGTCATATTTCAAACAATATATTTATTTTGACTGCTATCGAAAATAGAACAATATATTTATTTTGACTGCAATTTAAGGAAGTTTTGTACGACATCTGCAACTATGGACAGAGTAAATTACCTCTTTTCCCAGAATGGATTTCATAATAGTTCTAAAATGGATTCAGAAGAGATTTTTATTCAGATTCAGAAGAGTCAGCAATACAGGAAACCGCATAAACAGGTAATATCAAAACGTTTTTAATATGAAATATATTTTTAATATTTTCCGCTCGTTTCACTCAGTTTCCGAAAAATAACTCAACTTGCAAGCTCGATTTCAACGCTATTCATGGATTGAGGTTGATGTATTAAACAATTTCAGCTCATTACAGAATACAAAAGAATAACGGAGAAGAGAGAAACATTTTTCACAGACGATTCAGTATTTCACATTCAATTAATTCAGTTCTCACTTCGAGACAAGACAAAAACGTATAAAAACTCAGAATATCTATATTAAGAATTACAAAGTAAACCTTAAACACTTATTTTTTCGAATAAATTCCAGAACGGAGTAAGCATGATTTAATTCGCAATAATAAAAGAAGGTGTTCTCTTTGTTGTTGCGAAGCTACGTTTCTCTACATTGGCTACAAATCCACTATTCTGCTAAATTTCAAATCTAAACAAACATGGATGCTATGAGCAATCATTTTTAAGGGCTCTTCTGCATAACGCTGCATCAAACCCATCTTCTCTAAAATTAAAACCTGGAATCCTCCATTGAATTATACGCAAAGAAACAAAGTATTTTTAACAATTAAATCCAAAAATCTCCTGAAGGAAAAGAACAATCGATAGAAATTTTCTGTGATCGAACTATAACTGAAGATTTCAAAAATAACACACTTGCTGAACCGAAAAAAGGAATTTAAAGGCATTTCAAATAAAGCTATCAAATTTGTATCGCCTATTTGTACAACCTATTTGTGTGAACAAGGATTTTCTTCCATGTTGTTATATTTGAAAAATAATTACGAAACAAAATTAAATGTGGACCTTAAATAACGGTTAAAGCTAAGTAAAATAAGACCAGACATAAAGAAATTGATCTCTCTTAAAAACAGTCATATTTCACAATTTTAGAACTGTTCATAATAATTCAATTTTAGAACTGTTCATAATAAAATTCTGCACGTAATTAACTAATTCTCACATTAAAATTCAAACAAAATTTTAGAATAACTTAAATTTTGATAATTAAAATGGTAACCACTTTTTAATCTAATATTCTTTTTATGTGTGTATTTAAAATAAATAGCCAAAAGTTGTGCAAATGGCAAAATATATATATATTTTTTAATATTTCTAATGAGAAATTGAAATTAACCATTGTAAAATTTAGTGATGGTAGTAAAGTTTTTCAGTTTTTGTTTAGATGGTACGCATCAGGTCAGATATAGAACAGCTGACCTAGACGTTTCAAATCAAGTATTTTTTAAGCATTACTTACAAGATGCTATGCTTTCATACATTAATAAATGAACAGAGACCATACTTAATGTTACCTGGTAAAGAACAGCTGCCTTTATTCTCTATTATCTACATATCTACTATATATACAATTTAAAAATCATGTTAATGCATCTTTAGGTAAAGGTATTATAGTTCATATATACCGGTTGTCTGAAATCTGAGCAAATTTGTTCAAGAGTTCATTTGTGAGAAACGAGCAGATTGCAGCTTTTTCAATCACACAGACTCATAGGCTAAGAAGGTTTTATTTTAACTGCATTGAAAAGTAATTTTAGGGAAAAAGAGGAACAGCTGTTGATAGCATTCATTGTTTTTATACCGGTTATAATCAACACAACAAAAAGTAAAATACTTTTTAGGCATGTTCATTAAAATATAGGTAAATCATTGATGTAAAATAAAAAATCTGATGCGGAAAACACGTGACATGCTTGTACGGAATATTCAATTATACGCAATTTTTGCTGTATTTCATTTAAATTGATTTCCTCAAATTTCATTAGACATAGATTTCTCATTCAATTAACTCAGTTCTCACTTCGAGGTAATGCAAAAATGTATAAAACCTTGAAATATCTTCATTAAAAATTGAAAAATATAGAAACGAAAATAAAACACCGAATACAGTTAAAACAATTAAAAAAAAACAATTTTTACAATTAAAATTAAAGTTTCTGCTCAAAAACAAGCACTTCGGCCAGCCGGCAACAAGGCAAATTTTTTGGTGCCCAAAACTGAAAATTTACTTTTGGTACCACTCGGCAAAAAGACATTAAAGTTGGTGCAGAAACTGACATAAAATTTGAAACTTGGCAGAAACAAACAGGACTGTTGTGGTAAACAAAAATTAGTCTTAGCCGCTCTTAAACAACTTCTGTTATTAATTCTTGTATTAGTAAATCTCTTATTCTATTATTAATTCTTCTATTATTAATTGCAAATGCAGATTAATGAATTAAATGCAGATTCACTAAAAGCATACAAACCTTAACCAGAAGATAAGAATAACATAATTCAATCATTTTTAAAGCAAAAAATGCACAATTTACCAACATATAAGAATAAAAGAACTGAGTTCATGGAGCAGAGTAACAGAGCGTGTATATATATATATATATATATATATATATACTTTTGGTGCAGCCAATTGCAACCAGAAAGGGAGGTGCACAAGCACATGTTATAGCAGTCCTCCATACAAAATTCCAACGTTTTGAGGTTACTTGTTTTCGAGTTATGCGAGATAAGTACGTACAGACGTCACGAAAAAAATCGTTTTGGAATCCATTTTAAATGAATAGTATAATCCCTTTGGGAAAAAAACTGGGACTCCCTTTGTGAGTCCTTTACTCTGTCCTTACGTACAGATGTCACTCAAAACATAGTTAAATTGCATTGGATAGCGGTCAAAATAGATACTTTCGTTGAAATATGATGCCCGAAATTTTTCTTGGCTACAATACTTCTTTTACTTCGTACAAGGAAGTAAAAATTATGTTTTGGAGCTTTTAAATTAATAAAATTTCGAGTAGGTGACATGGAACTCTAGGGGAAATTTACAGGAAAACATTTACTTAATTGAGAAACTGATGATTCATTCTTGTTCGGTCTTAGAAGCAAAAAATTAGCATTCGGAATACAATTTAATGAAGATTCGAGCCTTTTTACTCTGTCAAAAGTGGTTTAAATGTGTAAAACTTATTTGTTAATTGCAATAATTTGCCTTTAAAAAACAAACAACATATAAAAATTCTTAATTAAGAATGTGGATATTTTTCCCTTAATTAGAATTGTTACTTACTTATTACTTCTCCAAATCGAACTTAAATGCGGTATTTGCTCCGCGACCTTAGCAATTTCCATTTTCAAGATTTACATCTTTCCGAATGATGCAAATCACATCATGTTATGATCGGGTCAACCGCAGTACGGACACATTTTCATTTTAATTGGTTCACGAGATAATTGAAGTATTTCCATCAGGAGCAATTACGTTTGCCTTTTTAACTGGTTTATAAGATAACGAAGTAGATCTGATTTGATTCAGGAGATATAATTCTTGGATAGATGCCTACGCAAGCCAGGTGTAGAGTTGATTTATTCGACTGTGGAATGATATTCCTCTTAATCTTGTTCTTCTCATTCGCGTTTAAATGAACAACGGTTATTTCCAAATTCTTACAACGAGAGTTTGAGCGCTACTTCAAACACATAATTTATAAAACTTATAACTTCAAACACATATTAATTTAATTTTTTGCAAATAATTTAATGCATGTTCTGTCTAACATCTAACAAATCTAATGTGATAAATATCTAAGAAATAATAACTAATAATATAAGTTTAATTAATAAATATCTAACAAATAGCCACCTAATACAATATCTAACAAATAACTGCATTTTTAATGTAAAATATCTAACAATAAATTTTAAAATATCTTTGAAAACACGTATAATAGCATAAACAAGAAACACTTTTATCATCATCGTAAACAAGTAATGAATTTTCAGTCATTATCCGTTGTTATTGTTCCTTATCCTTCCTACCTGAGAAGGATCTTGATCAGGTCTGTGAATTCATTATGCACAAGAGGTGTTAAGTACTTCTTTTGGGCATCTTATAGATTACAGTTCGATTTTTATTCCGTTCAGACCCAGTTTTAATGGAATGTGCCGTGAAGTACAGACCCACCCTCTTCCCTTCCATCATCTTCCAACCATGTGGCTTAACTGTATTTTACATGTACCATGTCATAAGGGACGTCCATTACAAACATCAATGCCTTCTCCAGGAATCGAATCCAAGGCTAACGCTATGATAACCGGCAGCAAAATTCCCAAGTGCACATCAGTATCCTTACTGAGGGAGGAGTTTCAAAAATGGACCAATGAGCATCTACTGCTCTTGTGACGCTGAATCTTCGAAACTGTACATATGAGCTAATTTTGTTGTTTACGTTTTATTTTGCATTTGTTTCGCCGTTATAAATGTATGGCGTACAAAATGTTGCTGTCATTTTAGTTGAAAAAATCTCGTAGTGCTTTCATTTTATAAGTTAATTTTACTGTCAACATATCACTTTTGTGAAACTTATTACGCACTGATATTCGGATTAAAGTTCGTGGCATGTTATCGCTCTTTACTTCAAGAAAATGACTCGAGCTACACTTAGCCTCGAATATCATGCGTTTACTAACTAGCACCTGTGGGTTAAGAAAATTCAAGTGCATAATTTTTTTATTAAGCTGAGAATAACTGGAAGTGTTACAATGAATCTAGTATTTTATAATCTAGCAGTAGTCCATGTTTGCATTCTTTGATTTTAAAAGTGTAAGTGTATATTCATATTTAAAGTGTATATTCACAAAATATATATTGTGAATGACCTGATTATACCAACTGTTAATTAATAAATTAAATATATTCGCTAAGAATAAGATAAATTCATTTTGTCTGAAGAGTAAGTCTTGCGCAGGCAATGCATTAATGTGAAATTTAACACATTAAATGTGTAGGAATGCAAATTAGGAAAGTTCACTTTGAATAAAACTATGCATTGGCTATTATTATAAAATATCTTTTTCATACGCACTGCAATAAAAAAAATGCTAAAGACTTCTACTATTTGCACATATAATTATGCTTATATTTGACTTAACTTCGCATAGAATTTTTACAAGAAATCTGCGAGGAAATTGGACTTTTGCATAGGAAATTGGGTGGCAAAACATTTTCAACCATATTGCTTAAAGCGAGGCAAAGATCATGTGAAATGATAGAAATATTACTGAAAGTCTACTGAACCATTTTAGAAGCCACTCCCTAGGTGGCGATACAGATGTGTACTTACGAAATATGTTAACCGGCACCGTTAACCACCAGCGATTCTCATCATTTATGGGAATGAGTAATTCATCACAACAGTTTATTATTTTTATACTTTTATAACAATACCTTCGTAGTTCATCTTTTCTTTAACTATTTAATTATAAGAAAGTAACGAAACTTTATCTGCTTGCTTAACAATGTCTTCGTGAAGAAATTTTTTTTAAAAATTGCCTATATTTATGACACGCATGGAAAACTCACTAAGATACAACTGTAGCTGTACGTTCCTTCGACCGTCCTGAGCCGAGTTTGGAGTGACCAGTGATTTACAGCTCCAGAGAACGCTACATTTCATCAGTACTTCCCAAATCCAGCTGATCGATCATCAGCTACCAAAGAAATATAGTTATATATATGTGTGTAAATATCTATCTTTCAAATAATAAATTAATAATAACCCTTTAACTTCCGTTTTCGTTCTAAAAATAACAGAGCAATAATTTTTCTAACTAAACTTCCTGCAGTTCTGATGCGCACATATGGATAAAATCTGAACCCAACATCTGGACATTAATCTGTCATGTGATATGAAATGGAATTCGGTATAAATGGTAATTGCGTCGCAACTCCCTCGCTTTTCTCTTCTGCTTCATTTCGCTGCATCGCTTTGCCGTTAGCCACGCAGAGTTTACTTTTCAAATTTTCGTCCATTGTTTAAAAAATGTAAGCTGTATAAAATGGTGGGGTGCATAGCCCACCCATAGTGATGATGTGCATTATAGGAATAAAATTATGTTTTGAAACGAAGCGGCCACGTCTTGTAGCTTTTCGGTTTATGCAGTCATCATTCTAACTAAGCAGTAAAGCCTCAACAACATCAATCCATTGACACTTTCTTCAACCAAGTCACCTTATTACATATATAAAGATAAAATATGTAAATCAGCTTTAATTTAATTTAGTAATAGCCTCTTAATTCCTCATTTTTAATTTGGGTATTTCCTCTCTGTATTCTAAAAGTAATAATAACTTCTTTAGACTGCGCCACTTCTAGTTTAATCTATGTCAGTTTAATCTATTAGTTTAATCTAATAGTTTAATCTAATAGATCTATTAGTTTAATTTATACTAGTTTAATCTATGTCTATGATCTATGTATCTTAAGCTTACATGTGACGTAGCTGATTCGGAACATCAAATTTTGAGTACTAAAACCTTTCTAACCTATACCAAAATCGTCTTTTGGGTGAGCTCCTATATAGGACTTTTTAATGCCACACTTTTGCTTCTACCTGTGTGCCGCTCGGACGCTGTGTTCTTCTGCTCTCCTTCTATCGCAGCAGCACAAAAAACGTAAATATTCTGAAAATAGACACGATTGTGCCAAGTAAGTTGTGGCCACAAATATCAATTGAAGTAAAAATGAATATTTAATCTGACTCGAGTGCCAAGTTTCCTAGTCATTGGGGATTCAACATTTTAGCATTCTACGCAATCAAAATTCTTACTCTTCGATATGGATCTACGTTCTGTGCTATCTACGTGCTGCACCATCTGTATTTCTGCCTTTCTACGTTTCAGTGTTCCTACATCAGTACTTCTAAATTTGTTTTTATTACATATACATACAGAGAGAAAGACTTAGAGACATATATATAGAACTTGTACATTTACTGCTATTTGTTTCCAAGTTGCTAACTTTTAAAATTTTAAATTTAATTTTCCCTTCAGTTCATTAATGGCGGCTTTAATTTGTAAATTTCATTCGAGTCTCGTTGGAGCATATTATATCCGGATGATTGTTATCAGACAGAAGCAAGTTTTTTTTTTCCTTGATAAACTGGGGCCGGCCTTTTAAAACTTTTTAAGTATTTTAAATGTTTACATTAATGTTTTTCATTTATTACTTCAAATTTAAATAATAAGGTTTTTGATGCAATTCAGAATAGCGACTTTGTTCATAATTCTTTCATCTGTTTTTCGATAAAGACCAAAGAATTAACCACTTTCATTCGGGTGTCCTACTACAAGGAGGCCCCGGAAAAAGTGTGATAAAAATCTTACAACAGAAAGAAATGAAACCAAATTTTTACATAACATGCCTTTATGTTTGAGAAATGAAAGTGCATTAGAAGAGGTGCTGGAAGTGACCTCCTTCCACCTGTATGCACAGTTCAACACGGTGTTGCAGTTTCGTGTATGTTGCTCCCAGATTACACGTGGCAGAGTAATGAAGCAGGATTCCACTTGTCAGGTTACGTAAACTAGCCAAACACACGTTTATGGAGTAGTGACAACCAGCATGTCGTCGAGGAACCCTTTCATTCACAGAAGATGGGTGTGTTTTGTGCATTACCACAGCGACGTATCATCGGGCTAATTTTTCTTCACTATTGTCACCCGTGAAGTTGCCCAAGCACGTTTTCGTGAATTTTTGAGCCAGTTGGATAATGAGGAGTTGCCACTTGGCCTACCAGCAACATGGGGCAATATGCCACACATTTGCAGCGAATATGAACGCGGTGGAATCACTTTTCCAGACTTGATCTTCCTTAAGTTTTTTATGGGGTCGTCTCAAAGGTAATGCGTAAAGCATATCGACGATTTGAGTCCGAACGTCCGTCGTGAAATCCACAGAGTAACGCCCAGTATTCTGGCAGCAATATTTTCAATTCTCTTATGTGTAGAAATGAAATGCTGCTTACAGAATTGCTTTTCAAAAGTTTTATCACTTACATTTTTAGCGTATTTACCAGAAAAGGATTCTAACCCGAAACATTGTTTGACAGACTTATCTAAATTATCATCTTCTGAAACTAACCCAGAAAAATACATTTTTGATCGAACCCTTCACTAAATAACCAAACACACTATTTTGTAACTACAGTGAACCATCAATCAAATGACCTGAATCTTTCTGCTTTTAACAATTCAAAAAATAATTCACACCCCAATAATGCATGAATTTTGCTGAGCATATAATAGGATCTGCTAGTTTAGTTTCGTTTGGGAAATCTATTTTAGAAATATCAAATTTATTTGTAGGTGTAAGTCCCGTAATGCGAGGTAAAATAAAAAAGGATAAAGTCCTACTCCAATCACCATCTTCATTCGAGATTTTTACGACACTTTTGCAGACTGTTGGCAATTGATGCCAATTGCCGATGACTCACTTGAAACAGTCTGAAAGTTTTCGGGTTTTGAATCAACATGAACTGTTGTGATCGGAATTGTTACAGATTCTACGCGTTAAGGTTGACTTGCATGGTTCTTTATGCATTTTAAAACATATCTTGCACAACTTTGATTCTTGAATTATTTGATTACGTTTTGAGACACTCATATTAAGGAATTTAGAACATTTGTGTAAAGAATGTTCCGCGTTACAGAGAATACATGGTTTCATATTTTTCCTCGCTTTACTTACTATTAAACTCTTAGGTTTTATATTCCCTTGACCTGAAATAATATTTGTACGCAGTACTGGTTTCTGATTAGTGCACGCGAACATGCAGCGCCATGCTTAACAGTGTGTATAGATCGGGGAGATCAGTTCCAGCACTCCTCCTAATGCGCTTTCATTTTTCAAACATAAAGGTACGTCATTTAAAAATTTGGTTTCGTTTCCTTGTATTATAAGATTTTTATCACACATTTCCCGGGTCACCTCTTTCGAGTGAGACAGTCTGCATAATATTTAATAGCTATTTTTTGCTTTAATAACTGTTTCCATTTTTTTTAATCTGTTAAAACAATATATTTGTAATATGACATGATAACTTATGTTAACATGATACACATAACTTCCCAGGTGATGGGCCGCCCTTTAATGTCAGTGCATATACATAGAAAGAGAGAGAGAGGTGGTAATCATCTTAATATAAAGAAAGCGCGAATCAAAAAAACAATATAAAGCCTAAAATTATAAATCAGCTTTGAAACGGAAGTAAATTAATGCAAAACAATGAAATAACAAACACTTGATAATTTTCTGTTAATCATCAACAGAGCCACCTTTCTGAAGTATATCCGGTTTCATTGCCAAAAAATTAGTAATCAAACAATTAAAAAAGTTAATTTCTTTTTAAATTTAAATTAAAATAATTAAACATTTATAAAATATAATTATAATATGAGAAATATTATTTTGTAAGCTAACATAGCAAAAAAAAAAAAAAAAAAAAAAAGACGGCAAATTGTTTAAGTAACTAACGAAAAAAATAACTTAACTAGGCAAGATAGTGAAAACCAAAATGGAATGCAATAGCAAAAACGCTAAATGTGAAGCAAAAAAAATTAAATTTCAGAATTAAATTTTTTGTGAAAGGAGAGCTGTAAAAAGCTTTTTCTTTGAACATTTTCGTTTTGCTGATAAGCAAATTAAACGACCTTCCTCTAACAATGCATTCAAGTATCATTCAGAAATGTAACTCTGACGATAAGTCTTTCAGAGAAAGACCACAAAGTATTATCAGCTTCTTCTTATTTAAATTCTGTTTCAGGACGGATTTACAATTTGATGCTTCAGATCGTTTTTTGATAAGTACTTCTTTCGTATCAATACCTCCCTGAGGCAGTAGCTTATCAATTTCGATGAATTTATATTTCTTTCGCTGTTATTCGTATTAATTCCCCAGCAGATTGTAATATTATTTTTATATGTTGTTTTTCAGCTTTGATTTCTCTCCCTCTAAATACAGGATGTATCACTTAAATCTTGCACTACAATTCTGAAATAAAAGGTGCTTGCCGATGTGCTGATTTTGTAGAATCTAAATTTTGACAAGGGCTTGCAGGATTTCCCTTAATTCAATTATTAACATTTTTGTTACCTTTTCTGAACCTTTCAGCTTCCCCTCGCATTTCCTCGCCAGGACGCAAGTTTAAAGTGAAGGAGTATTTAAACGGATGAAACTTGGAGTTTTTTCCGAGCGTGTCCACCACAAGTTAGCCGTGTTATTGTAAAGTACGAAGTACGTTCCTTTCTGTTCATAGTTGAGAATAATAAAGGATTATTTTGACCCTTCTTCTGTGGTTGTTTCCTTTAAGCCTGTGCGAGAAGTCCTTAGTAGGCTACTTAGTAGGTTCTTTAGAAGGGCCTCGTATAATTTATGCGGCCAAAGAGAGTATGATTCTGTAGGCTCATAGTTTGAGCTTATTATGCATGGATTTAATAATTTATAGATTTAGATAATTTTTAGATTGTGTAGTTTTGAAAGTTACATTAAAAATAAGACAATTTATCAGTAAAATAAAACTGGAGGAAGTTAGAAAGTATTTTTCCTGTATTCTATGCAAGTAATTTACGAGCTATCTCAGTATCGAAACTCTCAAACCGACAGCTTGGATACCCCATTTAACGACGTTAATTTATTGGCTACCATATTCGCAAGTTTGTTTACATTTGCGTGTTTTTAAACCGCTTGCCCTGGAACTTTCTTGTCTGTGCCCTGTAATAGATTGCAAAATTAAGATATGCTAGGAGATCGTATTTACCAACATTCTCATGATAACGCTCATGACATATGGGGAATGTAGAAGAATGCTGTTCGTTCTCGTTAAGTGTATGCCGGACGTAAATCATCTGGATAGTTATTTGTGAACTTTTTTAATCAATTACGGAAAGTTGGAAATGTGAGACCTGGAGGGCTTAATAAGAACAAACGAATGACTGGAGATGAGGTTGAAATGAATGTTCCAGCTGCTGAGCAAACAAATAACAAATTTGCTATTAGGATACCTCATAAAATGTTTGCTCTAGATCAGCACTAACGCGTACCATCTAAACAAAAATCGAAAACCTGTAGTACCACCACTACAAAGCACTAATACCACCACCACTCTTGAACAAAGCTGAGATCGCATAAATTTACGAGTGTTAGAGGAAAAAAACTCAATCAGGATGCTGAGGTTTTAATTTTTGAATTTAATAGTTAAAAATACTTTGCTTCTTTTGTGTACCACCTATTTTTCGCTTGCGTACCACCAGTGATACGCGTACCACCAGTTGAGAATTCTTGCTCTAGATACCCTGCAGAAAACACCGTTGATTATCTACGTGCTTCTAATTTTATTTTATTGATGTCGATATGCATTTGTTTGTCCGAGGAAAAAAAGTATAATTCTTAAAAATATATAATTTAACAACTACTGAAATCCGTATGTGGGTTTAAATTGCCTAAATTTCCATTCTATGAAATTGGCACGACAGTAGCACCTTTTATTTTAGAAGTAATTACCGTGAAAGTTTTAGATTACTCCCCATGTGTATATAGATATATATCTATAATAATGAATGGTCTACTAAATTATTTTAAAGATCTCAGAACGTATATCAGCACCGACTTAAATTTCAGCTTAATATTAATATTGACCAACAAATGGGAAATGTAGAAACTAAATTTCTAAAATCTTGACTTCGAATGCTGAATAAAGTCTGTGAAAAAAATGTCTGAACTTCAGTTTTAAATTGGAATTTTTAGAAGTACCTATTTCATCTCTCTATATAAAGAAGAATATGTGTCTGTGTGCGTGCTTGTTCGCGATTAACTCAATCATTACTATAGCTATCCTAACCAAACTGTCCACAGTTCTTTTCTGGATCCTGGAAAAGCTAGACGTCTACTTTTTCAAGGAAGAAAAAAAAACCTAATTTCACAGATATTAATTAAAAACTCTGAAAACGCTCATTTTCGCTCTCATTTTATCTTCCGACTGGCAACAGTCCTGCACGCTGGAGATAAAAATCTTTATTTCGAGAAATGTTGCGACTGCTCCCTTTCAAATCGTAGAGTTTACTAAAAAACTTTTCTGAGTTTTACAATGAAATAAATGTAGCATTGCTAAGCATTAAATACATTATTCCCCATTCTAAAAATTCATAGAAAGCCATTTTGGCTATTCCCATCTTCCTACGACTTTAATCAGCCGAAATACTATTAATTAAAAACTCCGAAAACACTCATTTTTTTCATTTTTCCGAGTGGCAACTGTCTGGCGCGTTGGAGATAAAAATGCTTCACTTCGAAAAGATTTCGCTTCCAAATCGTAGAGTTTGTTAATCGAAAATTTGTAAGTTTTACAAAATCTAGATATATATAAAGAAGAATGCCTGTTTGTGCGTTTGTTTGTTCGCGTTATTGATTTCTGATCAATGTTTTGCCACATTTAATCGACTCAAATTGAATATAGGTGAAATACTGGATGGAACTTGAGCTTTTACGACCATTTGATTAGAAAGAGAAAAATGTGGGTTCCATATCGCATCAGACTGAAAAATGTATGACTCTGAATCGTATTTTTTGCATCGTTATTAAAGAAGGATTACAGCGGTATCGTTCTCTCTTGTTAAGATACATTACTCTCGATCTAACTTAACTGGCATCGGGTACTCCAGCTAGTTATGAATAAAAATAACACCAAGATATTTAAATGGAAAATAATCTCATAAAAATTAACTTCCACTACAATAAAAGATTTATTGTAAGGAAACATATCTTCTTCCTTCTATTTTTCCTTTAAAAACCAGCTCTAACTTAATGTAAAGAAATTCATTATTACGTTTATAACATACGTAAAGATCTACCGTGCATAATTACAAAGTAATCATTATAAAATTTTTTGAAAAAAGTATATTAATCCCTCGAGGTACGTCTAAAAGGAGTAAATGCATTCAGAGAAAAGAGTAAAACGATTTGCAGAAACCACTTAATCATTGCGCGACTGACCGTAAATGGTCAAAGCGATGCTAAAGACAATAAACGTAAACCTTTTGACCCACTTATAATTGCATTTCGTCCGACCCATTTCGTTTTCGTTATTAGCTTCTCTCTCTCATTTTTCTGATGAATTCAACCTACCGTCTTATAATAACTACCTCTGTTCGCCACTTTTAGGGCAATTACGCAGACTCGTTAATCTCTGCAATGACCATAAGTTTTGGGACAAATAAGATTTTATTAAAAATGACATTCGCATACAAAGCATTTGAGATACTTTTAAAAGCTCTCACTCGTTTTATCTTTAAGTTTCTTAATGATGAATATTAAATTATATATGTGAAATATTTTTGTTGCTTTTCTAACAAAATTTCTCAAACTTAGTTACATGTGATTAAATTACAATTCCAAAGAACTTTACCTTACTCTCATTTGAATAAGAAGTAGTTTGTTAATAATTATAGCACATCCACAATACAATTGGAAACATTTTTAATTTTTAAAAGGAATTGCACTTTGAAAACTTCAGATTATAGTCGAACACCTAAAGTTTATTATTAATGTTCCAAAAATCTAAAAACGGAATTATGGTAAAAAATATAAAATTCACGAGATTGGAAAGAAACCTGTATTCTGAACTTAATATTCAGATTTCAGTTTTTGATTCTGAAACAACTTTTATCGAAGTAGTTGCGATACGTTATAATAGTTTAACTTGGTTTGGTTTGGTTTACTTAATTGCGGGAAAACCTCGAGGGCTATTTGCCTAACGGAAGGGATGCCTTTGTGGAGGACTTTCTACGGGAAACTGGCTATACACGTCACACAAGGGGAAAACTACGAAAACGCCCATGCAGCCAACACGTTCGCGGGATTCGAACCTGTGACCGAACTACCAGTGTTCAGCGACTTTACCGCTTGGTCGCTGGTGGGCCAGTTTAACATTGAAGATTATTTGTTTAAGAATAAAAACCACAGAATTTAAAGATATAGGAACGATAAATCTTAAAAGTGAGCTCTGTATAGCGGCAGTATGAAATAAATAGGAAAAGAATTTACTATGATATTCTTTCATCGAGAAAAGCCACTTTGTCGAGAACTTTTATTTATTTTTTATTATTATTATTCCCGCTGCGTTTCGTATTTGAAAAACTGAACAACACAATTTTACCATCTTCAGAATTTTAAATGGCTGATGTTGAAACGCAGAGTGAAAGTACGCGAAGGAGTGTTTCCATTTTTATAATAAAATACTTCCATAAAAAATACTTTTTGATAACGAATTATTCGACAAAATTTTGTATTTTTGTAACAATTAGAAAATTATACAATGATTCGAAAATAGAAATGATTTGAACGAAACACTTGAACTTGGCAGAAAATAAAACGATTTTTTTTCCCTATTTTTGGAGTTCATTTTGGAGTTTCATTCAAGTTTTCAAATTAATAATTGAATTATATTTTCGCTTACATGCTCAACACTGCATTGCACAGACGTTAAAAGATAAAGGAAAAAGTATAATTTTTTAAAATAATATGTATTTTTAAAAAATTAACATGTAGTGGATAAATATAAGATAAAATCTTTTGCGATGTAATGGTGATAATCGAATTGCTTAGTTTGTCCCTCTGAGTCATATATTAAGAATAGCATAAAATTAAATTAATTGCTTGCATTAAAAAGCTTTATGCATTTTAAGTATTTTTTTTTCTTCTATGTTATGTTACTTAATATTGACGCAGAAAATTCTAGTAGCTTCTCTTACAAAATGCATTTTATTACTTATGTGGATAAAAATATTAATTAAGTGATTATTCCTTTCCTTTCTTTCCATCCATTAGTGGCCCACCAGCGGCCGAGCGGTAAAGTCGCTGAACACTGGTAGTTCAGTCCGAGGTTTGAATCCCGCTGACGGGCTGGCTGCATGGTCGTTTTCGTGGTTTTCCCCATGTGTAACGTGTATACGAGCCAGTTTTCCTTAGAAAGTCCTCCACGAAGGTATCTTTCCCCTTAGGCAGATAGCCCTCGTGTGCTTTGTTATAATTAAATACACATACCACACCATCCATTAGCTATATTCGATGAATGAAGCATGAGCTGTAAGAATATGGTGAGAGTTAAAATTAAAAGTTCTCAGTTTTCGGAGAGAAAATCCGTAAATGACAACTAGTGTTTCTCAGGATTATTTGGCGTTTCTGCGTAAATAAACTATGCAGATTCGTTTTTAGTGATGATATAGTTCTGGTTACCGTAACAATGTCATTGCTGTAGTTCACTTTTGATGTGTTATCTGCCACTACATTTCTCAATATATTCGGTGTGAGCAAGTATCCAAATTAATGAGCAGTCAGTGCATACATTTTGGAACAGCTATCGAGGTTCTTTGAATAAGGCAGTTTTTATTCTCGATATTTTGAATAACTTTCATAGTGAACAAAGAACCTGAAAAGATATCCGTGCTTAGACCCTTACCTCGCGCATATATACAGTATAATCTAATAGTTCTGCTTAGAAGGCTGCCTCGTCTTTATGCAGATATCTGAGCTAGGGATAAGTCCCAGTATTATTAATTTGTCCATTACCAGTCCTATTATCAGAGTTCGAAACATCTATAAAGACGGCAATTCAGCCATAATCATGTTCAAACTTGTTTTATTTCTCCTTGATGACAAACTGCAGAGGAGTCCAAGTCCATCCAGTTTCAGAGTGTGATGGAATTAACACTTCGCGCCAGAATTAGCTCATCACTTACTCATCCAGTTTTTACTAAAGCTCCTTCCTTTCCCAGTTGTAAATACAAGGTGATGTAACACTTAGTACACTGAGCAGGCTTGTGAGGTATCTCCTACATACGATGCTTTTAAAAATGAACGTTGTGTTCCACATATTTGGTAACTTTCAGACCTTCTAATTAAGCACATTTCTTTCCGCCATAATCTGGGTAGCCGTGAAGACAAATATGGACACTAGTTTACCACACAAGTCCAAAGCAAGAAACATCCATGATAGCACATAATCATTGAATACTCCTGATCACTGAGCTCTGTTGCAGTTTTCGAATCTTCCTACGTAAATATAAGGAGTTATGTATTGATGCTCTCCTAATAATCAAGGTGTAGTGTTATTTAAAATTTTTCATGTCAGGAAACTGAAGGAACCCGCAGTGTCCTCACGGGACTCGAATTCCGCACTTCAGTAATACGCATCGAGTGTGTTTCCAGCTACATCACAATGGCATACGGAAATGAGGGAGAAAGTATTTTATATACCCGTCTTCTTAAAGGGCGACTGTGGATGAAGGGAAGTCATCAAGTTCTCATGGTGATAAATTATCGTCCACTTACTTTTTAATTCGGGGGTCACTTGAAGAGTCATTAGGTTATATCGATGCAGGACCGTGAAAAATACACAGTGCCCTCGCCGAGATTCGAACTCCGGACCTGCCGAATACGCGTCAAGTGTGCTTCTAGTTACACCACAAAGCCATGTGGAAAGGAGAGAGAAAATATATTATAGTTCTGCTCTTAGAGCTCGTTAATCTACAGTAGTGTGCATATTAACGCGAACACAGTTGATTTTTAGGTATTTTGATTGAGACATTGAAACTTATAACAATATGTTACATTTAACCCCACCTGTGACTTGTATGACTTGTTTGACACGTTTTGGCATAAATTTTATCAGGTTATAACGAGCTTCTGACTATTTTATTTTATCCTTTAAGAAAGGAGTAGAAAATAGATTTTGCTTTCCCTTATGTAGGAAGAAAGCAAAATCTGGAGAGGCAAGGGGTGGTAATGAGTGCCATCTTGGCTAACGTTTCTAATCGTGTCACCAACTCGGATATCTGTTAAAGTTTTCTAAATATATTAACTGAATTTTGTATTTGTGTCTTCTAGTGTTGTAAGTAAAGGAATTGATGCATCACCGGTGTAACCTTCCTTACTACTGGGACATTCACGACGACACAAAGTTTTGGCACATTACATTTAATTCAATATCGTGAAAGTATACTCAGAAGAAATCATTCTTTCTTTACTTGTACAGTTCATTTTCTGCATTTTTAAGAACTGCCCACGTTCTGCATTTCTTAAAAATTGCCCACAATATTTTGATTGCATTCAGGTCCGTCGAATTCCTGGCCAATCTTAAAGCTTAACATCATTTTCTTCAATAATTTGTTTCGCTATTTTGGATGTGGGGCTCTTGTTAGAAAATACCGAAGGTATTGGTTAACGTATATAGAAACAGAATTGTTGCAGGTAGTCTTGGACACAGCTCTTGGCACAGACTTTATTATACAAACCCTAAATCCATTGCAACTGTACGCAGAAAATAATTAATGTGTATTTGTCAGTTTATTTTTGCAACAATATAGTTTAATTATAATAAATAAGTATTAAATAATTATAATAATTAAACTACTTATAATTATTTAATTATAATAAATAGTTTAATTATTATAATAAAATTATATTTTTGCAACAATATAGTTTAATTACAATAAAACAGCAATAAAGTTTAATTATAAAAAATATAGTTTAATTTTAGTGGAACAGAAATAAGTTGTACGTTACGTTTTATGCAACTTATTTTATACTAATATTTATTTAAGTTCTAAATTTTACTTCTAATCATACTTTGGAGATATTTGAAACATTCTTCATGTTTAGTATAGTAATTATTTAAATCCCTGTATTTATTACCTCGGTGAAAAAATTTAATATATAAACTTTATAATAAAATTCATTAGTTAAGTTATTATGTATTATGGATGAGTCTTAAAATTTAGTTTAAATATCACGCTGAATAATAATCAAAAACAAAAACCAACATTAAGAATCAGCGTAAATTTTTAAAAATTGTTTGCAGTACTCATTTCGATAGTTTTTGAGCTACCTTATTCAGCTGCTATGTACGAGTTGAGTTGCATTTAGCAGCTGAAGAAGGTAGTTCAAAAACTTTCGAAACTAGTACTGCACAAAATTTTTAAAAATTTACGCTGATACTTAATGTTGGACTTTGTTTTGATTAGTCTTAAAATTGCTACAAGAAATTTCGGAGAATACATTTAATTTTGTATGAAACATTTTAATTAAATTTTAATTTATTTAATTAAAATCAAATTAAATTATTTCTATTGAATAATATAACTCGTTTTCAGTTTATATACTTGTATATCAGAGTAGTTGGGCTGAACTCTTTCCCGTCTACCTTTTCATCTTTTATGAATAGAACTTCAGAAGTAAAAAAAAATTAATAAACAACAATAATCTAATTTTTTAAACTAAATATTTATAAAAGAAGAGCTGTCAGTGCTCAGCCTTCTTACAAAAGAACTTGGAGATATTTGACAGTCACCGTTCCGTTACTGCGTGTAGATCAATCATGCTACTTTATTTGTTGTTAGAGGTGTGGTTGCTTAACGGAACCTCTAAATATGCCGAAAAAGATGGATCGCTTTCTTCTGGGGAAATGTGTCTAATGTTATGTCAAATTTAATTCCAAACTTGAGATATGTCTTGCAAAATGTAATAAATTATGTCAAGCTTGCTTTCAAATTAAAGATATGTAGTACATGTTTCATCCACTTTACAAAGATCTTGGAAACCTTTCTTAATTTGAAATGGCATAAAGCGATAATGCAGCTGTCGTTCCTTTAACTGCGGAAAATATTTGAACGTCTCCAGAATGAATGCATCATATGGTACCGGGTAGCTCATGAAGTTTAAAATAATACTAAAACAAAATGATATGATCAAGAAAATAAGCAGAAATTATACATGTAATGATTGGAAAAATATTAGGCACTGGAAAGTTTAAAAATGGTGGCACCGATGACGACACGTCCAACTGAGGTTCGGATGTGGAGGTCTTTAGATCGTTATTTGTATCATCAGTCACTACGTTTACAGTATCTTTGTCCATCTGCGTCAGGGTCATGTTTATCACCTGCTTTGACGAATCGGAAAGTTTTTAAGACACGAAAAGGCCAGTTACCGGGAAGATCCGTTATTTTAGAGGTTGTTTTATCTTATAGGATTTTTCTTTATCTTACAGGATTTCTTTGGAAGAAATCCTGTAAGATAAAGTAGATTGTTTTTCATACTATTCTATGCGAAAACCATTCAGAAAATGCAATGACAAAAAGTTAATTATTAAGTAAGCCATGTACGAAGGACCAAGATCTGCTAGACTAAATAGCTTAACGCGGCTGAAATCTGCCACTCGTTTTCTGAAATAAATTCAAGCACATCAGGTGACAAACTTTGCAAGATAATTATGATAAAATCGATGAATTTCCTACAAGTGCTAAGACGAGGGTTACGCTTTGGTTATTAAGATTAGATACACACTATCGATCAGATAGCTCAAAGGAACATTACGAACACTCCATACACGAACTTATGAATGACACTTGTAAACATTTCTCTATTAGTGACTTCTTTTATAGTTAAAATGCTATGAAAATACATATTTTTAGCTATATTTATATTAAATGAATTAAATTCCATTTCTGTTTTGAAAGATGTCTTTTCTCGCCGTTTCCTTTTATCATTCAGTTAATGTAACCACATTGCTGTACATCACACTATTGCCCTAGAAGTTTTTCGATATTTTTCCCGAGGATAGAGGGCTAAACTATATTTAGCTGTCAAAATAGACATGAACTAAAATTCTAAAAGAATAGTCTAAAAGAACATGAACAACGGATACCTTTTAGTAGAATTCTGTGAAGAGGAAGCGCTTACTAATTGCGAAAGCTAGATGATTGGAATCATTTTACCAAATAAAAAAGTACTCTCTTTGGAAACAAACCATCTGTTTTCCATACAACGGAAAAAAAATCTTATGAACCCAGTACCATTTTCACATCAATATGAAAAGAATATCACTTTAGTACGGTTTAGAAACTTTTCGAGAGGGCGTTTAGGAACTTTTGCTCTATTGCTTCAAGCTGATATCTGCCGTCATCATTCAGATGGAATGAAAGACGCAGTGTAGTTTAAAAATATTATCAAAAGTAAAGAAAAACATAGCGAACTAACACATTCTTGAAAGGAACAATAAATATAGCTAATGATTTACCGATGACCTCGAGGTGAGTGCTTGTTACTTTTTCACGAAAGACTTATCGTCGTATGACAACAGGAACAACGAATGATAACCGCTAGCCTAGAAGAGTGTTTAAGACAAAGGCAGGAGCGAATCAACGATGACACCCCACAATCCTCAAAGTAATTAAACCAGCTTTCGACAGCAACTCCCTCATATTCCGAGTTCGTTCGACCTTCTGCATTTGTTGAATTGTGGTGCTACCATTAAGGTCGTTAAGAATGGTATGCACTTTACTCCGAAATTTTCTTATTATTTTTGGATGAGCTTTTATTTTCTGCGTTAAGCAACACTAAAAT
Organism: Stegodyphus dumicola; assembly: GCF_044657685.1. Lineage (NCBI taxonomy): Eukaryota > Metazoa > Arthropoda > Arachnida > Araneae > Eresidae > Stegodyphus > Stegodyphus dumicola. Next base: position 234,258,910 of record NC_140772.1, on the reverse strand, counting down.
TAACAGAAGAAACTGAAGTACAGATACAATTTATGATGTTAATTGAGCTTGAAAAGTGCATAAAATACTTAGTTTCAGTTTAAAGCTTGTTCATTACAATTCAATAACTAGAAAGTCTTTTATTGACGTTAATCAAACCAAGTGCAAGTTGAATCACACTTTTTTCAGTGTGATTCACTTTACTCTTAAAACTGTAATTTCAATCCAGCTACTATTACTACCATTAATTTTATTGTGCTGTAGCCTTTAAAGCGTTTTTAACCTCGAATTTCAGTATACATATCCATTCTCTTTGCTCTATGTCTGTGTTTTTAATTTCAAACTATTTTTAATTTTTTTTTTTTTTTTTTTTTTTTTTTTTTTGAGGGAAGGATAACTTGTCAACGAGAGAATCTTTGGCATTTTTTGAATTTCTGGCAAATAGAAGTTAAATAGTTTGCTATTGTTAGTCTAAGATGTCTCAAAATCATAAAACCGCAAAAAAAACCTAATATCAGTATTAATTAAGCATCATGTCCAGAACCCTTGAAATTTGCTAGAAATACAAGCTAATTTCAGTATAGTCATTTAAAAATCGCAAATGACCTATCAGTAAATCTTGCACAATAGACAACCCTTAAAATAGAGCATTTTATCGCTGCTGGTGGTATGGTGAAAATATACAAGCGAAGAGTTCAAATGAAGCCGTAAAATGATCAGTTCCAAAAAGCGTGGTGGTCGTTGCAGCAACACCTATCGGCCTTGCATATCGGTCAACCGAACACCAGGTCCATGCTCCTCCCATTGACCCTTGATCCAAGGGGCACTCAACTGTTCAGTAGGTAAATTAGATCGGCTTGCATGAAATGAGGTCCACCTTAATTATGTCAAGATTGGTGAGATCCGATTTCTTTCTCATGTCTTTAAGCTTACCAATTTTGTGAATAGTTTCTTCTTGTTGATTAGTTATTTTATTGAGAGAGAAAAAATAATTTATGGATACGCTGTCCGCAATGCCAAACTACTCGTGTATTAACTGATTAAAATGCGTCTTCCATTTCTTTGGGTGGGTCACGGGAGAGTCATTTATGCGGCCACACATGGTAAATGTATGCATCTGTATCACAAAATTAAGTATGTCTCGGCAGCAATCAAGATTCACCCACATTGTATGAGATTACGTGTTTGGTGAAGCTACGAACTAAAGAGTTCAGTAAAGTTTTGCAATATACGCCTAACAGCTTAGAAACATTTACAGAAAATTATTAAGGCCCTAATTTTTAAATTCAAAAAACGCATGGAGTTTGAGGGAAAAAAACCTATTGTTACGGAAATAAATAAACGGAGAACGAAGCAATATTCTAAAATATATTTTGGGATACTAGAAAAAAAAGGATTATTCGAGAAGCTTTTTATTAGAAACATCCATAATACGAAACACAAAGTTTTTCGGAAAACATTTATTAAACTTCAGAATAGATGGGCAAGATAGCCACCGACTGCTTTGCCACCCCTCCCCCTCCATCCATGCTTCAGAATCAAAGAATATCGAAACTATGATCAATTAGGCTCTTTTGCAGCCGTTTTCATGGAACAGTTTAACTGTTGTAACCAGTTAACTGTGATTCACGAGTATACTCGTTATGGAGAAGCGGCACGATTTTGTGTATTGATGAGTATACTTGTCATGCGTATAATGAAATGGAAAGATAAGAGGGAGCTTTATGTAGTAAGTACGTACATAATGATAACGTAATAGAAACAGAGAAAAGAAAAATAATAGCAAAGGAACCGGAGCTAGTGATTGATTATAATAAAAAAATGGGTAGAGTGGATATGAGTGATGGAATTATCATAGCGTACTCCACAGCAAGAAAACGACTCAAAAAGTACTACAAAAAGACATTCCTCCATTTCTTAGACATTATGTATGTGAATGCATTCATATTATATAAAAAATAATTTAACATTATCCGCTTTTTGCTCAAATTTATTGAAGACACTTTTGCGACGTATCAAATTGAAAGAAATAAACCGACACAAACTCGACCATTTAGACCTAATATAAGCCAATTAGGCGGGAATTATGTTCTGGATTATATACCCGGAACATCGAAAAAAAACAACCCTACGCGAAGGTGTTCGCATTGCTACAAACGTAAGATCAAGAAGGAATCGCGTTACTGGTGTTCGATTTGCAAAGTCCCAGTGTGTATAGTACTCTGTTTTGCTGAATATCACTCCACAGCAGGAATTTAAATTCTTACTTTTATATGTATAATATTTAATTTAATTGATTGCGCTTTTAGTTTAATATGTGTGTAATATATGCTTATGTTAACCAAATAAGTCAATACTAGTAATAGAATTTTCATTTTTATAAAATAAACCCATCTTTTTCATCCAATATCTTACCAGCGCAACTTACTCTGTGATGGACGAATATACTCGTCATGGCTCGATTCTGGCGACACAAAATGGTGTGCACTCTTAAACGAGGCCGCCACAGTTAACTGGTTAACAAATTCAGCCGACACCTAATTTTGCGAGTACTATGCTGTATCTTTGAAATTCTATATCCAAATAAACCACAGGAGCACTCGGATGTTGGTCGATCTCGAGGTATTTCTTTGTGCAGTTGTGGACTACTTCTTCATCTAACCACCTCCGATATCTTGATGCATGCACTTTCTTCTCAGTCCTACAAGAGCTTGTGTATGGAAGTTGACTTGTGATGTTCTTGTACGGGAACAGGGTATGAAATTTTAATACGTGCTCACATTTTCACCGCTTTCGTCTGTTGCCCTATCTTCGGTATAGTTATAAATATTAGCAGTGAAATTTCATAATTTACTCTTCTTTAACCATAAATCGTATTTCAATAGATCACTGTTTTTGTCGCATTTTTATTATTAGTGAAAATCGTTGTCGAGAAACCGCATTTTGTAAGCTAAACTACTACAAATATCAACCAAATTCCGATCGGTTTAGAATACTTAAACTTTTCTAATACGTAGGTTTCCGTACACACAGGATATTACAAACGTAAACCTGCGTTTTCATTGTTTCTTTCCTTTCCGATAGGAGATCTCGATCATGATCATAAAATCATCATGGCTAAGAAGAAGTAAACGCCCACAATGGCCGGAGTTGTTTTCACAACTCTGTCAAAAATGGGAACGGATCCTTGGAGGACGAATCCAAGGTCCCCTACAACTATTCTCTGGGCAAAACTTTTGGTTCGATGATATCTTAAGTGCCCTCATTCTGGAAAGATATTACACATTTATTAATATCCATCCTTTCCAGTGGATTCGAACTTAGGCTCAAAGGACAAAGAAATTTTCCAGTGGATTCGAACTTAGGCTCAAAGGACAAAGAAATTTTCCAGTGGATTCGAACTTAGGGTGGCTTCCCTACTGCCTTACCAATAGGATGGCAGAAAAGCAATCCTAGAGTTTATATTTATTCTCCAATATATAAAAATTTCTTCTAATTTATTTAAGCTTAATTTTTCTTGAAAAATATACATGGTACAGAAGAGTTTTTTTTTATATAATTTATTAAAAACAACTATTTGCAACAGATTTAATGAGAACTTGTTCATCGTAAGTAAAATCTGGTAAGAAAAGCAACTTATACATCCGGAAAGTGATTTGTTATAAAAGTACTGAGTAAGGTGGGGCCGATAAATGAGCTTTCTGACATACCTATCTCTATCGACTTTTTATTACAGAAGGTGGTAACCAATTTAACCATAAATTTTCTCCTTGTAATTAAAGATGATTCCAATTGCTTTAAGGGCATCACCACACAGGCATCGCCACACTATTAAAAGCGATTTCAATTCTGAAAGGCCATGCAGCCTTCTCTAATTCTTTGTTTGGTTTCACCCATTTTACGTACTATTCTTGCGATCTGATAAGTGCTATAATGGCATGTGCCAAATCCTAATTAAGCATCGCTAATAACATTGCCTTTATCTTTCATGATATATAGCTGGTTTCGGAAATATAATTTATTCTAGACTCTCTGCATTCTGTAATATTTTCAAATAAATGAGCATCTTCAGTTTCTCGCCTTAGCTCTATCATTGGTTCAAAGAATTCTTTATTTATCAAGAGCTGACTAATGTTATCGCCCGGGATGGCATGGCGCTAATATCGTCGAACAATTGATTCTAAAGTATATTAAAGAACACTATAATACTGTTTCGATTATTTTAGTTAGTTTGTTTGATGGTAGGTTGCATTGTTTAGGTAAATAATTTTAGATCCCTTTCTACAAAATATTCCCTGCAATACATATTTGCGATGAAAATGAAATATTCGATGCAAATTCTGAAGTTTTGAATTTAGTGTTAATTTTTTCTCACAAAGCCTTGTTTGACGAGAAATTTGATCGTCATAAAAATCAACTTCAAATAGATCCCAAATTAAACTTGGAAATAAACACTTCGAGTGAATGAAATTCAAATGAATTAATGAATTCGAATTAATGAATGTCTTTGAATGAAAGTTAAACTTCGAAATGAATAATTTGCTAACTTTTGGAAGAATTTTTGTTTTATTTTTTTTAAAACCCAAAGAGCATTTTTTAATACCAAAGGGCATTTTGCGTTGAAAACTTTAAATTTCGGTTCGCTTTTCAGACTGTTGCCACCAAATATTACAGCCCTGTAAGAATTGTAAGAATTAGAGGCTCCCTTCAGCCCACCTGGACAGGAGTGTCCCCATAGCTCAAAAGAAGGGGCCCCGTATCTCCACAAACGAGAGCAGCCAGTAACTCAGCCACCCCCCAAACGACAAACACAAATACTAAATTAAAAATAAGTAAGCACATCTAACAAAAAATTACAAACAAACAAACAAACCACAAACACAAATTCACAACATAGAACAACCACAGATATCTAAAACCCATATAAATACAGAATTAAATTTTAACAGAAGATTCCTACAAGTGCCCTATTTTCATTGATAAACTTCATTAGAGCAATAGAACATGATTTAAAAATTTTAAAATTAATGACACTTACATTGAAATCAGTAATGTTAAAAATCTGTCTAATAGGGGCTGTTAAACTACAATCAACCACGAAATGCCTAGCATCACCATCAACCTGACAACTATTACATAGTTTATTTTTCTGTATTATTTACAGCCCTGTATTACATGCTAAGAAATTAAATAATGAAGAATCTGCATAAATGTATATGTGTTTCTCGCATTGTAATAAAACAACGGTGCCTAGAGCCATCAAATTTCGAATAATGTACGTTTCCACCTGAATATAGGCATCTGAAAGCCCAAATTCTGAATTCGTTTTATTATCTATTTCATATTTTGTAAAACTATAGGGAATTTTTGATAAACAAACTCGGCGATTTCAAAGGGAGCAATCGTAACCAGTGCACGGAGAAAAAACATTCTTATGTTCAGCGCGCGAGACTGTGTATCGGAAATTCTAAAGGTACGCTCATTTTAAATTATTTTAAGATATTGCTGTTGAATTGAATTTTATGGCTAAAGTGTGAAGAATTTGATATTTAATAAATAAAGTTAACCCACAAAACGTTTAAAACAAACGCCCCTTTGGGCATAATGTAAAATCTGAAAGGTTTGAGATTATTTTTTTTACTTCTATATAATTTCTAACAGTGAAAGATTTTTGAATCAGAATATTAATCTTTTGTTTTTAAATATTCTATGATCTTAATAGACAATCATATCATACTTCTAAATTATACAAAATTTTGAATGATTCATATGCTTAAGTCACATCAGAAAGAATAACATTTCTACATTCAAAAGGAGTCATTTTTTTTTTTTTTTTTTTTTTTTTCCGTTTTTACCTTTTTGCGTTCTGTAGAGAAACTGGTACTGAATAATCTCTTTAAATTGCACCGTTTATTTAAACACAAGATGTAAGCTGTCATAATAGACAAATAAGACTAGAAGTAAAGTCGTGAGGCTGTCATTCCAAACCGAGTTAGGACATTAATAAAATTCCAAGAAATAGTAGAAAAAAGACACATATAGTAGTTGGCACATTTAGTTTGCTTAATTTAATAAACAGTACACAGCAATACACTAAAAAGCACATTTAATTCCTAAGTTAGCATAATAATATATTCAATTCACTTAAATTTTTCTTTCACAGTTGGGACTTAAATCTATAATTAATAACATTACCGTTCATTTTTCTTATTTTACATATTTATCTAAATCTACCCGTAAATGAATAAATATTTACCATATGATATCCATTAAGCAAATTTTATTCTTTTAAAATATGCTTCATTAAAAGTTTTGATGAAAACCAAAGTCTGTTTTAAAAGAAAGAAATAATCGTTTAAGTTTCACGAACATAACCTTAATTTAATCAATTAAAATGAAATATCCGGGTGAAAGAAATGAAAAAAGGGCAGAGGTGAAAGATTTCCCATATAATGCTCTTAAAGTTAGACGAAATAGTAACCTCATTTAGGCGTAGGTTTCTAAATAAAAATTATCGATTTTGAGGCAGTCAATCACATGGTATCTTCAGGAACACACACAAAATAAAGGAAAAAAATTTGCTCTCCAAATGTAAAAGAGGAACTCAATTACTTAAAAGGACTTGTAAATCTCAGCATTAAAATATGGAAGTTAAAAAGATTAAAATAAAACTTCAATTATATTCTTGAGATTAGATTCAAAACGCACAGTGTAAATGCGTCTCAGGATATTTTAAATGATAAAAATACTAAGGAAACTTCCCTTCATCAAGTTCCTCTTCTTTTATTCGGAAGTTTCGAACATACGTTCGTACGTTCATTCACATTATTCCGGGAATATCTCAACATTTCTGATGTGCCCGACTGAATAAAAATGGTGCCGTAAAGACACATTTCATATTTCCCAAAACAGAAAAATTAATAATGTTTGGAAGATAGGGGAGTATTTTCCCCTTGTTTTGAAAAACCAAAACAGAGTCATAATGAAGTGAGGCAGGGGATTCTCAACCGATGGTACGAAGAGAAAAATAGGTGGCACGCAAAAAAAAAAAAAAAAAAAAAAAAAAAAAAAAAAAAATGTATTTTTAACAATTAAATTCAAAACTCTTGCGAAGAAAAAGAACAATTGATAGAAATTTTCTGTGATAGAACTCTAACTGAAGATTTAGTAGTTCGGTTCGAGGTTCGAATCCCGCGAACGGGCTGGCTACATGGCTGTTTTCGTGGTTTTCCCATGTGCAACGTGTATACGAGCCAGTTTCCCTTAAAAAGTCCTCCACGAAGGCATCCCCCCTTAAGGCAGATAGCCCTCGAGTGCTTTGCCGTAATCTAATAAACCAAACCTAACTGAAGATTTCAAAAATAACACACTTGTTAACTTTAGGCTGAACCGAAAAAAAAAAAAGATAATTTAAAGATATTTCAAATAAAGGTATTTAATTTTTATTCCCTTTTTACACAACCTATTTATGTGAGCAAGGATTTTCTTCCATGTTATATTTGGGAAAAAAAAAAGATACAGAACAAAATTAAAAGTGGATCCTAATTTAAGGCTAAGTGAAATATGACCGGACATGGAGAAATTAATCTTTCTTAAACAGGCCCAAATTTCACAATAAATTTTAGAATTAAAGTATTATAACTTAAATTTTAATAATTAAAATGGTAACCAATTTTAATTTAATATTTTTATATGTGCCTATTTAATAAAAATAGCCAACAGGTCGCGCAAGTGGCAAAATATATTTTTTTAAATATTTCTATTGAGAAATTAAAAAATAATCATTGTTAATGGTGGTACTAAAGTTTGTCAATTTTTGTTTAGATGGTTCACGTTAGTCAAAAGGTTGAGAATCGCTGAACTGTAGGATGGAATGAAAGTCATAATACAAATACAAATGTATACATTAAATACAAACAAGAATTTCAAGAAAAGATAAAAAAGTAACTATACACAAGCCATACATTTGCAGAAGTGCATGTGTTGAGTTTTATACATGTAAAATTTAAATCACTTAAAAGATGAGCAGCATTTGGATGTAATTCTTTGTCCTCCTGGGAGTATTTCATATCGATAAGTTCAAGTTCCTACATGTAGTAGCTTGCTTGTAAAAATTAACATAGATTGTATCTAGAAAGTTATCAGTTGTTTCAATATTAAGGTCTTCATACAACCTTTGATTACGCAGGTGCATTGGTAATGATACGAAGATATTTGTTTTGTATCCGTTGGAGTTTAAGTAAGTATTTTTTGGTAAGAGCACTCTATGCAGGCGATGCATAAATGAGAACTGGAAGTACAATGGAAATGTAAAATTAGGCGTTTCTTTCTCAAATCTAATTAAGAATATTTACCAGTAATAGGAAACAGGCAGTTAATGACTTAAGTGGCTTTTTTCTTAATATTTTCAATATGATCTTTCCACTTTAGTTTACCATTGAAATAAACACAAAGATTGCGTACTTTTCAGGGATAGTTTCGTACTTTTTCAGTGATATTTCGCGCTTTGCGTACTTTTTCAGTGATATCATCAAACAGAACCCAGTTTCTCTTTGGTAATTTATTTATGTGATTTTTTACGAATTAAAAGCTGGGATTTTTTATACCCCTGGGTATTTGCCGGTATTCTCTACTTCGTGCACCAGTCTTCAATACCTAGCATTAAAGTTTTCTCTTTAAACTTTCAGTAGCATGATTTGTATTTGCCGATTGGATTGCCAGTGCGATGACAGTTTCGAGCATACTCGGTGATTTCAAAATTTATGCCGATCGCTAGTACAGGTTTAATACGCAGAAAAATCCAAAATTGAGGTAACAAAATCAGACACAGTCATAAATTCAATTATTAATTAGAACGTAATTGTATTATTAAATCTACAATAAATTAATAAGTGTATATTATATTCAGAAAATGTGATATTTAAAAAGTAAGATATCTATATAATATAATAGCTCAGCCAATTTCTTCCAAATATACTTCTTTTCTGAAAAAAAAAAAAAAAATCCATCTGGTGTTGCCACAAATAAATTCATCAGTGTAAGAAATGTCTATTATATTTTGAAAAGGAAATGTGTCTAAAAATATGTATAAAGAGTTATATTTTTACTCTAACAGATGGCAACAGGACCAAGAATAGTATTCCAATAGACAAAGTAGGCAGAAGTCTTATTTTTCACCCGTTTTTAAATCTTTCTGCCAGCAAGGCGAAGAATTAAGCTTAGATGCGAAGAAAAGGAAAACGGACAGTGGGCAGTATCGTATTTCAGAGGAAGAAAAGAAAAATTTATATTCTTTTTTGTACGAATCTCAAAGGCAAGATGGAATTTAAAAAAAAACGCTTACGTTAAAAAAAGAGGGCCTAATTTTAAGAATAAAATTCTTTATTTTAACTGAATTCAAGGAGGTAACTGAGCAAAGCTGTTCAGTTAGAATTTTTAAAACTTTGCTTGCTTCAGAATTTATTCACAGAGTTTATAAAATAATAAAGTATATAATTGCTGCTGTATTGAATAATGGTTTTTACTTCTGAGGCGCTTCTTCTAATGAATACCGAACCTAGCCACTGTACTCATTTTATAAAGCAATATCGTAGAATTAAAATTTATTGATCCTATTACATTTCTGTCTTCCGTATAACAGGATTAAGAGAAACAGTTTGATGGATGACTTGCCCACCCAGATTGCGAATTTGGAAAATGGCAAACCCGTTGCAATACTTCTAACTTTATATTTTTTAGAAATATATTTTACAGCACTCACTTTTTATAGTGCTTGTTATGCTACTTATTTCTTTCTACTGCATTCGTTTTCCTAACTTTCTTGAAAAATATTATTTGACCCACAAATGCATTTTCTTATTTTGATACAATTACTGAAGGACATAAAATCAATAAAAGAAACATTTTGCATTAGATTGTTAATTCATCTTCATGATCAAACACTACAGTTCCATTAACACCTCATATGGATTATCCTTATATGGTGAAATTTCTAAACGATAAAGTACAAAAAATACTAAACGACTTTAATGTCGTGGCAAACTGTTTCTTAAGCTTTTATGTTCTCGTTTGCAATTTAGCGTAATGCTCTTAGACTGACTGACTGACTCTCGTTAACGAAACTTTTAATCTTTTTAATTTTATTATTAAACATAGCTTTTCTAGCTATATAACACTATATAACATTCAACAGTAAAAATCGCAAAATTTTTAAAAGTAATACATCTGAAGAATTCCGACAGAGTTCTAAGTGTTGTCTTATATTTTTCTACTTTTTTCAGATTTTTCTCAGCTCATCACATTAATGTTCAGTTTTCTTTACAACATAATTTATACATTTTTTTTTCAGTCCAAAGATATTTGTCCCTGAAGGACTATTGTTTTCGTTTTGCGATTTTGCGTCGATTCACTACAAACGGCGAATCACTTTTTAAACTGTTGCCACAAAGTATTATCGCCCTGCGTTATATTTAAAGGAATTAAATAATGAAAAATCTGCATAAATGTATGTATATTTCTCGCATTTGATAAAACCACGGTACATAGAGCCATCCAATTTTGAATGACGTAATCCTCCTACGAATATGGGCATGTGGAAGATCAAATTTGAAATTTGGAATTTGCTTTATTATCGATTTCCTATTTTGTAAAACTTTAACGAATTTTTGATTAACAAACTCAAGGATTTGAAAGCGAGCCATGGCAACGATGAACAGAAAAAACATTTTTATCTCCAACGCGTGAGTCGCTGTATCGGAAATTCTAAAGCTATGCTCATTTTAAAACTATTTGGCGATATTGCTGTTGAACTGAATTTTATGGTTTAAGTGCGAAGAATGTGATATTTAATAAATAAATGTAACACACAAAATGTTAAAAAAACGCCCCTTTGGACGTAATTTAAAATCTGAAACATTTCGAATTTTCGTTTTTGTTTAATTTTTTAACTTTACTATCTTCACACTTACTTCACATAAAATTCGACAACAAAATCGCGAAAGTTTTAAAATCAGCATATGTTTTAGAATTCTGGATACAGCATTTAGTATTCCCACACTTTTATTTAGTTTTTCTTCAGTTTATCAGATCGGTAATCAGTTTTCTTTGGAAGATTATTTATTTATGCATTTTTTTGTTTTTTATTTAATTTATCTGTTTAACTTTGTCGCATAAAATCCAGCAAGAATTTCACAAAATGTTTAAAAACAACGTCTTTAGAATGCGCTGTTTTAATAGCGTGTTCAGTAGCTGAACATTTTGTTACATCATTCGTGTCGCATACATTTTTATATTCATTATATGATTTCTTTAAAAATAAGTACATAGCCATAACATGCTTTTATTTGAGAAGTGATACAGACCAAAAAGTGAAAACAGACTAAACAGTCAATATAGGAGTCAATTTGTATTCCGCAAATCTCCTGTGAAAGTATCCTTTCCCTTAGGCAGGAAGCCTTTACATTATCATGTTGTTGTTGTTCCTTACTTATGCTCACTTGTCTGACGGAGTGAGCCCAAACCCACGAAATTCCTCATGGTTAAGAGAGCTAGATTACTCCTGCTGTTGGCAACAGCCTTGAGCACATTCAGGTGATAGTGCGATTTAGGTCAGTTCCGCCCCCAATTTTGATGGTTAGCACCCCGGGGAGGAAGGGTCCGAGGGTTTCCCACCCCTCGCCCCTTTCACCAAACCACATGAGGAAACTTTCGCCATGCCGCACTGACACTATACATTTACAAACATCCATGCCTTCTCGGGATTCGAACCCAGGCTCTTCGGCACGGCAGTCAGCGATGCTGACCACTATACCAGTTGGGCGACTTACATTATCATTATTATTATCATCATTATTCTTGAGCTGACATAATGGGTTACTCATGATGACTACATTCGTCGCCAGCCGCCTTTCTCCCTACTTGAGCTAAGTTTGATCCCTTAAATGCCACCCACATAATAATTCTCTCTATGCATACCACTCAAATCTTTGTTCATGCAAAGTGTATGAGGTAAACTACACAATTAAGCAATCAACCAATCTAAAGAAGCCACTGTAAGCAGCGCGTTGCATGGAGATATCAAGTAAAAGTATAAGATATTGATTACTTGATTTCAACTTCATTGTATGGAAAGGATAAGGAACTTCTGTTTTGTTGGTACGCATGTTTTGTTGGTCATTTTTAATCATGCACAAAGACTGTAGTCTGCTTTTGCACACATAGTTGACTGTAATGTGTACTAGAGTGAAATCATTATACAGGGCCACATTCAAGCCGTGGCACGGATGACCTTTCCCGTTAATTGAGCGTGGTTTCAAGCAGACAATGCCATGGTAAATAATGATCACATCTTCCAATGTGGCTCAGAGAGCATGACAATAAAAACAAGGAACAAACTTGATTTAATGAGCCGTTACGAGTAATCATGAAAGGCTGGGTAAAGTATCCAAGTGGTTCAACATTTTTACGCATAGAAGTTCTAAATAAATTCTCTCATAAATTTTTTAGAAAACAGAATTCCTTAGAAGAAAACAATTTCCTAAATAAATTTCATAAATTCATAAATATTTATAAAACAGAATTCCTTAGAAGATAATAATTTCCTAAATGAATTTCATAAATTCATAAATTTTTAGAAAACAGAATTCCTTAGATCAAATAAATTAAACGCCCACCGCTTCAATTATCTGCCATTTGTATTTTATGAAGATTACAGAAATGGATTAAAGTTGCAATTTCTACTTCCGAAATCAAAATCAAATCTTATTTTAATTTAGAGTTTTAATTTTCAAGAGTTATCTTAGAACATCAAACACTATTCCAGTACGTGTTATGTACCAGTTTTATTGTTGCTTTGAATAAAGGCCAGTTTTGTTACTAATGTGATTCTTTAGCATGATAGAGTGGTGTTTTCAAATACAAATATTATTTAAAAGTGGACTAAAGAAACCAGTGGCGTAACAGCCCTAATGGGCCAAAGCCTGCAGTGGCCGAAATCTGCTTTCTTGATTGTGGGCCCCGGGGTGCGTAGGCATACGCCCTGAACAAGTGGTCGGCTTGTCGAAGGACCTCCGATGTTTAGTCCCCAAGCGAACTTGGTACTCATTTTATCGAGCCAAGCGATGGAAATCAAGGGATGAAAGGCTGAGTCGACCTTACCCAGCCCAGGAATCGAACCCGGATCTGCTGTGCTGCTGCGCGATGCGCTAGCCACCCCGCCACCGAACCTCTTTTAAAAGTAGGGTGGTTGTTAAAATGAGTTAAGCATGCAAGCAAAATACATTAATTCGGAACTCGCCCATCCTGATCTTGCATCTCTTATCTTCTTCAAAATTTTGCTAATCTTTTTTATCTAATTTTAAACAATTCTTTTCTCAGATTGAGAGCAAAAGCCTCACGCCACAGGCCAGCATTGGAATACCCCGCCGTTTGCCCTCCCCGTGGGCAGGAAAATTATCTAACCTCAGAGGAAGGCCAAGGCAACGAACCTCAACAACGACTTCCTCAACCACTTCCACCACCACCACCACAACGACATCTGCTCCCAACAGAGAAACAGAGCCCACTGTCAATATCACAAACCAAGACTCTACATTCAGGTAAGTAAGAGCTCCTTAATTTCATTTGTATTACTTCATCGAATTCCTTTTTAAGAACGCTTGATTTATCGTGATGGCTGATTTCATAATTAAAAACTAGAAAGCACATTTAAAGACAAAAGCAGTAAAAGGGTAAATTATGAAAATCTATGACATATAAAATATACGGAAATGTAAATTATTATTTTTTTGTTTTTCCGATATGAAGGGTGAATAAAGCATTCCGTGGGTCGAATGACCCAATTACTTCATTCTCTTCCGAAGAAACTGTCCCTTTCGTTAAACCAGTAGTCTCATTGACATATCAAACTAAATATAATTTTCTTGTGGAAGTTTTTTGTCACCTGCCTTGTAGAAGCATTATGTTATTTCGAAGCAAGGTACATGAAAAATGAGTAATGCCCTCACCGAGACTCGAACCGTCAAATCCTGGTGGTAAAGAATCTCCATTCACCACCTTTTTTTCGAATATATATTTAGTAAATAGTCAAAAATACTCATCTGTATTGGGCTAAGAAAATAGCATCATAGTAATAAAATTCCTCAGAACATAGGTTTTCCTTCTAAAGATGAAAGAGGAAAAGATGAAAAGAATTCTATTCAACCTGACAGAAAGGTAGAATACCTTTAGAAGTAAAAGATTCGGATTTTAGGAATATGATTCTCTAGCATTAAGATCTGGAATATTTATACGAATTTATACATAGATGAAACTAAACAATATTTCTCTTAAAAAATGTAAGAATTTGGTTTTATTCTGTGCGATTTTTCAATTTTTTTCACTATTATATCACTATCCATTATTCACTTTTAAAAACGCAGTCATTTCATCACATATTGTTCGATTGCTGAATTTAAATCTCAAATGTAACACTCAAGATATTACTTTATTAGATACCCTAATGCAATTTACGCATATTTTCCGCTCAGTACTCGGACACAAGATCACGATTTTCGATTGCCCTTTCATACCGAATATCCAAACTTTGCTATTAGAATATATGAAAACTATATTATATATGATATTTCTCATATACGTTCTTTTTATTTGCAATAAAATCGTAAAACTCGTGGCACAATTTTCTATAATAAATATCTGTACCATGCATAACAAGATGCAAATTTTACATCGAACACGCATGACAACAATTATTGCTCAATATAAATTGCACGTAATACCAATAATATTTTTTTTTAAAAAAAAAAGCAAGGAACTCGTTTCGAGGGCTTCAGTTCGAGTGGCTATATTAACAAAACTGTCAAACCTAAACAATCAGATTTTAGCATACACCGCTAAACAAAACCGTAATCAAAATTTTGCAGTGCAGTCAATGAGAACACTAATCTACGATGCATTAATCACTAATTTAAGAGTCCGTCAGACAAATGCATACACACCTTAACGTATGTTAGTTAGCACTCTACTTATTTATAGCTTGATATAATCATACATATCATAGGTTAGGTTTGGTTTAATACAATCTTTCTGCATTTGCCCTTGTGTAGTTACTTAAAGAGTAGTGACACATAACTAGAGACGAACTGGTCAATGTGTCCGATTACCGCACATACCTTTGTAATTTCTTCACGAAATATCGGGTCAGTCCATAAATTCGTACGCATTTTTTGGTAAATTTTTAAATAATATAAAAAACACAATTTAACATTTTAATCATATGTATATTTTCCTCCATTATCTACAACTGGTTTGATGAAAAAAAACTTGGAAGTTCATTGTGTACATCCTGTTTATAATTTATTTTTTTTCCCAGTAAAAAATTTTGTAAGGCACGAAATAAGTGAAAATCACATGGGGCAATTTCTGGGGAGTAAACAGGATGTGAAAAAGCTCCCAATTAAATTCACTCATTTCTTGCAGCGTTATTCGAGCCGTATGCCGTCTAGCGTTATCATGATGAAACAACACTTTCTTGATAATCACCCATCGTGGACGTTTTTTGATCCATTCTGAATTTAGAGGGCAAAGTTGTTCACTATAAACTTCTGAATGAATCGTTTGATTTGGTTCTAACAGTTCAAAACGTCCTGAAACGGGGTTCATCTTCCATGCTGCTTTTTCCAACTTTAAAAATTTAAACCATTTCTGGGCAGTCCTTACACTAATAGTGTGTTTACCATGTACACTATTAATTTTTATCGCTGCAAAGCTGGCAGATTCACCATACGTAAATAAAAAATGTAGCACAACACGTTTGTACTGATTATCTATATTCGTCTTCTATGGGTACTAAAAATGTGTTCGATATTTACGAAAGTTGGTGATGAACTGAATAATATGTTAGTCAAACGAAGACAAGTTTCAACAGGTTTAAAATTGTATTGTTTTAGTAAATGCGTCATAGTGAATTCCACGCATACTCTTAATGCGCACAAGCTTATGGACTGACCCGATATAAATCTGGATCTCTTCCACTTGTATGTTTGGCTATTGGTATAAAATCAGTTGCGTGCAAAATGAGTAGTGATTATGAAATTCTTCGCGAATAACTAAAAAAATTATAACAAGAATAAATATTTTTCATTTTAAAAAGAAAACGAAATATATTATTTGGGTGTAGGGCAGGATCTCTGGATTGTAATGACACCAAAGTATAACATGAACCAAAAAAAAAAAAAAAAACATGGTTTGGTTTGGGTTGATAGTTCATGGCAAAGCACACTAGGGAAGGGATGTTTTCATGAAGCACTCGCTAAGCGAAGGCGACTCACATACATATTCCACGGTTACAGCCGAAAACATCGCGGCAGAAACATCGCGGACGAAAACGTCGCGGAGAAAACAACGCAAGGCAAAAACGTCGTGCTACAAAACATCGTGGGAGAAAACATCGCAGTTCTAAAACATCGTGGTACAAAACATCGTCGTCGAAAATAAAGCGGTTCAAAAACTTCGCAGTTTAAAAACATCGTCGTCGAAAATATCGTGGTAAAAAATAAAGTATCTACAAATCATCGCATGATGATAACATCGCAGACATGCTTCTTTCAGGCTTTAATAACTATAAATGGATATTCCCATATTGATTTGTGATCGCAAGATGGAAAGAAGGATAATTTTTACTTTCATACTTTTTATTAACTAATAAATTTTTGCTGAGAAAATAAGAATGAAACTTAAGCATAGAAAATTAATGCAACTTATAGCACTTAATAGAATTTTAAACTGAATTAATTAACAAAGACCATTAATAAATCATTTTTATAAAGTTTCTACTGGTAATTTTTCATGAAAAGTATAATCTATAATTTGAATTTAATTTTTTATGCTTAAGTTTCCTTCTTACTTTTTCAGCAAACATTTATTAGTTAATAAAATATGTGAAAATAAAAATTATCCTTCTTTACATACTGAACTCACAAATCATTATGGGAATATCCATTTACAATAATTAAAACCTGAAAAAAGCATGTCTGCGAAGTTATCGTCATGCGATGATTTGTAGATACTTTATTTTTTACCACGATATTTTCGACGACGATGTTTTTAAACTGCGAAGTTTTTGAACCGCTTTATTTTTGACGACGATGTTTTGTAGCACGACGTTTTAGAACTGCGATGTTTTCTCGCACGATGTTTTGTAGCACGACATTTTCGCCTTGAGTTGTTTTCTCCGCGACGTTTTCGTCCGCGATGTTTTTGCCGCGATGTTATCGGCGGACACCATATTCCACATGGTAAAAACCGTGAAAATGCCCATGCAGCTAGTCCGTTCGCGGGATTCGAACCTCCGGTCGGACTACCAGAGTTCAACGACTTTACCGCTCGGCCGCTGGTGGGCCAAATAGCATGAAAAATTAACTAAAATAAATAGCATGAAAAGCAAAGTATGAGATACAGCGTAAAGAATGAATAGTGTAAAATAAATATGCAAATAAATAGAATGAAACAGAGAATTAAAGAAAATATAAATAGCAGCAGATACTTCTTGTTTATATTCTTAACTCTCTATTTCACTGTTACTCTTAATTTCATAGAAACCCAAAAGAAAACACATCATCCGAATGGTTAAGGGAATTAAATCAGTCGCATCACTTTACGTACATTTTAAGAATTACTCCTACGTTAAAATTCTTCAGGTTTCAAATAGTTTTCGAGAAAACACAAGTATTTCGCTATCAGCAGCGTTTCTCGAGCTTTCCCCGAGTAGAGATCACTTTTATAAAATAGAATGTTCTGTGGACCTTCTTCTTTTGGTCTCGTTCGAAAACCCTTTTTAGCATATGTTACCACCAGTATATTTGTATTTGTAAAAGAAAAAAAAATCAATGCATTTTTTTACCGATTGAAGTTTATTAGAGTATGAATAATCTTTATCTCGCCAAATAAAAATTAAAACCTGGTATTCGCATAAATGAGATGTAGGAGCTTAACAATTCTTGGATAGCTGTTCTTCTAAGTTTGGATATAATCTGTTGCGAAGCACCATAGCGATAGCGCTTATATTTATTACATACTCTGCCGTTATGCATTACGCAGAAGGCTGAAATGCCCCGAGGAGGCAGATTTGAGGGCAATTGGCTAGTACCCACTTCACTTCTCGAGAAGCCAGGCAAACGGCCAAGCAGCCAGCCCATTCGCGAGGACTCGAATCTGGACCGAACTCTCAGCGTTCAGCGGTTTTTACCTCTCGGCCGCTGGAGGACAGTGATAGTACTTTAAATCCCTCTTTCGTTACTAAAACTAGAAGGGCAAGTCCTTAGGTAGGTTAACCGGTAATAAATTTGATACAATGTCAGCCTTGAAAGAGGAAATGATAGAGGATTGTTATGCCTCAGATTTTCAGCTGTAATATTGTATGCGCAGTTAAGAGGACGCACACCTTAAAACCCTTAAGATCTTCGAATATGTGACTGTTGCAAGGATTGGGATATTTTATTTATTTTAAAAGCAATTACTTCTAACCTTTTACAGCTGACTGCATAATACAGCTGCTTTGGAACCAGAAAGTTTGTGTTTCCGCAAATACATTTATAATTTAATCTGCTTTGTGACAAAAATTGTTATGCGTTCACGTCTTGTTTCCACCTTGTACGCACAGTCTAAAACGTTCTGTTGCATAATTTAATTCCATATTTAATACATAGCTTTTATAACATTTGAAAACTGCTGTGAATAAAAATCCTAAGAATTTCATGTTAAATTTTTATTTTATTTGGAGTTGAGTGTATAAAATATATTTTGTTAAAAAAATCTGTAATGTTTTTGTGCATAAAATTTTTTAATATTAAAATATTCATCAGATTTCATTCAGTTAGAAGACAGTACCCATATAAAGAATTCCATCCAATTTCAAGTATGTATCATTAGCCATTTTTAAAATATGAAACATGACGTGAACGCATAAAAATTTTGTCACAAAGCAATTTAAATTATGAAAATATTTGTGAATACAAACTTCCTGGTTACTAGTTCCCAAAGCAGCTATATTACGTAGTCAGCTGTAAAACGTTGGAAGTGATTCCTTTTAAAATAAAAAATTAAAAAAAAATCCAAATTCATGCAAGTCACATATTCGAAGGTCTTAAAGGTTTTAAGGTGTATGAGTCCCCTTAATTTGGTTTCATTTTTCTCTCTTGTTTTTGGAAATCTGGCAGGATTACAAAAGCAGACTTTGAGAACCATCAGACTGAAAATATTAGAATACAAGACAATATATTCAGCAGCGAACATCTCTGTCATTTTGTTATCCACTGGAAGAAAAACTTGAATATCTAGTTCAAGGCTGTATTATTAAAGTTACAAATTTATTTCAGCTGACACTTAGCTTCGGGACATGAATACATAGAGGTAAAAAATAAGAGGATTAAAAAAAGCTCCATAAAAAGCTGCAATTTCAAGCTGCAATTGCTGCCCTTTGAAAAGTTACTTTACACGTCAACTTATCATCGTCAGTTTTCCTGTCAGCATTGGATGAATCGGTATTCATCTCAACTCGTGCACCAGTTTTTTTTTTTTTTTTTTTTTTTTTTTTTTTAATCTCAGGTTAACAAATACAATTTTTAAGTGTTTATTCCGAGGTATAAACGAAGACTAACAGTGATCAATGCCCTGATTTTATACAATATCTTAGTTTAACCCTTTGCACCACTTGATTTAATGCAAAAACTCACTCCAAAGGTGACTCTCAATCGTCTCTCGGTTTAACGCGATAATTCGGGCGGTAATGATATTTATTTAGGTTTAGTTTGGGCAATATCGCTTCGTGTTCGTATTCAACAATACATGCGTATAAAATAACTGCCAATCTTTAATCTTAACTAGGTTTTTTTTTAGATTTACTATTATACATGCGTCTTCGACGTTAGTTCGGATTCGACAGTCGTGGCAATACGAATATTATTTTCAAAGTTGCGGAGCCCTTTAAGCATGGAATATGATGAAAAAATCACTTTAAGTGAACATGAATTCGATTTTTTGTTGATGAAGAATGAAATTACGTATATGCATTGACGATAGAGAGAAGGTAAGCAGTGATGAAGATAACAACGATGAAATAAAATGAGTAAGCAGGCGAAAGGTCGATGTATAGAATAATGAAAAGGAAAGTGACAGTGATTTTTCAACAGGAGAAAGAGAAAACTTGGGATAACGTGCAGAACCCAAAGGAACATTGCAAAGAATAAATACCGTTTGTATCCTGCGAAACAGACACACGATCGGAAGTATCTTCAGACATACAAGAACCATCGTATTTCTTTTAAAATTGTGTGTGAAATCATTTATTTTAGGTGTGTAATGTTCCAACCTAAAACTTACAGCTAAATGTGTGGAACCTTGAGAACTGGTAAGTGAATAATCGCTTTAGCTCAGAGAACAAAATCTCAAGAAGGGTTAATTACCCTTTCTTGCTCAAAATAAAGTTTACAGATGGCCCTTTCTCAAGACGTACAGAACAGCCTCCACTTGGTCAACTGAAGAATACTAAGAATTAAACTAATGCTTAACTAAAACAATATAGCCTAGGCAATCAAAATTCTACAGGAGTTGGCCCCTTAAACGCTAACTAAACGGCGAAACTATCAAAAGCCTGAAATATGGCCGAGCGTAATAATAGCTAGAGAGAGTGTAGCCAAAAGATAACGCGCGCTAGTCAGAATCTCTGGCTCTCTAATGAAGTCGGTGAAACTTCGACTTAAGTACCGCTCTTCTTTCATTTGCGTTAACCGCGATTCTAAAAACACATTCTGGCAGGAAATTTGAAAGCTGAAATTAGAAGGGACAAGAAAGCAGTTTAACTAAAGATAATCGCTAAAAACTTAGGATAAACCTTACAAGTCCATATTTGTAGACAGCATATCTTGAAATACAGCAATATTTTGATTCTAATCATAGTAGTAATTTTAGTCTAATGATAGCAATATTCTATGGTAATGGTTTTTGAAGAAAATTGATGAAAATAAAGATCAGCTATGTATATTTGGATGCAAAAATTTTTGGTCGGTGTACGATATTTGTTTGAAACAGGACTCCATTTCTATGAGCGCATCCTTGTCTACCTTTTTTGAGACCATGCTACGACCAATTTTGCACAAACACACGATAAAAAATATACAACAACTTTTGATAGTAGATGTGATGCCAAATAAAAGAATGTCAAAGCCTTTGGAGGAAAGTACCATCTCAACAAAGTTCAAACAAAGCGTAACAGCACTGTGTCTGGAATCACCAAACAATTTCACATTTCCGAAACTTCCAGAAGGGAGGCCAGAAGCAAAGTTCTTTGATCACATTTTTAGTAAACGTCAGACCTGGTGATCCCTCAACCAGGCGAAGTAAGTATTTAACAGAAGAAAAGAGGTAAATAGTCATGGTTTCCGGATCTGATGACAAATGTTTAGGAAATAAATGGATGTCAAAACCTCTGCAGGAAAGTTCCATCCCAACAAAGCTCTATTGTTGTTGTTGTTGCTTATGCTCACTCGTCTGACGTTTGGTCAGCCCAAGCCCACTAAATTCCTCGTGGCAAGGAGCGCTAGATTGAGCCTGCTGTTAGCAACCGCCTCGAGCACCATTGATGTGGCAGTGCTATTTAGCTCAGTTCTGCCCCCAATTTTGAAGGCGAGCACCCCGGAGGGGACGGGTCCAAGGATCTCCCATCCCTCAACCTTTCCACCAAACCATACGAGAGGACTTTCGGATCGCCGTTTATTTAGAGTGTCGCCATGCCGCACCAACATTATACATTTACAAACATCCATCTCTTGTCCGAGATTCGAACCTAGGCCCTTCGGCACGGCAGTCAGCGGCGCACAGAGCTCTAGCAAGCCATAACAGCAGCGTGTCTGGAATTACCAAATAATGTCACCTTTCCGGAACATTCTGAGAAGGCAGAAGCGAAGATCATTCGACAGATTTTTAGTAAAAGTCAGACATGGTATTCCTCAACCAAGGCCAAGTAGGACTTCACGGAAGAAAAGAGATAAAATAAACTTTCATCCACTGTATTTGTATTTTAGTGTTAAACAGCGTTATATTAGTAGCAATCGAAATGTTTTGTATGAACGGATTAGTCATTTAATTCTTTCCTCTCTTTATTTCTTACTGGAAAAGTTCGTTGTTATATGTCCAATTTGGTACAACTCCAAAGATCAAAATACCGATGTAACAATGTCTAAATAGCAGTTCCGAAATATTTGCATTTAATTCGATTTTCCGTAATTTTTTCTAAGTTTTTGTATAATTCTTTCATTGTGGATTTTAATATCGTTTCATGTCATACTACATCATTTTGCAAATCAGTAAGTATGTAAATAAAAAGTAACATAAAAACTAAAATTTAAATGCTTAGACTACGTTATTTCGGCATAAAAATAATACCTGTACACGTGCTCCTTCTCTAAGACATTACACGAACTGGCCCCAGCTGAGAAACCCCCATATTAGGCAAGGGGTGGGTCGCCAGTTCCCAAGAGTTCCCAAGAGGATAAAATACTCTAATCATGCTACCATGCCGGGCTCCTAATCTGAGGTGGCAGATTTTAAAAGTTTCTCTATAACCATTGCTACCTCCTTGGCCCGCGAGGTCACCACTCCCAGTTTTCAAGTTTCACAGTGGCGGAGAACTACACGCCTGGATATCTGATTGGCCGTTAGAGATGCTACCTGCCAGTACTACGCGGAATGCCCTTGCACCGGGTCTAATACGGGGCTGACGACACCTAACCCTGTGGGCCACCCGAATAAACGGGGACGGTTTTACCCGCGAACACCCACGGGTCACGGGGAACGGCCAAGCTCAATGATTTTATACTCCCGTGTCCGAGACTGCCTAAATACAGACACTACCTACCCCACACCCGGGGTGGAGTTATTTGGGTATGACTAGGCGCCTGCCCTTTTCGTCTGCGTAATACGAAAACCCTTTGCAGCCAGCATGCTCACTGGGCAGGTGGTGAAACCTACAGCTTGAAAGAAGACTTTCCAGTAACATTTTTTAAAAAATGAGAAATTGTTTATTAGTTTCTACAAGTAAACAAAGTTTTTCATATAAATAGGTGATTATTTGGATTATAATGTACTATACTTATGTGTAAACGCAACCACCTTTCACAAAACGAAGAGACTGATATCTTATTAAACTTAATTGCCAAAAGGACTAGTGCGAAGTTACTTAATAAAACTGAAGCATTATTACATGCATAGTTTGCAGAGTTTGACGCATTTTGGAAGATTTGACATCTTTTACTAGGGTAGTTCTGTTCAAGTACCGACCGGGCAATATCAAACATTCGAAATTTTATCTATGTTTTCGATCGTGGATTGTGGTGGTGCACACGCATTTAGTCATTGTGGGTCTTAATCTATCTTTGGATTTGCTCCTAGACAAGTAGCGGCGTACGGAGAATAAGCGCTAAGATGCTGAGAAATGGGGCTAGTTCGAGCTGGTGAGCAACTTAGGTGCAAGGAGGAAATGGGAAAGAAAAAGTTAGATTTCTGTTCAGCCAACTAGGGCGTTTCAGAGGAGAGGATGTGGAAGTAGTGTTTTCGTGTGATAGTCGTGTAGACAGCTTAGTGAAGGATACATGCTATACAATTGCAAATAAATTGATTGAAAAACTCACAGATGGAAAATAAAAGTAATGCAAAATGAACGAAAGTAAACACATTTGCAGAATATGTACAAAATGATAGTATATGTAAAGTCTTTCTCTTGCTTTGTTATGATTTATAAAGTATAACTTCATCGTTAAAAAACTTGGAGTAGGGGATTCATTGGAGAGAATAGGAGTAAACTGGATTCCGAAAATTAATGCGGCTTGAATGGCTTTTCAAGTGCGGGATCATAATTACCAATTTGGAAATATCAAATTAACTTGTGTTGGTGAAACTTTAATTAAAAAGTTGTGAGAACTTATCAAGATTGATGTGAATGCCTAAGTTTCTCCCGAACAAGTCAAGCTGGTGTTCTCGAGGGAAGGTTGAAGACTGAAATTTTATTGCAAAAGAAAAGTCAAAACGCTCGAGAAAATGACAGTGCAAAAATATTTGTAATAACAAAAAAAATTGCATAAATTAATAAATCAGTAAATTAATTAAAATAAAAATAGGCACATAAATAAGTTTACCATACAGGAAACAGTTAAACAACGAAATATGTCACTATATAAGCATTGTATCATATAACTTCTAAACTGATTTTAAACTAGCATTTGTAAAACAGTCACATTTTGGCAATACCGCCGTTATATAAGAGATCAAGATTTTCATTCGAGAGGAAGGCATTTTGATATTTTGTTTTTACAATACGCCCTCCGTTTTAGGGAAACAAGAGGAAATTAGTTTAAGGGCATTTCAAGTGGGATATCCTTGATTCAAGTGGATGTCCTCTAAAGAAATTCATTCAATTACCCAAGAAACACATTGTCAGGTATCGTTTTACTAATTAAGACACAATAAAACGCCGAATAAATACTAATTCAGAAGTCAAACAACAAAAATCAGCGTTATATTTACAAAATTTTCACAGTACAGTTTTGTAAATATAATGCTGATTTTTGTTGTTTGACTTCTGAATTATCGTTTTACTAATTAAACTGTCTTTTCTCACTAGGAGGCGCATGGACACTTTCGACAGCGCTGCATCGGAAAATCCTTTATCCGTAGTATGGCCCTTGAGAGCTCGACCAGCAGCGTCGAAAAGGTTCCGAATTCCAACACCTACGACACCTGCTCCACAAGTGCTTCTAAAACTACTACAACCGAAGCCCACGAGACCTGCCATCTACAGTTTGGATGGTTTTGTCCCTAAGCCTTCCATACAGAGAATCGTCTCCACAGAGGCACCTCTTCATTTCAAGAAGACAGATCTTCAGTTGCTGTCCAGTGTGCCTCGAAGGCGAAAAGTAAGTCTTTTAAAAACTGTAATGCCTTCATTTCGATGGTCTGCATCTGTACCGTTGGCAAATTTCCATTCTGTCATCGATGATAATTTATTGGAAGTACTGGCTTGAGTATGCTTTCCCAAGCCTTTAAAAAATCGCCTTGGCCTTTTCTTACACCAAATTCACAACTCATACTTTAAATAATATCGCCTTCTATGTTGCTACAAACGTTTTTTGTTATCTTATTGGAAATTCAAATATGCACTGTGCGAAGTGTTCGAAAATGTCAGAAGTAACTTCTAGTAGTTGAAGATTTATATGCGTACTTTACGTGTGAAGTGCGCTGCTTCAAACTGCTTCACATTTTAAATAAAATGTTTTCATGAACTAGATTATATTACACAGTAAATTATATACTAAATATAAGTTACGCCACTCGTCACACAACATTATGAACCCTTGCCAGCGCTGACTCATACCGAAACACATTTTCTCACGAATTTTTTCTCACATAATTGAGGGCTGCTACAATGACCTCTATGAGAGATCTCAACATACTCCCTACGGATAGCCTTTCGGAACATCAAGCTACCTCTTAAATGAAATTATTACTTAACATTATTGAAACAATTTTTATACTAAACAGTTCATGCGTATAAATGAGCAATACCAAGCCTAAAATAACACAGGGTGTAAAACAATGTATTACGTAAATAACATAATTAATTAATAACATTAAAACTTTTGAGTATTCGAAATGAATATCGGGTTTAAATTCAAATCTTTTCACAGCAGTTAACCTTCTAGGGGTAATACACAGTTTATGAATATTCACCATCAGCAGCTTATAATTTTAAAACACGGATTCTGTAATCATTACCTGGGAAAATTTTGGTGATATGTCCTAGTTTCCATTTTAATAATGGAGTGTTATTTTCCTTAATTATTACGAGGTCATTTATTTTAATATTTTCCGACGCACTATGCCACTTTATGCGTAATGGAAGTTGAATCAAATACTTCTTAGACCATTTCTTCCAGAAGGATTAACATTATTCAATTATGGCAAAGCACACGAGGGCTATCTGCCTAAAGGAAGGGATGCCTTCGTGGAGAACTTTCTAAGGGAAACTGGTTCGTATACACGTTACACATGGGGAAAACCACGAAAACGACCATGCAGCCAGCCCGTTCGCGGGATTCGAACATCGGACCGAACTACCAGCTTTCAGCGCCTTTACCGCTCTGCCGCTGGTGGGCTCTTCCAGAAGGACTGAGAAACTTGTTGAACTAGTTTTCAACTATTACAAGGTATTAGTTTCTCGCTGGAATAACCTTTAACGATGTTCTCATCAAAAGGTGACCAGGTGTAATTGCGGAAAAATCATCTGGATCACTTGAAATCGCTACTAATGGTCCAGACATGCTTCAGCTTATGCTAGGCAAGTACAAAATTCTTCAAACGTTAGAACTTAACAAATTGTACTTTCTTAAGTGATACTTCGTACACTTTACCGTGGTTACCCACAGTCCCTCAAAGTATGGAGCAGGAGCGGATTGTAATTGTACTTAAATTTGTTCCTCTATTAAGTACCCAGCTACCTTTTGGTCAGAACGATATGCTTTCAGTTGTCTGTTGGCACCCATAAAATTAGTGCCGCAATCACTATGCATTTATACGTCTAGAGATGAACCGTTTTAGAACTGCTATGAACGAATCTGTCGTCATGTCTCCAACGTGTTCTAAATGCGCTGCCTTGGCACTAAAACATACGAAAACACAAATCTGCTTCTTCTACGAATCTTCTGAGCCCACCAGCGGCCGAGCGGTAAAGACGCTGAACACTGGTAGTTCGGTCCGAGGTTCGAATCCCGCGAACGGGCTGGCTGCATGGGCGTTTTCGTGGTTTTCCCCATGTGTAACGTGTATACGAGCCAGTTTCCCTTAGAAAGTCCTCCACGAAAGGCATCCCTCCCCTTAGGCAGATAGCCCTAGTGTGCTTTGCCATAATTAAATACACCACCATCTACGAATCTTCTCTTCTTTATAAATCTTCACTCTTCGAACACCGCGCCTTTCTTCGGTTTAACTTAAAAAAACCAGAAAAGTCAACTGCACATTTCGACAAACTCTTGAGGGATTCACTCTAGAATGCTGGAAGATCAGATTCTTCACTCTAGAATGCAGAAGACTGATATGACAGCTCACTTCTGTATCAACAGCATCCCCCCCCGGGGGTTGACTCAGGCGAACTCCTGGGAAGTACTGGTTAGGATCTGTACCTAGGCAGTCTCAACCACGGGGGCATAGTAACAGACTTCACATTTCATGTTACACATTCCTCGAATGAACTACGGAAAAGCTGCTCATGCCTTAATAATCCAGTTACTCTGCTTGATTTCTGAATCCAGCATTTTCATTTCTTCTGTGAAGATACTTATAGTTATATTAACAGTTCTGTAATATAGTGTGATTTAGGCATAATGACTGGATATTTTATATTCTGTGCCTTTCTTAGTCTTCCTCCCACTCTTGAACACCTTCATCGTCTAAGAATAAATTCAACATACTGAGTTTACTATGAAAACTCAAATGACCGATTACTTCACTAAAATCTTGCATTTACACACACTTGATTACCCAAGAATGAGCCCAAGAAGAAAATTTTGATTTTGTTCTTGTCACTGATACCGTTTCAGTTTGTCAATAAATCTAAGATGCTAAGTTGCAACTCGTAAACGTTTCATCGAAAAAGAATATTTATGAAGCAGACATAATTCTTAATCAGAACAGTGTATGCGAAAAAAATGTTTCCATATCATTTTCAGTTTCTGCTACTTCTGTGCCCTGCCTGTTCTCCATATACTGTTACCATGACCTGCCTGTTGTCCAGTTCTATTGGCCATCGAAAATGTCTGGTCAATAACTGCAGAACGCCTAATCCAGAAGTCAAGCCGGCGGGTACACCAGATGAACTTTGGTTATGTGTAGAGGCAGCATGGGCTGCCATTCCCCAATAACATATCCAAAGCCTCTTTCACTGAGTATCCTGGCAAGTAGCAGCGCTTACTGACAAATGGAAAGGCAATAATCGTTATTTATTTTCTAGTCTTCCTCAACTACAAGAAGGCTGAATTTAAAACCAATTAACATTGATACTATGTGTAATCTCTGAAATAAATTTGGCTTTGATATCTCTTGTCTTTCTTCGTGTTGCATTTTGGATGGATAGTAGTATACATACTGTTTACGCGAATGATACTGTTACCTTTTATGTATATACTTATATACTGTTATGCTTATATACTGTTACCTTTCTTGTAATTGCGATATTCTTTCGTTTTGTTTCGTATACCGAAACGAAACGAAACGATAACCCGAAGGTAAGTAACTCCCACATATGTAATTTATCTACATATTTGATAGAGTATTTTACAAGAAGAATTATTGATATGCCTTCGGTGCTTTCAGGTTTGGCGCCTTCGTTATTGCATTCCTAATTCCAAGTTTTCAAAGTATTCTAAAGCTAGGATGCCTGAAGCTCCGTCTAACAGTACCTAATCAATATATAACATCCATTAACAGACGTAAAGGTTGCGCGAATAAAAAGAGAAACCACAAGAATAGAGAAAAAATGTGTCTTAAACTGTCTGTTTAAGTATAAAATGAAAATTTTACAGCATTTCCAGTTTTGTTTGATACAAGAGTTTTACTTGAATCAATACTTTTTGTACTGAATGAAAAATATGTTTTGTAATGTAAACGAAAAGCTCACATAATGAATTACTTCCCTATGTCAGAAAGAAATTAGAAGCGTTTTGCTTGAGATTTCAAACAATGCAATAAGTAATCATCGGCAACACTGTATTTCTCCAGCCTTCTTACCATGCCTTCGTGGTGTAATGGTCAACACGCTCGGCGCGTATTCGAGAGGTCCGAGGTTCGAGTCTCGGCGAGGGCATTGCACATTTTGCATATCTCCTGCTTCGAAGTAACTTAATGTCTCTATAGTGGCACCCGAACTAGAAAAGGTTGGATGATGATTCTCCTCCACCAGGATTTGGCGACTGGGTCTCCTAATCACCAGTCTCCCTTTAAAAGAGGGAGTATATAAGGTATTTCTCTCGCCTTCTTAACATGCCTTCGGTGTATAATGGTCAGCACTTTCGGGCATGTTCGAGAGGTCAGAAGTTCGTGTCCTGGTGAAGGCCTTGCACATATTTCATGTCTCCTGCTTCGAAATAATCTAATGTCCCTACAACATATGGCCGAAAAAAAACATGCTTCAATGTAACTTGTAATTATAAGTGGGTCAAAATATAAAAAAATATATAGTTTTTTTTCCATAAAAGTGTAATGTTAAATATAGAAATTCTAACTGAATAACGATTTGAGCAATTCCTTCGAAACTTCAATGCGAGAAAGAATTTGAAGCGTTTCTTAAAATGTTACGATAAGTTTGACTGCAAGTAGCAAATCTTTAATAATGCTGTGACAGAAACAATACGAACAAAACAAAGAGGATTGTAGTAACCATGGAAACCAATAAAATCAAGCATTAAAATTTGGGTCAATTTAACTGTATGCACGTATTGTGCGACATACAAAAATGTATTGTAATTCTACTTGTCGACTTGATTCAACCTAACGGCCTAATTTAGGTTATGAACGTGTCAAGGCGAGTAATCGCATTTGACACAACAGCAGAAGTTTCAGAATAAGTGATTAAGTAATAATTAAAATTTATTATTCACAACTTGAAATAAATCATCATAAAATGTAGAGCATCTGGACTATGTAAATTACAGTTGATCTTTCGAAAATCATTATTAAGAAAATTTGACATAATCTAGCTGTTGTAAAAAATATAATAATAAAAAAGTAATAGATATAGAGACATTAGGTATATATTTTTTGGAAGCAGGAAAAATGAAAATGAGTAAACCCCTTCGCCGGGAATCGAACCACGGACCTCTGGAATCCCGCCCAGCGTGCAGAACCACTACACCACGAAGGCACGCTAGGAAATTGGGAGAAATACCTTATATAGTAATTTATTTTGCTAACATTATTGAAAAGCCGTTAAAAATATAATAACATACAATAAGTGCTCCGAATAACAATAAAACGTTTCTGGTCATCGTCGCCGTTCTCCTATAGCATGATGTCGTTGTATGCTCGGCTGATATGTATCGAATGTACTTTCGAACATTTGCGACCTTCTCTTCATTAATCGAATTCTTCCCGTCAGTAAATACACTTAGGTCCGGCAGAGGCATGGGAATGCTGTAAGTTTTCTTGGGGTAAACGTACCCTGTCGTATCTCAGTCCGGGTAAGAATTGGAGGCTTCCTTCAGCCTACCTGGACACAATGTCCCCAAAAAATTACAAACAAACAAACAAACCATAAACACAAATTCACAGCATAGAACAGCCCCAGATATCTAAAACCCATATAAATACAGAATTCTATTTTAACAGAAGATTCCTACAAGCGCCCTATTTTCATTGATAAACTTCGTTAGAGCAATGGTATATGACTTAAAATCTTTAAAATTAATGGCACTTACAATTAAAATCAGTAATGGCAAAAATCTGTCTTATACGGGATGTTAAACTGCAATCAACCACAAAATGCCTAGCATCACCATCAACCTGACAACTATTACATAGTTTACTTTCCTGCAGATTAAATGGGTTGAAATAGAACGGAAACCTACCATGTCTAGTTAAAACTTGCTAGGATGCCTGAATAACGTCAATATTGTTCATACATTTCATTTTATTCATGATTTTAGTTAATTCCATAAATCCTTTGTTTTTAGGTGAAGTGAACCACTGCATTTTCAATTTGTTAACGTAAAACTTTCATTCTTAGAATAGCAAGTTTCTTCGAACCTGTTACTAGCCCACCAGCGGCCGAGCGGTAAAGTCGCTGAACACTGGTAGTTCGGTCCGAGGTTCGAATCCCGCGAACGGGCTGGCTGCATGGGCGTTTTCGTGGTTTCCCCATGTGTAACGTGTATACGAGCCAGTTTCCCTTAGAAAGTCCTCCACGAAGGCATCCCTCCTCTTAGGCAGATAGCCCTAGTGTGCCTTGCCATAATTAAATACACCAAACACAAATCGAACCTGTTACTTCAATATCCATTGCATTGACATTTGAGACCGCTTGCTTGGCCAGGCTGTCGGCCCTCTAATGACCAACAAAGCCTATATGGACTTTAACCCAACCTCAGGCCGGGTATGAAAGGAGATGCCTTGGTTTAACATGGGTCGCAAATCGCATTAACGACATCTTGAAGGTTATTTTACCTTCTTTTCTAAAATTCCCGCCGTAGCTTTCATATGATACATATGACTTTTTATAGATAGAAGCCCCCTACACACTTCTTGACCTCTTTGGTTTTACCAGTGTTAACTCGTTAATTGCATTAAATCGTGCGTTTCCTTTTTTTTACTCCAAAGGGGCTTTGACCCTGAAGGACTATTGTTTTCGTTTTACGATTTTGCGTCGCTTCACTACAAACGACGAATCACTTTTCAAATTGTTGCCACCCAATGTTAGAGTCCTGCACTATATTTGAAGAAATTAAATAATGAAAAATGTGCATAAATGTATGTATATTTCTCGCATTGTGATAAAACAACGGTACATAGAGCCATCGAATTTTGAATGACGTATGCCTCCTACGAATATGGGCAGGTGGAAGACCCAATTTGAAATTTGGAATTTGTTTTATGATCCATTTTCTATGTTGTAAAACTTCGAATTTTGGATTAACAAACTCAAGGATTTCAAAGCGAGCCATGGCAACGTTATTGTTTCTTTTTTTGCATATTTATGATACTATTCCCGCATTTAATTCAGTTTAGATTTTAAACTGCATTGCTTGATAGGATTCTTTGGACATTTGTAGAAGCCTAGGGAAACTTGAAATCTTTTCGTGGTAGAAATTAATAATAATGTTACGTATGTATGGGTTCGTAATGGATGTAATGCACACGGAATCTATGATAGCTTGATGATTTTTTTTTCGAAAACACTTTACTTTTCTGGATTTTTCCACACAAAATTATTCGTACAGCTCTCTTAGTATGACAGAGCACAATCTTCAGTTACACATGAAACTACTAGGACGTTGAACACTAGGCAGTACAGAAAGATTGAAATGCGTAATCTCATACGGTGGTCTCTCAATACCCTAAGCTAAAAACTGTATTCAACTCTGAACTAAACTGAGCACAGATGCTGTCTCCGATCTTATTCACTTTTCTAAGTGAGCCGACAAATTTCCTGTGTTTTCGGTTAAGACAGACAAAGTAGACAAATGTCTTGTTTTGCACCCGATAAGTCATTCTGCACAATAGGCGAAAAATCAAGCTTAGGTGAGAAGGAAAGGTATATAGAAAGAGAGGGGGCAGTTTCGTATTTCAGAGGAGAGTAAAAAGGAACTTCGTTTTTTTTTTATACGAACTCGAAAGGCCAGGAAGAAAAATGGGACAAAAAAATTTAAATAAATGTCCCGAAAGGTAATAGAGAGAGAAAGAGAAAAGGAAAGGAGGTAGAAAATATCCTAAAATACGATTGAGTCAATGTGTGCAGTCAAAAGGAGCGGAATTAATGGAACACAGTTACAGTTACATAAGGATGAGACAGGTAGACAGGCTTAGAAACTTTTGGCGACTTTTTGCGAAAACTGGCGACCAAAATTAATCACCATAATCCTCGCCAGCTTGGCCCTGTCTCACCAGTTAGGCGAGATAGCCATTTATCTCAGTGTTAGATGGACTTACCCGCCCCCTAGAGGGTAGAGTGGTTAGGGTCGCCTGACTGCTATATCAAACGGCCCGGGTTCAAATTCCGGAGAAGACATGGATGTAAAATTATCTGTCACTTCATAGGAGGTAACAGCGGCCGCCTATTAGGTGTCTCTACAATAAAATGGCCATCATTTCCAGCCTTAGTAGTGGCCAATGCCGTTATAGGTAAGTGCCCGTCATTGGAAAAAAAAAAATGGACTTACTCCTTCTTTAACCTTCTGTAACCTTATTTTTTCAGCGGGGCTTCGCATAGTGAAGACTTCCATATTACATTATACTATAAAGTATTTCTCCCGCCTTCTTAACGAGCCTTCGTGGTGTAGTGGTCTGCACGCTCAGCGCGTAATTGAGAGGTCCGCGGTTCGATTCCCGGCGAAGGCGTTGCTCATTTTTTATCTTGCCTGCTTTCAAATTAACCTAATGACTCTACAGTGGCGCCCGAACTAAAAGAGTGTTGGATGATGATTCTCCTCACCCAGGATTTGGCGATTGGGTCACATAAAAACCACAGTCGCCCTTTAAAAGAGGGAGTACATAAGCTGTTTCTCCCGCCTTCTTAATAAGCCTTCGGGGTGTACTGCACAACGAATTCAATCGTTTGAATTATCGTACGTATTCAATCATCTCAATTACACTCATAGCGTAATTGAGAGGTCAGTGGTTCGATTCCCAGCGAAGGCGTTGCTAATTTTTCATCTTGCCTGCTTCCAAATTAACTTAATGACTCTACAATACAAGATGAAATTCGCAACAATATAACTTTTTCATCTTACTTGCCAATGAGGAAGCCGGGAATGATATATTTTCAACTAACTAAGCGTGAAGGAAACGTTATCGCCACTGTAAGTGTAAGAACACCTGTACTTAATGTACAAAATTACAAGATGTGCAACAGAGCTGCTTATGCGAGTAACCTTTAACCCTAACTCTTTCATTAGAATTATTTTTTTCGTCACATCCAGGAAGTTGAATTAAAATTGATTCAAGTGTCTCCATTCACAGAAAAGCGGTTTCTTTGAGACATTGAGGAAAGTACCACCTGTTCTAATTCTTCTCGTTTTCTCTTAGACTGGGTCTCTTCGGATGTTCAGAACCTGTCCGAGGCTCTTCATTTGATGTAGGAAGAGGATATTACTGCACAAGGAAATCAAAACGTGCATTTCTTTTTAATCTTTTGCAATTAAGAACTCCAAGGCGTTTGATAGGTAAACGCGATCGAAAGTTCTTATTCATGTAGCTCTTGGTACTCATTTGTTTGCTACATAGAAGAATGTCTTTATCACCTTTAAAAATCTATATAATGATACCATTTATAATGCGATCCGTGCTGTTCAAATATTATTTTTGTCATGATTTATTTAAGTGAAGATTTGCGAAAGAGCAACTTTAACTTTTTGGATCACATTATATTGTATACTAGTCGATTATAAATTATTAAAAATTAAAATCGAAGATAAAAGATAAAACTGTAATAGATATTAATATGATTATAAACGCAGGAAAAGCGCTACAACGTTGTAGGTGCGTAAGTAAAAATGTCACGATAGTAATATATGTTAGATTTACTGAATATGCGATGCACGAACAGCGTATTTAATTAGACTTCATTAAACTATATGCATTAATATTATATTTTAATCGTAAAAATCCGGAGTTATAATTTGACTGCTATAGACTATTACTTTAAAATAAGCACTTCAAGGTCATAGCGACCTCCCTTATTTACGATAATGAAATGTGTTGTCGTCATGACACAGAAAGCTGTAGGGGATTTTAGCAAATTAAAGGTTTCATCCTCCATAATTTTGAATCATGGTTTGGAGATGAAAAGACCTAAAAGATTTTTCTATATTTCCTATAAATTAGGTCAGTTTTACAGCAAAATCCATTTGAAAGATTCTAAGTTTTGCTTATGGAAAAAGATAAAGAAATGATCTTTAATAAAGGTACTGAAATACCTTCTTTCTGTGTCCCATTTGAAAGAATCTAAGTTTTACTTTTGGAAAATGATAAAGAATTTTTAGAATTCTCCACTGTGTAATTCTAAGTTAAAAGCCGATAGATAATTTTCCGTTGGAAATATTGGAAGTGAAGAATCTTAAGAACTGATAAGCGAATAATTTCTTGAGTTCGTGTGACAGGAAACAACAAGATAGAAGGGTAAACTAACCCTTTATTATTCCAATTAAAGTTTAACAAAATTCCGTCTTGGAGTTGTACAATAAAGCCGACACTTGGGCTTAAACTTAAGAGACTAAGAATCAAACTAAATAATCTTAACTAAAGGAGATATAGCCGAAGCTATCAAGATTCTAACTGAGTTGGCCCCTTAACGTTAATAGACTGCGAAGCTATCAAGGGCCTAAAGTACGGACGAGCGTAATAATAACTTACGAGAGAGTACCTTAAAAGGGTGGACGCGTGCAGCCAGAATATCAGATATCTCTCTTACTAAGACTGTAGAACTTCGCGGTCATATACCGCTCTTCCTCATTAACATTCAGACGTGATTCTAAAACTACGTTCGAAAAGAAGTTTAAAAAAAAAAAACTAGCTGATAATAAAATTAACATAATCCTTACAAAGTAATCTTTAATAAAGGTACTGAAATCGCCTTTCGTTCTGTGTCAATGCCGTACGATATTTTTTTTTAAATCTCACACTGCTTACTTAAACGTCACGGATCTAAGCCGTAATAAAAATAATCATGTTGCCCAGTTTTATGCATCCTAGTCTCCGGCCGCTTTCAGTCTCATTCAATCCTGCCTCCTTTCAGCAATCAATCCTGCCTTCGACCAGTTTCCAGTTCAGCAATCACACCAGTTTGCCACCAGCGCATCACACAGCCTTCGACCAGTTAATTGCATTAAATCAGGGCTTAATTTCTGAAATTCCAAGTACCGAAGTATCGTAGTCAGTAAGAAAAGAAATAATAAAATAAAATAACTAATAAAACACTTAAATAATTAATAATTAAATAATTAAATTGTAGAGACATTAGGTATTTTTGGAAACAGGCAAGATGAAAAATTAACTACGCCTTCGCCGGGAATCGAACCGAGGACCTCTCAATTACGCGCTGAGTGTGCTGACCACAACACCACGAAGGCAGGAGAAATACCTTATCGCCCTCCGCATTTTATCGCTTCGCGTTTTATTGAAATTAAATTTCAATAAAATGTAAAAAGAGAAATACGAATTTAGTTATTAAATTGATGGTAAATAGTTAAATGATAAAATAAAATATCGGACCCCCTCTTATTTGATGTTCCGGCTGAAATAGCAGTTTCGCTCAAAAACTATGAAATTACTCAGCCTGCCTCTTGCCGAATTTAAACCCTAAATATATGACATGATGTATTATGTCAAGAGATGATATTAACAAAAACAAATCGTTTTCCAGCACAGAAAGGAAAAGAGGTAATACGTTAAAAAAGTCGTTGATAAAAATGAAAGGAAATTTTAACCGAGAAGCGTTGCTTCGAAAACATGGAAAACAAGAAACCAACACTTTCTGACCACTGTGCCCTGCCGATATGATTTTAGCTGTCAAACAGAATGTTTCGAAGGCAAAAATTTCATCCGAATCCGAGGCGATAACAGCGTGAGAACAAACGTGAGGTTTTGTAGAGGTGACTATTTTCCTTCCCTGTATTTTGTTATCTCATTTCAAAAAAAAAAAAAAAAAAAAATCTGCAGTGCTCGGCGTTTGAAAATAGTGTTGCCAGAAAATTTTCAACTGAAGTAGCAAAAGCAGTCTAAAAAACTCGCAAATGACGTCAGACATCAAGTGGCTTTTATGACGCCATAGTTACGCAGGCTCATATGACATGGACTTTATAAGAGATAGACTAACCCAGTGGCCGGGGAGCCCGTCACCCACATGTCGGCAAGAAAGAGTAGGGACGATCTGGTTAGTTTAATACTGAAACCTATGGCATTTGTATCACATAACTCTTTTTAATTATTAAATGTTTTACGTTGTATAGTGATGACATTATGAAAGCCACATTTTTTTCCAAATAGGATTTAATATATCTCATGTAAGCACTTTTTACTGCATTTCGCGCATTTTTTTCACGCGTAATTCTTGTACAAACATCTTTACTAGGGTAAAACGGTAAAAACTCTAAGCACAAAATTTATGAACTTAATTTTGCGTACAAATAACGTAAAATTAAATAAGATTGATATTGCGTGATGCTTTGAAATAAATAAGGTAAAATTAAACAAGATCTGATAATTTTTTTTTTAATTTAATGACCATTTCAGGCAGTGATTTTCAAAACTATAATAACATTACAAAACAATAATTTATTTGATCATATCATCATTAACTTATTAACATTAAAGTGGAATATTTATTTTAGTAATTTATAAAATTCGGAGCATAAAATTTTGAGTGAAAAGGGAAAAAAAAAGGTAAAATAAAATCTATAAGCAGCTTTTATATTACGCCCAAAAGGAACCTTTTTTAACGATTTGTGTGTTACCTATATTTATTGAATATCATGTTCTTCGCCCGTAAACCACATACATTTGAAAACAGCATATCTTTAGAATTTCCGCACTGGAGATAAAACTGTTATTTTCTGTACAGTGCTCGCTCTGAACTCTTTAGTTTGTTAATAAAAAAATTCGTTAAAGTTTTACAAAATATGAAATAGATTAAAACAAAGCTCTAGATACTCTCGTTTTTGTCACAGGGCGAGAAACATACATGTATTCATGCAGATTCTTCATTATTTAATTTCTTTAAATATAATACAGGGCGATAGTATTTGGTAACAACAATTTGCAAGGTGACACGGACATTTATAGTAAAACAGCGCAAAATGCCGCTTCGAAACTAACAGCCTTTCTAGGCTACCACCCCTTTGGGCTAATAAATTAAATTAACAGTAAATAAAAAAAAAACCTTATTCAGAACTAAAAATAAATTTTAAAAAATTAATCACTATAAAATACAAGCAAAATTAATTATTACGGTTAAATACAATTTTAATATTAGAATTAAATGTATAAAAATTTTGAAGGTGTCAAAAGTGTTATCACTATGATGTATTATGAAATATAATTGAAATAAAATTCCTTTATAGAAATTGTGCTATAATACTTATCTATAATTTTAAAAAAGCAGCACAATTTAGAATTTTAAACAAAACTTTCAAAAATTCGTTTTTAAATATTTTAGTATGTTTTACTTATTTACACCAATAAAAAGCATATAAATTGCTTGTTTGAAATTTTCTAATAGTTTAGATGTAAAATATTATTTTCTAAAAGAAGTAGTTACAAATTTCCTTACAGAAAAGCTAAAAAAATATCCAGCCCTGAAAGCATGCAATAGCTTTATAATTGTTTGGAATATTAATTATGCTTGATAAATATACTAAATGTTTAAAAATCAATCTCAATTTCAAAAATAAAAATATGTAGAAATTCTAATTTGTGAAATGAGGCTCTAAAACCAGCTTTTTCTTGACAATTATACACGCTGCAATAGGCAACCATTGTTAAATTTCTGCAAGTCGTCCCT
The DNA here is from genome assembly GCF_044657685.1 of Stegodyphus dumicola. Lineage (NCBI taxonomy): Eukaryota > Metazoa > Arthropoda > Arachnida > Araneae > Eresidae > Stegodyphus > Stegodyphus dumicola. The sequence goes on along the minus strand of NC_140772.1, from coordinate 234,220,629 downwards.
ACTCCTCCGGATGTGATCAAGGTGACAGCCGGGAACGCCTCAGACGAGGGAGAAAACCCATTTGGGTTAGTCTATTTCTTATAAGGTCCATGTCATATGACCTCTGACGTTATCACAAATTTACTGTCTATTGGTTCTGTAAGTTACAAACTGTATTCAGTTCTTAGTCTTTTTAATTACATATCTTAGCCTTAACGAAAATTTTAAAACTATATTGCTCATGTTTAATTATATAAATATCCATTTCTTTTTTAATTAATTCTCATTTAATTTAGTTTTAATTTATAATTAATTTGCAGAAATCCATTCTTAAAAGATTCCTCACGTTTAGACTGTTAGCTCTTTTGTATTAAATTTTTTCAGTTGACAGTTAATTTTTTAATTTTTTTTTTTTCCTTAATTGGAAACATGGTAATTGAGGAATGCTTTTCAGTGAGTTTTCCGTTCCGTGTGGTGGATCTGTTTCAGATTCTGATTACTCAAGAAAGCCTTGTTCTTTCACTGTTCAATTTATTTTTGTTGTTATTTAGGAAAATGCCGTTGCTTTGATTTTCAGGTCATTTCCATTGCTTAGTTCTTAGCAATATTATAACCAGAAGTATGAATTTAATTTATTTCTCTGTTTGGCTACCAATATATGGCGCGCAAGCTGAAAGTCCTTCGGTTCGATTCATGATCACCATAGAACTTTGGGGGGGGGGACTGACTGAAAAACAAAATGCACGAGGGGACGAGGGAGGATGGTGAGAGGTTCCTAAGCATATTTTTCCCTTTCTTTTTATTTTTTTCACTTCCCTTACTCCTTTCTCTTTATACCGGCGTCAGGCTGTGCATACATCAAAAGGAAAGCCCACATCTAAATAAGATTGTCAGATGTCAACTTCTATTTAAGCCTAAAAAAACTATTTTTTAATATAAATTACATTTAATTGATACATTATTTTAAAATGAAAGCATTTTACGATATATTAAAAAATCTTTGAAACTGCAAAAAGTAGCATAAGAAAATGATGGATGTCGCAAAAATTTCGCAAATCGCAAGTACTAAAATTTTAGTAGCACGAGTCTGTCAAAAGCCGCAAATTTGCGCAAAATCGCACGATCTGGCAATATTGTTTGAAACTACTGGAGCTGGATGTGCAAGAACACTTCTAGTATTTTCGGGAATAAAAAAAAATTACCCTTTGTCATAAACTTATCACTTCCCGAAGAATTAGTTTTTTGACATATGGGTGGAGGTTTTTGTTTCCTTCAATGTCTCAATCTCTGGGTAGGACACTCAGCTCAGAAGTCAATTTTTAAGGTTTTTTTCATTAGTGAAATAAAATTCGCATGCTGAAACTGTGGTTCATTTGCATAAAAATAGTTCCAGATAGTGATTAGTATTATGATTTATCTCAGAAATTGAGAAATACCAGAGCAGGGCTCTGAGGCCTGTAACTCAGTTTGTACACCATCTTCACAACTATTACCTCTGGTATTTCTAGTGGGCCAGATTTTGAAAATATGCACCATAATTCAGCTTTTACATTGGCTGCGTTTTTATCTAATCATTTAATCGCTGCTTTTAGAGATATTATCGCAGCAGGAAACAGGAAAAATGAGCAAAGCCTTCTCCGGGATTGTCCGATTACACCATGAAGGCATACGGCAAAGAAGGGGTAAAATAATTTATGTGTGACTGTTCTTATTTCACTCTTCTGACAATAACATTATAACGAGCTCACGAAATTCATTGTGACAAGGAGTGTAACATTGCTCTTGTCGTTGGCAAGAACCTTGAGCACCATAAATGTGACAGTACGACTTTGCTCAGTTCCGCTCCCAATGTTGATGGAGAGTATCCCAGGATGACGGGTCCGACCATCAACCTCTCGAGAGAATTTTCGGCTGCCCGCATATTTAGAGTGCCCCCATGCCGCACAGTCACTGTATATTTGCAAACATCCATGCCTTCTCCGACCCTTTGGTACGGCAGTCAGCGTCACTAACCTATATCTCCATTGGGCGGCAAAATAATGTATACTTTTAACACATTTTTGTAATGCAATGTTTATACTTGATATGCTATGTTTTGATTTGGAATTTAAAAAAAAGTATTTTCTTACGATAATTAATGGTAGTTGCTTCTTCGTTTTACACTATTTCAACTCATAAACAGTTTCATAAAGTACAACGAAGAAAACGCGTATTACAATTTACGTTTCCTAAATTCGCCTTTCAAGGGAAAGTGGAAATTCAGATATTTATTAGCCCTAAGGGCTATTAATTTCGTTTTGGCATTTTGCGTCGAAAACTACTAAAATGTCCGTTTCACTTTTCAAATTGTTGCCACCAAATATTATCTTCCTGTGTTATATTTAAAGAAATTAAATAATGAAGAATCTGCAAAAAATGTATGTATGTTTCTCGCATTGTGATAAAACAACGGTACCTAGAGACATCCACTTTTGAATTACGTAATCCTCCACCGAATATTTGGCACCTGGAAAACCTAATTTGGAATTTGCTTTATAATCTATTTTATATTTTGTAACACTTTATATTTTGTAACGAATTTTTGATTAACGAACTCAAGGATTTCAAAACGAGCAACGGCAACAGCAAACAACCTATGACAGACAATGACTCTTATTTTCTACTCATTAGCATGCCTATCGCAGTTCGCGCGAGAGTCATTTACCAGCTCTTTATATGAAGCTTATTAAAAGACTTTAAATTGTTATGTCTATTTTCTGACCAGCTGTTTTTAACAATTAAACAATTCCAAATTCAGAACCACGCAGAGGAAATAAAATGTATATATAATACTGCACACTTATGTTATGGGAAGAAGTTGCCCTAAAACTTCCTAATTCCGCCGGAGGTTTCAAGAGGGAATGGGACCACGCCTCTCTTTCCTCTTGACCCCGTTCGAAGGAAGTCTTCTGACAGTGATTCTGTACCTGTCGGAATCGCGATCGTTAAGAAACAACGGAATTGTAATTGATTGGGAGGTAAAAAGGGCAGTCAGTGATTCTCAAGAAAAACCTCTTTACGAATAGCAAGAAGTTTTTCTGTTTATTTTCAGTTCGTTAAGAGCTTCTTTACTTCCTGCTTTATGGGCAATGACATTACAACAAAAGAACAGTAAAGTAAGATAATTGTTATCAAACTTATTCAGTTTATTCTTTTGAAACAACTTTGTTATCAAACTTTATATTCTAGAACGCATTTTGTGGAGAATACATATAATGGTGTCAAATCAAAAGTAAAATGAGACCAGTTTGAAAATGAGTTCTTAAATAATGAAGAATATGTATATACGTACGTACGTAAATTCCTTGCATTGTGGAAAAACGTCGGCACCCAGAACGGCCAAATTTTGAATATATAGAGTCCTCCAACCCATCATGTGCAACATGAATTTCTACTAACAAACTCATAAATTTAAAAGCCACCAGTGGCAACACGGTTTTCGGAGCACCATTCGGCAAAATGAATGATATTTATCTTCCAACTTTAATCTGTAAATCTGGTAATAAATAGTTAATCTGGTAATAATAGTTGTGCATAAATCCTGATTCCAGAGAGACAGTTGGCAACAGTAATGAGAGTGGCTAAAAACCCACTGGCAACTGTAGTAACTAACTGGCAACTGAATTACGAAAAATTCCGGGTACCATATTTCAACGAAAATATCCATTTTGACAGCTATCAAATGCAACTTAACGATGTTTTGGTGTGTCATTTGTAAGTAAAAACAGAATAAAGGACTTTTTTCCCAAAACGAATTATAAAACTGATTTAAAATGGATTCAGAAGAGGTTTTCTTCGTGGCGTCTGTAAATACATATGTACGTACGTATGTATCTCGCATAACTCAAAAACGAGAAGCCTCAGAACGTTGAATTTTTGTATATAGGAATGCTACAGCATGCGCATCTCCCATTTTTGTGGCAATCAGCCGCACCAAAGGTATGTATACATATAGATTGAAAAGAAAAGGAAAGTTAAAAATTAGCTAAAGTCTTAAAGTACATTTGATGCAGCTAATTCCTAAGTTTACATGTAACACCAAGTTATAACAATTACACTAAACGAAAGCAGTTAAATTTTACGCGAAAAAACCTACTGAAAATACTACAAAATTTTATAAAACCTATACATTAAAATCAAAATTGGTTCGCTTAAAAAAACCTGTACATTTTACAAAATACTGAGAAATTTTATACAAAAAAATTTAAATATATGGTCATTTCACTTTGTTCATGTTACTCGGCTGATTAAGCTCAGTTTTTTTATTCATATATGTTGATAATTTTTTTTTCTTTAAAAATGTTTTAATTATGTTGGTCTTATTTTCCGGTTAAGGTTTTTATGCTTTAGTTAACTTCCACGCAATAGTTGTAGAATTATCAACAATTTCAAAGTCGTTAAGTGTGGCTCAGCCTTAAACAACTTTTAAATTGCTTATATACTTTTTTTACCGCAGCAGCCATATCTGTTTACATTTGAAACTTAACGGAATAGCGGATTTGTTGCCGATCTAGAGAAACTAAGCTTCGGATCAACAAAGATAACGTTTTTTTTATTATTGCGAGTTAAATCATGTTTAATCCATTCTGGAATTATCATTTAAGTTATTCGATTATCCCATATATTGACTTGGCATGACTTAGCATAGCGTCCAAATTAAGTCAATTTCTACGCCTTCAGTGTCTTTTTGCCGAGTGAGACCAAAAGTAAAGTTTCAGTTTTGTGCACCGAAAAATCTGCTTTCGTGCCCGCTGGTCGAATTGCTTGTTTTTACATAGAAACTCTAATTTTAATTGTAAAAAATCTGCCTGGAAAATATGTCTCTAATGAAATTCGAGGAAATAAGTTTTAACGAAATGCAGGAAAAAATGTGTATAATTTAATATTCCGTACAAAGAAGTCATGTGGTGCGCATATCAGATTTTATTTTGTTTCATATTTTGTACGAATTTCGATTTATAAACTCATCAATTTAATAGCAACATTTCGGCAAAATGAACGATATTTATTTTTCAATTTTAATCCCTAAATATGGTAATAATAACAAATCTCGCGTTGTACAATAAATCTTGATTCCAGCCAGACAGTCGGCAATAGTAATGAGAGTGGCAAAAAACCCACTTGCAATTGTAGTAATTTTTATACAATGATCGTTTCAAATCTGATTGACATCACGAGTGATTTGTTTGCTTTACAAGCAAAGATTTACAAAATATTGTGTAGTACAGATAAAAACAACATTTAGTATTAAATTCAGGTTAAATTATAGATCCTTGGTAGATTATTTTTACGTATATTGAAAGTATGTATTTGGAATACCGTTGTTTACTCGCTTATTTCGCTTTCCCTTTTTAGTCCAAAAAAGCTGTTCGGTTAAACATAAAGCGTGCAAATCCATATGCACCAAGACAAACATACGGTGTTGACTTTTGTCTCATGGAGGTAAAACAGAAAGTAACTCTACTACTTCTTAACTTCCTAACTTAACCCTCTAAGCGACCAGGGATTTCTCTAAGAAAGCACAAATTTCCCAAAACTACTATGAGAACAAATTGTTTTTTTTTTTTTATTATTATTTTATTTTAATGTAAAACTCGCCTGCTATTTCATACCTGGATTTCTGTACTTTCGATATATTGCCTTAATTTCTCTGACATATTTTAATATGCACGTATATATACGTTCTCACAGATATCACAAAAATATTCCAGTCCGTATATATACGGCATAGAATATTTTTTTGCCGCTTAGAGGGTTTCGAAAATACACCAAAAACAGAGCAGTTCTACCGAATGTTCCAACTGAAGAGCAGATAATTAGAAAGTACCTAATTTCACATGTGCACATTTATTTTAAATTTTTATAGAATCAGCATAATAGTTACGCCGTTTAATATTTGACTCAGAACGAAGGGAGAAAGATGTAAAATATCATTAATAATTTTCATAAATTATAAATTATCACTAATGGAACTCTTGCTCGTGATAATTAGGTATGAAAAGTTATTCCGTTTTTCTTTTTAAAAGTGGTGGGTACAGTTGTAAGCAACCTAAGATTTGAATATGGAGCAAACTAACAAAAATAGAAAATAAAGTCAGGTTTCCTTGTTTCATGCGCAGTAATTCAAAATAATAATTCCTATAAGGAATATAAATTGCGGATTAAACACATGTCTTGCCGCTGTCATGGCTGATAAAAATTAATAAATTAAAATTAAATTGTAATTAAATTAAAATTAATAATTAAATTTGTTAATAAAAAATAGATTAACGTGCTCCATCTATTATTATTACTACAACTACGCTTTAATTAACAGACTCAACTATTTCCAAATTGTGTGTCGGCATTGCCGATAATAAAATGCTTTTATCTTCCACGCGCCAGTGTTTAGCCATTAAGTAAAGTACTTAATGATAAATACAAGATACTTAATGTTCAAATTCAATCTTTCTGTTTACCGATAAACAAACCGAGCGATTTAAAAGCAATAAATACAGTTATAAAAATACATTTCCTACTTTTTAATCTGATTGATTTAAAAGAAAATGGATTTACATCAAGAGATGCCTAATCAGAAATATCATATATTTATAAAACTGCACTAGCAGGGCTGAGTAAAATCATTACATATTTTTTGTTCTCAGTGATATCTATTTTAGACGGCTGGTAAAAGGGCAAATGCTTTGCAGAAGTTAAAAAAATATCTCCGTCAAAGGCAACACTTGGTTTTTATTACTGCAATAAAAACTACTTATTTCGTGGAACAATTTTAAATATTATGTATTCTTACTGGAATGCAATAAAATTGTGACATTTAACTGTTCTTCATTCATGAATACTTTTCATTTGTTTCGATATTTGGAAAATAAATTTTCCCCCTCTTGATTTTCGTATGATAAAATTAATTTTTAAAAAAATATTCTGAAAGGGTTCAGATTTTAACGATCTATAAAGTGTATTTTATCTTTATAGTGCAATATAGTTTATTAACAGAGATTACCGATAGAGGTTGTTGTAGCAAATAGTTTATCTAACAGATGGCAGTATCTGCCAAGCACCTTTTGTAATTGTCAATGCGCATGCGCTACCTAAGTCTAGAAAAAAAAAAGTATGAAAAGTAAAGAACAAGTTTTAAAGCATGTTGCTGCGCGCTTTTGCTGAGTAAATAAAAGTATATTTTTGTATACTTGTAGCGGATGTTCTTTACTCTCTAATGCGAAGCATTAGGTTAGTGCACGAATCTCAACTGATTCAAAATCCATTTTCAAAACGTGGATTACAACAATGGTATTGCGGCAATTATATCAGAAGGCTGCAAATTATTTCGCGTCTTTTAAATAAAACAGTATATATTCCAATTTTTATTAAATCTATTAATATAAGAATTCAATAAAGTTCAAGACTTACCCGTTTGATGATTTTCCTGATGCTGGATTATATTCCGGATAGCTGCTCGAAAAAAAAACTTCTTTCGTTAATCATTCATAACGTAAAAATAATCATAGACATTAGACATTTTCTTAGCTTTATATTGAAGTAATATTATTTATCTATTTAGTTTTATAGGATAATCAGTTAAACCACAATATTCGATGACAGCCGATTCAAAAGTTCCCCAAAACCGAGTTCAAGTTAAAGTTCTAAATAAAAATGCTAGTTCTACGGTTATCGTCTGGTTTTTCTACTGTTGCCAAAACGCTCGAATCAATAACTATTTTCTTCTCCTTTTCAGTCCAAAGGAAATTTGTCCCTGAAGGACTATTCTGTTTTGTTTTGCGATTTTGCTTTGGTTTACTATAAATGTCCGTTTCACTTTTCAAATTGTTACCACCAAATGTTAGAGTCCTGCATTATATTTGAAGAAATTAAATAATGAAAAATCTGCATAAATGTATGTGTATGTCTCGCATTGTGATAAAACAACGGTACATAGAGCCATCCAATTTTGAATGACGTAATCCTATTGCGAATATGGGCATGTGGAAGTCCAAATTTGAAATTTGGAATTTGTTTTATTATCGATTTCATATTTTGTAAAATTTTAACGAATTTTTGATTAACAAATTCAAGGATTTCAAAGGGAGCAATGGCAACGTTGTACAGAAAAAACATTTTTATCTCCAGCGCACGAGACTGTGTATAAAGATAAAAGACTGTGTATAAAGGCTGTGTGTTAAAGATATACTCATTTTAAAATTATTTTGCGATCTGAATTTTATGGTTTAAGTGCGAAGAATATGATCTTCTCTACATATAATAAAAGAAAGAGTCTGTCTGAGTGTGTGTGTTTCGTTCGCGCTGCGCGTAAGCTAATAGACCCACGGCTACGAAATTTGGTACATAGATGCATCTAGACAAGAGCCAGTGCACCTCGAAGCGATTTTTTTTTTTTTTTTTTTTTTTTTTTTTTTTCGAAATTCGAATTCGAATTTTTTTATTTCATGTTTTGTGACGAAATCGCGTCATTTTGAGACATAATGGGCTATAGGAAAGCGAGATTTTACTCTACACACTCCATTTTCACATCGTCATGAAACGTAGACACTTTTATTTACGAACTATTACGAACTTAAAATTTTACGAACTTAAAATAAATTTCTTGTTTCAATAAATCGATTAAATACGAATTTATTTAGCAAACGGAGCTTAACACCTTTTCAACGGGATTTTTTCTAAAAAAGTTTATTTTTAAAAATGTACAGTTTATTTTTCTTTGATTTTTGGACACGTTAAACTTTTATCCTTGCGATTGCTTTTACAAAAAGAATTTTGAAAAAATAATAATATTTTGTATCTTTAAAAAAATTTTTAAATGAAGCTTCCGAGTACACTTCTCACATCTCACATCTTTAAAACTGTGATTTTGGCAACAATTTTCCTGTCTTATTGTTGTTGATAGATTTTTGATGAAATCGCATCATTTTGAATATTTCATTCCTTTAGAAATATGGGTTTGGCAACAATTTTTCATCGTATTTCTTATGTTACTGTTTTTAAGAGATTGGCATATTTCATTGTCATTTTTATATATATATAACACATTTTTACATTTTTTGTTTTTGATAAAGTTGTTCTGTAGAGTAAAATTCTGCGCGGAATTTTATGTTTTTTGAGTTGCTTTCACGTTATTTTTTGCTTATTTCACTGTTTGTAAGATATTGGATACTGGACGTTTGTTGAGAGAAGGCTGCGGGAAGTTAGTTAATTTATTAATTAGGATAATTAATATTTGTATTAAGGGATATTGCTTATTTCATTGTAATTTTGTTATACGTAATAACTTTTTTTATGAAGTTGTTCTGCAGAGTAAAATTCTACGCTGTTTTTAAATTTAACGTTTGGTGTTTCCTTCAGCCATTTTTCCGGTACATTTAAAAGCCAGACGAAGGCTGGCAGCGAAGTTACTAGTATTTAATAAATAAAGATGACACACAAAACGGTAAAAAATCGCCGCTCTAGACGTAATTTAAAATTTGAAAACTTTCAGCTTTTCTTTTTTTTGGGGGGGGGGGGGGGATCCCACACGAATTGTTGCGCGACAAGCAGCAACGCGATTAACTAAGGATTAAAAACGACAACTGCCATTCCTAACCTGGTTTAAATTTATTTAAAATAGGATCTTAACTTAAAATTCAACTGCTGTCTGATATATTTTCCTTCTATCGCTACTTCGAAAAAGGCAGTCATTTTTCACTTTATCTGATCTTCTAACGAAGACAGGAAAAAATCAATACTTTAAAAAAAAAAAAAAAAAAATCTAAACTTCTTGTCTGATTGAAATCTTCTCTTTTTCAATGAAAGAAAATGATTCATTTCAGTAAATTCCGATACCTGAATGATACTGCGTCTTATCGCTATACGTGTTCCGTTGAGAAATCTTACAAGAAACATGCAAAGTATTTCCTCGTAATATATTCCACTTTTCCTACAAATTTTTAGTTTTATCTTCTGCTGCTCCAGTTTCATTAAACCATGTCAATTCGTTCCTGCTTCTTGTTCTTTGTTTACTCATATATATATATATATATATATATATATTATGTTTGTGTTTCTGTCTAAAAAACAGAATTTTTATCTTTATTTTTTTTTTCAACATACAGATTCTTTGATACTTAGATACTTGTCTGACGCAGTCAGTTCAAGCACACGTTCTTCGTGACAAGGAGCGCTAGATTACGCCTGCCGTTGTCAACAAGCTTGAGTACCGTTCAGGTGACAATGCGAAATTTTGCTCAGTTCCGCCCCAGTTTTGATGGCGAACACTCCGGGGGGACGGGTCCGAGGGTCCCCCACCGCAAACCCCCCTTCCACCAAATCACACGAGAGGACTTTCGGCTCGCCGCATATTTAGAGTGCCGCCATACCGCACCGACACTGTACGTTTACAAACATCCGTGCCTTCTCCGAGATTCGGACCCGGGTCCTTCAGCATGGCAGTCAGCAACTCTAAGCACTACACCGGTCGGGCAGCACACCACCCAATAATACTACACACGATTGGGACCGCTTCAAACATCGTCACAAAGACGTCAAAAAATGTATGGAATGTCAGCAACTGTTCACGGAACTAGCCCCCTTTTCAAGAAACTTTTTTTTATTTGAAGAAAATTTCGTAAAGGTGTTGATATCTTCATGATGGCGACGCTACTATGCAGGTAGGATTATAGTTTGCTTCTCTGATTAATAAGGCAAGGTTTCTGTCTCAATGAAAAGTTACCCACTTGGAAAATGGTGCTCATATCTTTACAATGGCGTCCCAATTATCCATGATGCCCTGTCATGGCAATCAATAACAGTCGCGTATCAGGGTAAAATACTGTATTTGACGGCATATAAGACGCACCTTTTTCCTAAATTTAGTCTCAAAAAAGTTACCTGCGTCTTATACGTGAAGGACACAGGTGAACTTTCAATACTGAATGCTATTTTTAGCCCGGATAAAGGTCTAGACACACATAACTTTTTCTACATCTGCCATAATTATTTTGCACTTGCGTGAAATATCTGTCGCCAGAAAGCGCCAAAGCTCGAAGCTGATGTCGAAGTTCGAACAGGTTCGATGGTCACATTACGTCTATGGAGCGTCCAACGGGTGTAATTATTCCTGTTCATCCGAAAAGCTGGATGGACGAAGCTGGAATGAAACTGTAGTTACAGAAGGTATGGGCGAGGCGACCTGGTGGACTCTTAAGAAAACCCTTTCTTTTGGTTTTGGATCAGTTTAGCGCCCATAGAACTGAAACCATAAAGAATAAAGCGAGAGAATTAAAAAAAACCAGATAGCTGTCATTCCTGGTGGACTGACTAGCCAATTGCAGCCTTTAGATGTATCGGTGAATAAGACATTAAAGGAAAAAGTGCGAGAACGATGGAACAAATAGATAGGAGAGCCACATCACGCCCTCACACCCTCAGAATGAAGAATAGCGGAATGAAGAATAGTAGAATGAAGCGACTCTCTATTTCACAAGTGTGCAAGTGGGTAAAAAGGTCTTGGGAGGACGTAAAGGCTGAAGTAACTGTTAAGTCCTTCAAGAAGTGCGGAATCAGTAATACTCTTGATGGAACAGAAGACGACGCATTATTCGAAGAAGGTGATAGTACTAGCGATGACGGAAACAGTAGTGATGACGGTATTTTCATTTTCGATGATGATGATAGTGAAAAGTATTTTTATGGTTTTGAAAGTGATTAAAGTCTAATTTCATGATAGGCAACGAAACGTGAGAACTAAAAGAAACCACATTTTAAGTTATTGTGGACTATTGAAATTTTTTTCCCTTGTGTGTGGCCCTTCTAAATAAGGGTGCGTCTTATATGCCAGTGCGTCTTATGTTATATGCCGTCAAATATGGTACTTATAAATATCAGTAATACTGAAAATGTGCAATGACCCGACTTAATTCATTGCTGAAGACAGTTCGTCATCCGAAATATTCGTAAACCGAAATTATTTTCTCCTACTAATAAATGTAAAATGAAGTTATTTGTTCCCGAAACCCAAATGATTGCTTAGAAAAGAATGCTTTCTAATGCCGAACCAATGGAGTTTGTTAACACTTACACATACACAATAACTGAACATACATGAATTAATGTTTACCGTATATCTCCGAAGGAAAGTTTCGTAGAAAACGCTGAAGAAGTCAAAGTTATAAAATGTTAAAAGAAAATCCTATTCCTTACAAATATCAGAATAGCTGCTGGCTTTCTGAGGTTTTTATCTTTCTCATTACCCCGCTCACCTCTACTTAAGAATCACTGAGCCTTTGCCTCACCAAAGATTTGCCCACAGGGATTTGTTTCTTTCTTTGTGTTATAAAATTTCCTTCAAGCAAGATACGGCGACTACAAATATGCTACGGCTTGTTGCTGCTTTATGAGGGTGATACTGTTTTATGAACCTTTGAAACTTACTCCATTTTGCACAGTGTTTAATTTATTCTTTCGAGGATCAAAAATCTATTTGAAATTTGAAAAGAAGACATTTCTTCCACTACATCTGGGAGACTCATTCGTCGCCATCTTACGTTTTCGTATCTCAAGGCATCGTTCGTAATCCAAAATAATTTTTCTCTGGAAAATTTGTTCGTGAACCAATTTTTTTCGGGACTTGTGAACCTAGCTCCACTGTTTTCTACCGTAACAATCAGAGGCGTGCTAGCATGTTAAAGCAAAATATAAAATAAAATATGATTTAAATGCTCATTTTTTAAATCACTTTTACCTCATCTTTGCCAATGCTAGTTCTACACTCTATAACAAAAAAATCGACGCACCAAGAAGGATTTGTCCGAAGGATACAGAAATTGGTACATAGGAAGATTATGTACGGAATAGAAAATGATTGAAATTTCAGAACAATTGAATGATTTATTTCAGAATTACATAGTTACAATGTAACCATTACACCACGAAGGCTTGCTAAGAAAGTGAGAGAAATACTTTATATACTGCTTCTTTTAAAGGGCGACTGGTGATTAGGGAACCCAATCACCAAATCCTGGAGGTGGAGAATCATCCTCCTTTACCTTTTTTTAGTTTGCGGCGCCACTGTAGAGACATTAGGTATTTTTTACACGGGATATGCGAAACATGGGCAATGCCCTCTACAGGACTCGAACCTCGGACATCTGGAATACGAGCCGAATGCGCTAACCGTTACACTTCGAAGACATGCTAAGAAGACGAGAGAAAAACCTTATAATGTTTCACATAAGTTTACAAACAGAGACTATGAAATCAATTTAGAGATATTTATTTTCGTTTCCATTTGTTGCGCATTTTGAATCTGATTTCCCTTTCGGAAGTATCATGTCCTAGCTCCCAAATAAAAGCAGACGTTTGTTCTGTTTCAGGCTAACCGGTACAGCAAGGAAGATGATGACGACGACGACTACCAGTACGTTACCCGTGGAAGGCGCAGGAAGAAGCCCGTGAGTCGGTATACCGCTTTTGCCCGAAAAGGAGTACCAGGGGAGGATTACCCCGTTTACACATACATACCGCAAACAGATTTCGATTGCGGAGCACAACCGGGACCTGGCCTCTATGCAGACCCCTTCACTGATTGCCAGGTAAGACATTCAGTTCTTATAATTACTTCCCAGCGATCTCCCCTTACTACTAGTTGAATGTAATTAATTATTCAGCTGCTCTTGATATTATCATTTGCAAATATAATCGAAATACTTTCAAACACATACTAAAAAAATTGGCTTTCGGAAAACTTTCAGATTTTATATTACGCCCAAAAGGCTCTTTTTTTTTTTTTTTTTTTTTTTTTTTTTTTTTTTTTTTTTTTCCATTTTGTGTATTACTGTTATTTATTAAATATTATGTTCTTCGCACTTAAAACACATAAAATTCAAATCAACAGCAGTATCATAAAATATTTAAAAACAGTATATCTTTAGAATTTCCGAACTGGAGATAAAAGTGCTTTTCCCCGTAATGTGTTGCCATGACTCCCTTTAAAATCGTTGAATTTGTTAATCAAAAATTCGTTAAAGTTTGACAAAATTTGAAATCTCTACATATAATAAAAGAAAGAGTCTGTGTGTCTTTTCATTCGTGCTGCGCATAAGCTAAAAGATCCAGGGCCACGAAATTTGGTATATAGGTGCATCTAGACAAGAGCCAGTGCACCTCGAAGCGATTGTTTTAAAATTCCAATCCAATTTTTTTATTTAATCTTTTCGATTTTATCGCATCATTTTGAATAGTTTCTTTTTTTTTAGAAATGTGGTTTCTGGCAACAGTTTTTCATTCAATTGTATACTGGACTGCTGACTGTTGAAAATCAGCACTGTTGCCACTTGGAAAAATGAGGGCGATAATTCTACGCAGTTCTTAAATTTAATGTTTCTCTTGGATACTAGACGTTTGTTGAAAGAAGGCAACGGGAAGTTGGTTAATTTATTTATTAGGATAATGAATATTTATATTAAGGGATATTGCTTATTTCATATTGTAATTTTGTTGCATGTTATGCATTTTTTTAATTTGTGGGTATTTTTTTATGAAGCTGTTCTGCAGAGTAAAATTCTGCGCAGCTTTTAAATTTAACGTTTGGTGTTCCCTTCAGGCCTTTTTCCGATACATTTAAAAGCCACACGAAGGCTGGCAGCGCAGCTGCTAGTAGATAATAAAGCAAATTCGAAATTCGGGCTTCCAAGTGACTATGTTCGTTTGGAGGACTACGTTATTCAAAATTAGATGGCTCTAGGTACCATTGTTTCTTCACAGTGCTAGAAACATGCATTCATTGCAAATTCTTCATTATTTAGTTTCTTTAAATATAACACAGAGTGATATTATTTGGTAGCATCAGTTTGAAAAGTGATTCGATGCAAAATGCCGGCGAACAATAAAGAAAGCAGGTATCGGGGTAATAACTATACCTTCTGAAAGAAATGTTTATTTAAAAGACGCGAGTTTGATAGAGCAACTCCAAATCTAATAGAGTTCCATTTCACTTTCGGCCGTAAACGTGCTGCTCATTTTCATTTGGAACACAGTCTGATATCTGACGTGATAATTATCGAACTTGCTTAATTGATATGGATGCCGAACTACTAATTGCAGAAAACCCGTTCGTCTGTGAGTCATAAATCTTTGCTCCCAGTTCGATTCAATTTCCGAAATTTTTTTTCCCGCCGTGCAAGACACCCTTCCGTACTGAATGCGTTACTTTCCGGAGTACTCGTTAAGCACAGATAAGAATCAGTAACAATGTTTTTATTGATTAATGGGCCAGAATTCAGGTTTTTTTGTTTATCAAAGTTTAATTATTTTCCGATGGTTTGTTAACTGGTCGACGTGATTTGGTCTTCAAATCAGAAATCAAACGTTTGTTTGAAACTAAATTCACTCCGGTTTCCTGTTCCTTCGCACAGAAAAGATATGTTCCAAAAAATGTCTGTAAATATTCCTGGATTTAGTTTAAATGAATTTTGTTAGCACCCGGCGCCAGGCGGTCGTGAAAATGTTTTTTGTAAAATCGAATAAGTCGAAATCGAATGTTTTTTGTAATGTCATAGGTCTAAAGAAACTCGCGATATCCCCGAAAAGCTGGACTGCCAAAGAATTTCTGGAACTTCATTCTACCTTTGTTTCGTAGCTAGGAAATCGCCGATGAAATTTAATCATCTGAAGAAATTTAAATGACTTACCTTTTGAAAGTACTGTGTAACGTAAACACTCGGTTGAAAGCTTACCTTACGAAAGAAGATATTTTGACGAAGGCTAATTATCTTGTAAGAATTATGTTAATTTGATTAACGGTTAAATTTTAAGTTAAAGTTCCTTTCCTGTCAAATTCTTAACTTCAACCTATTACTTCCGGCCAGAACGTAGTTTTGGAACCATTCTGAATACTTAATAAGGAGGAGCGGTATTTAAACCGCGAGGTCTACTTGCAGAGTTAGAGAGAACCAGAGTTTCTGATTTGTGCGTGCCTGCCTTTTGGCTACTCTCTCTCTCTCAAAGCTGTTATTACGGTCGGCCGTACTCAAGCCCTTGATAAGCTTCGTAGTCAAATAGAGTTAAGGGGCCAACTCGATTAGAATCTTGATAGCTTCGGCTGTATCTCTTTAGTTAATCTTAGTTTTAGTTTAATTTTTAGTCTCTTAAGTTCAAGCCCTAGTGTCGGCTTTTATTGTACACTCCAAGACGGAGTTTTGTTAAATCTTATTGGAATAATAAAGGGTTAGTTACCCTTCCATCTTGCTGTTTCTTGTTACACGAACTTAAGCGATTATTCGCTAACTAGTTCTTAAGATTCGTCACTTTCTAGAGTAACTGAGAAATACACTAGTGAGAATCTTACATATACAATCTGATATCACTGAATATGATTTACTGAAATATTGTATTAACATTATCTTCCGAAATGCTCCTTAAGTACAGATAAGTATTAGTAACAAAGTTTTTAATGATAAATGGGTCAGAAGTCAACTTTTCTGTTTATTAGAGTTTAATTATTTTTAATTCTAGTTTATAAGTTTTCTTCCAGAAGGTATAAAAGTTCGTTAATTGTGGTTTGGAGCCAGTAAGTGACGAGGGCTACCCTTAGAGTATTAATTGTTTGAAGAAATGAGATTATGCTTCGAATAATTTTTCAAGTCGCTGTTTGACTGTATAACACTTGCTGGTATCAATATTGGTATTAGGAACAATTCAAATGCAGTTCTTTCTTTACCATGTTTTATACAAAAAATCTGATGTTTACACCACATGACCTCTTGTATAATTTAATATTACGTACATGACCTCCTTGTACGTAATATTAAATTATACGCATTTTTTTCTGGCTTTCATTTAAACTTATTTCCTCGAGCTTCATTAGAGATACATTTCTCATTCAATTAATTCAGTTTTAACTTCGCGATAGGGCAAAAATACATAAAAACTTAAAATATCTATACTAAAAATTGAAAGATATAGAAAAACGTAAAACACTAAATACAGTTCCGACGATTTAAAAAAAAACTGCAATTAAAATTACAGTTTCTACTCAAAAACAAGCCATTCGGTCAGCGGGCATGAAGGCAGGTTTTTCGGTCCACAAAACTGAAAGTTTACTTTTGGTCTCGCTCGGCAAAAAGACACTGGAGGCTTAGAAACTGACTTAATTTGTTGTGGACGCTATACTGAGTCAATATATCGGATAATTTATATGATAATTATAGAATGAATTAAGCATAATTTAAGACGTTACTTTGTTGCTGCTAAGCTTATTTTCTCTAGATTGGCAACAGGTCCACTATTCTGCTAAGTTTCAAATGTAAACAAATGTGGCTGTTATTCTAAAAAGAACTAGGCTTAACCCGCACTTAAACAATTTTTAAATTGTTGACAACATGCAGGTTAAGAAAAGACATAAAAACCTTATAAGGTATTTCTCCCGCCTTCTTAGCGAGCCTTCGTGGTGTAGCAGTCTGCACGCTGAGCGCATCATTGAGAGGTCCGCGGTTCGATTCCCGGCGAAGGCGTTGCATATTTTTCATCTTACCTGCTTCCAAAAAATACCTAATGTCTCTACAACCTTAAGCGGAAGAGAAGAATGACGCAATTCAATCCTTTTTAAAAAAAAGATGCACAATTTACAAACATGTAAGTATAAAGAAACTGAGCTCACGGAGCAGAGTGATATATTGTAGGATTCTCACTAGTGTACTGTCACTAGTGTATTCTCACTCAGTTGCTGTAGAAAGTGACGAATCTTAAGAACTAGTTAGCGAATAATCCCTTAAGTTCGTGTAACAAGAAACAGCAAGAAAGATGGGTAACTAACTAACTAACCCTTTATTATTCCAATAAGATTTAACAAAACTCCATCTTGGAGTGTACAATCAAAGCCGACACTTGGGCTTGAACTTAAGAGACTAAGAAATAAACTAAAACTAAGATTAACTAAAAGAAATATAGTCGAAGGTATCGAGATTCTAATCGAGTTGGCCCCTTAACTCTATTTGACTACGAAGCTTATCAAGGGCCTGAGTACGGCCGAACGTAATAACAGCTTTGAGAGAGAGAGTAGCCAAAAGGGAAACGCGCGCAAATCAGAAACTCTGATTCTCTCTAACTCTGCAAGTAGACTTCGCGGTTTAAATACCGCTCATCCTCATTTAGTATTCAAAATGATTCCAAAACTACGTTCTGGCCGGAAGTAGTAAGTTGAAGTTAAGAATTTGACAGGAAATGAACTTTAATTTAAAATTTAAGTAACCTAAATAAGAGGTGCACATGTGCATGTTATCGCAGTCCTATATACAAAATTTCAACGTTCTGAGGCTACTCGTTTTTGAGTTGACTTGATTTTGAGATAAGAACGTACGCACAGACGCCACAAAAAATGTCCTCAGAATCCGTTCTAAATCAGTTTTATAATTTTTTTTTTTTTTTTTTTTTTTGTAGAAAACGAGTCCTTTATTCTGTCTTTACGTGCAGATGTCACACAAAAACATAGTTAAATTGGATACTTTTGTTGAAATATGATACCCGAAATTTTTCGCGATGACAATACTTCCTGTTTACTTCGTGCAAGGAAGTAAAAATGTATTCTGTTATGTAAAAATATAAAATAAAGGAACAAACGTTATTAAAAGGAGCAGTAAAGTAAACTTATAGTATTAGAAACAAAAATTATGGTTTAAGAAATAAACGATTTCAGTATTACAATACAATTAAAGAACAACAAATATACTGTTATTATTATCAAGAAGAGTAAATATCACATAAAAACCTTGTTGTGTAGTCTATTAACAGAAAAATATAATTTTTTAACTGCATTTGTTTGAAATGTGATCGTAAAAAACATAAAGCATTTAGTGAACTGTCATTAAGCTTGGAACGAAGTTACCTTCCGTTGAAAATGCATCACGGAAGTGAGACAGCATATGAATGATGTTAATACTGTCAACATCTATTAAAAAAAAAACTCATATCAAAATAACAGTAGATGCTCAATAAGTTAAATTAAACCCTTTTAACAAAAAATATTTATTATTTATTGCTAATATCGAAAATGACGGTTTCATTCAATTGAAAAATAGCACGAACTAACGGTATTTGCTCAATAATGGGTTCACGAACGAATAAAACTGCTGACGGATTTTTTTTTTTTTTTTTTTTTTTTTTTTAATTTTTTCCCCCCTGAGTTCGAGTGCGATTCTCGATAAATTCACTTACAAGATAATTTTCCTCATATGTAACGTGACGTGAAATTTTTAACTTCAATGTGTTATTACTATTAGATAATGTTCCATGTCACCCACAAGATTTGAATCATCCCAACGTCAACATACTGTTCCTACCATCTCACACTACTTCGTTGCTCCAACCATTGAATCAAGATATTATATTGGTGGGCAATTGCTAATAGTTGCGATAGCAACCACAAAATGGAAGGCAGGAAAATGTGAAAATTTGCATAAGTGCATGATACAGTAATACGCATTGTGCATATACGAATGTTCGATTGCCGAAATTGTTCGTGACATGATGCGTCGATACTTTTGTAGGCTTCCCTAATTCCTATACCGTCTGGGGTGGCAGATTTATTACTGCAACATAAGATATATTGGGCGTTCCGGTTGAGGGGTGTGCAGTCATAATAAGCCTGGGCGTGCAGTACTGAAGATCGCAACTTGCAATTAAAGAAATTTACCGCATTGGCATATGGTTATGTATTTTATGAACATTATGCTTGTTTAATATATAAAAGACAGCGCAATCAGAATCACTTATAAGTTACGTAAGTTTATTGTGTCAAAAATTTCAGCGATTCATTTCGTAAATTACAGGCGATTTTCTGAGATTCGGGAAAAAAATGAAATGAAACTACATGAAAGAACGTCTGAATATAATAATTAATGTTTTATAATAATGAAGAACAGTAATCTGATTTTAAAAAAATATTATTCTGTGGAAAATATATTGAGTAAAATGCGCTAAATTGTTTCTCATTTTCAGAACAAATTTGCTTATTTCAAATGTGTGATACTACGCTCGTTGGGAATAACTTCAGCGATAGAGTGTGTAATGCAGTAGTAAATACGGCGAAATCACTCAAATTGTC
Organism: Stegodyphus dumicola; assembly: GCF_044657685.1. Lineage (NCBI taxonomy): Eukaryota > Metazoa > Arthropoda > Arachnida > Araneae > Eresidae > Stegodyphus > Stegodyphus dumicola. The sequence continues at coordinate 234,200,528 of NC_140772.1, read as the reverse complement.
GGTGACATAACTTTCCATAGACGACTACTTCTAAATTCGGCCGAAATTTTTTGGGAATCTGTCTTGAACTATTTAATAAAGAATATGACCTACAGTCATATTCATAAAGCCAACAATCAATTAGGCTATATTTATTATATTATTACAAGGCTATAATTATTCATTGAGGCAAAAATTATCTACTGTAATTAAGAAAATTAAATAGTTCCAAGACCAGAACATTTGAAAACAAATGAACACGATATTGACACGACCTGTAGAATCGATAGTAGGTTTATCGATGTAACAGACGTAAGAAATAGGCAATGATGTCCCCGGTATTCGAATCGCGAATATACTTTCTAATTATTGCATGGAAAAGAAGGAGAAAATTTACCTTACACATTCATTAAATAATTTGACTGATAAACATGTACTTTAAAACAGCTACTTCTAAAGTAAAGCAAAATCATTTAAAACCACAGGCTGGTTACCTGCGAGAGGGGAAAAATTATTATTTAATATCTTATGACAGTTGTTTGAAATAATAGCATTATTGTGTATAAAATAGTATTAATGTAATATTTGAAACTATAGTTTTGAATAATTTGTCACCAAGTAACTTTACGTAAAAAAAATATGAAAATTAGTTAAATATATTGTAGTGTTTATTGTTTAATAATATTTATAGTAAATATAGTTTAATAATATATATAGTTTAATAATATTTATAGTAATATAGTTTAATAATATATATAGTTTAATAATATTTATACATAGTATTTATATTTTGATAACTTATTTCACAAATTATATTTCGGTTCCATTCGGTACATCTGGTCGCATTATGGCAGAGAAAAACTAAACGACAAATACGAGCAGATTTAACCTAAACGAATTTGGCAACACCTCTTTATTATTTCTTTTGTTTCACATCGGCGAACTTCATATCTAGTTCAAGGAGTAGCGTCTGTTCAAAAATAACTCGATCAACACACCGCATGCAGTGTTACAAAAGAACAAAATTTCTTTCATTGCCAACCTTCCACTTAGACACACCCTAGCCAAATGAAGGTAGCGAAACAATATGTAATACTAGTTGAGCAGGTGTCCGTGTTTGGCCATAGTGCCATAAAGTTCTAATCACGCGTTGGAGCAAACTCTTATTTTCTTGCCTCTCCTGGAGGGAAAAGGAAATAAGTATACAGAATTATCAGGACTTGGTTATTAAAAACAACTTTTGTTGTTTTATTTTCATGTGTCATTATTCCTCTTGAAAGAAGTGTCGATAAGATCATTATTTACCCTTTCCCGTGCCACTGAGATTTAACATTTCCATTAAAAATAATGCTAACTAAATTATGCAGGAAATTGTGGCAAGAGCTGTCTCGTGCCGCGTGCATTTACTGATTGCTTTCGAATACAAAAATAATTCTCAAAACTGTAGTCGTGCTCGGGAAACACTGTCACGTCATTAGCTGGGCTATGTTCTATTTCAAGGCTTTCCCAATGGAAGCTGTAGGATTCTCCACCGTGTAATTCTAAGTTGCAGTTAAAAGTGAAGAATCTTAAGAACTACTAAGCGAATAATCGCTTGTTAGCTTGAGGTATTATAAGGTATTTCTAACGCATGCCTTCGTGGTGTAATGGTCAGCAAACCTGGCGCGTATCGAGAGGTCCGAGGTTCGAGTCCCGGCGAGGGCTTTGCTCAGTTTTCGTCTCTCCTGCTTCGAAAATAACCTAATGTCTCTACAGTGCCCCTCCGAACTAGAAAAGGTTATGGATGATGATTGTCTATATGCGTCACAGAAACCTCATAAATGCTTTACAAAATATGAAATAGTAATAGATAATAAAACAAATTCCAAATTTGGGCTTCCAGATATTCGAGTGAGACGTACGTTATTCCAAATTGAATGGCTCTAGGTAACGTTGTTTTATCATAATGCGAGAAACATACATTTATGCAGACTCTTTATTATTTACTTTCTTTAAATATAATACAGGGCAATAATATTTGATGGCAACAATTTAAAAAGTGAATTGCTGTTTATAGTGAATCAACGCAAAATGACAAAACGAAATTAATAGCCTTTCTGGGCTAACGCCCTTTAGGTTTTTTTTACAAAAAACCTTAATTTTTATTTATTTATTTATGTATTGCGGCCTGTCAGTTGTTTTCAGATCGTGCATTTGGTCCGCGTGAGTCTGAGTTTCAGACCGTCAATATAGCCCATGTCTAGGGCTAATTAAATACCGGATTGGATTCTCCATAAAACGGAACTTTTAGAGTGCTCGTTTCTAGGCTTCACCAAAGAGTCCTGACATACAAAATAATAAGGATAGAATGACAAATCACTTCAAACTAATTACAAGGATCATTATGCATCTCTAAAATGGGGTAGTAGTCGTGTTTAGCCTTTTCACCTTCAATTCGAAAGCTATCCATTTAAAAAAGTCTGGATTAAAAATGTGATCTTCGTCATTTGCGTTCATTAAAACCGGTATCTCGCAATCTCGTTAAGCCTTTTGAGTATATACTGAATGCAGAACGACATACTAAATGCAGAACGTTGACTAGAAAATTGTATTTTTGTCTTCAGTTAATTCATTCGGTTAGTTTCAGGGTTTGATTATGCTGTAAGCCTAATATATTCTAAATTAGCTTTTGCCTTGGTCTTATAGACCATTAATTAAAGTCATGATTGTTAATATCGTATTATACGGATGTTCAAATATCGTATGTTATCCGTATTATTTTTTCGTTAATTTTATGAGGATGAAGACTTTATAAACTGTGTGACGTACCTATTCGAACTTTACCTGGTTTTTGTTTTCGTAATATTGTGAAACATCTTAATTTTTTGGGCTTTCATTAGAATCAACAGTCAGTCAAACAAATATCACCATCTATCGAGGAGACGAACGGGTATCAAATTCCCAATAGTTAAATTACAGTAGAACTCCAATCTAATTATCCGAATTCTATTCGGATAATTGGATTATTTTCCGAAGAAAAGGTCTACGTACACTTTAATTAATTACTGTATGTTGAAAATGGGAGGAAAAAAAAACTATTTTTAAAGAAAAAGAGGTTTTACTTAATTAAAATGAAAAGGCAACACTTTTGCATACATGTTATAGAGTACAGTACATTATTTACAAGGGCCGAAAGTCATTGCTTGCTGAACATCTCGGTCTGTTTGACAGACACCGTGCCTGCACTTTAACCAGGAGTTACTTCCTTTAAAGGATGGACAGCCAAGATTTTACCTTTATCATAAAAAATCGGACCCGAAGTTGGGTTTCTCATAAAACTTCAAAACGACATCTTCTAAATTTTTGTTTGGCGCTGCATTATTCTTGAAGAACTTCCATCTTCGTTTTCAAGCAGTGACACGAAGTTTAAAAGTGTAGGTTTGCTTCTTTTAATGTCTGAAATCGTTGATTGTCCAACACTACGTTTACGTCTTAATTTTTTTCTTAAATTCTGAAAGCGATTCCGATAATCAGCGATTCGGATAGTCGGAGTTCGAATAATTGAAATTGTACTGTACTCTCAGCGAAATAGTACTTTCGGCGAAACATGTTTTGCTAATCTTCAAGTAATGTTAGCAAAAGTCTTCAGAGACTTTAAATCACTTAATAACTTTAGCCTAATAAAAGCGTAAAAGAAAAGGAAAAAATAATTCTGAGCCACACCAAAATGGATTACCGAAAAAAAAAAAAAAAAAAAAAAAAGAGTTACTTCTTTGCTCGAAGCATTTTCTTTTAATCTTTATTATTATTATCATCATGAACTTAAAATCAATCTCAAATTCTAATCTAAGAATTATGACGATGGATTGCATTGGATTATTCAATTATGGCAAAGCACACGAGGGCTGTCTTCCAAAAGGAAGGAATGCCTTCGTGGAGGACTTTCTAAAGGAAACTGGCTCGTATACAGGTTACACATGGGAAAAACCACGAAAACGCCCATGCAGCCAGCCCGTTCGCGGGATACGAACCTCGAACCGAACTACCAGTGTTCGGCGACTTTACCGCTCGGCCGCTGGTGGGACCAAGAATTACGAAGAAAAATTTATCGTTTGTTGAAAGGGTTTTAAGTTAAAAAATGCATTAAAAAGTTCAAAAATAAAAAAAATTACTCATACTTTTTTTTTTTTTTTTCTTTTTTAAGTTAGGAAAAAAAAATAGCTGCTTTTACCAACTTTTTTCAGATATACAGAAACAAAAGTTTCTGTATATTTTTCTGCATTCCTTTTTCTTTGCGAGAAATGGTACGAGTAGAAAAATATGAGACTGTTACAAGGGCATATCGAGAAATCTTCATAAGTCGAATTGTGAAATCTCATCATCTGGTCTCATCACTCAATTACCACGTTAACAATATGAATCCTAAAGCACAGAATATCTGACAGACCACGAACCTGTGTATATCGGAAAGCTATAAATGCGCTAAGTTTTTTCTTCTAACTCCGTTCGAAAAGTAAAAGAACCCCCCTCCCTTACGAATTCAAAAATTTAAAAGGCGTTTCTCTGCCTAAATAAGTGGGGGGAAAAAATTGACGAACAATATGTTTAGTTACGCTGATTTATAATACAAGTAAAACAATAGATGTCTCAAAAAAAACCGAAATTATTGATAAAACTAGAAAAGTTTCTAAAACAATGAATTCCATTACCGTTGCTTTATATTTATGTATTTCTAAATATCATTTCAAAGAAACACCAATCAGCAATCTACTAAAATTTAAATAAATCAGGTACTGACTAATCATGGGCGTTTCCGGGTTTATTTTAATCGGTTCCAACTACAGAATATTGATAAATACTTAATTTGTAATACGTTTGGGGACGCCAGACACTTCGTCGATGGATGTATGCTTACCTGGAGTGCAAAAGAGAAATATAGAAAGAAATTTAAGGAAGATTTTAAAAGAAATTATTCAAATTTGAAAGATTTTGCAGAAACAACAATGGCGAAGAAAGATAAAATTGGAATTCGGCACTGAGACTCAGATTTTAGACTTTATATATATATATATATATATATTTTTTTTTCCTTATATTTCTTTTTTTTTTTTTTTTTTTTTTTTTTTTTTTTTTCATACGGCCGGCTTGTGCCGACTAGGAGGATCGGGGCTGTGCCCTTATAATAATAATAATATAATTCTGCTCAATAACATGTTGCGCGACTTTTGGCCTGCAGAACAGCTGCAATTCGCTATGGCATGGATGGTACAAGTTCTTGCTAGATGACTGGACATAGGTTGTACCAAATGTCTAAGCAGCGCACACGCAAAGTCGAGATATTCCAGTATGGTAGGATTTGAGCTCTGAACTGCCCCATATAGTACACTTAATTGCTGTGACGCTACAGGGATGTTCCAATGTTGCGTTTTCGTCACATTGCATTTGTGACCACGATACAACGCTATAGAGATGTCATATTGTGATGTGGATGTAAATGGCGCACGAATGTTAAATACACGTCGCATCAAACATTTAATGTGACCACAAGTCTCCTTCACCCTGACCTTTCTTGACCTTGTTCACGCAATTCTTCTTTAATGGAAGGTATTTTTAGCACTGACCTTCCACTCCTCCCCCCCCGAATCATTGTAAGACGTTTCAAGAAACCTTTGGAAATAAATTATTTTTTATGCTAATGGTTGGCGATTTCAGCTATTTCTTTTTCATTAAAAATATTGATAGTTCATAGCGTGTTTTTACTTGATGTGATGCTAGATTGTGGAACTATTGTGTTCCAGAATGTGTATACGTTCATTTCAGAAAAAATATGTAATAATTGGCAATGTGGTCTGTGTAAATTAAATTCGTATCATAGATTTCATAGCAATCAACGAGAAAATCTATGCGCCTTGCGTGCGTTCCCTTAACTGATCTAGTAACAGCGTTTAGACCTTATCTATTTCGATAACGTAGGAATGACAATTTGTACTGATGACGAAAAAGTTATATACATATTAATATCTAATACTTCTGACAAATTACTATTTAAGTTTTAATAATAAGTAAATATCTCTGAGTTAAAATGGAATGTTTTCATATTATTTTTCATTTTATCAACTTGTTTTATTAGCACAAAAGTTACTAGCCCAGAAGGGCTATTAATTTCGTTTTGGCATTTTGCGTTGATTCACTATAAGCGATGAATCACTTTTCAAATTGTTGCCACCCAAAATTAGAGCCCTGTATTATATTTAAAGAAATTAAATAATGAAGAATCTGCATGAATGTAGGTATGTTTCTCGCATTGTGGTAAAACGACCGTACCTAGTGCCATCCAATTTTGAAGAACATGCGTCTCCACCTGAATATGGGCATCTGGAAGCCCAAATTTGAAATTTCGAATTTGTTTATTATCTATTTCATATTTTGTAAAGCATTTATGAGTTTGTGATTAAGAAACTCGATGATTTCAAAGCGAACAATGGCAACACTGATCGGGGGGAATCATTTTTATATCCAGTACTCCAGACTATGTATCGAAAATTCCAAAGATATGCTCTTTTAAATATTTTGTGATACTGCTGTTGAATTGAATTTTATGGTTTAAGTGCGAAGAACATGACATTTAATACGTAAAGGTAACACACAAAACGTTAAAAAACGCTCCTTTCGACGTAATATAAAATCTGAAATATTGCGGTTTTTATTTTTTGAGTCTCAGTGCTAGTTTTCTGGTTCCCGGAACATGAATTTGAATAATAGGGCATTTTCCAGGAACAGTGCTATGCGAGATTTACCTGTACGCCGTTATTTATAGAATTGTTATAGATTTGCCATGACATTCATATTTCATATATAAAAGACATTAATTATTTTTTTTAAATGAAAGAAAATAAAAGCCTTCCCATGCCGGGAATCGAACCCGGGCCGCCTGGGTGAAAGCCAGGAATCCTAACCACTAGACCACATGGGATCTGCAGATTCATCACTTAATAATATTGAAATATAAAAGTCACTAAATTTTCGTTAAGTTTTATGTTTTTATTTCTGTTGTCTTCATTTAAAATCAAAACTTATATGTGGATCATTACTATCACGTATCGTTACATGCAAAAGATTTTTATCCTAAGTACATGTCTTTTATATTTTTACCCTTTGTAAGACTTCATTTCGGTAGGGTTCTAAAAGGATTACTGAATTAAAATTTAATAATAATTTTAATTTTACTTAAAAATTTAAGTAATTAAGTTTTAAATGTATTTGGTAACCGTTCATCTTCATGAATCATTACAGCGATCAGCAGTTTTAGGTGATTTTGCGTGATTAAAGGCAAAATAGCGTCGCTAAACAGTCGAAATAATAAAAAGGGTTGAGAATTTTTATTTCTTGTTCGTGCTGCCATCTGTTGGTTAGCAAATTAATAAATGTTGAAATAGAAAAATTAAAAAGTCCAGAACTGTATCATTTAATAATTAAAAATAATATAAGAATGTACATAATTATCAATAATTGATTAGTAATTTTAAACAAATGTGTTAACAAGTATTGGTAAAATTATATGAAAACATTAAAATCTGAAGACGAAGTTTAATAAATTTATTTCAAATTAAGCAAAATTTTAAAAATATGTAGAGAAATAATACAACCAAAAGGTTATATGATGTGAATAAACATGCTTTTTCAAAAAGTGTGTGAGAGATGGATATTAGTATGCTAGAAATTTAATTTTATTCATACCAAAAAAACAAAATTAGTTTCACTTGAAAACAAAACTACATCTTTAATGATTTGCTGAATAAGGGAATTAAGAGTTAATCAATTTATAATATCGAATAAAAAGAAATACATAAATATTTAGTTGATAGTAGGATTTAGATTAACTGTGAACTTAGTTATCAAACACTACATATGTCTCTTGTTACGCTCTTGTTCTGCTGTATGTCAAGCTAGTTATGAAAAAAAAATTAATAAGATTTAATAATTAAAAATATTTACTAGGTACTAATATGAATTGGAATTTATTTTTGAGAGGTTTTTTTTTTTTTTTTTTTCTTTTTTCTGAAAACCATTATGTTTTAAAATATAATATCACTCTAAAATTTAATATATATAATCAGGAGATGATATCTTTTCAAGATTAAAAACGTACAGGGTGATCATTTTTAAAGTGACAGTGTTTGGAGCGCCCTGTAGCGTGATCTAATAGCCGAAATGGCACCAAACTTGGTATTTAGACTAATCAAGACATGGGGAAAATGATTCCGTGAAAAAAACTTTTAGTTCTAAAAATCGTCGCTAGGGCATTTTGGGGTGCTGCTGTAACCTCTCACGTTACCGGAACGTGCGTTACTGGTAAAGCTGTATTACATGAATCAATGTAATGCATCCGCAGGTCTTCGCGACTCTCGAACCAGAAAAAAATTACGAAAGGGACCTTTATCGCTGAATGGTCTTAAAAGAAAATGATTAAGAAGTTTGATGAAACGGGGTCACTGACCATTCGCGCTGGGAGAGGACGCAAACCAGTATCAGAAGATGTAATAACTGACGTGGCAACTGCAATTGTCGAAGGATCGCAGGGAACCATTGCTAGTACTAGCAGCGCCCGAGGTGTAGCTCGACAAGTGGACATGAATTTTTCCACGGTATGGAGAATTTTGGATTTTACCCCTACAAAATCAGCCGCTTGCACGTACTGAAACCAAGTGATTATGATAAGCGAGTGACATTCGGTCTATCGTTTCTTGCCAGGGTAGAAATTGATGATGCTTTCCCATGGCACATTCTGTGGGGAGATGAGTGCCATTTTTATCTCAATGGGTCGGTAAACACACAATATAGCCGAATTTGGGCTTCTGAGCAGCCCACACCGTGCACGATATCTTATTAAATTCCCCAAAGGTCACTGTTTGGTGTGGTTTTACAGCCGAATTTGTAATTGGGCCATTCTTTTTTGAGACCATCACTCCGACAGGACCCGAAACGTGCACCATAAATGAAGAAAGGTACCATGAAATGCTGCAAACGATTGTTGTTCCACAACTTCAGCAAAGAAACCGTCTCCAACAGACAATCTTTATGCAGGATCGTGCTCCGCCACACATTAGTAATAAGGTAAAGCAGCTGTTGCGCCAAAACTTCACTGATGATAGAGTCATCCTCACCGGGGAAGTTAATGTAGTAAATAAACATTAATAATTTAACTGTACGATTGTATGTCTTGATGTCCTATTCTTGATTAGTCTAAATACCAAGTTTGGTGCCATTTCGGCTATTAGATCGCGCTTTAGGGCGCTCCAAACACTGTCACTTTAAAAAAGATCACCCTATATTTAACATGAAATTCAGGGCCGTTCCTAGCGAGGCTGCAGAGGTAAAAGTACGCCGGAGGACAAAATCAGGGGCGGCTGGACTCTCGCGATACCTCGCCTAAATATGTAATATCGTAACTTGTCATATGAACTGAAATGGCACCAAACTTGGTATTTAGACTAAACTTGACATGGTATTTAGACTAACAAGACTTGGTATTTAGACTAAACAAACTAAATGACAAACTTGGTATTTAGTTTGTGATATATAAGTACTTAGTAAGTATGAAATAAAAATGCTATTAATCATTGAGCACTTTTTTTTTTTAATTTGGAGGCGGCAATTTTAGGAAAGTACGCGGGCAGCCAATGGCTTAGGAACGGCTCTGATGAAATTACTTGTAAGATAATCTACTAAGAGTGCGGCAATAAAATAATAAAATAAATGGTACACGAGAAGAAACATAAATCAATACCTGGGAGCGAAATAAAGATGTTAATAAATGGTAGATGCACATTCGGTATTACATATTGTGAAATCATTAAAACTTGCATTTCAAGATATTTCAAAACTATACATAAAATATGAAGCATATTCAGATAAATTTTTGTTAAGTACTTGAATGAAAGCACGAGCAATGACATTTAGTAAACAAATAAAATTATCCAAAATCTGTAATTTCAGGTAAACAAAGTTAATAATTGTCAAATTGGGAGAGGAAAACTGAAAAGTTTTTCCCTGCAATTCGAACTCGCAGTCGCTGGCAAGGCAATAAATCAAATCATTGTATTGATAACAAGTCCATAGCCCACAAGGGCTAATTCCTTGCATTGCATTATATTAAATTCCTTATATTGCATTAAATTAAATTCCTTACGTTGCATTAAATTAAATTCCTTACATTGCATTAAATTAAATTCCTTAGTGTAAATGGGGCCAGTTCGGCCCAAGTTTCGAATTCCGCGAAGGGGCTGGCTGCATGGGCGTTTTCGTGGTTTTCCCCATGTGTAACGTGTATACGAGCCAGTTTGCCTTAGAAAGTCCTCCACGAAGGCATCCCTCCCTTTAGGCAGATAGCCCTCGTGTGCTTTGCCATAATTAAATAATCCAATCCAATCGAACGCCGATAAAGCAATCTTCAGCTCTAGGTTTCAGTTCCAGTTCAAGCTGTATGCCGCGATTAACTAGTATGAACTACCTGTGTTCCTGCTCAGTGAAGGTATGTACACTAAGGCGATGAAATATAAAAAAAAGTCCAGCATTACAGGGTCGTAGCTAGAGTTTTCAGCGCCCAGGGGCAACTGAAGATTTAGCGCCCCCTACTGCTTGCCAAGGATGGAAAACATTTAATTCTAAAATGTTGTAACATCAGTTTGGCGCCCCTTGGATTCTGCGCCCGGGGACAGATGCCCCCTTGCCCCCCTCTAGCTACTCCCCTGCAGCATTAAAATTTAAAAGGAATCATGAGATATAAAAGGGGCCGTATTAAGACGAAACTTACTTGAGATGTGGCGCCATCTAGTAAGGTCTGGAACAATTATTCACAGTAGTTTGTTAGAAATAGATGAAAAATTAAAATTAAATGTTCAGCTCTTCGATCAGTTTAATAAACTGCAGGGAAAGCTGTGGTTTTTCTTCTTGTGAATTCATATTTTTAAGAATCAAAATTTGCAAATTTGGATGTCATTTTGACGTGCCTTGAAGGATCTGTTGATTGAGTTACAATAATTCGAAGAAATAAGTATAAATGAAATGCGATAAATAATATATACAATTTAATAGGTGAACAAAGGAAGTCATGAGGTATTTATATTCGATTTTTTTATCTTAAAAGTTTATGTTTTTTAATTCAGAAAATGAAATAAAACTCTTCTTCAGTCTCTAAAAGTGTAATGTAAAGTTTTCAGATTACAAGTTAATTTTTATGCACCTTTTAAATTTTAAGGTTTACGATACAGCTGTTCCTATTTTCAGTTTTACATCTGGTAAACATTATAAATTCACACTGAGAAATCCTTATACTTAAATTTATTTACTTTTCAACTGGTAGTATGCTAGTAAAACTTTAACTGTGTCTTCTTTACTAAGTAACAGAGTCAACTCCTTAAAAAACAATACTCGTTTTGATAATTCTTTATTCTTTTTACAGAGAGGCTGAAAAGATTTCGTCCGTTGAAAAGTGTTCTTCTTTCGCAAATTTTAACATCTTGCATTTGATTGTGATTCCAGATGAGCTTACAAATGCTGTAATGGTTTGCGCGCGTCACAAAAAGTGTGCAAAACAAAAGAAACATTTTTGTGTGCAAAAGGTTGTGCCCACTTTTGTGATCATAAAGCAAACAAACACTTTTGTGTGCAAAAAGTGTGTGTGTTCTCATAAAGTACAAAGTGTACAAAAAGTGTGTGTGTGTTCTTACAAAAAGTGTGCAAAATGTTTATTTTTTATATGAAATACACATCAAGTGTGATCTATTACAAAACAATCCGTTGAAAATTAAACTGGTACGTTCTTTGCTTTAGGTATGGCACATGTGTCCGGGAGGCAATCTCTCTCCACGTCACAGTTTCCTCTGCCCTAATGGTACCATCTTCAACCAGAAGAAGAGAATCTGCGATTGGTGGTACAATGTGGACTGTCGAAAGCATTCGAGGAAAATCAGGTCCTACTCTGTCGAATTCCCTGAAGACGAAATAGTAGAGGAGCTGGAATAAAGTCTTGAAACATGCATCAATGATTTTACCAGAGCCAAGCTGCTCCACTATGGACTTTCATTCTTCCACCAGGCGCAAAAGGACTCGTCTTATACTAAACAAACAAACACGTTGGTAAATGGTGCATCAGTAATGTACTGCTATTAATCGCTCTTAAGAGAGGTGTGGGTATGATTAGAGAACAGGCAGCATTCAGAACATGTGCATGAGGATATTATCGGGATTGTGTTTCATTTTATCGTCATGGGCGAGCTTGTTTCCAGTTCAAACAACTTATTTTGTCAGTATGCTCTCACAAAAGTTACATGCTTTTGAAATTGAATATTACACTTCAATATGTACTCATGTTTAACTAAGATGTAATTATTTAGTAAAAAAGTCCAGCATTGAAATTTAGATATAAAAGGAGGCTGAAAACATGCCTCCTTTTATAAAAACATGGCCTGCAAAGAAAATCATGAATTTAATGAGACCAACCTTACTGAGAGGTGGCGCCATCTAGTACGTTGGAGGAGAGGAAATCAATTTGTTGACTGTCAGTCGGTTAAATGTTTCTAAGATACCCTTTTAGCCTCATTACTTTTAATTTGCATACCAAAGTAAACAAACTGGAGTCATCAAAAATGTAATTTTAATATTGCGTAAAAAACTGATTTTTATATGAAATAATTCCCGTATCGGCCGAAATATAAGACAATCTCTTAAATTTTGGTGTTTTTTTAAAGAGTATGTGCATGAGTTTAATATGCTTAAAATATCTTCTACAAGAAAAATAATTAAATAGCCCAGATAAAGAAACTAAGTAAATTTACTGAAGTTTCAGACGATTTGGGTCTCCTGTGGAGGTAGTTGTCTTAGACATGACAAAAGAAACCTAAGATTTATTGCAGCTTTCTACAATGCGATAAAGCAAAATATGGTACTTTCTGATTATCCGTAATTTCTATTGCGACAGAAATACTGTCTTTTTGGTACATTTTAGACCCAATAATAAACTACCTATGCACTTCGGTGCTTCTATTTATTATTATTTATGAACAGAACGGTACCTACGAGCTGTAAATGTATCCAAATAAGTATTTTTCTCCTATTCTGAGATACTTTTCATGCGAGTGCGGGCAATCAGAAAGTAAACGAGAGATCAATGCAAAGAGTATCTTCGAAATAGCTAATTTGTTACACATTACCAAATGAAAAAAATAGGATAGGAATATGACACAATAGTACAAGAATATGATGAACGACTTGAAGATTGCAAGACATGTTATACCAGGCTGTAAAAAATATATAATTTAACTTTACTTTCGATTTGAAAATATTTGCTTTTAGAACTTAGAATTTGAAACTCAACTCTTCGTAGATTTATTGAGTGCATGAAATATTTTGATTAAATTTTTGGTTGTCATATTGATGGAATTTGCCATATTAGGTTTTAGAGAATAATATTATGCTTAGGATATTCATTTATATTCTCATAACACGTTCGGAGCTGGTCCCCAGAGGTTTCGTTTTAATGTAAAGGGTTAAATTATAATTTCTTTCCAAATGCTAGGCCAACTTAATTTATAGAAGTTGATGAAAGTTTTTAGTTGATGAAAGCCTTCCTCAGATGAGCACTTTAAGTTAAATTTTATCTTCTTATATCCAAGCGAATACGGTTACACTTCGCGCCTTGTTTTTTAACCTGCAGCCGAACCTCGGTTAACGGACACTCCATTAACAGACAGGCCTAAATCAAGAAGCCATTCCATTAACAATCCATTAACAGACAGTCCTAACTCAGACAGATATTCCATTAACAATCCATTAACAGACAGTTCACTAACTGACAATTCATTAACAGACAGTCCTAAATCAGACAGACATTCCATTAACAGACAGTTCACTAATAGACAATCTATTAACAGATAGTCCTAAATCAGATAGACAATCCATTAACAATTCATTAGCAGACAGTTCACTAACAGACAATCCATTAACAGACAGTCCTAAATCAGACGGACAGTTCATTAACTGGCAATCCATTAACAGACAGTCCTCAATCAGACAGACATTCCATTCACAGACAGTTCACTAAATGAAAATCCATTAATGGACAGTCCTGCTTGACATAACGCTTAATTAATATATTTCTCTACCTATTTACTAGCCCAAAGTTCCAATTCACAATTCTTTTAATTTATGACAGAATATCCGTTTTTAAGCTCGGGAATGCATGGCTTTCAACAAAACTCCACCAGAACTATTACTGTACAACGAACAACACTGTTCATTGTGGATATTGTTTTCCTCAACTTAATTTATAGAAGTTGATGAAAGTTTTTAGCACAACTGTAAATACACTTTGTTTGTTATAATCTTTATTAATGTTTTTGAATAAAATATTTTATTGATGCCTATGTTGATTCTTGTTTGCATTTAATTCACAAACAATTCTTTCATTAAATAATCTTAATTAGTGTTTTACCTAAATTTATAGGATCTTACTCTCTTTGGCCACATAAACTAATCCAGATCCTACTAATGAACCTGGAGATTTCCTGCACAGGCGTGAAATAATACCAGCTGAGAAGAAAGGGCGAAAATAATCCTTTATTATTTTCAACTATGAACAGAAAAAGACACGTACTTCCTGCTTTATTATAACACCGACAACTTCCGGTGCAAACTAAGAATTCGTAACACAATAAATCCAAATCGAGAAGAGTAGTGCTGGTCTAGCTCCTTAAGTTAGGGCTTAACTAGGTGGACTGGACAACCTAACTAATAATTATAGTATTAGTTAGTTTGTAGATAATTATTCAGATGGCCAAAAGGCGTAACAGCAACTCGCGTAATAGCAAGGTCAGAAAAGAAACTTGCGCTGGCTAGAGAAAACACGCTCTGAATAAACTCCAAGATTCACCCGTTTAAATACTCACTCACTTCAATTAACTTTAAATTATTATCGTTTCTGGCGAGGAAATGAAGTTGAGGAATTCAGAAAAGATAAAAATTTAAATAATTGGTTAAATGAACTAAGAGGAAACCCTACAAATTTCCTGCGTACATTTTCCTCCTTTACAGTACTTTAGACATCCCTCGTTGATGAAATTCTTATGATTTAGAGCAGGGTTTCTTAAACTTTTTTCAGTCGCGACCCCTTTTGATCACCGAGATTTTTCGCGACCCCCAGGACCCCATAATATTTACAAAAATTTTGTGGGACGCTATAAGTATTGCGTAAATCCAAGATCACACGTGAATTAAAATGTCATTTTTTCCCTTGTACTGTAATATACTATTGCAGTTTTAGGTCATTAATTTTAATTTATAATTTCAAGACATAAAACAATGTGAAAATTTTAAATAAGTAACAGACGCAATGACAGCTTCACGTGCAATGCAAGGAAAATGAACGTTTATATTATAAAAAAAGAATGCGTCAAAACGTTTTCGTTTCTTTCTTTGTCTGTATTGTCCTATCTTTGTCTTTTCTCAGATATATTGTGTAAAGATATTTGGTAATTGTAATATTATTATAATAAGTTAAAGAAAAGCCTGTATTTTTAAACTATAAAACAACCTAATTATTGTTAGATGGAGGTTAACAGAACTTTTTTTTTTTTTTTTTTGGACAGTTAAGATGAGATTTCCTTTTTAAAAAGTGACATCTCTAAAGAATTGCTGTTCACCCACTTAATACGCCAAGTGGCGATAACTGCACTAAGATTGGAAACCTGTCTTGATATGTGACCAGGGAAAGCTTTTCGTTATAAGGTGCATGAAGGAAGGCTAGTGACGTCAATGATTAGCGTCAGAGCTTATTCGAATTTATTTGAATAAGCTCTCTCGAATTAATTATAAGCTATACAAGCTTCGAATATTTGTGAAAATTAATAATAAATAGGTATATAAGCTTCGAATAAGCTATATAAGCTTCGAATAAGTTATTCGAAAAACTGTAAAAATTAAAATGACTTTCACAGACGATAAATAAAAATAAATATCTCCAGAACTTAATAAAGGGAAAAGAGTTATGCTTTCCGGAATGGCAACTTCAGAAGAATGTGTTATGAATTCTATGTAAAAAACTGTAATGGAGTATTTTGTGTCTGTGCTTTTAAAAAGTCTAAATTTATCAGAGACGGATTTTTATTCATGAGAAGATAGATAAGTTTCATTTTAGTACGGAATGAAACAAAATAAGAAACTTTTACTGGTATCAATATTTTTTTATTCGTATTTATTCGAATTTACGTGGAGAAAACTGAATGGTCATTCGTTAGATGACGAAGTGTTTCGTGCTTCTTTAAAGGATATTATCAACGTCTACACGCCGACTGGAAAAAATTAGAGTAAGTAAAAAATTTTTAGTTTTTATTCAATTTATATTTCTTACCTGCTTGCATAGTGCACTATCTCTTGAGAGTTATGCCTAGGGCACAAAACGTGCCAAACTTGGCGATTTTTGAAATTGCCACAACCAGACGGCTAAACATTTTCACCCGGTGCTGTTTTTTTCTGTACGAGTAAGACAAAAGAATTTCGAATACTGATTAAAATCATAACTTAACAAAATTCTAGTGTACCTGCGGAAAATTTATTTAATTTCGTGAATTTCTGTGCTACAGGAAATTTATAGGGTTATTACTTTAATTAACGAGTTATTATGAGTTAGAACTTCAGTATAACTTCTCTTTTTCAGTTTCCTCACCAGAAATGTAAATCAGTTAGAAAGTATTCAAGATGATGTGTCTGAATTGCAAGACGGAACGTGTTTCTGTCTCTGGAGACCATATTACTAGGTTTCGTCATTTTTGTGATTGTGATTCTTCTACTTCGCGTTATTTCTGCCAAAATTTAATTGTTAGCCCGGTGATAAATTCTAAGCCAGCTTCAGTTAGAGCCAGTTCATAGTCTTAGGTTAACTCTTGAATTTCACCATTACTTTAAGTTACATAGATTGTAATGAGATACATAGATAAACATGAGATATTTTATACTTTTGCAATTTTTATAGATCTTAATGTTTTATTATTTTTCTTTTGAATTTCCCAAAATTTTAATGATAAATTTGTCTTTGAGATATTAAAATGAAATGAAAATATTTCAGATTCCACTGTTTTTTGATTATGTAACCCTATATGAAATCTTTACATTTATTAGAATTATCGTTGCATCCGAAGGACGGGGGGAGAGTCTAGATAACAAGCTTTGCCGAACTAGGAACCATGCCGTAGTTTTGGTACAGAGAAAGCAAATTTTCCGGCAGGCCTCTGAAACGAGTATCATAGTAGCTTAATAATTTCCTCGTATATGTTTCTCCCTTTACATTTCCTTGTACGAAGTAAAAAGGAACTATTGTAATCACGAAAAGTTTCAGGCAGCCTATTTCAACGAAAATATCCATTTTGACCGCTTTCGAATGCAATTTAACGATAGTTTTGCGTGATATCTGTACGTAAGAACAGAATAAAAGACTCTTTTCCTCCAAAAAAATTATAAAACTGCTTTAAAATGAATTCTGCAGAGAATTTTTAGTGGCGTCTGTACGAACGTATATACGTACGTACGTACATACGTATCTCGCATAACTCAAAAACGAGTAGCCTCAGAACGTTGAAATTTTGTATATAGGACTGCAATAACATGTAGATGTGCACCTAGTGTTTTGGTTGCAATCGGCCACGCCAAACTTATATAAATATATTTACATAAAATTAAAATTGAAAAGCTAATAAGTACTGTGCTGTAAGATCTATTTGGTCTTAAAAATAATATTTTTTATATATTTATATATATATACACTCTGTTACCCGGCTCAGTGATCTCAGTTTTTTTTTTTATTCTTATATGTTTGTAAATTGTACATTTTTGCTTTAAGGGGTATCAGAAACCCCTATACCGACAATGTTAAATTGGCCATTTTCGATGTACCTTTTCTCAAAATCTGCTGTAGATACAAGCTTGAAATTTTTTCTGTAATTAAAGTATACCTATTTGATTATACTGAAATGAGCTTTGGAAGCATTTTTAATTTTAGAATAAATTACAGAATATTTTGTTAGGCATAGTAAAATTTAGCACTTTTCTCACACAAGAAAATTTTAAAAAAAATTTTTAGCTCATTTCAGTAAATATTAGGAAACCTAATAAATAAGTCATAAAAAGTTTAGATCCTGTGAGCAGTAGTTCCTGAGAAAAGATACATCGAGTATAAAAAAAAATCACGTTTGGAGAAAAGCGCGTTTTTATGTAAAATTCCTCATTGATCAAAGCAGTAGATGACAAATTAAAACTAGAATTTTTTACAGTTCTAATTTTCATACAGATTAAAGAATGGTATTTTTAGAAAGATAAATGTGTGGAGAATTTGAAAATGCAAAAATCCGAAATCACAATTTTTTGAAAATTTTGGGGTTCTAACACCCCTTAAAAATTATTAAATTATGTTGTTTTTATCTTCCGGTTAAGGTTTTTATGCCTTTAGTAAATCTGTATGCAATATGTTTAGAATTATCAACAATTTTAAAGTTAGTCTTTGAGTTAGTGATGTAAAGTAGTTTAAGGTGCCGTTAAGCCTAATAATTTTTTTGATGGCGGCCAATGCTTGTTTACATTTGAAACAGCATAATAATGGATTTGTTGCCAATCTAGAGAAACTTAGCTTCGCAACAACAAAGATAACGCCTTCATTTATTATTTCGAATTAAATCATGCTTAATCCTTTCTGGAATTTTTTCGAGGAAATAAGTGTTTAAGATTTACTTCGTAATTTTTAATACAGATATTTTGAGTTTTTATGTAATTTTGCCTTGTCGCGAAGTGAGAACTGAATTAATTGAATGAGAAATACTCAATGGCCTGTGAAAAACTGTTTCATTTCTTTTTTTTGCTTTGTTTACTTAATTTTTTTTATACATCGTTCTAGCTTTATTATAGTATTTGAATAGAACATGTGGCAACGATTAGATAATTCTTTGAATGATATAAATTTTGTGCATTCTGAGGTATAATATGAACTAAATATAATACTGTTAAGTGAACCTAGCGCCAGAGTGTCGCTATGGTAAACAAATAGAGTGAATTTTAAAGAATGCATTTATTCTGTTGGGGTTTATGCGCTGTCGGCGAAGTAGATTTAATTCAATCCAATAAGTTTAAATGAAATGCAAGAAAAAATGCGTATAATTTAATATCCTGCACAAGGAAGTCATGTGGTGTACACATCAGATTTTTTTACTGATAAAACCGAGGAGTAAAAATAGTGTGAATAGGTCAATTCAAGGTAGCCAATTCGCCGGAATGCGAGTCTATATGTCGAACTGTTAATGTCCAGCGGCTTTAATAAAATGTTGGAATGGTAGTTTTGATGTACAATATTTTGCCCTCTCGGTGTATATTTTTCGAAGGTGTGCTTAGACCTCTTTTAACTAACTTAACTAACTTAAGGCAAAATTGTATGGCGTTAGTATTAAAAATTTCCTTTCACACTCTCTCAGTGTTAAGCAACTTAAGTCTTCGTCAGAGAGTGAATGCTCTAAAAAATTTAGAATATGTTTAAAGATGTTGATGTTGCTTTAATTATTTGTCATGTAAACAAATAATAATCACAATTTCGAACACCTAGTTAAAACATCTTCACGTTTCCTGCAACTAGAAAAATGAAGGTCCGTTACTTGAGAGCGCTGTATCCAAAATAACATTGCTCGCTGTCAAAACCGATATGGTATGTTCCTTCACATGCGCCCAAATCATGTTTACATCTTTGCGCTTTTGAATTATTTGTTACTTTATTATTCAAATATAGATATAACAGATTACTTTTAGCTATAAATAAATTCCCACGATGCTTATACTTGGCACATGAAATAATATTTTTGCTCTCTCTGCCAACTGGGACGAACACTCACAACTAGATAAATAATACTCACCCGTTCTGAACGTTCAAGTAAAACACCACCATTTTTAAATAGTCTTGCAGGAGTCGCCGAACAAGAATTTGAGCAATCCATTTTAAACATTTACCAAGCGAACAAACCAACTAAAATAGTTCTGCATTCTAAACATTTAGTTACTGTATCTACGTTTTGTGAAATAACTCATCGTCCCTTCCTGTGCTCCGAACACCTAAACATCTCATGCATTCGTAATCGATGATTTAGGTAAGGCATTTAATTAGAACTTTACCTTGTGATTGGCAAGTAAACTCACTTTGCCGACTAGTATTTCGTAGACGGTAGATTCAGTATTCTCGTAGATGTTAGTGAAGGTATTAAAGACTAATTCTTGAGCCATTTTCTATTTTGCAACAGACTCTTAATCGGCATGGATAAAATTTAAAGTATGTGAGAAATTAAACCCTTATAGCAGTGGTTTCAAACTGACGGCCCGATTGCCGTTTGCAGCCCCCGAAACAGTTTTATGCAGTCCGCCAAGACATTTCAATTATGCATTTCTTTCAAATGCGGTATTGCAAAGATTTTATGAATTTAGTTATTTGAAGTTCGAGTTTACATTCAAAAACAAGCATGAGCAACGCGCCGGAATATCCATAAATAGAACTAATTATTTTGCAATGTGATATAAAATCTTATTTGAAGATGCATATTTTATTATCTTTTATTCGGACTCGTCAAAAAATAAAACTCAGTTATGAATTTTTGAGCTAAGAATAATCGCTCTGTTTTAAAATACATTTATATGTGAACAGAGAGTTTTCACAATTGAAAATTAATAAGGAAAGAACACGATTGACCCATGAGCATTTGCAATCTAAGACAATTTCTAGTGATTTCTCTCCGACCTCACTCGAATCAAAACGCTATCAAGTGTCAAGATATAGTAAGAAATAGAGATATTTGTTGTAATTATTTCCATGCAAATATAGGTATTTTTATTTATGCTCCGAAGAAAAATTTAATAAATAAGAAAAAGACACTAGGCTTTTATTATTTAATCTCAAGTCCTACTAGTTAAACTTTCTTTGAAAACTTAGAAGGTCTTCATGATTTGTTTATTTTAAATTTTCAGTTAAAATAAATTTAAAGTGTGGTGGAAGGCAAACCTTCATTGGTTTGCCTTCCACCACACTTTAAATCATGTCATCCGACTAAACAAAAGTTAGCTTCATTTTATTCCTATGTTTTCCGTGCTCTTCAAGTTTGCTCCTTCAAACTAGCCCTTGATGAAGAACTAAATTATTTAAAAGCAATAGCTATTGACAGGGGCTTTCCACCCAACATTATTAATCAAGCAGTTAAAAAATTCTCATCTCAACACTCTAAAAGGCACACTCTTGTTTTAGGAGATTATAAAAATTCTGTTGTCATTCCCTTCTTTCCATCAATTAGCTATAAAGTTGCACATATTTTGCAGAAATTTAACTTTCGGGTTGTTTATTCTCCCATCAATAAAATTCCGAGTTCCATACTCAAGGACCCCATTCCGGATATGAATTCCTGGGGTATTTATAGGATTCCTTGCCAGTGTGGTTTAATTTATATTGGCCAAACTAAGAGAGCCTTAAAATTTCGCGTCAAGGAACATTAGGCATATGTTAGAAAAAAGGAAACACAGAAGTCTTCTGTTGCTCAACATTGTTGGTCCGAAAACCACACTTTCAGTTTTTCTACTGCCAAAATTATTCAAAAAACATCTTCCATTGGAGAACTGGATTTTCTAGAGGCATTTCACATTCATAAAAATCTTTCTGTTCTAGTTAAAGATCCTAATTCCAATCCAAATTTGCCTTCGGCCTTTAAAGAAATTATGTTTTAGTTATGGTTTTGCCAACAGATGGCGCCACTTGCTTATTCTTGTCCAGGCTTTCTTATCTTATCTAATCATTATTTCCTATCTGGTTCATTTGCGGTTTTGCAGCTGAAGATGGTGGTTCGGTAAAACCATCGAAACTAGTCCTGTGAAAATTTTGTAAATGTAACGCTGATTTTTGTTGTTTGACTTTTGAATTAGCGTGTTATTGTGTCTTAATGTTTAGCTGTCAATATATTTGAGTTGCAAAGAAAACCCAGATAAATGGGTACCAAATTTAAAATCCTATTCAAATTATGCTACCAAATTTTAAATTTCAGACAGAAAATAAATATAAATTTGAACTTTTTTCTTGGTTAATTTTATTCTTATTCTCCTTATTAATTATCTATATTTTTATAATGTTTAATAAGCATAATTTTTAAATATTTTAACATAAAATTTAATTTAGTTGGTTAATAATGTTTTTCATTTTAACAAAAAAAAAAAAAAAAAAAAAAGGCAGGAAAAAAAATGTTTGCTTTAAACAACAAAGAAAGAATATCATTGTTTGCATGAGGTGGTGGTGGGGGGAATCGTTCTCCCCTAAAATGGGAATCGAACTTTCCTGACGAGCTTCCAGAATGAGATCTACTATGTTTCAGTGGATAGTATCTAAAAACGATTCTCAACAATTTTTGCATTTATTATACTTGTATTACTAACTATTCAAATAATTAAAAATTAAACTGAACCGCTTAATAAACTCTATGCTTGGAACGGATTTGTATAAGAAACGGGTATTGTACGTACAAAATGAGGGAAGGATGCTGCTGTAGAACTAAATTTCAGCACAAGATGGCAGCACACAAACGAAATTTCCAAATATTCCCATTTGTTCGGAAGAAACATTTTCTTCTCTTAATAAAATGTATTTATGGATTTAAATCATCTACAGAAGTGCAGCTTGAAAATATATATGTAATTTTATTGAAAAGTAAAAAATTGAAGCAAATATTTTGGAAAATGCAAGATTATCAAAATGATACTACTTTCACGTGCTGCCATCTACTGTTGAATAAAAATTTAATTATGTATTATCACCTTCAAAATTTCGTTAAAGAATTAGTAAGCTTTTGTATGTAAGCATATGTGTTTTCTCTAAATTAAAATTTCTATTGAAACAACATAAAATTATTTGATTATGTTCAATATGTCGCATAGAAAACACTGAAAGTCACTAAGAGGAATTTATTTTTCTCTTATGTGTAATAAGTATTTTTTTGGCAGCAATGTTGAGTATAAAATCACTGCTATTCATCCACAAAACTATTCAAACTGCTATTCAAAAGAAACGATGTCTTTTATAAAAATATGCACAAATTCATTAAATTGACAGTAGCTTAGGTGATGGCCACCTATCGAAACTCATTTCCTGCTGATAAAAAATCTTTAATAAACCTAAGAAATTGCCTCCGCACAGAGCTGAGCCACTTTGAAATAAAAATATGTAAAACTTTGAAAGTACAGCGCATATTTTATTTTTTATAATAAATTGGAGTTATTTGTAAAGATTTCAGGACGGCTAATGTTGGTAAAAATTTTTATTTTCAAATTATTCTTATACAGACAACAATCACAGTCTTGGGAAACTGGCCTTTGTTGCAATTCCACATTGGTTATTTTTGTTTCTGACCATTTTGATGTATCCTTTATTGCCCCAGTTCGTACCCCAACTAAAAAAGAAATACATATATATTTATTAATTACTTGTATATATCACTATATATATATTTAGAAAAAAAAAGGGTGAAAATGGACCTTCAGCGCCTAAATCTAACGATAACGCATCTAACAATATTAATCCCTTGTGTCACATGATAATATTTTTGCTTGTACATTGTAAATATACAGTTTTTAATTTGTAGTTGTTGGAAGTGTAATTTATATTTAATTTTTGCCTACTTTTGGTTCAAGTATTTGACCGACAATCTGTTTTATCAATATTTTGCCCGTCATTCGGGTGCTCTCGAAATCTGATCGTATGGAGGAATTTCTTTCGTAAATCTGAAAATAAATTTTATTAATATGAATTAATCAAATTGAAATATTTCACTGGGTTATAATCGAGAAGCCTCAATTCCGTTTGATAAGTCAACCTTTGTCCATAGAATTAGCAATAATTAAATATATTTAGATTTTTATTATTTCTAAATAGATTTTCTGCCAAGTTTAGTAAGTTTTAAAGTTTAGTAAGTTTAGTAAGTTTTTAAAGTAGTTAATAAGTTTTAAAGTTAGTAATTACAATAGCAAGTTTTTATTTTCCAAGTATTTCATCTTTATTAAGTCTATAATTACAGTAGTTTCTACTCTTCATTTTCTATTTTTCTACTCTTCATTTCCATTTTTACTCTTCATTTTCATTTGTATTAAAAATTTAATTTTGAATTTATATTTATTTAGCTATATATATGAAACTCAAAATTATAAGTAAAGTTAGCTGTAATCCCATAATTCTTCATTTTAATTTGTATATTTCCCCTTTTCTCTTCTAAAAGTGTAGATTATTTATATTAATTTTACTGGACTGCGTCTTTCCAAATTAATCCGCATCATGCCGTCTTGCGTAAGCTTAGTATTGCGAGTGATTTTCCGTGAGTCAGACTAAAGAACTTTTTACTCTTTTTTTGAACGAACAAATTAATTCTTTTTTTTTTTTTTTTTTTTTTTTTTTTTTTTCGGATTCGCTTGCTGCTGCCAACATGTACTTCTCGTCGGTCTGCTTTGTCCATTGACTAAAGATGTGATCAGTTATATAAACTCGTAGGGTGCCCATGACACCAATATTGATGTGTGATTTAGAAGATGTATCTTAAAAGTTTTCATATTTTTTACCTAATTACAATTTAAAATTTAAAAAAAAAAAAAACTGACTCTATAAATATCGCGTCGCTAAAATGAGCATTGACTTTTCTCGACTTCCTCACACTGTATCAACATGTGCTTCTCAATGCTTTTTGCATTATTTCAAGATATAAATAGCTATGCAAAATCGCTTGGTGCATAGCCCCTCTATAATGATGATGTAATGAACATAATTATGCTTATCAAGGTTTGTTACTTTACCAGAAGCTCTGAACAGATTTTCGTGAAAACATACACTATGATGATATCAACAATTTCTCAACCGAATTTAATCTTAGGTATTCTTAAATTGAATGATAAAATTTTTAAAAATTATTGTACCGAAATGAATTGTTTATACCTGTTTTTTGCTAGCCAGTAATCTACTCCATTTTCTGTTCCATATCCAACAACAGTAACAGCATGATCAAGTTCTGAACTGCTGCATCTAGGTTCATCATATATGCCACCTCTGTAACAAAAGAACCATCTTATTTATTGGGTTTTAGGAAGTGACGATGTCTTCGATTTAAACAATTTATTCTGAAAAGTAAGGTTCTTTCTCTGACTGGTATAAATAAAGGTCTAGGTTTCTGTAATAAGGTTTCTGTAAATGAATGTAAGTAACACCGAACATATATTTCCCGTTTATCAGAGGATTTAAGCAAATTCGGCCCGTTTTCATCATACACAGATATTGCGAATGTATTAGAAAAATGTTAAAGCACAAAAATAGACTTCAATTCACAGGCATTAAAAATAGTTCTTATAATCCTAGGAATTGAATAAAGCACAATCAAATAACATGTAAGTCTCAATAAGCTATTAAAGGACATGTGAAAAGAAAAAGGCACTGACAAAAATTAAAATACATTGATGGAAAATGAAATCCCAGCACCAAGAAGAAATTAGCGGAGAGAAATGAAATGTAGGCAAAGCATTTGTAGTATTAGATTTTTATTTCAATGTCACAAATTAACGTGTGCTCGAGTAATGTCATTTCAAATGTGAAATGATTGTACATTAATAATCCCTATAGTTGTCAGCATTGTGTCGTGCATGTGCCTATGTCTTTTTGTGGCATGGAGTTTCATGCCTGTTGCACTTGGTTAATCAAATCAGCAACGGTCCGTGCTGCTTGTGGATGATGCTGGATTTGTGATCCAGTCATATTGCCTACGTGCTCAGTGGAAGAAAGATCAGATGATCTCACCGGGCAAGCCAACCGGTCGATGTTTTGTAGATAGCAACTTTTCAGCAACATTTACACGAAACTATCAGGAAATTCAATATCTCAATAGCTACTATGCGTCCTCTCCTCGGCAGACGTAGCAATCTGACTATCAACAATAAGCTTAAGACACAATAACACGCCGAATAAATACTGATTCAGAAGACAAACAACAAAAATCAGCGTTAATTCACAAAATTTTCACAGGACTAGTTTCGATGGTTTTACCGAACCATCATCTTCAGCTGCAAAACCGCAATGGTTCGGTAAAACCATCGAAACTAGTCCTGTGAAAATTTTGTGAATTAACGCTGATTTTTGTTGTTTGTCTTCTGAATCAACAATAAGCTTATTTTATACAAGTTCATCCTTAGACCTACTTTACTTTACGCCAGTTCGGTATGGGGACACGCCGCTAAAACCCACATAAAAAGATCCAAGTTATTCAAAATAAAACCCTTCGTGAAATTATTAATGCACCTTGGTTCATCCCAAATTCATATATTCACAGAAATCTTCAAATTGATACTATACAAAATTATATCAAAAAACTTGCAACAATTTTTTTTCCTTTCTGTAGTATTACATCCAAACAGCTGTATCAGCTCTTTGCGGCGCTCACCTTTTCCTAGAGCAAAACACAAATATCCTTCGGATATTCTAACCTAACATATTGTTAATTATTTGAAGTACCTACTACCTTACTGATCCAACATTTTTTCACATTGCTGGTCTATTTTCATTCATTTCATCTTTCTTCGCCGACTGATGGCGGCTAAGTGAAATATCTCATTCTACCATCTTGATTCTTCATATTTTCCTTTTGTTGTTCCAGACATTCTTTTATCTGATACAGAGTAAAAGCGCGCTGTCACTCTCTTTGCATTCGACACAAGCAAGTTGTAGATAGCAGCGGTATGGGTACGAACGTTATCCTGTTGGAAAATGTGCGTGGAATATTGCTCAAGAAGACCCCACAACCGGTACAATCACAGGTCTGATGTACCATTTGCTGCCAAGGTTGTGGGATAACGACGAGAGTACTCCTGCTGTCATGTGAAATAGCACTCCAGACCATAACTCCTTGTATAGGTCTAATGTTTCTACGCCTCAGACAGTTTGTTTCCACCGTCTCTGGCCGTCTATGGCCATTTCTAGCAAAAGTCAGGAACAACTTCTGACCAAAATAGAATGTACCTTCCAGTGAAGCATTTCTGACTCAAATCTCACTCACAAACGCTAATTTTGGAAAACAAATAAAGCACACGATACTTTGGTTTTACTTGGGCCACCTTAACCACTGGGCTATAGCTCCGGGCTTTAAACATTTTGGGTAGCAATTTTTAAAAGTTGACACGGAAGTGTATTTTATGCAATTCTGTGGTTATCTAGTAAGCCATCAACATTTTCTTCTTTTTTGAGATTAGTGGGGAAATGTCACCTTTAGAAATCCTTTACACAAGAATTGTGTATCTAGCAGCTGCGCCACCTGGTATAATCTGTTTATGGTAATAACGTTATCCGTATGCAATTATGAACCAAGTTATCCTAAATAATTAATGCTAGTTCTTGTAAATATTCGAAATAACTTATTTCCCAACTTGCAGGGCTGATCTAGAGATTCGAGGGACCCGGCGAAACAGATTTCGGCGCACTTTTATACACTTTGTAAATTTAAAAAGAAACACTCATAATCCTAATAGCATTTTCTACAAGTTAATAATTTCCTACGTGTTTAAGATGTAGTCTTCTTTGCTAAAGTACACTGCTACTAGACCTAGTTGAAAATTTGTGTAGCGAGTTATAGCTAACACTAGAAGATGAATACAACAACGGAAGGGTGTAAAAGACCCTTTTATTGAACTTAGTTATTTACAGATGGCATGGTCTTACGTACTTATCATTTCGCCATCCGCCTGTGGAGGGGAACATAAAGATAATGGTAACAAACTGAATTTAAAGGTAAGCTAGAGTTCATGATTACCCAAATTAATTTAACCTAGCAGGTTAACTCAGAAACCTGAAGAATCACAAACAACGTGCGCGCTCAATTGCACTGATTCGTAAATTGAGTCTACATATCCTAACGTGGCAACAGAACAGAAATCAATCATCTCACAACTCGATAAACTCCATAGTTTTTAAAATGACAAATTTCAAATTTAACATCATAGTGGGTGATGTGAGTACTAATGGCCTTATTTAAACTGGCTCAGTACCTTAAACGGCGCGCATTAACGTCGCCTATCAGCTTGGCTAAAGTCGGAATATTCCCAGTCAAATCTGCGTAATAAAATGCAAACTGCAGGCAATGCTGCCAAGATCTCTGTATTTTAAACAGTGAAAACTCTCGACTTAAATACTTTTCAATTTAATTCTAACCCAGGAGAATGTTAGGGGAAGAAGCTACAGAGAAAATTTAACTCATAATTGATGAATCAACTTAAAATACTCTATACTAAATAGTGAGGCAGCAATGGCAGTGTTCGCAATATTCTTACTAACCTTAATTCAAAGTACCTCAATGTATGTATAGAGTGTGTATCTATTAAATATGAGAACATGAGAGGTAGTGTTATGTGTTTTAAATAATGTTATCTGCACCTTTCATCCTATGTATTTCTCACATTTGGATTGCCACACCTCGTAGAAACAAAATAAAGCAATCCCTTACCTGTAATTGTGAAATGTCTCGTGGCCGCCATCAATGGCAACAGAAATTGGCCCTATCATTGCTACTGCTTGTTTCAGAGCTTGTTCGTTTCCGGAGGGCAAATGCATAAAACTACTGATCTTAGCTAGAGCCTTCGATGGATTGAACCGACACCTTCTTTCCTAGAAAGCGACAGATTTTTAATTTTATATAGTTCATACAACTCTCGCCATTTTAAAAATGAATTTAGGGAATTAAAATCAAACTAAATTAAAGAGAACTGAAAAAGGAAATATACAGTATAGATTCATTTAAACGCGTAATAGTCTGCTTTTGGATTCTGTCATTTGTATATTGATCAGAACTGTTTGACGCTGTAAGAAAGACATTAAGTTACTTTTTTTTGGGTGGAGCCAATTGCAAAGAGTTAGTAAACTAGTTTATGATTGTTAGTACTTTCTTAATTGAATTAAATTTCGTCTAATTTTTCTAAAATGTACTCTCATGGAAATTACAAATAATTTGCATTTAATACTTACTTGTAAACGAGGGATTTCCAAACGTTTTTTAACATCGACCTTTCTTGAAAGAATTATTTTTTATCGACACCCTTTGCATTTTTCTGTATAGTATGCAGTATACAACATAATCATAATACAAAGAACTGAGTATAAGTAATTTAAGGATAATAATTAGATTAAGAAAATGAATAAATATTAAAAAAGGTTTATTAGAGTTATGTTGCATTATTTTTGTAAATTTTACTAGCATAAACAAGTTTTCAGAAGAAGGTCACAGATTCTAACTGAGCAAAAGTTCAATTTTAATCAATAGGATGGTTGAATTTATGTACTGATGTATGTTTTTTTAATATTTGCCATAAAATTGCTTAATTCTTAAATAACTTCGTTCAAAAATATTCAGCCTGTTTCTTGTTTACCATTCTAGTTTTGCATTCTTCATATTTTTTTAGTTATGTGTTCTTGTGTTTTATTTTTTAAAATTGCACTAAACATTTTGCATATTTCAAAAGCATTATTGATTTAAAGTAAACGCATTAAGTAATTTAGTGTATTTGCCCCTTATAATAATTTTATAAGACTATTTTCTTATTGCATGATAGTGCTTTATATTGGGTCATATAAAAAGTCTCCTCGCTTTTTTGGTACATTTTTGAACGAAAGTTTTCTTTATTGAAAATCAATTTTAATCAAGTACATATTGGCGATTATTATCTATGATCTTTTGCCATTTTTCGCATAGTTTCAAAATTCCATCGGTGTAGAACTTCTGCGGTTTATCGTCGAAAAACTTGGGCGAGCGATTTTCGGCCCCTTTTCGGTAGGCCAGTTTTTTACCATCAACAAGAATTTTGCAGAGACCGAAGAAAATGGTAGTCACACGGTGCGCATATTTCGCAAGTGCACATCTGTGTAGCCACCGAGGGAGTGGCTTCAAAATCAGATCATACACAATATGTATTCTGAATCTTACACTTTAAAATTGAAAAGAATGCAAGCGCTGAAATAAGAAAACACTATATTCATTCTAACACTTCCAGTCCTATTCAGCTCAATAATAAATATATACATTTGAATTCTTTTAATCCACAGATGTTAGTAAATCTGTAATACTCGAGACTAATTGTAGCTTGAGTCATTTTCTCGATGTAAAGAGCGATAACATGCCGTGAAATTCAATCCAAATATTAATGCGTGATAAAAATCGCAGAGTGAAATGCCAACGATTCATTAAACTCAAAAAATGAAAGCACTACGAGATTTTCTACTATTACGCAATATATATTTATAACTGCGTAACAAATGCAAATTAAAATATAAGCAACATATACGTTCACATGCACGAAGGTTTAGTGTCACAAATTAGCTCAATAGAATATCGTTGTTCCATTTTCGAAACCCCTCCGTCAGTGGCTACGCTGATGTGCACTTGTGAAATATGCACAGGGTGCAAGGTGCGGGCTATACGGTGGATGCATCAAAACTTCCCAACCAAGTTCCGTCAATTTGTTCTAAGTCATCAAAGATGTGTGTGGCCGCGCATTGTCATGATGGAACACAACTCTCTTTCTTTTGGTCAGTTCTGGTCACTCTTTCTGTATTGCTTCGTGCAAACGGTCGAGTTGTGCACAGTACAGTGCCGAATGGATGGTTTCGCAAGGTTGCAATTTATATGGCACCCAAAATTGAGTTTCTTTTTGTAACCTGCTCTTTTTTAAATGATTCCAAACTGTCATGTGGTTGACGTTTAGTGCCTTTGATATTTCTCGACAGCTTACGTGCCGGTGTTGCTCCACCAGTTGCAAAATTTCATCGACATTTTGAGTGACTGGCTGACCAGAGCGAGATGCATCTTTGATATCGAAATTTCCGGAACGGAATCGAGCAAACCACTCCTGGGCCCTTCGTTTACTTACAGAATTCTCACCATACACTTCACAAATTTTTCGGCATGTTTTTGCGGCCTCTTTACCTTTTTTAGACTAAAAAAGCATCACATAATGTATTTCTTCAGATATTTCGTTCATTTTCAAATCAGTATAACCTTTTACATAAGCAACGAATTAGCAAACTATTTTCACAAACAATGGAAACTGAATGTCACCTTTTGAGCACATGTTCGTTTGAGACATTCGGGTGAGTGTTGCTAGAATTATAGGCACCAACACCGTCTAGTGGCCAAAAACAGCGGAGACTTTTTATGTGACCCAATATATCAATAAACAATAAAATACCAATTTATTAATATATTTTAGTAATCAAGGAATCTTGATAATACCGATCCATTGCCGGTGCATATTCGGCTGTCGACCCGTTGATCATCATTGAATCCTTTAAAATTTCATCGATTCCCAGGAAGTCGATATGGCTTCAATGGAAACCCCTGATTTAAACTAAAAGCCAGCCATGGTAGATATAAAAACAAACAAAGAATGAGAGAATACGCAGATATTCTCTGTAGATTATAGAGACAGAATATCCGTTTTCTCGAATTCTATGAACTTTGGACGAGTTTCGAGATTCGAAATTCAGAATCTTCGTGCTTTTTGCATCATCAGAACTTTTAGAATTGCATCTTAAAAATCTTTAACTGTTTTAAAAACACAAAGTAAAAAATTAAAATAAATTTAGCTTTGTTAACCTTCGTAGAGATTAGTTTATATTTCCTATAACAGCATTTAGAGAAAACGATTTCGATTATTGCTTTATAATTTCAGGGAACATGGATCATCAGGATCACGTCGTGACTACCACATCTTTAATCTTCCGGCAGAATTTACCGTTTCATAATAAGGTACAATTACGTCGACTTTCGAAATATTCTTCGTCTTCCATGCTTGCTGTAATTTTAGGGATTCGGAAAAATACATTTAAAATGAAAAAAAAATAAGGAAATGATTTGGAATGTATTCCATTGGGTTACCTCAAGTTTCAAACATTATACTTATGTATCTCATTCATTAAGCTTCATCATTTTCTAAGCAAAAATTTTCTTTTATTTATCATTATTCCTACAGGTGAGCACAGTAACGAAGAAAGAAAAAAAAAAAAAAAAAAAAAAAAAAAAAAAAAAAACACCTTTTTTCAAATATACAAATTTTTACTTTTAAAAGAAAATAATTTTACTTTAATTTGCAGGTAGCCGTAAACCAATAATAGTAGCTTGTCGCTGTCAGATGTCATTTTTGAAGCAGGGAACCAAAATCTGTTGGAAAGGCCTTTCTTTCTTTTTCTTTTTTTTTTTTTTTTTTTTTTTTTTTTTTTTCCCTGCTAAAAATGGTTTTTCTTCATCCTTTTTCTCGCAATTCCTAATTCGCATCACTATATGGTTTCTACGGTGGTATAAAGTTTGTATGCCGGTTTTCGAAAATTCGACTGGAAGGTAAAATACTCCTTTCTTGAAAGAATGCAATTTGCTTTTGATGATAAACTAAAAATTATCATCATTCTTAACCCGAAAGAAACCCTTTCTTACGAACAAAAAAAAAAAAAAAAAAAATAAATAAATAAATAAATAAATAAATAAAAAAATAAAAATAAAAATAAAAAAAATAAAAATAAAAAAAATAAATAAAACTGATGTGGTCACCACATGGTTTCCTTGCCTATTAAATTATATGCAATGTTTTGGCTGTACTTCATTTTTATTTATTTCCTCGAATTATTCTAACTTAATTAACCTATTCCTCCAGGCAAGACAAATGAACATGACACCAAAAATCGCAAAGTTTGAAATTAAATATATCTGTCAGTTTTTGTCGTCAGGAGTCAATTTTTTTTTTTTTTTTTAATTTTTAAAATTTTTTTTTTAAACAACGAGTATTAAAGGTTTCCCAAATATAACTATAGGAATCGGGGTGCATATTTCACAAGTGCACATCTGTGTAGCCACTGAGGGAATGGCTTCTAAGATGGACCAATGAGCATCCACAATATTTCTGTCATGTCACATGACCTTTCGCATGCTTTAAGCAAAATGGCTGAAAATATTCTGCCGCCCAATTTTTTGTACAAAATAATTAAAGCATCGTCGATTGCTTATGAAACTTTTCATTGTGAAATTAAATCAATTATAGGAAACTATGAAGATTTCACTACCTGATTGAAATAAATACAAACACATGCT
Source organism: Stegodyphus dumicola (assembly GCF_044657685.1). Lineage (NCBI taxonomy): Eukaryota > Metazoa > Arthropoda > Arachnida > Araneae > Eresidae > Stegodyphus > Stegodyphus dumicola. Next base: position 234,167,376 of record NC_140772.1, on the reverse strand, counting down.
GGATACTTCGCAAAAATATCGATGTGAAATATTACTAATATATTACTAATAATATAATTAATATTAATAAGTGGTAAATAAGACGAAAAAAAAATATGTGATAAACATCTGAGCCCAAATGCAATCTTTACATAAAACTATGCGTATGAGAAAAATATTTACACCAATTATATATATGTAAATCCTTTTTATTGCAGTCTATATGAAAAGGATGTTCTATAATAATAGCCAATGCAGAATTTTATTCAAAGTGAACTTTACTTATTTGCATTCGTATACATTTAGTGTGTTGAATTTCGCATTTAATAACTACTCACTCTTAAATGTACTGTCTACACAGAAAATACTTATCAAACAGAGTGAATTTATCGTATTCAAAACGAGTATATTCAATTTATTCACATATAGTTTTTAATGTTAACAATGGATATAGTCAGATCATATGTATTCTGAATCTTGCACTTTAAAATCAAAAGAATACAAGCACTGAAATAAGTAAACACTAAATTCATTGTAACACTTTCAGTCATTCTCAGCTGAATTAAAAAAATATACACTTGAATTCTCTTAATCCACATACTATGCCGTGAACATCAATCCTAATATTAATACGTGCTAAAAATCGCGAAAGTGAAATGCCAGCGATTCATCAAACTCAGAAAACGAAAGTACTACGAGATTATTATAACCAAAACCATAGTTATAAATGTATGACACTATACTCCATATATTTATAACTGCGAAACAAATGCAAATTAAAACGTAAACAACATACGTTCACATACACGAAGATTTAGCGTCACAAGAGCAATAGCAGCTCATTGGTTCAATTTCGAAACCCCTCTCTCAGTGGCTACGCTGATGTGCACTTATGAACGGGGGAAATAATATATAAACCGGGGAACCGGGGAAATAATATAATATATGAAATATGCAACCGGGGTACCACATTAAGAGTTAGATTCCCTTATTTGTTCAAAACAATTTGTTTAAAATTTACATTGCCATAACATAAATATTTTCGTCACTTTAAACAATTCTATGATTGGAAACATATGACTACGACCAGGTCTTTTAAGCCAGGAAAGGGGAGTGAGTATGCATACTTATATATACAGTGGTGGCCAAAATTGTGGACACTTTTGGAAATTTTTATGTTTTTGAACTTTGTATGCTTAAAGAAAACGTTACGTTTCACAAAATGCAAACTTGTATACATCATTTTAAAGAGAATTTATTACTGAATTCAATACAAAACACAAAATTCAATTATTTGCAATACAAAAAAAGTTAAACGATAATAGTTATCGATATACATTATATAATGATGATTGCAGTGAGTTATCAGTACTTAGTAGGGTATCCTTTATTTTTGATTACAGCTTCACATCGACGTTTCATTGAGCTGACAAGAGTTTTAAGCTCTTCTTTCGTTATTACATGATGCCAGGAAACAATTATAGCCTCAATGAGTTCCCTTTTATTTGATGGGCGCCTCATTCGGGCAAGAGTTTTCAAACGGTGCCACAAATTTTCGATAGGATTGAGGTCAGGACTGTTTCCTGGCCATGACAACAATTTAATGCTCTTTCTAAGAAACCACTCTTTCGATATTTTGGTCGTGTGGCAAGGAGCAGAATCCTGCTGAAAAATAAACGAAGCATTGTTGGAAAAGAGATCTCTGATGGAAGGTGGAAGTTTTGGTTCTAGAATAGTGTCAATGTATTTTCTGGCATTCAGTGTCCCATCGATGACATGAAGGCGATCAATACCATCTGCTGACATGCATGACCAAATCATAACTCTAACTGGGTTCTCCGCGGTTGCTTGAATGCAGTCAGGATGTAGCTCTTCTCCTATTCTACGTCTTACATATTTTCGCCCATCACTACCGAATAACGATATCTTAGTTTCCTCACTCCATATAACTTGTGACCACTGATCATCTGTCCAATTAATGTGTTCCTTTGCCCACTGTAGTCTTTTTTTTTTTTTTTTTTTTTTTTTTTTTTTTTTTTTTTTTGTTGCTGAAAATTAAGATAAAGCTTTTTTCGTGGAATTCTACCTCTCAGTGCAACATCTGTTAATCTTCTCCTGATTGTTCTTGAACTGACAGAAACACCAGCATCATTCAGATCACTTCTGATGGCCGCTGATGACATTTTTTATCTTGGAGACATAGTCTTTTTATTCTTCTGTCATCAATAGATGTGGTGTACCTTTTTCGGTCTTTTCCTTCTTTGTTTTTATTGAATTTGTCTCCTGATATCGTAAACAAAACTTTCGGACTCCAGATATAGTCACTGAACCACCCACCTGTCTTGCAATTTCAGCATAGGAAAGACCACTTTCTCGTAACACAATAATATTACATCTCTTTCTAGGTGTCCAATCTACTCTTTTATTTGATGTCATTGCTTCTTGACTAAATATTAAAAATTTTTACAAAAATTCCTACTTGTAATTGCAGTGCATAAGAAACAGGTCCTCCTTCTACAGAACAAAGCAAAATAATGAATTGTTTCAAGTGTAAACATGAGTGTAAACAGCTTCTACTGGCAGTTACTAACATTTGATTGGTTCTCAGAACAAGAACAATGATTGTCCAGGAAAGTTAGAGACATTACAAACCACTTCATAACTGTGTTTTTTTATATAGATTAAAGTACATATAACTTTTTTGTATTGCAAATTATTGAATTTTATGTTTTGTATTGAATTCAGTAATAAATTCTCTAAAATGATATATACAAGTTTGCATTTTGTGAAACGTAACGTTTTCTATAAGCATACAAAGTTCAAAAACATAAAAATTTCCAAAATCTCCAAGAAACATAATTTCAATTTAAACCTGGAATTATTATAAGAAAAATGATATATACTTTTGGTGCCACCGATAGATATAAAAAAAAACAGCTTCAGAACTAGATGTTAAAGTAGTCCCATATGCAAAATTTTAATGTTCCAGGTCTAATCGTTTTTGAAATATGCAAGATACACTTACGTATAAAACGTACAGACATCACGGAAAAATCTATTTTACAATCCGTTTTGAAATAAATATTCATTTATTCTGTCACTATGTACAAATGTCACTCAGAAAATAGTCAAAATGGATTCGGAAATAGTAAAATTTGTATTTACTTTGAAATATTATACCCAAACATTTTCGAGATTACAATACTTCTTTAGTAATGGAAGTAAAAAATTAGTTCACAGTTATTTTTTTGGTTATGGTTTTAAACTTGCTATATCATTTGGCGATAAACGACGCCAAATTAGGCGATTTTTCGCTGATCACGGTAAAATGCAAAAGTATCATCTTCGGTAGATTCGAAAATATTTTTAGGATTTGGATTCGGATTCCAAAAAATTAGAATTCCTCTTACGATAGACAAGTTGAACGATGCATTTTAGTTACGAAATGAACTTGCATTGAACCATAAAACCAAACAAGCAGGTTTGCTACTTCAAATGAATGAGTTAAATCAACTAATTAATCAAAAATCAATTTACTCGAGCAATGTAGGGATATGTTCTTTCGGTGTCTATACCACCGTTCTGTCGAATGTATTCAAAACAGGGATCCATCATACCGCCATTACACCCGTCGTTACCTAAAGAAAATGAGGAAAATTAGTTATTTGCTGGTATAATGAGTTCTTAGGCACTAAGAAAAATAAAGTATAATTTTTGATGTATCGTTCTATATCTGAATTAATGTATCAACATTTCTAAAAAATGATTTAAAATAAATGTGTAATTTTCACCGCAGAGCTTTTCTTTCTTAGTTTTAACCGTATTTGTTTTTTATCGGAAGAGTGGGAGAGCAGGCACTTAAAATAGATTGTAGAGACATTAGGCATTTTTTGGAGGCAGGAAAGATGAAAAATTAGCAACGCCTTTGCCGGGAATTGAATCGCGGATCTCTCAATTACGCGCTGAGCGTGCAGACCACTACACCACTAAGGCTCGTTAAGAAGGCGAGAGAAATACCTTATATAATCCCCCTTTTAAAGGGCGACTGGGGTTTTAAGGGGACCCAATCCCCCAATCCCGGGTGTTGTAAATCATTATCCAACACCCTTTTAGTTCGGGCGCCACTGTAGAAACATTAGGCTGATTGGAAGCAAGAGAGATTGAAAAATATGTGACGCCTTCGCCGGGAATCGAACCACCGACGTCTCAATTGCGCGCTGAGCATGCAGACCACTACATCACTAAGGCTCATTAAGAAGGCGGGAGAAATACCTTATAATACATAAAATAACGTAAAGTTCCGTAATAATTGAATTACAGTCGTGCCCTTGTGTCAGAGATGTAACTGACATGCAGTTCATAGGGGTAATGAGAATATGCCACGTGTTTCGTAATCCGTCACATTTCAAAATGCAAGTGAAAGCACCCTGGGTTTGTCCCGTGTAAATGAACACAGGAAATGAAATGGTCACTGCGAAACAGGTGTCAGTGACCCTCCCCCCCCCACATGCAATGTAAATCCCTCGAACTCTGAACTCCACTTTGATGATTATGAATGTCAAACTGATTTGTAATGGATTGCATGCACACCAAACCGTTGAAAGCTTGATGAAATTTATTTTCCGAAAACAATTCATATTTATATGGCTGGAATATTCCGCTCAAAAGTACTTGCACAGCTCTTCTCAGAATGACAAAGCACATATGGTAGTTACCACTTCAAACTACTGAGAACATCGAACACAAGACAAAGCAAAGCTCCTCAAAAAGCGAAAGCTGGCATGGTCTGAACATCCGAGTTAAAACTAAAAACTGATGATCTCTCCAGTCCTATATATATTTTTGCTCAGTCTGCCAGAGAACTTTTCAATAGCTTCTAAAATTGCTGGAAGTCACACAGGGATGGAACCGAAATGTCGCTAAATAGTCTCGAAATTTGTCGACGTTTGTGGACTGGTCACAAAATTATTACCTCCGAATGACAAACTGTTGGATGTGGTCAACAGTGAATTTTTTATTCTGATTGACTTTTAAGGAGGAATGAATTGAATAGGAATGTCTGTTGTATTAATTACAAGAATAATGTTATGAATGAAGCTTTGTTTCAAACAAAATGTATTGAGCTGTCATTATTTATAATATTGTTGCTTGCGTACGGGTTCGTAATAGATTGAAGGCACAAGTCCGATAAAAGGGTTAAGAAAATTTATTCTTATTAAAAATATAACAGGACGCTGGAATTTTCCTCAGACGTATTCGTACAAGCATTCACGATATCATGCAATATAATCAGTAGCTATACTGCTAATAACGTTAAAATACAAAGAAATGTTGAAAAAAATAGAGAAAATTACAGCAAACTTTGAATATAAATAGGTTAATTAAGTTAATTTATGCAATTCGATTTTACTAAGCGACTCACCTTGTCTTCTTGTGCAGTCGAGAAGATTTTGTTCGCTGAAAGAGACCAAATTTCCTGTTTTTCTTTTGTATTGACCTTCCAGTGAACCAACGGCAGAAAATGCCCAACAAGAGCCGCAATCCCTCTAAAACGAAAATAAAACGCAAGCTGAGCAAATTAATAAGTATTTCATTTCATTTCGCAGAAGAGAAAACTTTCGATATTAAAGCCGCCCACAATTTGTGCCGTGTGTTCAGAATTCATGACATTCTTTCATTTGGTTTTACTTTTACAAACGTAAGTAAATGTTATAAGCCGGACTTAGTTATATTCCGACACATATGCCACACGTCTCTGGGTTGCTTAAAATCACAATTTGGTGTTTTATGACCTCGATTGCATCCGAGTTCTATATATACCAGCCGAGAATGGAGCTGGGTATAAAGAAGAATGAGCGTTTGTTCGCGCTTAACTCAGTCACTACTATTGCTATCGTCACTAAACTTTCTACAATTCATTTTTGGTTCCTGGAAAAGGCCAAAAAAAATTTATTAGAAACTAAAAACGCTAATTTTCGCCCTCATTTTTCCGAGTGGCAACAGTCTCACACGCTGAAGATAAAAATCTGCTTTATTTCGAGAAGTGTTGTCACTTTCAAACGTAGAGTTTGTTAATTAAAAATTCCTTAGTTTTACAATAAAATAATAAATTATTCTCGATTCCAAAAATTCGTGGGAAGCCATTTCGACTATTCCCATCTTCATACGACTTTAATCAGCGTAGATATTAATTAAAAATCTCTGAAAAATTAAAAATCTCTGAATCTCTCATTTTTTCAAATGGCAACAGTCTCGCGCGTCGGAGATAAAAATGCTTTGTTTCGAAAAGTGTCGCTATCGAATCGTAGAGTTTGTTAATCAAAAATTTGTAAGTTTTACAAAATCTCTCTGTATAAAGAAGAATGCCGGTTTGTGTGTTTGTTCGCGTTATTGATTTCGGATAAATTATAATCCATTTTTTTGCCACATTTAATCGAATCAAATTGAATATGGGCGAAATATTGGATGGAACTTGAGCTTTTACGACACTTTGATTAGAAAGACGAATATCATTAAAAACTGCTTGCCATTATTTCTGATACAATGAGAGAGAATTAGTTTATTTTTCTATAGAATTTTTTTCTGTGGGTTCCATATCGCATCAGACTGAAAAATGTCCGACTATGAATCATGTACTCTCAATTTAACTGAACTGCCGCTAGTTTAAAATGAACCATTTCAGGGAACAGCTAAATTTTTCTTGCTTCTTTCTAATCAATACTTCAGAAAATATAAATAACTGTTTTTACAATTTTGAGCCGCTTTGCTTTATTACCGTATACTATATGTATTTTTATCATTGAAAAATATTCCTGGAGCTGAAATACTGATCTACACCACATTATTTTCGCATAAGAGCCGTCACAAATAAAAAAGAAATGAGGAATTGCGCTTGACTGACCTGATCTTTGACTCTAGTTACAAGACCTCTTTCTCTCCAGTCTACGCTCTCGGGCATCTGATCATCAGACATCTCCCTAGGAATCCAGTTGCTTGCGTTTCCTTGAAAATTCTTATTGTATTTGTAACCAAGACGACGATTTTTGTATTCTTCGTGATCCTGTTTAAGTGAGTATATTCAAAAAGATATTCTGCGAAGTTGACATACATAAAATCAGAGAATGTAAATTATTAGCATTTCATTTTTTAAATATGAAAACATGTCATTTTCTGCATGAAATCTGAACTCTGCAAGAAAATAATCTACAATCAAAAGATAAGGAGATTGAGTAGCAAACAAAAAGCAGAAAGTGATCGATGAAATTCCACAAATTGAAGAATCTTGAGAATAGATGCAAATTTAAATAAAGTGCCAATAAGAGTGTGAATCCTCCTATAGTTTCATGCCAAAAGTAAAGCGTTTTGATTAATGAAAGGCAAAATCATCGAATCGTTTAACAGGTTATCTGCAAAAAGAATTAAATTTTTTATTCTAAATTTTCTTTTCTATATTCCGTATGTTCTTGGAAGTATATATTAATAGCTGCTTATGATATTTTTTTTTAATTAAGTACTACAGGTTAAACTTCAAGGAAGAGACCTGTACACACATATCAATCAAATTCTTCTGATTTATTCTGTGTAAAATTCGGTTTGGAATTGATTTATGCCCAAGAAAAAGTTCATGATTATATTTAGATTTGAAAAGTCTGATAAAGTAATCGATTCAAGACGCATAAGGTATTTTCTCCCTCCTTTCTGCATGCTTTCCTGGTGTAACAGTACCACACTCGGCAATTATTCCAGAGGTCCAGCTTCGAGTCCCGGCGAGGGCACTGCACATTTTTCACCTCTCCTGCTTCAAAAAAACCTAATGACTTTACAGACGAATAACCTGATACATGCAAATCCAACTCGAATACAAAATAAATACATTCCATGACACAAAAATTTGTGCGCTAACAAGAGTATAGCACTGAGACAAAAATTAGTCTACATGTGCAAACAAAGAAACGATTACGGTTTAAAAAAATGAATAATTTATTCAAGAGAGATATAAAAAGTGAACCAGCGAATATGATGTCGGTACACATCCAGTCTGGATGCAAGCTGTTATTTTACGTGGTTTTGAGTGATGAATTTGGTGCATAGTATCATGGGGGATTTCTTGCCAAATTGGCAGGTCAATTCACCAACAATATAGGATTCTCAGTTTTTCTGTCAGCACCCAAAGGTACTATACGGAGGAGAAATCTAGCGAACCAGCTGCGCGGGGAAGATGTTTCTCGCGGAGAGGAAGATAGCGCCCTATTGCTTGATATAACTAGTTCGCTTCACGTATCCCTACTGTGCAACCAAGTTCGAAGTCGTCCAGTTGTCCAAAGTCAACATTGAAATGCAAGCTGAAACAACTTGCAACCGCACAATGGCAACATCAATGGGACCACGGACAACAAGGAAGACGAACGTATGAATTCCTCCCTAAAGTAGATGAAAACGTCTTTCCCAGTACATCTCGGGCCACGGCCCATTTCCGCTCTACTTCTACAACAGACACAAAGCCTCCTCTGACAGATGTATTTGGGGAAGCAATGGGGACCCAGAGCACTACATCTTCAACTGTCCGATGACGTCTATTCACCACATCCGTCATCCAAGCAACCCAGGTCTAGAATTCAGACGATTCCTAATCAAGCACCGTAAAACGGTCAGTCAGATAAAGAACATCATCGACTACCTCCACAGACAAAAACTCAATATGTGCCACCCTAAATCTTCAATCCTCTCCTTCTGCAATAATTTCAGAGTGCCATTGTTATCTCCATCAAACACACACTTCTAACGAGCCTTCAGTTTACATTCATATCTGTGCCTTATCTCCAAGCCGTGTAGCAGAGCTGATTCCAATCGAGTGGGATGCACTGAACTGACATGAACTATCTGGACTTATGGTTAAATTACCAAGTGTGTCATACTGACATCAATAACATCTGTATGACTGCATATCACATTGTTTAATTCTCAATAAATACGAAAAGGCACCGGGGCAATACCAGTTTTGCTTGTAGCGGTGATATGGTGCCGCTGTACTTGTTCCTGTCCTTTCTAAAGTCTTTGACAACATTTAAATTATCGATTGCGCCTCCAAGAAATTACAACACCGACAAAGAGAACAGATATAGATAATATGTAGTAATATAATCTGTAGAACAGATAATAGTTGCGCAGTAGAAATGCAAGCTGTTACCGAAGTTAATACTCACTGGGCTTGAAAATTTAATTATTTGCATACTTGATATGAAGGAATTTGCAAATAAAATTTCAAAATAAGGGGTTTTAAGGCACGTACCCTGAAAAGGGTTTTTTTTTTCCTTTTATTTGAAATCTAAAATTTGGTATCTGTAGAATACTTTTATTGGCTACACTTTGCAAGTCAAATATATTGGCAGTTAAATAGTAAATCTTAAACTGACATTAATTTCAAATTATTGTAACATATTTATTTAATCATAAAATAACTTATTTTAATTTAAACTAAAAAAATTATCAAAACTTTCATATTCAAAGATTTTTATTTTATTTATTAAAAATTTTCTTCGACGCATTAATAAGAAGACTACGTTTGCAGGAAATAATCAGAAATTTCTTACTTCTTTGAACGAAATAAAGGAAGTACTGTAAACCCAAAAAATTTCGGCTATCAGATTTCAAAGGAAATATTCAAATATTCATTTTGACCTTTCAAGCATCCATTTTGAATTTTTTTTTTTGGGGGGGGGGGACGTTTATACGTAAGAACATAGACGGTACGTACGGTAGAAATTTCACCATATATTGTGTAAAGCCCAGGTTTGACCGCTGGGGAGGCAGCTGCGCCTGCCTAAATCGCTCCCTAGGGAATGTGCACAATTCATATTACGGGCCTTCGGGCTTAGGGAATAATGCTTCTCTCTGGGTATTTTGTTCTGTATTTACGGATAAAATAAAGGACTCTTTATTCCAAAATGGATTAAAACGTCTGATCGTACATACGTATGTATCTGATCTGGCTGAACTCAAAAACAATTAACCCTAGAAAAGATGAAATTTTCTATATGGGAGTGCCATAACGTGTAGTTTAGTGCCTCCCTTTTTTTTATTGCAATCCGCAGTACTAAAATTATACTTACCCAGCCCATTCTCGGCTTAAAAGTTCTTACCTTTAATTTCGCAATCGTTGGTCGTAGCCATGTACAGTGTACTTTCAGTTACAGAAGTGCTTAAATGGCGAAAATATTCATGTTGTAGCAATGTCAAATTTAAAAATAAATTAATTTTGGAGAAATAAAGAAATCTGACCTTTATTGCAGGCTCTCGGTTTCCGTACGTATATTTAATATAAAGTTTTATACTTGTTATGGGAAAAAAATACAAGAAGTTGGACTTCCGTACGACAAAAATTGATCGCGATATTTAATTTCAAAATTTAACACTTCTGTCTTCATTTATTTTCATCATGGATTGTATATTTCATCTGTCAATCGTATATTAACTTAAAACTGAAAAACCTATTCAAATAAAGCGATTAGTGCAAAAATTCGTAACTGTGATTATTTATATTTTGATGTGTAGGAATTAGTAAAATATATATTTTCGAAGAAGATTTATATCGCACTGTTAATTAATTTGCTCTATTTATAGATTTTCTGGTGCGCGTTTCATGTTCATTTTTATTTTTAATGAAAATAATGTAAATTTCAACCTCAAAGAAGTAAAATCTTCAAATCTTTGCAACAAATACAGAATTTAAACGTATTCCCGGCCCGCGTAAAATTGCTTCGGGGATCGCATGCTGGCCCACCCGCCTTCAGTTGGAGGAGGAAAAAAAACGCGTCTAATAAAGGTTTTTATTTAGCGGGATTTAGAACTTCTGATGGATTAATTAGGGCGTAGTAAAAAAGCTGATGTGTACACCACATGACTTCCTTGTACGGAATATTAAACTATACGCAATTTTTCCTGTGTTTCATTTAAAGTTATTTCCTCGAATTTTATTAGAGATAGATTTCTCATTCAATTAATGCAGTTCTCAATTATCGGCCAAAGCAAAAATATATAAAACTTCAAACTATCTTCATTAAAAATTAGAAAAGCTTAAAACACCAAATACACTTAAAACTATTAAAAAAACAATTTTTACAATTAAAATTACAGTTTCTATGCAAAAACGAGCAGTTCGGCCAGCAGGTAAGAAGGCAGATTTTTCGACTCACAAAACTAAAAGTTTCGTTTTCATACTGCTCCAGCGAAAAGACACTGAAGGTGCAGAAAGACTTAATTCACTATTCTGCTAAGTCTCAAACGTAAACTAATATGGCTGCTATGGTTAAAAAAATGAGGCTTAGCAGCACTTAAACAACTTTTAAGTTGTTAATAATTGTACAGCTATGACGTGAAGATTAACTAAAGGTCTGAAAAGCTTAGCCGAAAGATAAGAACAACATAATTCAATCATTTTTAAAGCAAAAATGCACAATTTACCAACAAATAAGAGTAAAAAAACTGAGCTCATTGAGCCTAAGAACAGAGTGGGTATATATTTATATACTTTCGGTGCGGTGAATTGCAATCAAAACGGGAGATGCACAAGTACATGTTTTCGGAGACAAAGTTTTAGGCTACTCGTTTTTGAGTTATGCGAGATATATACGCTTGTACGGACAGACGCCATGCAAAAATCTCTTCTGAATCCTTTTTAAATCAGTTTTATGATTCGTTTGAAGAAAAAGAGTCCTTTATCCTTAGATACAGATATCAGGCAAATGCACATTTAAATTGCATTCGAAAGCTGTCAAAATGGATATTTTTGTTGAAATATGAAACCGGGAATTTTTCGTGATTACAATACTTCCTTTACTTCGTACAAGGAAGTAAAAAGGCAAGAAAGGTGTCCGTGTTTGATTCATAAAGGATCTCTAGATTTTTCGCCTTTTGAACGAGCTCGTAACTTGTTTCAGATGTGAAATAAATGATTATTGTATTTAATTTACCAAGTCTGAAAATTCGTTCAAGCCTTGCGTATACTTGTACATTCCAAGATCTGCCTGAAGATTGTGCATCATAATATCAGCCACGTTACGTTCCCATATTAATCGTCTGCTCATTTCCTCTGTTTCATTGTACGATTTGGAGTATTTTTCCTGAAAAAAGGAAATTTATGTTATTGCATAATTGAATTCAGAAGTGAACAATCAAATTTAGTCATAAATAGTCACACTTGTTTGTTATAGGTTCAAACCTGTAATATAAACAGTGTTTGTAATTTAGTAAATACCTCAATTGTATTTTCTTTCGTAACTTAGTTTCTTTGCCCCCCTTTTTTGTTGTTATTATTGTTGTATGCGTGTTTTATTTATTTGGTGACAATTTTTGTCCGCGACTTTTGACGTTTTTTCGCTGATGAGAAGCATTTTAGAAGGTTTCCAGAAAACGCATTTTGGAATACCTAGGCCTTTATAATGCTTTTTAATCGCTTAACTTGCTACTCAGTAATAGATGTCTACAAAATAAATTTGAAAATTTATTCTGTAGACACCTGTTACAGGATGCCTTTCTGAAGGACAACACACTTACGCCTGAAAGATAAAAGTATTTTTTTTCAGGCAGTGGCAATACACCAATTTAAAAAAGTAAATAAATAAATAAATAAAAATCCGAAAGGTTTTATATTTTAAATTACGTCCAAAGGGACATTTTTTAACGTTTTGTCTGTTACCTTTATTTATTAAATATTCTTTGCACTTTAACCATCAGTAGCAATGTCGCAAAATAATTTTAAAATGAGCATGTCTTTAGAATTTTCGATATACAGTTCCGCGCGCTGGAGATAAAAAGGGTTTACCCCCCCCCCATAGAGTGTTGCCATTGCTCGCTTTTAAATCATTGAGTTTTTTACTCAAAAATTCGTTAAAGTTTTACAAAGTATTAAATCAATAATAAAACAAATTCCAAATTTCAAATTAGTCTTCCACAAGCCCATATTCGTAGGAGGATTACGTCATTCAAAATTCGATGGTTCTATGTACCGTTGTTTATCGCAATGCAAAAAATAGACATACATTTATGCTGATTTTTCATTATTTAATTTCTTTAAATATAATGCAAGACTCTAACATTTGTTGGCAACAGTTTGAAAGGTGATTCGCCGTTTATAGTGATTCAACACAAAATCGCAAAACGAAAACAATAGTCCCTCAGGTACTAAGCCCCTTTGGACTAAAAAGAGTTTGTTGATTAAAACTGAAAGATAAATATTTTACAATTTTCAAAAAAATGGCAACAGTTTGGTGGTAGGAGGTAAAAGGTTTTTATTTCGAATAGTTTCGCCACTGCTCGCTTTCATATCGCCGAGTTTGTTAATCAAAATTCGTTAAATTCGTACAAAATATGAAATAAATTAAACAAATTCGAAATTTGGGTTTCGAGGGGCACGTGTTCGGATGAAGAACTAAATGGTTTCCAAGTTTGGTGGCTTTGAAGTGCCGTAGTTTTCCCAAAATGCGAGAAATACACATATCTACACACACATAACATATATGCAAATTCTTCATTATTTGTAATAGAAATTATTGCAACTAATAAATATTAGAATTCTTCTTGATTATTTTGTAATTAAAATGAAAGAATATTTGAATGACTTTCTTTTATATTTAACCCGTCATGATCTTGTGTTTTAATAATTGTGTTTATCATATGAATTTCTTACCTTGTAACTTTTCCATACACTGTCCATGTTCAACTCGAGTGCAAAAGTAATGGATGCAACCATAGAAAGTGTTGCTAAGAAAATCATCATTTTCCTGTTATGTTCTAGAAAATAAAAATAACAAATTGATCATTATAAACAATAACTGTGTATATCATCTGCATCATCATAAATATTACTTTGTCTCATAATATTAGTAATAAGTGAATATTTAAACGGCAATTATTAGCGAATGCAGCTGTAAGTTATGCTGTAGCGCAACGAAGCCTTCAATCAGAATCAATGTTTCATAACATCTGTCATCTGCTTTGACACATATTTCATATTTCACGTTAATCCAATTATTACGAATTATAACTACTTTTCTAATCAGTTTATTTCAGTTCAAAATCAGTTGCTTTTTTTCAGTTGAATATCAACCCATTTTAAAAGTAAGATGAAAAACAAAAGAGAGTTTTCAAGCAAAAATCGAGTTGTGGTTTTCCAATTTTTGACGCATTGAAAGAAAAACGAAACGATGGAGAAAAGTGTGCTTACGGTTAGCAGCAAAGCAATTTAAATGCAACAGTATGACCATTACAAGAATTTGGAAACGGGCTTCCAAAAATAACTGGCAAGATGAATTTTATGCTAATATTGATTCTCTGAAAAAACAAAACTGTGGATGTAAATGCAAAAATGATGAAGAAAAACTTAAGCATATTCCTCATAGCAGAAGAGGCGCCACAGGAGCAGTACACATAGCCTTGGATAGCATTTCTCCCTAAATACTGGATAATACGTTTCTGTCACTTAAACAAGTTACTCTGGAAGCAATGAAGAACGATGGCTCCAGTAGTTTTAAGCTCACGCATACAGGCATACATACACGCATACATACACGCATACACATTGCATAATAAAGCAAAGTTGGCCAGCCAAGGGATCCGACCTAGAAGTTTAAAATGCAATAATGTAATTATTGGGAAGTCCAGAAACTATCTGAACACTCAAAATAAATTTAGGACTAATAATTTTAATTTTTTGGTTTAATTTAATCTAGTTTTTGACAATAAATGTTGCGTTCTATATTTATTTTCTTTTCTATTATTATCAGTGTGACAAATTAAATTCATCGGTTTTTTTCACAATCAATACAAATGAAGTAGTACGAAAATATGAACCTCATTGAATCTCATTAGCACCATTTTCTTCTATGATTTTCTGCTATTTCTCTACCAGTTCGAAAATAACTTTTTAAAAAAGATTTATTAGATTTATTCTTAAATAAATTGTCGAGGTGCTGTTTGTCAGTCCCCAAAGAAGTGAAATCCAGGCCATTCACAGAATTTTGAAGATTTTACAGAGATGAAAATTGGGGAAGGAAAGGTTTGGAGAATATTGAGGGCGTGACACAAGGCCATCTCAGCTGTAGTCAATATGTTTTTGTTTGAGCTGTATCCAAACGTGGAGCCCAGCGCTGTAATGATGGAAGACAACATACGGAAAATTGGTCAGTTCTGGACGCTTTGCGTCGATTTCTGCTTCTAAAACTGTTATTTTACGAAGAGTATTTTTCCGAATTTATTGCCTGATTTGGTGGCAATAATTCATGCACTCAATAACCAGTTTCGCTTTAAGGACCTTGGGTTACCCATGCATCGGCTTGCATATTTAGTCTTTTTTCAAATGATCCAATGACAATACAGTAAAACTGTATTATGTGGTGTATTTAGTCTGCCTGATAGTTGTTAAATTGATCAACGTGAATTTTTAGCAATAACCTCTTTTAATAGTTCCTTGTTTACAGAGAATGGTAGTCTAGCGGGCATAATCTTCGAGGCTGAAATTTCCGCACTTAATCTTCTCAAACCGCTTTCGAATTATCCCATCAAAAACAGCCCTTTTTTCATATAAAACAAAATTTTGAAAGCTGTCTGGATAGCATTTGTTTCCCTTTTTAATGAAAAAAGAGCATAATATGTAAAAAATGAACTTTTGGGTTCTCCAGTTAGTTAAAAATTAGGCCACAAGACATGATAGAAATGCGAAACTTGAGTGGAAAAGACCTTAGTTAAACCCCCACTTCATTCAAGGTCATTCTCTACTAGTGGTAGCAAGAGAAGAAATCTCACTTCGATTAAAAAAATCGATGAAGTCTCCGGATGATCCAATGTATTAACATGCCAATACATAAGCAGGGGTTAAAGGGACAGTTTGATGCTCAGCCTACAGTCTTCCCTAATTGGGGTCATTAGTCGTTGACTGGATATCTCAACCGACATCATTAACAAATATCTATATTAATAATCAACATAATCCATACTATGCAACTTGACATGAAAAACGTAAAATAGATTGCCAATTAGGAATAATAAGAGAAAATGCCTGCAAGCCTTAAGTCTTAGGCTGGCAATGCAAATAAAGAAAGTGAACAACTCATTCAGCATTCAAATAGCTGCTTAACACTAATAACATAAAATAAAGAGAACTTAATCTTCTAGAGTCGTTAGGTTTTTCGACGAAGGAGGTAAGAAAAAATGCTCAGTGTTGTTGACGGGATTCGAACACCCGACCTCCCGAATGTTAAGCCCAACGTGCTATCCAGTTATACCGAGAAGGCACGCGGTAAGGAGGAAGAAAATACATTACCAAGATACGTAATATTTAATTTTATTCTCTGTTATTGTCTTTTTATGATTTTAATAAATCCTACCCTGGTTTGGTAGCTAAAAATTTATCTCTTAAAATCCTTTGATGTAATGTCTCTTAAGATCCTTCCTTGATCCAATGCATATAGATAAATTAACAGATTGGAACAAGTGACAACGTGCTTTACATCAGCTTCAGTCATTTCACAACGGCACTCGCGGTTTTTAAGCCTAAACTGACTGAAATAGCTGGGAAAGTGCCGGTTATTTGTATAAAGTTGATTTATCCACATTTGAGAGGAACGGTTTAGGTTTATTTAATAATGGCAAATCACACTAGAGCTATCTGCTTAAGGGAAGGGATGCCTTCGTGGATGACTTTATAAGGGAAACTGGCTCGTATACACGTTACACATGGGGAAAACGAAAACGCCCATGCAGCCAGCCCGTTCGCGGGATTCGAACCTCGGACAGACCTAACAGTGTCCAGCGACTTTACCGCTGGCCCGCTGGTGGGATCTTGGGAGGAACGGATACGTATATCTTCTTTTATTATCATTCTCCCTACCAATAAGAATTTACTTTCAATTATATCTTTCAATCTATTATAAAGAGTAACATGTATTACATTCCTTGCAGCAGCCCTATTTGCAGAAGTATCGTTTCCATGATTACTGGTATGACGGTCTTATTCAGCGTAAACTCTAATCCTCCTCTTAAGATCTCTTAAAAGTAATTTTCTAGTGGAATATACATTCGTTGTAAATTCCACTATAAATATAGAATTCAGAAAAAAAATACTAGAAATAAGAATGATAAAATAGAGAAAATTCTCGTTTTATAATGAAACATTTAGCAATATATTCTACTGATCAGTAAGTAGTAAACAGCATCAATTTTCTGTAAGGAATAACGAACTACGTCGATTTCGTAAACTCTGATTGTAAACCAAATCCAAGTCAATCACGTGGTTAATTAATTATGTTATTCTTATGCAGCGTAATATATTGTAAAACATATAAGGCGTAATTAAATAGACTAACTTTTAGCGAGATACAATCAGAAATATTCAGACATTTAGATCTTCTCAATTGTAGTTCAAGCAGTGTAACTATAAGCTTTTTAAAAGTAGCAGTTCACCTACAAGTTACAGAATTATTGCTGAAAATTTACCAAGATTTGGAGAGATTTAAACTCAAACAAATATATGACTATTTTATCAAATTTTTCCTGCTTGTATATCTCTAAAAATATTTCTTTTAAACGCATAATACATGTAAGATTTAAAAAGCTTAATTTCTAGCATGCTAAACCAGAATTATATTATATATATTTAGAATTTGTAAAGATGGTTTTGCAGAGTGAATTTAAAATATCTACTTACCAGCAGGGTTTTAAAACAGTCTCTTGAACAATTCTAAGCTGTAATTCATGGGGGTTAAATCTGAGTAATGATCTTGGAAGAGGTTCTGAAATTTATGAATCGGAAAGATTTGCCCTGCAGGTTATATGCTGCATTCGCCAAATATTAGAAATAACGAAAAATATTATTGTACATTATTCTTATCAAACAACATGAATTCATATTTTACTTTTATTCCAGCATCATACAGAGTAAATGAAATTTATTATGTAAGTTTCTAATATGTCACGAAGTTTCATGCAGGAGTAAACATTTTACGGCATTTCTTAGTAATTTCTCTGCATGAAACAACTAGACATGAAATTTTCATAAAATAATGTAATCATAGTAAAATATATTGCTATTTCTATTTCAAAAGTACTTGTAATTTTGTTGAAATTTGATGAGCAAATATGTTTTTTTTTTCCCCCTTATAATGTTAATGCACGGTATTGCTTCAATACTTACGCAATGAATCAGAGTCCTACTGAATCAATATTTTCAAAACATCTGATGGGATTCAAGGAATGAAATGTTTTGCTCCCGAAAGACATTAAATTAAATAGCACGTAACAAATGTCTAAAAAAATGATTTAATCTTAAATTATTTGTTTGTAATTTCTCAGCAGCAGACACAAAACTTAAGTCTGCATTTCGGGACTAAGCATATAAGGTATTTCTCCCGCCTTACTAGCGTACCTTTGTGGTGTAGCGCTTGTCCGGTATCCAGAGGTCCGTGGTTCGATTCCCGGCAAAAGCGATTGCTCATTTTTTATCTTTCCTGCATCCAAAAATTACCTAATGCCTCTACAGTGACGCCCGGACTAAAAGGGTGTTGGATGATGCTTCTTCTCACCCAGGATTTGGCACAAATTCCTACGATGTACATTTTTGCTTTGGTCATACTATTATACCGAAATCTGAAGCTGTAGAGCAGATAGAAAATAGAGTTTTGCTACGAAATTTTGAAGCTGAATCGCTTACAGATGATCATCACGATTTTCAAAGCAGAAAATGCAACATCTATATCCACCCAAGAAATTCGAACCATAGTTCTTCCAGCTCCAGCTAGAGTGGGTTACAAATGTGTTTCTAGTTTAATATACAGGATTTTCCGTAAATGTTGCGACAAACTTCTGCGGGAGGTAGGGCAAATCATAAGAATTTAGGATTGCAAAGGAACCCATGCCGGGAAATGTCAGGAATAACTGATAACAGATGTAGAAGCTGGGAAAGAAAACAAGAGAGTGATTAATTTGAAACATTTATTGGATATAAATTCAAGTGAACCAAGAAATCGGTCCACCACGCCCAATCCATCAATGCGAGAGTGATCTGTTCGACTACGAACATCTAGTCCAAAATGAGCAGACGCCCCATCATGTTGGAAGCACAGTTTGCGCCTCACATTTGGTGGAACATCGTCAAGTAAGCTGGAAAGAACCTGCTCCAGAAAGATCAGATAATTCGCGACATTCAACCTTGGTAAAAGGTACGGACCGACTAAGCAGTCGCCGACCAAACCCGTCCACACATAAACTTTGAAGCGTTGTTGTGCCGCACACCGTGGGGATTTTCTAGAGCCCACAAATGCTGATTGTGTTGATTGAATACGCCATCCCTATTAGATGTAGACTCATCCGTGAACAACACATAAGCCGGGAAATTAACATCACGGGCACTTCCTTGCAGAAACCACTGTGAGAAACGCACACGTTCAGGATCGTCATTGGGGAGCAGTAACTGAACCCTTTGGAGACGAAAGGCGTGGAAGGACTCGGCGTTCAGGACACGCAGGACACTGTTATGAGACATTCTTAATTGAGAGGCAATGGCACGTATGCTGGTCCTTGGATTACTCTCCACCGTATCCAACCCACTTTCTTCCTCAACGACCGAGGGAGTCTATCGTGGCCTGCCTTTACTTGTCCTGCCACTTCTTAATGACTCGTAATCGCACAAATTTTGATGCAACCAAACTGTGGTGTTTTAATGTCTGTCGGAAAAGCGTTTTCGATAAGTGCGTGCAGAAGCTCGTGCATTACCCTCAGATATTCCATACACTAAGTGCATGTCTGTAAGAACTCCTTTCGTATAGCGTTCCATCCTCTTCGTATGGTGGCTACCGCTCGAATGAGGCAATTCTCACTTTTCACTAGCACTCTCCTATACAGCACCCCCTGGCCATGTATAATGAGGTTTTTGGGCATGGGTTCCTATGCAATTCTTAATCCTTATAATGTGCCCTACCTTCCCCACGTATTTCCTCCTCTGACGTATTTCCCGACTGTTTTTCAAAATAACGTCATTTTTTTAACTGTTAATATTCTGCAATATAATTGAACACTGAAAAGGTCAAGTGCTTTATATTTTTTAAAATCTCGTTATGTCTCATAACAAACATATCTGAAGTAACGCACGATTAAGCTGTTTACATTCAATGTTAGCAGACAACTGCACTTCGTGATGCGTGCAATTCATTTCAAAGGACAAACAACTTAACAGCCCATAAACACAAATTCACGCAAAATATTTGTAAACAGAATCAGGTATTTGTATGAGCAAATCTTTTGCATAAATACAATGAGGGCATTTACAATTACATTTATTCTTGATTGTCGATAATCTATATGTATGTAGTTTTCCTCGTTTTGTGAAAAATCGGCGGTACTTAAAAGCCACCAGATTTTGAGCACACGTGGTCCTCCACCCATATACGTGCACCTTGATCCAAAATTTTGAATTTGGTTTCATTTATTTTAAATTTATGGGAATTTAATGAACTCCGGTGAACTTGTAGAGACATTAGGTATTTTTTGGAAGCAGGCAAGGTGAAAAATTAGCAACGTTTTTCGCCGGGAATCGAACCGCCACCTCTCAATTACGCGCTGAGCGTGCAGACCACTACACCACGAAGGCTCGCTAAGAAGGTGGGAGAAATACCTTATATACTCCCCCTTTTAAAGGGCGACTGCGGTTTTAGGGAACCCAATCGCCAAATCCTGGTTGTGGAGAACCATCATCCAGCACTCTTTTAGTTCGGGCGCCACTGTAGAGACATTAGGATTTTGGGGAACAGGCAAGATGAAAAATTAGCAAACGCCTTCGCCGGAAATCGAAACGTGGATCTCTCAATTACGTCTGAGCATGCAGACCACTACACTACGAAGGCTCGCTAAAAAGGTAACGTGTTGCAACTGGACAAAGTGTAAGATATTTGTTTATAACGCTTGTCATATTTTGCAATCATTCAGTAGTGACCAAACTCTTGGTAGATGTCAAGCGAATTATCACTAACTAATAACTTAACAAGAGTATAAAAGACCATTTATTTGAAACTAATAGCACTTGGTGCTTATAACTCAGCCAAACACTTGTAGCGAGATAACTTGAAGAATGTAAAATTTAATTTAAACAAACTAACAGTCAAAGGCTACACAGATCAGTTAACGCGAAATTGGCTTAAAACGTCACCGATGTGGATGTTCAAATATCGCCAATTATAATGCAAGGCCGAAGATTACAAATCTTATTTTATCTAGCAACAAAATAACGTGGCCTCGAGAGGCAGAACACGCTCTATCTTACAATCAAAAATCCTCACCTTATGATCACCTGCAAGGGCGTTTTTACAAATTTCTCCATGTGTAACGTGTATACAAATCAGCTTTCCTTAGAAAATCCTTTCCGAAGGCATCCTTCCCTTTAGGCAGATAGTCCTAGTGCGTTTTGCCGTAATCTCATTAAACCAAACCAAAACCTTTTCTAAGAAGCCAGGATTCCGTTTTCTTGGAAAAACAAGTGTATTGCTAATATTACAGACCGCTGGAAAATTGTTATTGTAAAAAAAAAAAAAAAAAAAAAAAAAAAAAAAAAACATGATATTATTGAATCCAGCTAATATAATGTTACGAGTTGTGCTAGTAATTAGTAATAATTAAAATGAATCTGCGCTTAATATTTTTGAATCGCTTAGTTCTGAAATTAAGAAATAATATTTGGTAGCAAATGTAACTAAACTGAATCTATATTTATAGAAATTTTTCTAGCAGAACAGTTTCTCGAAGCAAGAATAATTTCTTATTTCGTTTCTTAAATTTCGTTCTTCAGTTATTTAATCTGTCTAAATTGATTTTTTGGAAGCAGAAAACTCTTTTGGATTGGCCAGATCAGAGCCGTAGCTGGAGGGGGGGGAAGGGGGGACATTTGTACCCGGGCGCACCATCCAGTGGGCGCCAAATTGATGCCAGGAATTTTTAGAATGAAACGTTTTCCACTTCTCGCAAACAAGAGGGGCGCGAGGTCTTCAATTGTCCTCGAGCGCTAAAAACCCTAGCTTTTTCCATACATAGTTTTCATAAATCCCGTTACTTATTTTTCAAATATTTGTATATTTTGTAAATTATACAAATTTTATGTTACGTAGATACGTATATTTAAATGCTTGAACTATTGATAGGTGATAAATCTGCTTTCTTATTATGGACACTATCTTTTTAAATACATTATCATTCATAAAGTGAGTGTGACTTATAAATATATAGTTAAGGTGCAAAAATCAATTAAAATTTTAACCGAATATTTCCAGTTAGGTGTGAGAAAAATATTTACGGAGGAAGAGCAAAACGAGATAGTGGTTTTTGAATAAATATGTACTCACGATTATTATCTCTTTACTACCCAAATCTGGTTTATTGCAAAGAATATTATTGATAATTTTAATTTCTTCTTTATTCTATATTATTAGAGCCAAAGTGATATTTCTGAAATATTTTAAATATATGTATTTGTGAACTGTAGCAAAACACCACCTATATTCATATGACTTCTAATCAACGAAAGCACACAATATTAGAATTTCTTTATTTTGTTAAAAATTATTTACAAAAATAAAATTTCTTTTCAAATAATAGACATTTCGGATGCATAAAAACTGCGAATTTTAAGTACCTATAGCCGTGTTTAAGTAACTGTTACAGATACTTATTTTGCTTCGATTATTCAGTGAAATCTTTCATTTCTTAATTCTTCTGCGAGCTTCTAGGAAGTTATTTTTTGCAGCCAAGCTCGCAAATAAACACCTTGCTTTTCCTCGTCTTTTCCTTTCTTTTTTTAACTTTCCTATAATAGAACAGTTACTAGAACGCCTGATTGGCAGTTACTGAAGCTCATCTCCGAACGGAGTTAAAAAGTCACTTATGCGTTAAAACACTTTCATTTGACTTTTTCTTCACACTGGAAATCTGAAGGCTGTGTTTCTGTGTATTGGTCAGCACAGTTGGTATAAAACAACGATGTAGAAAGCAAGAGCAGTTAACCGTAGTGAATTAAACCATCATCTATATTTTGTAAATTCCTTTTTTAAGAGCGTTCCAAAATTTGCTTTTTAACCATTTTGACGCTTAGAGGCATGCTAAATTCCCGATGTCGTTTCGGGAATCCACTCTCGAGCAATAAAAGAGACTTTTTTTAAACATATATATATGTTCTGCATATTATCGTAGTTAAAAACGTAAAGAAATTGAAAATAGAGCGTTTCTAGAAAACTTATTGAACAGTAGGAACATTTTAGAAAATGTGCTTAGACTTTCTCGCAAATATCTCTGAAGAATCTCTTTATGTAAAGTTGAATCCAGTTCTACAGATGATCAAGTTCCTCACACTTATGATGCTCTTACTTTACATAATTTATTGTTGAGGATTCCTATAACAGCAGGCATGTCATTGCTTACTTGGAAATCACTGAAACAAAAAATGAAGGTGTCATCTCAATTTATGTCAAAGTACTCGTTTTTGATATATATCATCTGACAGTTGGTTGCATGTGCGGCGTTTAACGTACAAGCATGCAAGCACGGCTTGCATATTTTGTAAGTGCAAGGGCTTGGCTTCTAGAATGGATCAATGGGCTTCCAGTAATATTTATGTCATTTTACATGATCTTTGCCGATCTTAAAGGAAGACGGTTTGAAAAGGTTTGCCATGCAATTTCCTGTACAAAATAATTAAAGTATTGCGGATGTCTTGTTGAAATTAGTGTGAAGTTCGATTAAATACGAGCATAATTTAATATGTAAATAGTAGAAGTCTTAGAAATTTTTATTGCAGTCTATATGAAAACGTTGTTCTGTAATAATAGTCAATGTGGAATTTTATTTAAAGCGAATTTTCCTAATTCGCATTCCTACACATTTAGTGTGTTAAGTTTCGCATTAATAACTGTTCACTCTTAAATGTATTGTCTGCACAAGAAATGCTCTTCAAAGAGAATGAAGTAATCTCATTCACAACAAATACTTTTAATTTACTCATAAATAATTTTTAATGTTTACAATAGGTATAATCAAATTATTCACGATATATTTTTTAATCTTACACTTTCAAAATCAAAGGAATTCAAGCTTTAAGATAAGAAAATACTAGATTCATTGTAGCCCTTCCAGTTATTCTCAACTCAATGAAAAACTGTATACTTAAATTCTCTTAATCCTAAGGAGTTAGTAAACGCATAATATTCGAGGCTAACTGTATTTTGAGTCATTTTCTCGATATAAAGAGCGATAATATGCCGCGAACGTTACTCCGAATATCAATGCGGGATAAGTTTGACGAAAGTGACATGACTGGCGATTTAATAAACTCATAAAATGAAAGCGCTACGAGATTTTTTACTAAAATGGTAGCAGCATTTATACGCCATATATATATAACTGCGAAACAAATACAAAATAAAACGTAAACAATAACATGCGGTCATATCCACAGTTTCAAATATTCAGCGTCACAGGAGCAATAGAAGCTCATTGGTCCATTTTTGAAATCCCTCCCTCAGTGGCTATACTGATGTGCACTTGTGAATTGTGCGCACGGCTTAGCCAGTGCTTATGAAAAACGCGAAAATAGTTGAAGACGATAATGTAAGCTTTCGTGGTCAAAGCACGAGGATGTAACTATCCACGAAATTGATGAACAGGGTACTTCGCGATGCACTCAGGTTTTAGTGATTATTTGTCGTATAAGTTCTTTTTCTAGCTCTCATTAAACGTTGTTCTGAAACCGTGCTTGGGATGGGATTCGTAATTCACGACTTGTTTTTTTCCAAGCGCATCCACGTAGCTGTAAGATCCTCGCACAATACCGTCAGGGCCACGCTCCTCATAGCGAGCCATCGGATTATTCTCATCTCCAGTATTGTAGCCGAACTTGTACGAATGAGGCCCACTTGTCCCCTGAAAATAAAAATTATGTCTCTTTCAGAATTATACAAATTTAGATAGATTTTAATTTTGTACATATATAAACAAGGTATTTCAAGAAAGCAAATATAGTTTTTATGACAATAGAACGTTGATAGCAGTATATTACAAACTATCTTTGTTATCGCACAAGTGTACATTAGCACTTGAAGGTTCAACGGAAATTTCAGTCCAGATGTTATCAGTAATTTTGCATGCGTGCTATCTGCAATCAGTTTCGTGCACACTCTACATAGCAAAGCTGACATTGCTGTTGTTGTGATTTATCTCACTTGTCTGACAGTAACAACAGAACAAGCCCAAGAAATTCATCGTGGTAAGGAAAGCAAGATTGCGCCTGTCGTTCGCAAGCTCCATTCAAGTGACAGTATAACTTCGTTCAGTTCCGCCTCAATTTTGAAGCACAGCACCCTGGGGAGACGGTCCGAGGGTGTCCTACCCCTCTTTCTCTACCATCAACATCTCGAGAGAACTTTCGGCTCGCCGTATGGGCGGCTGCTGACATTACTTCAGCAATGAAGGCAGTAATTGTAAAATTTAACTTCACTTTGGCTAGTAACGAATGATCTTAAAATTTTGACAAGTACGGCTTAAAGTTTCTAGCAAAATTGCTCGAAGACGGCTACTAAAAAAGTTTCATTTTTCACTTTCGAAAGCTTGATTTGTTTCTTTGCCTTATCATTGTAGAGACATTGGGAATTTTTGGAAGCAAGAGAGATTGAAAAATATGTGAACGCCTTCGCCGGGAATCGAACCATGGACCTCTGGAATACCGGCCCAGCGTGCAGAACAACTACACCAAGAAGGAATGCTAGGAAGGCGGTAAAAATACCTTATATACTCCCCCTTTTAAAGAGCGATGGTTTTTTTTTTTTTTTTTTTTTTTTTAAGGGGACCCAAATTCGCCAAATTCTGAGTGGGGAGAAATCTTCATCCACCACCTTTTTAGTTCGGGCGCCTCTGTAGAGACATTAGAATTTTTTTGGAACCAGGCAAGATGAAAAATGAGCAATCGCTTTCGCCGGGAATCGAACCACGGACCACTGGAATACCGGCCCAGCCTGCAGAACCACTACACTACGAAGGCACGCTAGGAAGGCGGGAGAAATACCTTATATCATACTCACTTAAATTCTCTACTCTTTTGCATAGCCCCTTGCGAAACGTATCTATATGAATTATTATGTATTTCTTTACGATGGAGAAATTCTCAACTCATTGCATATTTTATTTCAGGAAATGATGGTAAAATCGAGGGTACTGCATTTAAGGATTTGTTAATACAGTTTGATGAAGCTTTGACAAATTAACAAGCTTTCGTACTTGCCTAATCCTTTGTTACATAAAGAATACTTTATTAAAAATACTTGGGTTTTAAATTCTTTCAGCGAAAAGTTTTTACTTCTTTATACCTCAGAATTCCTAAGTTCTACACCCTACGTTTGACTCATAACAACAGTGTACTAAGGAACTTTGCTGCGCGAATACTTTATAATATTTTCATTCATGTAATTTCTAATTCTTTCAATATTTTTCTGACTAAAGGTAAAGTTCTTTTCTGTGAGAGGTATAGACGTGGCTGTAGTGCGTTGAATAGTCGACAATATACCGTTGGGGTGGTTCGGGCCTGGCGAACAATCATCCTATCTTGCCTCGCATTTTTGATCCTTGGCCTTTCAGAGCCTTCATTCACTTCGTCGGCAGTTTCCTTGTAGCAACCATTGCTGCCAACATCTTTGAACAGCAGCGTCTGTACGCTGCAGGTGGCGGCCTATTGCTCGGTATGACCACCCAGCTTCACGCAACCCTACAATGCGACCACGTTCGAAGTCGTTTAATTGTCTGTAAGGTCTTCGATATCATCATAATGGCATCGTTAGTTGCTTCTTCACGGAATTACAATGGAAGCAACAAAAAAAGATAAATTTTCCGCCTCTTTATTGGTTTTATACTTTGCGAATTACGCGCTATGATCGCAAGTCCTGTTCATTTGCCTTGAAACTTTGATCATTTGCATGTTCGATCAAAGATGTTTTTGCATACCAAATTTCGTCACGATCGCAAAAGTCCTTGGTGCTTCGAATTTTTTACAAAAGAGTGTATTTGCGTTGAATAAATACTCTGTTTTAAGCAAGGTATCGTGAAGGATTTAGCAGCTGAGTGTACCTAATGTCTCCGGAAGACAGAGCTCATCTGAGATTAAGCTTTATCTATTATTATTAATGAGAAATTCTTTCTTGAAAATCCCATTAGGTATTGAGAAATTATTCTATGCTCAAATAATTTGCTTGGATAACTGAGTACATATGGAGCGAGAAATTTCGTCATGAAAAAATGGTAAGATTTTAGTCACTACTTCGACGCAAAATATTCATGTATATGAAATAAAACCTAAAGATAAATCTTGCGATTTGGGAAATACCTTGAAAGTTAACAATAGCAAAAGAATGCGTGAAAAATACACTCTACTTATGGAATAAATTTTTTCGAATACGGAAAAACAAAATTTATTGAAGAAGGAAAGAAATTTAATTTCGTAGGGAAAAAGTATCGTTTTAAAGTCAGTGAGTTTAGTAAAAATGCTTTGCCTGAAAGAAAAATTGGCTAAAGTTCTATTAAATGAAATCTGATTTTAATTTATAAATTGATGTAAGAAACGTCCGTAGTAGAGTCTTTCTAAAATTTTTGTATCGATATGTTACGTTACGCTACCATGTCACCCACTGCCCTGGACAGGCGTTGCCACTGCGTAAAACATGAAGCCTTTATTTTGTACGCGAGCTCTCGTATATTCCAATTTTCAGTGTTTTGCTATTTGGCAAAAAAAATGAGAAATTTTTTTAAATATTTTCCCCCTCCATTCTGCATGCCTTCGCGGTGTAACGGTTAGCACACTCGGCGCGTATTCGAGAGGTCCAGGTTCGAGCCCCGGCTCATTTTTCAGGTTGCTCATTTTTCATGTGTCCCGCATATAAAAAAAAGCTAATGTCTGTACACTCTTTCAAATTAAAGTGTGTAACTGCTTAAAAATCTGAGTGATTTAAAAGAAATATACTCACATCTAAATAATTAAAGTAGTTATTTTATTTCTTAATGAAACTAATTGATATAATTTGAAATCAATGTACCCTTACAGTATGTTCACTTGATTAATGATGCGAACATTTGAAGCATTAGTTTAATTAATAAACACATTTTCTGGCAATATAGATTTCATGCCTGGCACAAAATTGTTTGCTTTTCCATCCTTTGGTCTATTTTCCATAGTAAGTATTAGAAACTTAGTTTGCAGATGCCTTTAGCCTAACCCAGTATTCTGTTAACTCAGGATTTCATTGACCTAGCTTCCCACTAACGACCAAGGTAAAATGACGATTACAAAGAACTTACGATATGATCGATTTGCAACAATTATTGCAGCACCAGAACGGCCACTTGCAATTTGCGTTAGAATAAGAACTTTAGCAACCGGTTTGTAAGCGTTATATTCAGTTCAGAAGTGAATACATCTGCACATTTGAATACTATGATGAGTGAAACAGAGCACAGCATTTGTGCTTTGTAGTTTCAAACTCAGCCTACTATTAAATCGGTTCGTGTAAATTATCATCGTATAAAAGAGTAAAAAGTTAAATAAGCATTGAAAATAACGTGTGGAAAACTCTGCAGTCATGATGTTTAACTTGCGTGTTCTGGTCTTAATGGGAATAAGGGAAACGGATTTATTAGAGCATGAATTCGGACGTTTAAGATACCATCTTCAGTTTCTCAGAATGCTCTAGCTTAGTTTTTGATGTTGTTCTCTACCCATGGGTTGGCAATGAAAAGCTTTGAGAAACTGAATTTAAGGAAGATTATTTTGTTCGAACTAAACATTCATTTTTTTACCTTTTCATCTTTGGTCAACCTACGTATCTTTAAATAGAATCTGAGAACAAAATAACTGTAATTTTCCTTCTGAGGTGTTAAATTCGGAAACAATGAATCAGCAGCTAGTTTAGTATGAGAAATATGGTTTTTAAAATTTTGCTTTCAATTATCTGGAATCTGTCTGTGCAAATCAGCAGTGATAATACTGAAATCTAAGCAGTAGAAACAAACTGATGCATCTTTAAACACGCATCTTCGGCCATTTTTTGTCGAACTACGTAAGTACATCCAAACTAACACTTCAAATTAGAAATAATGCTTCAGAATCCAGGTCATTATGTTGAGACATTAGGTATTTTTTTTAGAGCAGGCAAGATGAAAAATTAGCAACGCCTTCGCCGGGAATCGAACCACGGACCTTGGAATACCGGCCCAGTGTGCAGACCACCATACCACGAAGGCACGCCAAGAAGGTGGGAGAAATACCTTATATACTCCCCCTTTTAAAGGGCGACTGGGGCTTTTACAGGACGCAGTCGCCAAATCCTGGGTGGGGAGAAATCATCATCCACCACCCTTTTAGTTCGGGAGCCACTGTAGAGACATTAGGTATATTTTGGAGGCTAGAGAGATGAAACGTTAGCAACGCCTTCGCTGGGAATCGAACCACGGATCTGTGGAATACCGGCCCAGCGTGCAGAACCTCTACATCACGAAGGCACGCTAGGAAGGCGGGAGTAATACCTTATATACTCCCCCATTTTTAAAAGGGCGACTGGGGTTTGTAGGGGACTCAGTCGCCAAATCCTGGGTGGGGAGAATCATCATCCACCACTCTTTCAATTCGGGGGCCAATATAGAGACATTAGGATATTTTCGAAGCCATAGAGATGAAAAATGAGTTATCGCCTTCGCCGGGAATCGAACCACAGACCTCTGGAAAACCGGCCCTGTGTGCAGACCACCACACCACGAAGCCACGCCAAGAAGGTGGGAGAAATACCTTATAATTATATCAGACGATTCTTGTAAGTGTATAGACACCTGGAAATGGCAGAAATCACTAGCATACTTGGACAACAAATGCAAACTAGAGTGATAAAGGACAATTAGGATACCACTTGTAGTGCTCTAATTTGATAACTTAAAAGAGAGGAGACTGTTATCAAAATCAGTATTTCAAATATACTTCTTAAAATTTTATCATATTGTAAGTTATTTAAATTTAAGACTAACATATTTAAATAACTTACAATTCACAGTCGACTCGTCACATAAGGACTTTTCAGAGATTATCGAAAACAAGAGCTGTACCAAATGGCTTGTGGAACATCGATCGGAATAACTTTTTATCGGTCGTTAAACCAAAACCCATTTTATTTCTTGTGAGCTCTACTGTTAATATTTACCCAAGAATTAAAGTCGGAGATGGAACCTTTTAGAATAGAATAAATAATTTCACTCCGATAGATGAGAAAATGACCTGAAACTTGAAATTCTGGAGAATCGGTGCGATTTTGTAACTAATAGGCAGGAATGATAAGGTTATGAATGTTAATTTTAGCAATTTTAGAACATAATGTCTTCTATGGTTACAAGAGGAAACATTTTAAAGGCTTCATCAGTGACCATCGGAGAAATTCTCTGTCAATGGCAATCAATTTCAAGTAACTGATTTCCTGAGAAAGCAACGATTCGAAAGAACAAACTTTGAGAACGCGATGTGCGTAAGAGTAATTAGAAGCCATTTTTTGTTTAACAAAGGGACGTAATTTAGTGTAGGATGTCAAACAAATTGGTTTATGATAAACAGTAGTGCTGAAATCAACTTCTTTTTGTATACTGCTATCCGCTTTTATAGAAAATGTCCCGACTGTTGCATATGTAAGGATATTAGCCACAATATATAAAAGAGGTTAGGTTCTGTCATTTATATTCTCTTCTAGTTATCTAAATATCCATTTATTACTCTAATGCTACTTTTGAAAGAAATATTCCGCGAGAAAATAAAACTGGAATGCTCAAGTAGCCAGAAACTAAATGTTCTAGATGTCTTGCAAATTATACAGCTCTAGAGTTCCTATAACTATCATGTTAATATTCTTGGTTTTGGTTTGGTTTTATGAGATTACAGCAAAGTATCGAGAGCAATCTGCCTAAGAAGAGGAAGGCCTTCGTGAAAGACTTTCTAAGGGAAACTTGCTCGTATACATCTTACACATGGGAAAAATCACGAAAACACCCTTGCAACCAGCCCGTTCGCGAGATTCGAACCTCGGACGAACTACCAATGTTCCGCGACTTTTACCCACTCGGCCGCCAGTAGGCCCTGGTGATATTCTTAATATATTATATACTCGAACCAATTTATAGTATACTCATGTCCATAAATTAAGGATAATTCGGAGTCAAGCGGAAATCGAACTCTAAAATAAATATATCACCTGTAAAATCACTACATACATCTTCAAGAATCATATGCAAATTTCAGGAAGTAACCAGATGACACCGATGGTACGTCACAATGACGAGAGTGTAAGAGAGTGATATATAAGGAATACAGGCCAAGAAGTAAAATTGATCGCAGGCGCTTTATAAGCATTTCAGTGCAATAACCGAATAGTTATGACACAAAGGACGCATTTGGATGATTTTTTACGTGATAAAATTATCGGCCGTCTGGAATGTGAGCGTACCCAACGAGAGGTATCAGACGAACTTGAAACTGACCAGAGTGTCATCTCCAGGCTTTGGGAACGATTCCAAGATGATGGTAATGTGAGTAGACGTTACAGCACAGGTCGCCCCAGAGTTACAACGCTGAATGAGGACCGGTATTTGGCAGTTACTGCCAAAAGAAAAAGGCGGAGCACAGCCTCAGACCTGTCTCGTCAGCTCTCTTCAGCCACTGGTACGACAATTTCAAGGCAGACCGTGTACAGACGCTTAGAGCAGATTGGTCTATATGCTCGTAGACCTGTCAGATGCGTTCCACTTAATGCAACTCACTGTTGCTTGCGGTTAGCCTGGAGTAGAGAGCATGCATTGTGGACACCGCAACAGTGGGCTTGTGTGATGTTTTCCGACGAGTCCAGGTTTAGCTTGCTGTCTGATTCTCGCCGGACTTTGATATGGAGAGCTCCAGGTACCCGTTACCCCCAAGAAAACATCATTAAACGACACCGTTACGATGGTGCAGGAGTGCTCGTTTGGGGTGGAATTATTCTGGGTTCCAGAACTGACCTGCATGTTCAAATTGGAACCTTGACAGACCAAATCTATCGGGACGTCATTCTGGAACAACATGTACGTTTGTTTCGGGGCGCCATGGGCGCACAATTTTTGTTTATGGATGACAACGCCCGTCCTCACCGTGCAAACATCGTAAGCGAATGCCTTCAATCGGAGGATATCACCCGTATGGACTGGCCAGCATTCTCACCGGACTTGAATCCAGTAACGCACGTGTGGGACATGCTTGGCCGACGAGTTGCAGCCCGTCAACCTCCTCCTACACGTCTACCGGAACTTCGGAGAGCATTGCTTTTTGAGTAAATATAAAAATTTGTAATATCCGCCAACATCAGATCGATAATTTGATACTCAGCATGCCTAGGCGTTGTACGGACTGTATTGCATCG
Source organism: Stegodyphus dumicola (assembly GCF_044657685.1). Lineage (NCBI taxonomy): Eukaryota > Metazoa > Arthropoda > Arachnida > Araneae > Eresidae > Stegodyphus > Stegodyphus dumicola. The sequence continues at coordinate 234,134,914 of NC_140772.1, read as the reverse complement.
TCTGGGAGACATACAATGTATTAACAATTATACCAACCATGTAATATTGGGTTTCTGTAAATAGTTGTTTTTTTTTGTTTTTTTTTTTTTTTAATTTGGTCCAGGGAGAAAAAATCGCTAATTTTTTTAATAATATCAAACATACAGCATCTTTTTTTGCTCTTTACCTTTTGTTTAATAAATAAGCTTTACAAATAAGTCAAATTTGTTTTGCTTCTAACTCTTCCTTTGCCTGATTTTGCATCATCCTTAATTTATGTACATGAGTGTATTAGAATGTTTGAACTCAATTTTCTAAAATATCAAACTTTTTTTCTTTCCAAGATTTCCTTAAAACGGGTTCCCGGCCCTTTCTCGTCACAATTTCTTTTTTTTTTTTTTTTTTTTTTTTCTTAAGCTTGCATTACGCTCAATTATGTAAAACACATCATTTGAGTGACAGAAAAATATAAAACTTTTATTTTGAGTTACCTATCTTATAAACTAACTTTTTGTAACTGTATTTATAGAGAAGCTTGTTTTGTTTAAAGTATTGCAATAAAGCTGGAGAGTTCGAGTTTGGTCAATTATTCTACAAAATATTCATTCTTTTGCAAATTTCTAGTTCCTCCACTACGAAACTAGTGAAATAGCTCTAATTATTATTTCCTTTTAAGCATTCTGTATTCAATAAAGGTATTAAGCCTACTTTTTTAAATTAAAGTTGTACGTACTTGTTCGTGGAATTGCTCTCTTGTAGCTTTTCCGTAACCTTTAGGGAAGGATGGAACGTCAGCTTGAACAGAATATTGAGCAAAGTCTCTGCTTTCTTTCACCAATGGTTTTGGCCTCCTCTTTGTAAACTTGGTTCCGTCATGTGTGTATGTCTGGCGTACGTATGATTCTGCAGGTCTCTTCGAAGAATGTTTTTTCTCGTATCTGCGCCTTTGGACCTGAGGAGCTGGCTTGGGCGAATGAGGATAAGGGGAAATATTGTGGTGTTCTGAATTCTCAACCGATGTGATATCGTCTATTGGAATCGGACGTGGTCTTGGGTGATATCTCCTGCTTCGTGACGCCCTTCTTGCTGGAGGATCTTGCAAAGATTCAGTTCTCAGAGGCAGAGTTAATTGTGGGATATATCTGGAAGAGGATGCTTGATAGGAATCTTCCCTGGTTTGATGGTTGTAAGACTGGGATTCAGCATTGCCATTCTTTTGGGGATAATAGTCATCATAATCTGACAATTTAGACTTACTCCTCTGATTCGAAGATTCTTCAGCAACATAGTGTTCTTCTTCTGCATCTGTATTGCCTATTTTTTCTTCGGATTCATCTTCCTTGTCATTTCGAAGAGGAGAAATATAGAAAGAACTCTTAGATTTTTTCCCCAAATTATCGTAATAATCATCACGTTTTCTTTTTGCCGATGACTCTGAAGAGAACAGTGCATCATTTTCTTCGAAATCATTGTATTTATTAGATTCGTTGGAATCCTGATCGGTCCACCTATCTTCATTTCTTCTAGAATTAGAAAAATTAAAGTCTGATTCATCGCTTCGGAACTCAGCTTTCGTTTCATCAGATTCAGAACTCGAAGAATCATCATAATCGCTGTCGTCATCCGATTTTCGAATTGCAAATATATCTTCCGAGGAATCGAATTTAGTTGCAGCAGGAAGACGGGAAAGTTCGACGTATTCCATTGGATACATTGCATTAGCAGCATGCGCTGCCAAAGAAAGCAGTATCTGAAAGTAAACATATGAAAATAATTATGAGAAGCGATGCAATAAAAACACATTGAAGAAATAATAACATCCGTTTAAAATTCATAAGTTCAAAATTCTGCTGTCTATGCACCGCTTATAGATTGGAGTGGATAATTTGGAGAATTTTGTCTGATGTTATTGTCATTGAGATGTTGTTATTTTAAAGTCTGCGCAGACTTTAAAATGACAACATCTGCGTCAAAAATGCTGGAAAGCGGAGGTATATTATTTTATTTCCTAAGGAATGATTTAGATTATTCAACGTTGAGTTGATTTTAAAGAGTTCTTGGACTAAATAGATTTGTTATTGTGGCTAATCTCACTTGTCTGATCTAATCGGAACAAGAACACGGATTTTATTGTTGCAAGGAGGGCAAGACTGTCTTTGTCATTGGGATGAGTTAAACACCGTACAGGTGATAGTACGACTTTACCCAGCTCCGCCCCAAGGAGAATACCTCTGAGGATGTGTCCAAGGGTCTCTTACCTCTATTTCCCCGCCATCAAACCAGTCGAGAGAACTTTCGATTTAGCCTATATTTTGAGAGCCTCCATAGCGCACAGATACTATGCATTTAAAAGCATTCATTCCTTAGGGATTCCAACCCGGGCTCATCGGTACGCCAGTCAGCGTGATTCAACATTACACCGTCTGGGGGAATCTAAATAAATTTAAACTATAGACTAGAACTAGAAGAGAAACACGCTAATGTGACAATCAAAATCGTAAAAACAACCTGTATTTAGCGTAGATATAATGAAACACTCATTTTAACACAATTTAAACTGTATTTATTAGGCGTATTTTTATTTCCAAAAGTTCTGGCAATGTTGATATATTTCAACGGTTATCATGATCCACTAACAACCTTGAATTTCCGTAAAATTAGAAAGCAGTTAACTAAACACGGCCTGATAGTCCTATATTTCCTAAATGCTCGGTTGTTATACTGTTTGAGATATAACTCATTGCCAATACAGATTCAATGAATTAACAGTTTAATGATAAAAAAGTAAGCAGTAACCAGAGCCGGATTTAGACTTGATAAGGCCCTATACTATTTGAGATATGGGGCCCTATATATATCCAGATATTATATGTCAGTCCCAAATATGGTTTTCGGATACCTAGATGGTTTTTGGGTGGGGCCCTAAGGTATCTTATATGTAAGTTCCTTGGTATCTTATATGTAAGTTCCACCACACCACGAAGGCAATCTTATACCTTGGGTATCTTATATGTAAGTTCTGCACTGGAAGTAACACAGATGAAAAAAGGTTTTTTTGCAAGTGAAAATATAGTGGTTATTGTCTGCATTTTTTTCAGATTTTTTGTTTTCTCACATTTGTTGCTTGTAGTATTGAAACACTTGCTGTTGGTTCCAAATAACTTAGCTAGGTTAAATACAAGAACTATAAGATGTTATGTAGGCTTTGAGAGCTATCACCACAAAAATACCTGAGCGATAAACAAACTGGACAGAATTAAATCACGTTATGTTAATTCTATGATCCGTGTGAAACACGTTTTTGGATACTTTGACATTATTACGGTATAAGATATTTCTCTTTTCCTAGCGTGCATTCGTGGTGTAGTGGTCTGCACGCTGGGCCGGTATTCCAGAGGTCCGTGGTTCGAATTCCGGAGAAAGCGTTGCTAATTTTTCATCTTGCCTGCTTCCAAAAAATACCTAAAGTCTTTACAATGGGTGTATTTGAAGGTGAATGATTTGCAGGTGTTGCTGATGTCCGTGATGGGATACACGAAATATTACGGGATATTTACAGCAGTGGTGACTTGGAAATTCTTATGCGAATCGCACAGGCAACTGTACAGCTGGATAAACGTCAGTTTACAAACTGTTAACGGGTCTGTCATTAGCGCAAAGCACTACGGCTGAAATCTGACGTGCTCTATCATCCATCATAAAAGTAACTACAGCATTGAACCGATTATTACAAGAGCAGCAGGAAATAGTTACTTTGAAAGACAGCTATTCTACGTTTGGCTTGATGTCGAAGCCATGAGCCAGAATTGGAATCAGAAATGAAGTGCTTCTGTCTTCAGAAATCGATTTCCTTTTTTAAAAATGTTTAATAGTGAGGAATTCAAGTCAATCACTGTTTTACATTTCTAAAAATATAAAATTCCTGCCCTATAATGTTGAGTTTTTCCATCTCGTTTCTGTATCCCCTTTTTAATTTTTTCGCTTCTATATTTAAATAAGCGCGTCGATAAAAAATGATTTATCTAGCTCCATTTTTCAAGAATAGAAAATATAGCGCCATTCTAGCGTTCTTATGTCTTTTTTCCAATGTAACTCCGCATCTATCATGACATCAATTGCAAGCAAATAAAGGATGCTTAGCAAAATAAATATAACATACTTTTTTAAACTAGCATAGGTAGCGAATTTTATTATTTAGCATTCCAAATCGTAGCCATATTTTATTAAATGTATTCAAGGGGGGCGCACAGACAGAAATGTTGTTTCATGTTCTCATTAAATCAAATTTTGTTTATTCATCCCTGATATCTTCTCTTGTTCCAGAAGTACTGATTTAAGTGGAAGTTGGAATCTTTCGTATTCACGGAAGGAAAAAGCTCGAAAAAGCATCGAAATTTAGTGCAGTTTTTTTAGGTGCGTTTCCTCTAGATGCGATACAAAAGCCTTTTTTACTATATGTTTTCAGAAATGTTAGGAACGCTCTAGATATAAGGCAATGTACTGTAATATACGAGTGTCCTCTTCCAACATGCCTTCTTGGTTTCACGATTACCACACTCGGCGAGTATTCGAGAGATCCAGGTTCGAGTCTCGGCGAAGGCATTGCACATTTTTCACGTTTCCTTCTTCAAAGTAATCTAATGATTCTGCATAGAAATGTATGGCCTCCACTGGCTGTTACTGCATAAGGCACTAGACGACGATTTTGTACATTTTAGATAAAAACACGAGCATTACCGGGAGCATTTTGAATACATTAGTATAACTTAAATATTCTGAAAATTGCAGGGGTGTTTAAGACATACATCTCCTTTTTGATTCAAATTCTCTCGATTTTTTATAACTTGTTTCTTATCGAATTAGAATCGAATCTAAAACTATAAATTATAACGTCTTGCTATCGGATGAGTCCAATTTAGTTTACTAAATTCTAAATGAATACCTATTTTTAAATGAAATACTGAATAATTAGGCAATCGAATAAAACCTTAAAGTTTTTTTAATTATTTACCCAAATACTTTCATACTCTGATTTTTCAGAAAACAATGAATTCCTTGTAGCCACTTTGTTAAATTTTGAATAATGTAAGAGTTTTTAAATTAGTTGTTGAATATGAAATGGATCGCATACATTAAAAGTGTTTTATAGCAATGTTTAGCCTTATTTGTGATTTACCACGACCCCGATATAGGTATTCCCTCTGAAGGGGAAAGATGATGGAGAGAAAGATTTCTTAACGAAAATAATAAAATAATAAAATAATGACGTAATGGTAAACAAATCTATATTTACTTGGGGGGCTGGCTAAACAGGGGATAGACTTATAACAATTAATAAGGATAGACTTAAGAGCAGGACAAACACACATAGCTCAAGCTTATGCTGAAGTCGATATTATTCCCTTAGACTCGGTCTACGCTACCCTCTGTACCATCTAGAGCGGCTTAGTATGACAAGCAAAGAACTTGAGTTACACAACAATGCTTTTAAGCTATTCATCAATAATATTTATTTTAATGCATATTCCCTTCAAAAATTTAATAGTGGTATATTTAAAAAACATTCTTAAATCTTCATAAATCTCATTGCATAAATACATTATCCGACATTATATTTTCTATGAATTTATAACTTTCATGTCTTCTTGATCTATGCTGAACGAACTTGATCTATGCTGTAAAGCGACTCATCGCTGAGTTCAAGTAGGTAACGACAAAGTCCAGAGAAGGGTTAAAATATCCTTTATTCACTCAAAGAAATATTTACAGACGGCCCCTTTTCGGGCTTACAGGGAAGCCTCCACTCGGGCTTCAGATCAAGTTAAGAAAAATCTAATACAAAACTAAGCTGACTTAGTCGAAGCCTCAGTAAAGCATGTTTAAACTTAACTGTTAGAAACTTAAAATAACCTATACAAATTTGATATCTCACATGAAGATGCAAAATTAATGCAAAACTAAAATAATGGATTTTTACATCATTGCAGCTAAGAGGGAACAACATCATGTCATAACGGTTTAAGATGCATAGATCAAGAACAGATGAAAGTTACTGAAGATGTTTCAGTTGTTCAAGATGTTTTATTGACTGATCTTCAAGAAGTTTTACTGAAGTATTCATAAACATTGAGAAATCGGGGAAAATAAGAAATTTTTCGTTATGATTAGTTAATATTCTAATGGATTATTAGCTTTAAACTTATCTTTTTGTAATTTCCATAAACATAAAAATCAAAATTTATATTACAGAATTCCATTTATTTACATTAAACGATTGGAGCCATTTTGGATAATCTATGGGTACTGTTTTCGCAGTCGTCTGAAAGGTTAACTGATAAAGGCCAAGTACACGAAAGGTATCTGCGTAAGAGGACACTGCTTTTGTAGAGCACTTCCTCTTACTAGTGGAGTGCAAACTAGCTCATATTCCTACCTCAAACTAGCTCATATTCCTGTTACACATCAGGATAAAAAAAGTACGCATGCAACCAGCTCGACCACCTGATTTAAAATTAGCTCAAACTACCAGAGTTCAGCAGTCTTACCCCACTCGCTTAAGGATGGGAATTCGGTGTTAACGAAGGTTTTGTTTCACATTATGAAATGCATTTTCATTATTCATATAAAAGTGACTTTTTCATTATCTTTGGTAGTATCACGATAACGGTGACCGGAAAAATACCCACAGGAAAAATGCTCACAGAATAATGCTCACAGGTATAAAAGCTCACAGGAAAAAAGCCCGCAAGGAAATATGCTCACATAGAATAAAGCTCACATAGAAATATGCTCAAACTGAAAAAAAGCTCACATGAAATATGTTCACATGGACAAATGCTCACATTAACCTTTTCAGTGGCGGTAAACAAAAGCATGAAAACTGCAGTAAAATTTTGCATGCACTGTAATATTTTATACCTCTGCCCCTGTACGACATATTTTTCCTGTAACTGCCAATAATTAAATTTTGTTTCTTTACTCTATTTTTGCATACTTTTGATGTGTATCGATAGAAATTGATGTTTGAATGTAGTTATTCAAGTTTGATTTTAAATATGTAGTTATTCAAATATAAAATTTTAGAAATAAAATTGTGTGAGCATATTTCTAACTCGACTAAACGTTCCCTGCCCTCAATTTTTTTCTGGTTCATAAAATTTTGAAAGAAATTCCTAACCTTTACAAATAATTTTTTAATTTGAAAATTACGTTTACTTATCCTTTTATATTTATTTAGATATTTTAATACGTATGTTTGGAAAGGTTATGGCAGTTACCTGAACTAATTAGAGTGAATTCATTTCGGAAAATACTTTTTTATGGGGCCGTAGATAATGAAAACTCTTCTTATTAGTTAAAAGGATAGAGGAAATCATATAACATTCTTCGGGGGAGTTCGTGTTAAGGGATATTCACTGTTCGTGTTATTTAAAAAAAATGAACGATCGTTCAATTTTTTCGCAATACTTCCAAAAATCTATTCTGCTTAATCATGGAGGTAGCGTCCACGAAGACTTTCGAATTGACTGTTTTACTTCCTTGTACGAAGTAAAAAGGAAGTATTGTAATCACGAAAAGTTTCAGGCAGCATATTTCAACAAAAATATCCATTTTGACCGCTATCGAATGTAATTTAACGATGTTTTTGCGTGATATCTGTAGGTAAGGACAGAATAAAATACTCTTTTCCTTCAAAAAAATTATAAAACTGCTTTAAAATTAATTCTGAAGAGAATTTTTCGGGGCGTCTGTACGAACGTATGTACGTACGTGCGTACGTACGAACGTACGTACGTACATATCTCGCAAAACTCAAAAACGAGTAGCCTCAGAACGTTGAAATTTTGTATATAGGACTGCTATAACATGTAGATGTGCACCTCATATTTTGGTTGCAATCGGCCGCACCAAACGTATATAAATATATTTATATATATATCCACTCTGTTACCCGGCTTAGTGATCTCAGTTTCTTTACTCTTATATGTTTTTAAATTGTACATTTTTTGCTTTAAAAATTATTGTATTATGTTGTTTTTATCTTCCGGTTAAGGTTTTTATGCCTTTAGTAAATCTGTATGCAATATTTTGAGAATTATCAACAATTTTAAAGTTGTCTAAGTGCCGCTAAGCCTTTTTTATATGGCGGCCATTGATGTTTACATTTGAAACAAAGACTAGTGGATTTGTTGCCAATCTAGAGAAACTCAGCTTCGCAACAACAAAGATAACGCATTCATTTATTATTGCCAATTGAATCATGCTTAATTCTTTCTGGAATTTTTTCGAGGAAATAAGTGTTTAAGATTTACTTCGTAATTTTTAATATAGATATTTTGAGTTTTTATGGATTTTTGCCTTCTCGCGAAATGAGAACTTAATTAATTAAATGTGAAATACTCAATCGTCTGTGAAAAACTGTTTCTTTTTTGTTTTGTTTGCTTAATTTCTTTTATACATCATTCTAGCTTTTATATAGTATTTGAATAGAACACGTAGCAACGATTAGATAATTCTATTCTTTAAATGATATAAATTTTGTGCATTATGAGTTATAATATGAACGAAATATATAAGTTCCGTTATATGATTATTATATAAGGTAACTGTCATATAATTATTAATACTGTTAAGTGAATCTAGCGCCAGAGTGTCGCTATGGTAAACAAATACTAGAGTGAATTTTAAAGAATGCATTTATTCTATTGTGGTTTATGCGCTGTCGTCGAAGTAGATTTAATTCAATCCAATAAGTTAAAATGAAATGCAAGCAAAAATGCGTATAATTTAATATTCCGTACAAGGAAGTCATGTGGTGTACACATCAGATTTTTTATTTTTAATTCTATGATGCTCTGTTTTCGTTACAAAATATCCATTTACTTCGAAAAAGAAGATGACGAGTAAAAGCTCCTTTACAGAAATAGGACTTGTGTGCTTTCGGACTACCGATCCTATGCTATTTTTCTCTATCATTTCGGTTAACGACATAGTACCGAAATTGTAATGCACGGAACCTTGGAGTTCCGCCTATCTACTCTAGGTCTCCCTCGAGTAAAAATCAACTTTCTGGATTCTGACTATCGATTTTAAATTTTGTTCCAGAATATTCAAAGATTATGAGAATCGTAAAACTAAATGCTTAAATAATTAAATAACGTATTTTATCTTTTTTATTATTTTTAACTAAAAAAAAATATGGAGTAGGTTTGTTTTCATAAGTAAATTCATAACGTAACAAAAATTTGCTTTTCCATTTCTGCATGAAGGACTGATTTCTTAGCCCAAAGAGCGTTAGCCCAGAAGAGTTATTAATTTCGTTTTGGCATTTTGTGTCGATTTAATTTCTGCGTTGATTCACTTTTCAAACTGTTTCCACCGAATATTAGAGCCCTGTATTACATTTAAAGAAAGTAAATAATGAAAAATCTGCATAAATGTATCTATGTTTCTCGCATTGTGATAAAACAATGGTACCTAGAGCCATCCAGTTTTGAATAACGCAATCCTTCACCGAAATATGTGCATCTGAAAGTCCTAATTTGGAATTTGTTTTATTACCTATTTCCTATTTTGTAAAGCATTTATGAGTTTTTGATTAAGAAACTCAACGATTTCAAAGCGAACAATGGCAGCACTGTACGGAAAAAACCTTTTTATTTTCAGTGCGCGAAACTGTGTTTAGTTTAATTTACGAGTATGCTGCAACCCTCCTGGCCGATAATAATTAGCCTCATGGTTAACGCAGCACACCCGAAACAGACAAACAACAACAAAAACAAAAACAAAAAAAGTTAAAATATTAAAATACAGATTAAACAGATTAACACAGATTGCGTATCCTCAAAAATATACTCACACAATAAAAAATAAAGAAAATCATAAGCATAATCGGTTAGAAAACAAAAAATAGTAAGACGACACATAAACTCGTAAAAAAAAGAAAAACTAAGTATTTAATGTCCTATTCCTATGATAGTCTTGTTTTCATTCACAATCCTCAGAAATTCTGTTACATAGCTATTCAAGTATTTTCTTTTTTCAATTACATTCTGTTCATTTATTTTTCCAAATCTCGTCCTCACACTCTCGGTCAGTTTACATTCTTCCATAAAATGAGCTGCATTTCCGTACTTACCACAAGCCAAGCATTGATCATTGCCCTGGAGATTAAAACGTTTTAAATAAGCCGGGAATCTACCATGATCCGTGATAACTTGAATAGTATCTATATTATTAAATAGATCCATTTTTCTTTTTATGGTCAAAATCCTCAAGTAACCCTTATTTTTATTTGAACCATTCCATTCCCGAATCCATTTCTCAATTATACTTGCTTTCATTTTTCTCATGGTAATTCTTCTGGAATCCTTAATAGCGTCATAAATATCACCCTCTCCCAGAGCAGCCACTTTAGCTAGCATATCCGCCCTCTCATCCCCGGTAACACTAATATGTGCCTTGACCCAATGAAAATATATACCATTTTTCTCTCTTATTTCGTTCTTATTCGCTCCCCCAACCGACGCTCGCAGCTGTGTAGACTGCAGTTTCACGTGCTCCCGCTTGTATGGTTGTAAGTGTCGTTTAAAAACAAAAGTCGATTTCAATTGCATAGCACAAGTTTCAGCAACATACCGCGAACACAGTGCTGCAAATCTTTAGTTTCTACGACCATTATTTCAGCAAATACTTAGTTTTTACTGTTCTCGTGAAACGCGGCCGATATTCCTTTGTTTGTGAAAGTGGTTAAGCGAAGTGCCAAGGATCACAAGTTATTTATAAAACTCTTCCTGTGTAATAGTGCTGCCGTCTATAAAATTAATTGAACTTTTTGATTAATTCACATTTCCAGGATACCTATGGATGCCATTTGATGTTATTATTTCAAGCAATTAAGGAAGTACAGCTCATTAAAATTGTGCCATATTCAGCTCAATTAATGCAAGTTTTTCCTGGATTATAACTTATTTACAAGACTATCAACGCTGAAATCGTACTCAAGAGCTCTTCGTCAAATAGTGGCAGACCAAGAACTTACTCTAGCGAAGCACGAAGGTACAATTTCGGAACTGAGAGAGCAACTGTCTCTTCAGCGTTCAAATACTACAGTTATCTCTGAAGTGAAGGAACATTTGCAGCAACAACAACACGAAGTTAAAAAATTATTCGAAACAAAGTTTCTAGAACAAACCCCAAATTCCTACGCCGTTGCTGCCGCCAAAAGCATTTCTTTGAAACAGACTCCAAAAAATCAATTCAGAGATCATATTCTACTCCTGAAACCTAAAGATTCAGAGAGAACACCTGAAGATATCAGACACCAACTAAGTTCGACACTTAATCCACAAAAACTGGGTATTCATATCAATAATATTCGTACTACTAGGTCTAATAAGCTTTTAATCGGTGTCGAAAAGAAAGCAGACTTAGAACACTTACACCGCTCAATCGTTGAAAATTCACAACTACAAGCCTCCGTAACTGTTCGTACTTCAAAACCCAAAAGTACCAAACTCATAGTGTTTAATGTACCATCTTCAGTGGCTGCTGAAGATATCAAATCGGCTTTTCTGAAAATTACATCAAATAAGAATCTTGATATTTCGTGTTCTCCAGTTCACCGATCTGAAAATAGAAATAATTGGATTGTAGAAATTTCTTCAGATTCTAGTGACTGTTTTACTTCGTCAAGAGTCTTCATTGGATTCAACTCGTGTTCCTTCCGTCCCTACATTTCACTTCCCCGTTGCGTTCATTGCCAGGGTCTTGGACATAATAGTCGAAGCTGTCAAAATCCTCCCTGCTGTTCCATCTGCGCAAAACAACATTCCCATAGAGAGTGTACCTCAAACGTAAAACTCTGTGTAAATTGTGTGCTAAGTAACCAAGAAACTGGTTCTTCGTTACCAACTGATCACGGTGCTCATGAAGGAACATGCCAGACGTACAGGAGTAAGCTCAACAAATTATTGTACCCGGACAAAGCCACAACCTCACATGTTGCCATCATCCATAACTAATAATTCTTCAGTTGATATTAACATGCAAGAGCGCAATTTAAAGAATAACGCTTCAACTCAAGATTATAACGTGGACAGTGATGTACAAAATAATCTACCCCCAACCTTGCTAAAAAACTCGATTCCATTTTCTTCAATTCGTTTTCTCCAAATCAACTTACAAAGAGCAAAAACGGCTTCTGATCATCTAGCAGAATTCTTAACTCATAACCATAAAGACTTTGTTTTAATCCAAGAACCCTATTGTATTGAAGGGAAAGTAAGTAGCATTCCAACGTCTTGGAATGTCTTTCAATATTCTCCTCAGTCGCCCAATCAACATCCCAGAGCAGCTATCATCAGTTTTAATCATAGCTGGCACCCAATTCTAATTACAGCCAAAAGAGACCTAGTTACAATCAGTCTTAACAGTTCCAACTCTCAACTTCTTATTTCAAGTATTTATGCATCTCCCTCCGAGGATATTTCTCCTTTGCTTCATGATTTAGAATCCATCTTGTTTTCCTTCCGAAGTCCACACATAATTTGTGGAGATTTCAACTCACACAACCAGCTTTGGGGCTACAATTCCACAAGTCCAAGAGGAAGGTCCCTTGAGGAATTCTTCAATTCGCATAATCTTGTCATTCATAACCAAGCCTCGGATTTACCTTCTTTCGAAACAATGTATGGGAGAGGGTGGCCAGATCTCGTAGTTACTTCCCATCACCTAATTAATTCGATTTCAAATCGCAAAATTGAAGAAAACAACTCTCACTCAGATCATAAATATATTACTTTTGAAATGAAAGAGAACTCAGAATCAGTTTTAATGAAACGTTTTAAAATTACTAAAAAGAAAGAAAAGAACTTTATTAAGCAAATTCAACAATTCGCATTTCCAATGACTTCTTCCTTCCAACTAAGTGCAACAAAAGAAGATCTAAATAAAGCTACAGAAGATTTTATAAAAAAAATCCAAGAAATATGTGAAAATACCTTTCCAATACGATCTGCAAAACCTTACTTTCATATAAATTGGTGGACTAAAGAGTTACGCGCTCAAAAGCATAAGGCGAGAGCATTGAAATGGAAAATGAAATCGATTACTGACGATGAATTAAGACACCAAGCCTGGCTCAAATTCAAAAAAGAAAATGCAAACTACAAAAAGATGATTCTCGAATCTAAATTAAAAAGCTGGCACAAATATTGTTCAAACAATAAAGAAATTTATGGCACCTTATACAAGATCGCCAGTAGTAAAATATTTAAACCGTCACAAATCCAACTTCCCTCAAATTTGCTTTCAAGTTCTGCTGAAATTCAGGATGCCACTCTCTCAACCCTAAATGAGATTCTTGACTCTGTCTTTCTAAAAGATGATCCAGCTGAAGATTCGCCTACTCAAACCAGAATCCGTAACTGCGATGACATTCCACAAACAGACAACGATATTCCGTTCTCAAAACAAGAAATAAAGCAAATAATTAAAAACCTAACTTTAAAAAAGGCACCAGGCCCAGATGGCATCGATAACCACATTATAAAATTAATCCATCAAGCCCATCCTGACATAATCTGTAGTTTTTGCAATCGATGTATAGAACTCTCTACCTTTCCTGATTGCCTGAAAATTGGTAATATAATACTCTCCAATAAGAAGAATAAAAGCTCCGATGAACCTAAATCTTATCGCCCGATAAATCTTCTCCCAGCCCTGGGAAAAGTTTTGGAAAGATGTCTTATTGGTCGTCTAAAATTTCATGTTTACAGCAAAAACTTAATAAGCAATAACCAGTTTGGATTTCGAAGCCTACTTTCAACAAGCCATACAATTAATGCAGCTCTTGAACAAGTCAGAAACAATAAAATCAACCAACTTCATTCTGCAATAATATGTCTCGACTTAAAATCAGCTTTTGATTCTTTATGGTGGCCAGCAGTTTTACAAGCGCTGCGTTCTTTTAAGTGCCCTCAAAATTTATTTCTAATTATTCAAGATTACTTCAGAAACAAAAAAAGTATGATTCTTTACAACAACACTGAAATTGTGCGTAATCAAGTCCGAGGATGTCCTCAGGGGTCTTGCATGAGTGCAGATCTCTGGAATATCAGCTTCAACAACATCATTGCCTATCCATGGCCAGATCACTCAAAAATTGTAGCTTTTGCAGATGATGTAGCTTTTATTACAAGTGGCCGTACCAGAGACATTTTACAGAATAATTGCAATGAAACACTCCAGTTATTTAACCAACTTTGCAAAATTCAAAAACTACAAATTTCACATAGTAAGTCCCAAGTCTTAGTGATCCATAAACCAGGACAAAATATAACTAAAGCTTTAGCTCTAAAAATTGACAATCAAAAGATCAAATCTGTGAACACAATCAAGTACCTCGGTTTAACAATCGACAAGAAATTCTCCTGGATTCCTCATCTACAAAATATTAAACTTCGTACAACATCAATAGCTAACTGCCTACGACGTATGCATGGATATAACTGGGGCTTAAATCCGCATATAACACGTATTCTTCTAAAAACAGTCATCTCAAAAATGGTAAATTACGGAGCCGGAATTTGGGCACAACCAATGACAGTAAGAAAGATTAAATGTTTAAATTCAATTCAAAGGCCTTTTACTCTTTGCATTACTCGGGCGTATCGCACAACTTCAAATATAGCACTTGATACTCTAGCTGGTACTCTTCCGTTATCAATCAGTGCAGAAATGGAATGCACCTGTACGAAAGTTCTCCAACTTAACCAAGCCGCAGAATTCAACAACCAAACCTTTTGGCCATCCAATTATGAAAAGAAAATTAACCCCAATCTTATTCATCCAGCGCTTCACTTCAGCAAAATAATATTCACCACGTCTGAAGAAAATTCAAGTTCATCTCCAATTGCTTATACTGATGGATCAAAAATTGAAGGAAAAGTTGGTTCCGCAATCTTTTTTCAAATTACCCCCTCAAATATCATCAAATGGAAAGGCCATCTCCATAATAATAATAGTGTTTTCCAAGCGGAATTGTCAGCTATAAAAGCAGCGATTGAAATAGCCATTCTCAAAAATCTCAACGAATTTAGCATAAAATCTGACTCCCAAGCAGCTATTGTAGCTATTAAAAATCCCTTACCTTCCTCTCCATTGATATCCGACATAAATTCTCTTCTTGGAAAAATCCCATACTACAAAATTCAAATCTCATGGATCAAAGGACATAGTGGCCATTTTGGTAATCATCAGGCAGATGAATTAGCCAAAGAAGCAGCTATTAATCAAGATGGTACTGAAATCATCATTCCGTGGCCTCGCTCGAATTTCAAGTACCAACTAAAACAACTTGCTTCAAAATCTTGGCAAGATTTGTGGAACAATGCTCCACAGGGAAGACACACATATAACTTGATGCCCAATGTAAGCTTAGCGTCTCTGAACTCGAATCCTTCCCTAAATTACTTTATAACAGGACATGGACCCTTCCCCACATATTTCTACGCAAGAAATTTGGCAAACTCTGACATCTGCATATGTGGGGAACAGGGAACTCCTGATCACTACGTTTTCTCATGCCCCTTAACTGAGGATATTCACATAAAATTCCCAAGAATTGACCTCCTGGCATTCCAAAGATTTTTAATTAAAGATAAACATCAATATCCAAAGTTTCAGAAAATTATGCAACGACTCTCTTCCTACGGCCTAGATCTCTGTCAAGTGTAAATCCACATACAGTTTAAACTTGGTGAACTTTTACATGCTGTAATTATGGACAAAATGGATCCGCTCGTGAACTGAACTTTATAAACTGCAATAAACCAATATATCTGAAATAACCCATGGACACCCACCTCTTTAGCATTATTATAACAATTCATTTAACATTGTGTTGCCAGTACTAATTATAATTATCTCATTATGTTTATTTGTTTATTAATTATGTTTATCTCCTATTTTTGTTGCACCAAATCAGATGTTCAATTTATCTTGTGAATCTCAAATTGTATTCCTACTATTTTGTAATCTACTTATGCCCTACACCATTATTTTTAATAAATACTGGATGCGGGGCGTACTGTGGAATTGCACGATGTACCATAATAGGCAAACTTTAGACCTTTTGAAAAGCTTCAGTTTATGCAAATTCTTATAAAACTTGCAATTACCCCCCCCCTTTTTTTTTTCTTTTTTTTTTTTTTTTTTTTTTTTTTTTCTCAAAGAGTTAGTATGGGAAGGCATTACCAGTTGACCTATGGTACATCGCTGGTGTCCCCCATACTTTTACCTTTACCTCTCTTATTTCGTTATAAATTTTTTTTTATATAAAAAAGAAGTCTATTGCTTGGTTCCGGATTAACTGTGTATCGGAAATTCTGTGCGCGAAACTGTGTATCGGAAATTCTAAAAATATGCTCATTCTTAAATTTTTTTGCGATGTTGCTGTTGAGCTGAATTTTATGGTTTAGGGAGAAGAACATGATATTTAATAAAGGTAACACAAAAAAAAACTTTAAAAAACGACCCTTTGAGCGTAATGTAAAATCTGAAAACTTTGAGAATTTTTTTTTTTAATATTTATTTTTCAGAAGGTGGCAGAGGGTTCCAAAAACAAGGTGTAATGTTACAGATTCCTTGAATGCACAGAGTTTGAAAACTACTGGATTCATGGATTCCTGTAGTTATTAAAATAAGTTTGGACCATTCTTGATATATAAACTTTCATCCTATACTAAGCATTACATTAAAAATCAAATTCGTTTTAAATTCCTTTCTACTTTAAGGTCACAAGTATGGCAACCGTTACACCGTTTGCACCTTCAGCCAAACTTTCCCTTCCGTGGTAATCCAAGCAAGGGCGAGTGTTGGCAGACCAGGTATTCAATACCGAAATCCTATTACGAAGTCACAATTTTGCTTAGCAATATGCATAGGAAAACAAGAGTGTAACAAATTTTACGGTGATATTTAACATTAAGAAAAGGTTAGTGGTCAGTTCATAGTTAATAGTCATTTGAGTAATTTAAAATGTTCACATTCAATAGCTATCATATTGTCGGTAGTTTATAGCAGTGTATAGTTCTTATAAATTCGTATGATCAATAATATATATGGTCATATACTATACTAGTGTACACCTCATATAGTAAATAATCAAATATTATAATATTATTCAATTATAATATTATTCAGTAATCACATACTCTAGTAATATTAATTTATTTCTACCACTCATTCATTCAATTTTAAATCAGAGGTAACAATAATTAGAAAAATATTTAATTTTGTTAAATCTCCTCTGCGCATTTTGTGTTGCTCTTTTAAATGAATAAATATTTAAAATATTTACATAAAGCCGACAGTGCATTTAAAGTATGAGAAGTTCTATTTTATGCATATTTTTAAGCAAAAGACATATTTTACATAGAATATTTTTATCATTAATGTGTCTTTCGTATAACAGAAAATCTAATCTAATCGTAGAATTTTATTTGATAGAATTGGTAATTTTTTATTTTCATAGACCGTGATAAATCCATAGCTTCTCTGTCACACGAAGTATAGAGTTATATAGCCTCTGGTTGCACAACACTTCGGAAACAAAATGTGCATTGGCAACGCAAAAGGATAAATATTCTAAAAGAGTAAAATTAAATGTTCCTAAAAATAGTAGCAATTTTTTAATAGACAAAGAACTTTCCAAATCAGTGAATGGACCATACGAAAGTAATAACAATAAAAAAAACCATTACCAATAAGGGAATTGCACAAATTTACTTACCAAGCTACCGAAACCCATATTCGTTATTTGGTATTCCTTATCTTTCTCCGGGAATGTGAATCAAACGATAGCCTCCCGTAGAAGAAGCAAAGAATTGAAAAAAGGTCCGGCTTTATGCTCTCCTGGTTATTGGCTCTGCTTTCTAAATATAGGCCACGGCGTGGTTAGTGCGCGTATCCACCAACTGTGAACCGGGATGACGCTTGAATAAGTCAAAAGACGATTTAGAAGAAGAAAAAAGAACTTTTGAGGAAAATGCCCTGTTTTTAATACCTACATTTCCTATGCAAAATTCCGCAAGTAAAACCTCCGATCAAAAACTTAAATGTTTTCAATTCAATCGTTTCTCAACTTCCCGTACATTTTTCGCAGAAAACATTAAAAAAAATGTGAGAATTTTATACATTAAACAGAAATTGTAAGTTGAAAATAATTGTAAGTAAATTGAAATTGTAAGTTACCTTCCCAGCCATTCATTCAAAGTGGCTAAGAGCGATTTGTTTCGCATCATAGCTTAAGATTTCGAGAACTTTTTTTTTTTTTTTTTTCATAAGTCTGAAGTATTCGCAGAGTCATTTACTTCCCTCGCTTTAGGATACAGCTTTCACTGGGAAATAAGCTTCATATACTCAGAGGTTAAATGAACGCTCCATTGAGTAAAATTACTAGACGAGTGTCTGAAATAGAAAGTTTCCCCTCTTATGCCTGCAAGGGGGCTGAGAATATTTAAAGAGATACGGTAGATATAGTGAATGTTTAGGACTGTATTAGTAAAAAACGGTACGAAATTCTGAAATTTCACCTTTCCTTTTTGTTTCCTTAATTACCCTGTTTCGCATTTTAAAACTTTTCTTTTTCCCGTTTCTATAATTTTATTGTTTCTTATAGACGCCTATCTGCTGAATATTTATTTTTCATTATCAACCGCTAGTTCAGACACAGAGTTGTACAGAGTCATAATATTAAAAATTATGGAAAATTAAATCATTAAAAATGAGAGTTGAATTACTTTTAAATGCAAACACATTTCAGTTACCTAATTTATAGTGGTTTTAACTGTACTCGTTTTACATAAAAACAAACTGTGAAAAACAGTGCCTTTATTTTAATTCCTTTCTGAATTATCCGGAAAAAGTGTTATTTTCGTTATGCAAATCTCCTGTCCTGGCAAAATAAAAAGATTTGAAACATCACTTTTGTTGCAAACCTCATGCGCAAGTGATCGACTAAAACAACTGTACAGGAGTCTCTTGCGTAATTAAGCTTCTTCCTTACTAAATAAGTGCAAAACTCTCCACGATACGAGATATATGTATACTATATCGCGATATAAGAAGAAAGAAAGAAAGTAAATAATGAAAAATCTGCATAAATGTATGTACTCGCATTGTGATAAAACAACGGTACATAGAGCCACCGAATTTTCACTGACATAATCCTATTGCGAATATGGGCGGGCATGTGGAAGCCCAAATTTGAAATTTGGAATTTGTTTTATTATCGATTTCAGGCTCACCAGCGCCGAGCGGTAAAGTCGCTGAACACTGGTAGTTCTTTCCGAGGTTCGAATCCCGCGAACGGGCTGGCTGCATGGGCGTTTACGTGGTATTTTCCCATGTGTAACATGTATACGAGCCAGTTTCTCTTAGAAAGTCCTCCACGAAGGCATCCCTCCCATTAGGCAGATAGCCCTCGAGGCTTTACCATAATCACACACACATTATCGACTTCATATTTTGTAAAACTTTAACGAATTTTAGACTAACGAACTCAAGGATTTCAAAGCGAGCCAGGGCAACGTTGTACAGAAAAAACATTTTTATCTCCAGCGCGCGAGTCTCTGCATCGCAAATTCTAAAGATACGCTCATTTTAAAACTGTTTTGCGATATTGCTGTTGAATTGAATTTTATGGTTTAAGTGCAAGGAACGTGATATTTAATAAATAAATGTAACGGACAAAATGTTAAAAAAACGCCCGTTTGTACGTGATTTAAAATCTGAAACAATTCAAATTTTCTTTACAGTGCTTTCAGATTACCTTTTCTTCGATTTAAGTAATAATATAACATGGTGCAGAATTTAACAACAATTAGTCATGTTATTAGAGTTATAAGGTATTTCTCCCGCCTTCCTAACGTGCCTTAAAAGTGTAGTGGTTCTGCACGCTCGGCCGGTATTCCAGAGGTCCGTGGTTCGATTCTCGGCGAAGGCGGTTGCTAATTTTTCATCTTGCCTGCTTCCAAAAATCCTAATGTCTCTACAGAGTTTTCATCTTCCTGTGTAGCTACATGAATAATATCTTGAAGAAGTTTTCCTCTAGTTTATCTACAGGAGCTTCTAATCCGTTATAAATAAAAATGAGAGCGGAAGAGATGCAGCAGCTTCGGCAAAATATTGCTACGTAAAGATGTATAAGATCATGTTGTTCATATCTTCCAGTTAAGGTTTTTATGCCTTTAGTAAATCTGCATGCAATATTTGTGGAGATATCAACAATTTAAAAGTTGTTTAAGTGCAGATAAGCCTAATTAATTTTGGGATGGCGGACACGTTTGTTTGCATTTCAAACTTCACAAAATAGTGGATTTGTTGCCAATGTAGAGAAACTAAGCTTCGCAACAACAAAGATAACGCCTTCTTTTATTGTTGCGAATTAAATCATGTTTAACCCATTCTGGAATTTATTCGAGGAAATATGCGTCTAAGATTTACTTCGTAATTTTTAATATAGATATTTTGAGTTTTTATGTACTTTTGCCTTGTCGCTAAGTGAGAACTGATTTAATTGAATGAGAAATACTAAATTGTCTGTGGAAAACTGTTTCTTTTTTGTTTCGTTTGCTTAATTTCTTTTATACATTGTTTTAGATTTATTATAGTATTTGAATAAAACATGGGGCAGCGATTAGATAATTCTTCAAATGATATAAATTCATATGCATTCTGGGTTATAATATAAACGCTGTTAAGTGAACCTAGCTCCAGTGTGTCGCTATTAAAAAAAAATATATAGTGAATTCTAAAGAGTGCATTTATTTTATTATGGTTTATGCGCTATCGACGAAGTAGATTTAATTCAATCCAATAAGTATAAGTGAAATGTAAGAAAAAAGTGCGTATAATTTAATATTCCGTGCAAGGAAGTCATGTGTTACACATCAGAATTTTTTTAATATGTTGCTTTTTGTGTAAGATTTTCTACTGTTAGACTGATTTTCTAGAAATATCGATATTCAGAGACTCATTTTTTCTGTGGAGGTCTGTTTGCTATGACGTCCCTTACTGATACATTCTAAAATAAAAGTCAACAATCCTAACATCGTCTTTTAGACATGAGTACAAAAGTATAAATAAAAAGTTGTTGTTGTTATTTTGAAGCAGGAGACATGAAAAACGAGCAATGCCCTCACCAGGACTCGAACCTTGACCTCTCGAAAACGCGCCGAATGTGCTACCGTTACACCACGAAGGCATGCAGAAAGGAGGGGGAAAATACCTTATAAAGTAAAAAAATAAAACTAGCCTTGATGCGTCCAATTCATTGCTTCCTAAATCTCTTCAGTGGAGCGCAAAGATAAATGATCATAAACTATCATCTGTTTAAAGTTAGTGAAATGAAACGTTAAGTGACATTTTAAATCGTTTATCAGCAAATAAAATGCAGCTGGATTTCCTTTCATCTTTCCTCTCATTTCAAAGGCTATATGATAATTTCGTTTTGAGGAGAAACTGCACTTAAAACAGTTTTGCTTTTTAAACAAGAAATTTTTTGCATATACATTTTATAACATCACTTTGCAAATAGTACAGTATGTTAAAAATTTCAAATTTTTAAAAATTCAATTTTCCAGAAACAAAAACTGAAATTTTTTTAAAGTTGAAAATGCTCTTTGCATTCTAATTTCCAATGTTTTATTCTGACAATTACATTAATATTTTAAAACGTTTTGTCAAAAATGTTTGGATATCCGTTTATGAAGCTATACGCGATGTAGAAATTTAAGATGACATAATACGGAATTAATTTCCAGATATGGCGCAGTTTCAAAAAAGTTATTATTTTTAGAACACTTTAAAGTTACTTTTTTAGAATAATTAATTAAAAATAAGAAGTAAAGGGCTACTGCTGATTTAAAGTATAATTAAAAATCTACATAGTTTTATCTTATATATAAAAAACTTAAATTTATAATCTATTAGAAGTGGAGTAAACCATCCCAGAAAGATCAAAAAATTGTCTAAAGAAACCTATTACATTTTAAAATTATGAAGTAAAATTAAAGATGAATCCTTACTATTTTTGAAAGAAATTTTTATAATTTATTTAAAGTAGATTTATCAACAGTGTAAATTTATAATACATTATCGATTATTGATATTTTAATGTTCTAGACCTTCTTCTGAAAGGGTAATAAACCAAAGCATCAAAACCTGAGTAATCCAACAGAACTATATCACGTTTCGTTTCACATCGCCTTTTGGACATGTAATAAAATAAAATATACAATAATATGAAATAGAAATTTTAAAAAAAATTAAGTAGAAAAATTATATACATTATTTACACCCCATACTAAGAAAGTATGCGATTACCCCTACGTGATAGTCTTTTACAAATTAATCTTTAGAGTATAATTTTAAAATAAAAATCACCGTGAAAATATATATTACAATTGTAAAAAATCTAGTACACGTCAGTTTATACTGAAAATACAGCGGTCGATTTAACCGAAGAATTTAAACTTACTAGATATTTCACACATAACAAATTTTCCAATGATTGTGTTGTAAAAAGAATTATAGCAGATTACTAAACTCTTTTAAATTCATTTCAGACTAATAATAGAGAGCGTAAATGCAAACTTTCTTGTAGTTAATAAAGAAATAAAAGAAATTTAAAAAAAAAAGATCTGAAAGCTTTCAGATTTTATATTGCGCCCAAAAGGTGTTTCTTAACGTTTTGTGCGTTATCTTTATTGATTAAATATCATGTTCTTCGCACTTAAACAATAAAATTCAATTCAATACCAATATCACAAATTATTTAAAAAGAGCGTATCTTTAGAATTTTCGATAGACAGTCTCGCATGCTGGAGATAATTTTTTTTTCGTATAGTGTTGCCATTGCTCGATTTTAAATTGTTCATTTTCTTATTAAAAAACTCATAAATGCTTTACAAAATATGAAACAGGTAATAAAACAAATGCCAAATTTGGGCTTCCAGGTGCACATGTTGGGGTGGAGACGTACGCCATTCAAAATTTTATGGCTCTCGATACCGTTGTTTCTTCACAGTGCAATAAATATTCGTGCATTATGCAGAGTCTTCATTATTTAATTTATTTAAATATAATACATGGCGATAATATCTAGTGGCAACAGTTTGAAAAGTGAATCGACGCAAAATACCATTTTGAAATAAATAGCCGTTCTGGGCTAACGTCCTTTGGGCTAATAAAACTACAAAATTTCTCTTGTGAACATACAAACAACCTGTAAAACTCAAAATGGCGGTTTTCTCTTTTCTTATTAAGTACGCGTGGAATCTAAGTAACATGGTTGCCATTTCCTGTGAACTTCATTCAAACGTACCAATGGTCTGACAATGCATTTTGTATAAACACACACATATATATATATATATATATATAGTCATTTATATGTAGTTCGTCAAAGCTTTTGTTTGATATTAAAAAATATTTGACAGATCGTTATTCCAACCAACGAGACATGACGCTGATATTATTCTACTGTAGTGAAATGCTAATTATGCTCTGTATTTAAATATTTCTACTTGTATTACAATCGCCAACAGAAAGATGAAGCGACATTACTGCAGGTCAAGTAGAAGCATTAGTTTATTAATGTAGAAGTATTAATTTATAAATATAATAAACTGTGAATAAACGCTTGTAATTTTAAATTAGCAGTTATAGAAACAAGCATTTAAACATACAAGATATTTCAAATGAAATGACTTAAAAAATAATTATAAAATTTGAAAACAAAACAAATATACAGACGCTCGTTATAAGGAACTTCGAGCCCTAACGGTACAGTGGTCACTATAGCCAAGGTGGATTTAATATATACTCAGGAGTTTTTGCAGACATTGTTGTAAAAGAAAGATCTCTTTAATGAGCGTCCGTTATAAAGAGTGTTGACTTTTTTTAAATTTATTTGTTGCATACATCCACTCTTTTTTATTTATTTATTAAAAATTCTTTTCTTAATCTATGGAATACGCTATTTTATTAAACTCAAAATTATCCACAAACTATTTTTAGAATGCCAGAAATGTTATTTGTAATCTACGCTAATCTTTTCTTAATTTTCATTTTTTTGGTTTGATTTTACAATTTGTGTATAATTTATGAAAATTTTACAGGCATAAAAATAAAATGATAGTCTTTTCACTAAAAACCAGTTTTAAAGAAAGCAAAAAACATAAATGAATTACTAAGCATAAAATAGATACGATGACTTACTATCACTATGCGAAATGCGATTAAAGTTAGGGAGCAGATCGCTCTCTATGAACCTTTATCACTTCAGCGGTGACAGTACGCTTCATTATCCCCTTGAGGAAAAAAGCGAAAGTTGTGCTTGTCACAAGTGTTACTAATCCCGATGGAGCACATCCTCATAAAAGAATCCTTAGAAACAATTTCTCTGAAGCACTTCGCTGCAGGTGCTCTTTCGTAAACGTAGTATTTAGATTTAAATGTTCATATAAACTATGCTTTCCTGTAAGCAAAAACTCCCGCCAAGGTCAAATCGCTCAACACTGGTAAACCAGGTTAACCCTTTCCGGCACGCTACCTTTTAAAGTTGTAGATTTGATTAAAAAAAAAAAAAAAAAAAAAAAAAAAAAGAAAGTAGGCAGTCTAATTAGGCCTAGAGTACATAAGTAAAATTTTGTGAAGATAGCACTTATTTTTTTAACACTGATTGAATAGAGCTTCGAAAAGAGTGCTGAAACGAGCATTGTTGTCAATGAACTGACCGATGAGATGCGGAGAAACAAAGAATACAGACTCTCAGTTGTCCTAGATTATCGGTGAGCCCGCTCTGGGCACACCTACGGTTCGTCGTTTGATTTTAGGCAAGATTTCAAGGTAAAAATTTAAAACTAATATAGAATAAGGAGATTAGCATACAGCGAAAAAAATGACATAGAAATTTCTTTTCAAACAATTCCTTTTATACCCTAAAAAATAACTGGAAAATTTCTTTGGAAAATGAGGGTCTTAAAAAACTGAACATGGCTAAAATTGGATTGGTTTGTGTTGAGCTGCCATCTACTATAAATAAAGAAGATTCAGAGTAACCAATAGTAACCTATAAATCCTTTTTCATTCAATTTTTCTGTGCAGAAGGAAATTTTTAGGTGTGTCCAGACCGGGCACACTGTGCCGCAAAAGGTTAAAATGCCAGCGAAAGGACTGTCTTCATGTGTAAAGTTCTCATGTGTAAGGTAAATATAAGACGGCTTCCCATAAAAAATCCTCCACCAAGACATCCCCCTGCGACTACATTTCTGTAATATAAATAACACGAAAATTAAAATACGGTAGTGCCACGTTTCATGTATGGCCGCGCTATTAGTACGGTGGCAGGGGCGCGGTTGCCATAGCCTCGGCTCGGTTTCGAATTCTGAAAAAGGAATGCAGGGATATTTGTAAGTGTTCAAATATTATAGTGTCTTTGCGTATGGAGATATTTAAAATAATGTTGAGCCCGCAGTCCATTCAGTTGACTAGTAATATGGGAAAAGTGATAGAAGAACTTCGGATTCGTACCCTGGGATGTTACGCTTAAAATTTCACTTTCTTCAATGAGCTAATTCAGCATTCCAGTGATTCTTAAACAAAATTCTCAGTGTTGAGATGTCTAAATCACTGATGGGTTCGACCCTTACCGTCAAATGCCAATTAGGCAAATGCGTCCGGTTGTTGGAAAAACACCTCTTGTGTGCTGAGGAGGTTCACCAAATCCTCATAAAAGTCAAAAACCATTTATTTCCAAGATCCTTATATAAATATTCTTAACGCCTGCATACACACAGTCATGCATTACGTACACTCATCCTTTCTTATCTTTCAAATAACTGCTCTTGCTGCGGTATTCCACAGATATCAATATAGTTTAAAACCTACTTGAAAATGTAACTCATGTACATGGCATGTCGTATTGCTGCTCGTTCTTTACTTAATGCATTCTGTATGTTTTGCTTTATCTGAGATGATAATTGGTTAATGACTAGGCATTTTCCCTTAGGGAAGCGCCATACCCACGCTGGATATTCAACCAAGCAGCCATATAGCAGCGAGTCAAAGTACAAGGTAAGCCTTCTTTATCTTAATTTATCTCTTTGTTGAAATTTATAGACGAAAAAGTGCTATTTTCTTTATATGTTCATGATAGCTATTATTTTAAGTCTAAGGCGATTGAAACATACTGAAAATTAATAAAATCCCATGATCGCTTCAAGAATAATGAATGATGCAGTTGTTCGTAACAATGGATGAAGACATTTTTAGGACACACGTGTTTTCAGCAAAATTTGTCGAAAGGTCAATCTAATATTTTAATTCAATACATAGAGAAACGATTTAAAAGAAATAAAGTTGAATCTTTAAGAATTCTTTGATGTTCTCCCCTAGCTCTCGTTTATTATGTCCGTTGAGATTTGTACTTAAGAAGCCTCGGTTCTGGGTGTTATTAAGTATCGGGTTGTTACTTCAGATTCCTCCGAGCGAGCGCAGTGTTGCCGGCGACCAATAGATTTGTAAATTCATCTGCATATATTTAGTGTAATAAGATCTATCTTAATTGTTGATGGAGTTGTCAGTGGCAAAGACGCGGGCTGGATTTTGAGTCCCTGAGATGGGACTCTTCTCCGGCGCACCTGCGCTAAATTCGGCATTCGAATTCGACGATCAACCGCAGAAGAAGCAAGGTGAAAGGTTTCAGTAATTGCGATAGCAGATATGCATCTAGCATTAAGAGCGGCCAAACTATAATGTTCGAACTCTGGTGTTCCGGCACAGTGAGAGGTATCATAATACGCGTATTCCGAGTCGCCAGACTGCATCAAAAATTAACGAAAGCGAAGCAGAACCTGTAGCTCAGCTGGCTGCATATCTTCTGCATCTCTCTCTATGGGATGCCTTTAGGGGCGCTAAGAAATGCGTTGTTTCTAGGGAGAACGAGGGACATATATCTGCTTACCACTGATAGTCACCTAGTGTCCAACCCCCCCCCCGTCACATACCTACTCTGTAGTTGTCTACTTAGACGAAAGATCAAGTATTAATTCCTAAATCCCCCTTTTGATGAGTGAGACTGTACCTTCTTTGATACTTTCAGCTCGCCCTTTTGCTAAATGGCAGCGTCTCGAATCTTATTTTTTTTTCCGTACTTTTTGATTATAAATATTCCCCTTGCAATATTTTCATGTTATTTATTTTCTATATTACATTTCAGTTTGCTGTTTTTCAATTTACGTTTCCTTCTTATTAAAATATATGTTCTTTCGCTGCCCAACCAGGACAGTGTAGCGACGCTAACCGCCGTACCGAAGGGTCCTGGTTTGAATTCCGAAGAAGACACGGATGTTTGTAAATATATAGTGCGTATGCGGCATGAGGGCACTCTAAATAGGCGACGAGACGAAAGTCCTCCCGAGAGGTTGTTTGGTAGGGGAAGAGGTGTCTCCTTCCCGGGTACTCTCCATCAAAATTGGGAGCGGAACTGAGCAAAGTCCTACTGTAGGTATGGATTCTGTAGGGTTACTGTTTCGTTTAACACTGGCCACTGTACTACAATATCCTTCAACTACTTACCTTTCCTGATTTTCGGTTTATCATTGACGTTGGCAACTCTCACCGGGATAACTATCTTCGGTAAGTAGGCGAGTGCCGAGGCTACTGGTACTCTTCGCGGAGTGTTACAGTTCTTCGGATATTCCTATACACCGTACTGGAAATTTCTGTTTTCAGCTATTTATCCAGGAATTAAAAATTCTGCTTTCGCTGGTACTGTGATATCGTCTTGGGCTATGATCTGATGGACAGATTAAACTCCTTCATCATTAATTCCAAATTCGGTTATGCCCTCAGAGGCAGAATGCAGTTCGTTATGGAATGCAGTTCCCAAGGAAAAATTGTATTTCCTTAGAAAGTTCAATCCGAGTATGGAAGGATTTGTAATATCTTCCACATATGCCGTGTAATGGTAGACAGTACTTCCAAATGTGATGTTAATGTACAATTTTCCATTGATGTCGATCTTCTCTCCTGGACACAGTCTGAAGGTCAAAACAGGTAGTATCCAGAAGCGTTTACCTTCTAGTTGTTGAATCAGATCTTTTCGACATTGGCTCCTGTATCGATGGCCATATTGCAAGGAACTCAGTTGATGTATCCCATGAGGAGTGCAATGCTGCCACCACTCATATCAGAAATCTGAAGCTCTTTAAAACGAGGCTTCTGATTATCTTTCAAACTCCGCTCCGCGAGATGGCCATTAATTTGTTGAATCGGGGAGCGGCCTTATATTCCGTCCACTGAGGTGTTCAGCAGTTCCTTCGTATGTGGCCTTCAGCACCGTAGTTTCAACAGTTTATGGTGGGTTTGCTGCCACTCCTATTTCGTCTCAAGGCATTGACTTGTATGGTTAAATTATCTAGACACTCAGTCACTTGCTCCACTGGCTCTTGGCTCTGTTCGGGTAGTGGTCTCTATGAGTTCTTTACTGGGCTGCCTTGAATTTCATGGGATACACTGGGGTGCTTTTCAAATCCTTCATAGCTGCCATTCGTGGAGTATTCTGTATTTCATGATCCAGGATGCCATCGATGAAGTACTGCAGGGACAGGATTTCCCTTGTTTCTGATGGGCAGTCCGAAGGACGAGATGAGACATCTTTTCAATATGCACGCCGAGCTCTTTTTTAATTTTCTCCAACTTTGTTTTAAACCGTGTCTATTCTGCCTTTCATAGCCTCAAATTTGTTTTCTATTATGCAGGTAATTTCTCTTTTCATTTCCTTTTGACCTGTTTGTCTTTTCTTAAGAGCAGTTTTCATCTCCTCTTTAATATGTGCTTGGTTAACATTCATCTCCTTTTTAACGAACTCTTTGCTGGGTTTCATATCTTCTTTAACGGAGTTGACGGCTCTTTTCACCTTTTCTTGGAATGCAGCAAACGTAATTAGAGCTGTCATAGGTCCTCCTCCATTGCTCTTGTCAATGGCATTCAATCCCCCTTCTGACACCAAATTTTTTGCGTGTGTACGGGTTCGCAATAGATTGGATAAACACAGGTCAGATGATAGCTTGATAAAAATCATTTTATGAAACGAAATACTTCAGAGTTCCGGTACTTTCCACACACAAAAAAAAAATCGTACAACTCTTCACAGTATCACAGATGTAGTTGCACTTAAAACTACTGTGGTGTTACGGGCGTGATCGCCAAAAGTGTCGATACTAAGAATATCAAGTACAAATTAATTTTGCGTAAATACTTAAACTAAAATTTGGTGTTTAGTACATTGCATAATCATTACTAAATAGATTAACAAGACTTACCCACTGATGCATGCATGAGCCGAATATTTTCTTTTTCCAATCTCATATTTATTTTAATACACATACTTTCTGGATTAAATAAGACACATTTGTCACACTCATATAAATACTAAAATATCATAACTTAGATACACGCAATGCGATAACTCAAATGGAATGTCCGTGGAGTGCCGAAGCGTGACTATTCGCGCAATCCTGTCCCATCGAATAATTTTGCGGTTGAAACGTGGTCCATTTTATCTTCGTATTATCGCGCTGTCTGGTTACACACTTATAAGCTCTTCTTTTTTCCTTTTACATTCATATGATTTTTACACACGTCACACGTGGTGACACATCTTGAAGTCGAACAGTTACTTATATTCTGCTTGCGCGTTTATTTTATGTTATTCACAAATCAAACATCTACTTTAAGTACTGGATTTCTTCATTCTGCTTCTTTCTCGGCAAAATTTGACAGGAACAAATGGCGACTGCTGAGTGTGGAAGGCCCACACACTCGTTAACACGACGTCAGGCAGCAAGAGGGGAAAAAGGAAAAAAAGAGAGAGACAAACCAGTCCCTCCAGTTTTTATACCTTTCGACGCACGTGCTCGCGCGTGATAACGATACAAGAATCGATGTAGTCACACTGTTCTCACAACTACTAAGAAAATTATACAGATCGCAACTAAAGAGCAAAACTGACCCGTAGATGTCTCAGCACTCTTAACTCACGCTAAACTAACAACTATCCGAAACTCATGTTCTCCTTGGTTTCATATAGTTTTACCAGGCCACTCGAGATGTTTCTTGTAATTTCTGCTTCCGGAAATTACTGGAAGGCATATGAGAGCCAAATTACGCTTGCAGCTACGTAGAGGATCAGTTACAGTTATTCAATTACAACTAGCCATTACAGTTATACAGGAACTGGACCAAAATGTCACCAAGTGGTCGGCAAGTCTGCCTACTTTGGGGATTTCTCGTCAAATTTGGCCATAAAAATTAGTTGCCAAAACTTTTGCCAGCTTGGTGATATCTCGCCAAATTAGGGAGGTAGCTATTTACTCAATGTTAAATAGACTTGCCCTACATTCTTATTCTTTGAGCAGAGCATCGTGCCTCTAGATTTTTGTATTAAATTATACAACACAATATAGCAATTTCACTTATAATTGCACTAAAATCATCTATCTATGTACAAAACTCGTAACAATACTTTAGCTGTTTTATTTTTAATTATATAACTCACGTGAGTGGGAAATCTAGGATTTTTTTTTTTTTTTTTTTTTTTTTCATTTTATGTTATGTTCTTTTTGTAGTATTTTTTGTATTTTTGTTTCTTTGGAGGTTTATTTTTTCGTTAGAGTATATTTTTGACTCTTTGAGTATGAAGAGTAATAAATTTCCTAAAAAAATATCTTGTATGCATATATTTATTTAAATTCAAATTTTAGTTTCAGTTTTTGTTGTTCCAAATAGTGAAGAAAGACAAAAAGCGTTTTCAGAGCACCTTAATTGTTCTTGTGTAATGTTTTATATAATCCCCCGGTGAGTCTATTTGAAGCATTAAACTATAAATAATGAAATTTTCAAATTCTCATAAGTGTTTGTAGGATTTTGTAGTTTGTGTAATTCTAAGTTACTGTTGGAAAAGAAGAATCCTAAGAATTGATACGCGAATAATCGCTTGAGTTCGTGTGACAGGAAACAACAAGATAGAAGGGTAAAATAACCCTTCTATCTTCTATTATTCCAATTAAAGTTTAACAAAACTCCGTCTTGGAGTTGTACAATAAAGCCGACACTCGGGCTTGAACTTAAGCGACTAAGAATTAAACTAAACTAATCTTAACCAAAGGAGATATAGCCGAAGCTATCAAGATCGTAACGGAGTTGGCCCCTTAACGCTAATTGACTGCGAAGCTATCAAGGGCCTAAAGTACGGCCAAGCGTAATAATAGTAATAATAGTTTCTGAGAGAGTAGCCTAAAATGGCGGACGCGTGCAGCCAGAATATCTGGTATCTATCTCACTAAGACTGTAGAACTTCACGGTATATACCGTTCTTCCTCATTAACATTCAGACGTGATTCTAAAACTACGTTATGGCTGGAAGTGGTAAGTTGAAGTAAGAATCGATAGGAAAGGAAGTTTAACTCAAAATTTAACTTTTAATAAAATTAACATAATTCGTACATGTTTATTTTAAAACATCATATTTTATTTTAACGAAATCTTTGTGTAATACTTTGTTTTAATTTCTTAATATTTTTGCTGCTTTTTTTCAATTTGTATTTTCCGTTGCAGCAGTTTTTTCTTTTTTCCAGGATAGTATAATATTTTTACAGTGCAAAATGTTTTATTTTGTGCATATGTTTCAGACGTAAATTCCATAATTCATTTTAGTTTTCAAGACATTGTTTCGCCATAAAAGAAACTAAATATTTCAGAATAAACCGTTCAATGGATCTCTAACTTGATTTCCTGTAAGCGCTTTTAAATGCGTAGAGATACAATGAAGTTAAAATCACTGAAAAAACTGTACACAGTATAAACAAAGAACGGAAGGAAGAAACCTACTTACATGCGGAAATTCAAATCACATTTCATCGCCATATATTTATATCATAAATATCAATCAATTATATAATGCTAGAGGGGGATAAAATAAGTAACATCCAACAGCAGGCACTAAAATCGAAGAGAAAGTAAAGTGAGGGTATTAGTTTTCATTTTTTACGAATACGTAATTGAAGACGGAAGTAAATTGAATTTTTCCCTCAAACGGAAAGTGAAATAAATAATTTCAACTATCAGTTTTAACTTTTATTTAGCTGTTAAGATATTTCGATAAATATTCTTATTTTATTCTTTTATCTTAATGCATAAAAAGAAGAACCTATTTCTAATCAGAAACATCTCTTCGTTTTAGTGTATTCTTCTTAGTTTTATGCATGTTATATTTTTAAATCAATGGCTACAGCTCAATTGCCAGCATTATATAGAGAATTCTTAATATATTATAGATGCTAATTTGTACTAATTAGCACGCGTTAGCCCAGAAAGATTAATAATTTCGTTTTGACATTTTGCGTTGATTCACTATAAACGGCGAATCGCTTTTTAAATTGTTGGCACCAAATTTTACAGCCCTGTATTATACTTAAAAAAATAAATAATGAAGAATCTGCATAAATGTATGTATGTTTCTCGCATTGTGATAAAACGACGGTACCTAGAGCCATCCAATTTTGAATAACATAGCACTCCACTCGAATATGGGCATCTGGAAGCCCGAATTTGGAATTTGTTTTACTGTCTATTTCATATTTTGTTAACCTTTAGCGAATTTTTAACTAAAAAACTCAACGATTTTAAAGCGAGCAATGGCAACACTGTACGAAAAAAAACATCACTCCGGTATTGCAGTATCGAAAATTCTAAAGATATGCTCTTTTTAAATATTTTGTGATATTGCTGTGGAACTCAATTTTATGGTTTAACTGTGGAGAACATGATATTTAATAAATAAAAGGTAACACACAAAACGTTAAAAAAAGCCCCTTTGGGCGTAATATAAAATCTGAAAGCTTTAAGATCTTTTTTCAATCATTTAGCCAATTCTAACTAAGCTAATTAATTTCCTGAAACATTGTGTACAAGTTCTGATATCAGCATAAACAGGTATGAATAAATATCTAAATGTTTTTACAGATAAAAAATTTCGTATTATTGTGTGCTACGAGTTCACAGAGATTTCTTTAAATAACTAGATTACATGAATAGATAAAACTTGAATACTTACTGAGATAAATAACAGCTCACGCATCAAGATAAGAAGCTGCAAATAAATGAAGAAGAAAAAGAGTATTTCAAGGAATATGTCAGATGAGTAAAATTACTCACAGAACAAAGGCTGAATAGACAGTTTTTAACATTTTTCGATTAATAATGATGCTTGGTTTACAGAGAGAAATTTTAATACCATGCATTTAAACCTTTCCGGCACGCTACCCTTTAAAGTCGGAAATTTGATTAAAAAAAACTGTAGGCAGTCTATTTAGGCCTAGAGGAGTACACAAGTAAAGTTTTGTGAAGATAGCACTTATCTTTTAATTCTGTGGCTGTGCCCAAAGTGGGCACACTGATTGAACATAGCTTCGAAAAGAGTGCTGAAACGAGCATTGTTGTCAATAAACTGACTGATGAGATACGTAGAAACAAAGAATACAGACTCTCAGTTGCCCTAGATTATCGGTGAGTCCTGTCTGGGCACACCTAGGGTTCGTCGTTTGATTTTAGGCAAGATTTCAACGTAAAAATTTAAAATTAATATAGAATAAGGAGATTAGCATACAGGCAAAAAATGACATAGAAATTTCTTTTCAAACAATTCCTTTTATACCCTAAGAAAATCTGGAGGATTTCTTTGAAAAATGGGAATTTAAAAACTAAACATGGCTAAAATATATGGACTGGTTTTGTGTTGAGCTGCCATCTACTATAAATAAAGAAGGTTCATAGTAACCTATAAATCCTTTTTCATGCAATTGTTCTGGACGTACAGAAGGAAAGTTTTAGGTGTGTCCAGACCGGAACTACATTTTTGAACTATGAAATAGCAACATTTCTCTTCGGAAAGCCCAAATTCATATCTTTCATTCTACAGCTTGTTTACAGGCGACGTTAGGAAAGAAAAATGAATTTAAAAGTACAGATATTTCTCATTTCAAATAATAAGCTGTTTATAGAAATTTTTAGTCCAAAACATTTGCTTTTCTTAATTCTTTATCAAAATCGTTCTAAAATTTTTAACACTTTCTGTATATTTGCTAAATTTAAAATTGTGATTAATCTGACTAGTAACGAATGTACTTTTTGGTATATACGAATGTATTTTTCGGAATATTCGAATGCACTTTGCATACAGATATTATATCTGTAACTTTTCAACGTATTCCTTGGAAGTTTCCTGACGTTTCACCTATGGAGTGCCTCTGTTCTCTTGAAAAGAGCTCTTCCTAAGTCAAACCAATCACGACTGATGAACTCTGAGAAGTGGTGGAAGAAGAATGGAAATCGATATGCCTGGAAATTTTACGAAAAGTTTCTGTCATGGAAATCGCCACTCGGACTTATAGTCCAGAAAAAAAGCTATCAGATTGAACATTCTAAATATTCTCTTAACATTTTGAACATTACATAAATGGCCCCATATCGTTTTAAAATTTGTAAATACTCTCTGTATTTAATGTAGCATTTATTGTTTCTTTGCTTAATTGTTTATTGTTTGCTTCTCTGTCTTCTCCAGCAGTAAAATTTCTCAAATCCTTCTAACTTCACTTAATCAAGCAAGTGATATCCTTGCTTGATCAAACCTTTAATTTTTCGAAGGTTGTAGTACCTTACTGATATGACTTAAGTGCCTTATTAGTTTAAAGAAATACCTTTTAAAAATAATAATGTAGATGTCATGGATAAGTACGTTTTAAAAAATAATGCTAAAGATTCAAGATGCCTTTCAGTATTCAAGCACCAAAGAAGTATGTAATAAATCACCAAATTACCTAATTGTTCATTAAATTTATTTTTAACAAGTCTTCGCTTTTCCACTATAATATTTAAGAAAGCTCTTTGTATAACCTAAGTATTATAGTGTTTAGTGTAACCTAAGTTTATAAATAACCTAAGTATTATAGTGGAAAAGTTGTATTATATTCCAATAGGACGTAATCTTTAAATTAAAAATTGGCTGTTAAAACTTACTTCCATTATTTTATTTAAAATGGCCTTAAATGTGCGATTTTTCTTCACTTTTGACTTCGTACGATTATTAAAATAAGTAAATAAGGTTATGTAAGGTAAGGTATTAAAATATGTCATGTGCATTATTTAACGTAGTCATAACTTAAATTGTAATACAAATGTTCTAATTAATTACTGCCCCTGGGGTTATTTTCTTGCACGCTGTCACTTTTATTAATTTCTTTATCATTTTATTTTATTTTATTTTATTAATTATTACTTTTATTAATTTCTTTATCATCTACCTTATCATAACATAAGCAACAACAAAGCGACAAAATGCAATTAATACTGCATTTCAGTCGTTGCATTTTTAGTCCAAAGGGGAAATTTGTCCTGAAGGACTTACTATATTTTCGTTTTCGCATTTTGCGTTGGTTCACTATAAATGTCCAATTCAATTTTCAAATTGTTGCCACCAAGTATTAGTGTCCTGTATTATATTTAAAGAAATTAAATAATGAAGAATCTGCATAAATTTATATACTATGTTTCTTGCATTGTGATAAAGTAATGGTACTTCTAACCATCCAATTTTGAATAACGCCCGAATATGGGCATTTGAAAGTCCGAATTTGGAAAATTATTATTTTATTATCTATTTCATATTTTGTAAAACATTGAAAAATTTATATTAACGAACTCAACGATTTCAAAGCGAGCTATGACAACATCATTGCGATATTGCTGTTGAATTGAATTTTATGGTTTAAGTACATGATATTTAATAAATAAAGGTAACACACAAACTGTTAAAAAAATGCCCCTTTCGGCGTAATTTAAAATCTGAAACTTTCAGATTTTTTAAAATTTCTATTATTTTACTTTATTTTTATGCTGTGCGCTCTATTTTATAGTCTTCCGATGCGATAGTACAGGAGGTGTCATTCCAAAGAGACCCCCGGGAAAAGTGTGATAAAAATCTTATAACAGAAGGAAATGAAACCAAATTTTTACATAACGTGCCTTTATGTTT
This sequence comes from Stegodyphus dumicola, assembly GCF_044657685.1. Classification (NCBI taxonomy): domain Eukaryota; kingdom Metazoa; phylum Arthropoda; class Arachnida; order Araneae; family Eresidae; genus Stegodyphus; species Stegodyphus dumicola. Next base: position 234,098,774 of record NC_140772.1, on the reverse strand, counting down.
AAAAAATGAAAGTGCATTAGATAAGGTGCTGGAAGTGACCACTTTCCACCTGTATGCACAGTTCAACCTGGTGTCGCATTTTCGTGTCTTGTCAGGCCACTTGTTAGGATACGTAAATGAACGAAACACACGTTTATGGAGTAGTAACAACCAGTACGCAGCCCTCGAGAAACCGTTTCATTCACAGAAGATGGTTGTGTTTTGTGCATTACCACAGCGGCGCATCATCGAGCCAATTTTTCTTCATTATTGTCACCCGTGAAGTGTACCAGGGACTTTTTCGTGAATTTCTGAGCCAGCTGGATGGAAGAAACTGCCACTTGGCCTACCATCAAGATGGGGCGACATGCCACACATCTGTAGCAAATATGAATCACTTTTCCAGACTTGATCTCCCTTGAGTTTTTTAAATTTTTTTCTATGGGGGTCGTCTTAAAGGTAATGCGTACAAACACAAACCACGCACATCGACGATTTGAGTCAGAACGTCCGTCGTGAAATTCAAGGAGTGACGCCGAATACTCTGGTAGCAACATACGCGAACATGCAGCGCCATCACTTGCAGCACCTCTTCTAATGCACTTTCATGTTTCAAACATAAAGGTATAAGGTATTTCTCCCGCCTTCTTAGCATGCCTTCGTGGTGTAGTAGTCAGCACGCTCGACACGTATTCGAGAGGTCCGTGGTTCGAGTCCCGGCCAGGGCATTGCTCATTTTTCATCTCTCCTGCTCCCCCCTCCCGGTGGTTGACGCAGAAAACTCTGTGAGGCTACTGGCTAGGATCTGTACCTAGGCAATCTTGGCCACGAGGGTATAATATCATTGAACTTGGCGGTTCCACGTGCCCAGGAGGAGATACCTCAGGATTGCCTGGGTGGGTCGACATACGTCACGGAGCAGTAGGAACTGTAGCTCTGTGTAGCACCGCAGTTTGCTAGGTAACGACCTATTGTGAACTGTAGCCCGCGTAGTACTGGTAGGTAGCCTTTGAAGTGACCAGTCAGATCTCCAAGGTGACAGTTTCCCGCCTCGGTGAAACCTAGGAACCGAGAGTGGTGGCCAGGAGATAGCCGTGGTTCCAGAGATAATTTTGAAAGTCTGCCACCCAGGATTGTGAACCCGGGGTAGTAACATGATTAGCGTATATTCTACTTTTGGAAGACTAAATTCTGGGATCCAGCCCCTTGCCTCATATGGGGTTCCACAGTTGGTATCAGACGTGTAATGTCAAAAGCGGTCGGACACGTATTACAATTATTATTATTATTATTATTATTATTATTATTATTATTATTATTATTATTATTATTATTATCTCTCCTGCTTTCAAAAAATACCTAATGTCGCTACTATGGTATGCCATGTAAAAATTTGGTTTCGTTTCCTTTTATTATAAGATTTTTATCACACTTTTCCCTGTCTTCTTTCGAGCGAGACACCCTGTGTTGCATATTCTATTATATATTACAAGATTAGTTAGAAAGGTAATTTTGTTTCAAGTTGATACTTTCTCTTGCGGGCTGCAGTGAGCCAATGATGTATATATTTATTTTAATTGCTTATATTTTTTGCTAAGGCTGATTAACTTAATTAAGTTTTTTTTTCTTTTAATGCTCTCAGATGTACTCAAAGGAAGTAAAGTAACTGACTCGTTAAGGCACTTTTTTTTTCCTAACAGCACTGTGTTAAGGAAGGAGTAGCTTCATTTTTGATTTTCTTTCCGTGATCCAGAAATCTCATTTCATTCGTTTGTAGCAATTATTTGTGTGATGCTGATTTAACTTCCTGGTTACTTATAAAAATTAAGACTAGCCCAGAAAATCTTCAGAAACGTCTTCAACTGCTGTTTATAAATAATTGTTTCACTAAATAACATTGCTTAAGTTTTCTGTACAGTTAAGCTGGAGCAGAAATGGAATTTTTTCCGCTGCGCAGAAAGACCTAACCTTAGCAATTAATAATCTAGAATTCTGTGGCAAGCGTTTTAATCATAACAGGGTATAAAACTTGTTTCCAAATAACTTGCTACTAATACACAAATGCGTGATTTTCTTTAAAAACTGTTAATTTTTATAATTTTGGTAAACCACGCCTTTAGACAAAAAGCTAAAAACCTAATTTAATAAAATTATTAAAATACCAACCTTACACGGGGCCACCTAATTTTTTTGGAATTTAGAAAAGCATAGAGCAGCAAAATTTAGGAATGGCAAATTTTTTAGAATATAGGAAAAGCATTGGGCATCAGAATTTAGACACGGCAAAAATGATAAGAATTTAGGACCTAAGGCATTGCTTAGTTCCGCAATTTCATCTCTTTACTTTACACTGGATTTCACAAATTTAAAACAAACAGAAACTTACCGCAACGTGCAGTCAGAGTGCACGGTATGAAATATCAGCTAAATTTGTTATCTATTTAGTAGAGGAACTTAACGCGTAAAGTTAATGTTTAGTTTTCTCTCATGCTACCTAATCATAACTAAAATAATATTACACTAACATTTTAATGTGATCCGAAACAATCAGCGTACTTTTCTTTTCCTGTGAATATACAGGATTTTCCAGAATTAAATAACCAACCACAGGGAAAGCATTCCAAGCTTAAAGATAAACAGAAACTGTCTTTTGAATAAACAGCGGGAAATGCATAAACAAAACCTCTTGTTAGATTATACGTCATGCAATATATGTTGTCGTTGACTTCAATTAAATAATGTGAGAAACAATCTTCCCGAAACTAAGACTGTCTACTGTAAAAATATCATGAGAAAGCTATGTTCTCTAAATTTAATCTGGCAACCAATAAAGGTCATATGTTGTTTGGGAAAGCGCCGTCCATACGGTACAGTGGTTATGGGAGCCGACTTTGATACCAAAGGACCCGGGTTTGAATCCTGTAGAAAGCATGGTTGTAACTGTCCGTCTCTTCATAGGAGGCAAAGGCTGCCCACCTATTAGGTGCCTACATAATAGAGTGACCACCACTTCTGGCCTTAGTAGTGGGCAAGCTGAAGTCGGCTGAGGGCCTGCCGTTGGTAAAAAAAGTTTGGAAAAAACTGGCGGTAGACGAAATTCTACTCATCCGGCAAAAAAATAACGCCGCCAAGGATCTTCAAAAACACTGCATATTTCACGTATTATGCCGAAAAACATGTAAGTGTTTTCTTATTCATGTTCTGAATAGAGAGACAACTACACTCACGGCAAAAAGGAGTGATCATGTGAAGTAGAGATCGAAGATTTCTACTGTACATGATCCTTACTCAGACCGTTCGTTAGCAAATAAAAGACAAGAACAGGAAAAAGGAGTCTGAGTTTCGTCCACATGGTAGTTTTAAGTCACAATATGTTTAAGCCGAGGTTCGTTCTAAGCAACTAGACTTGTAACTTCCTAAAAAAGGGTTTAAGGATTTTGCCCTGTGAAATTCCAACTTTTTAACTTGCCAAGATGATTTAAAAACCAGCAGTGTCAGCGAAGCAAACATCGCTCCACGGTTTCCATGAGTCAGATACACATTTACGTATGCGCAACTTTCCCTTCCTTGATTGGCTACAACTCAAGCACTGCTAACTAACTAACTAAATTTATACCTGCCTCGCTAACTTAATAACACTTCGGGGACTGAAGTATCAATCAGAAGCCACCCTAAGGATATTCAGACACACCTGCTAGGCCCGGGGCCCCACATCAATTTTAAACTTCATCCAGCTTAACACTCAAATTTACCAAGTCCCAACCCTAAACATGGGCTAGTCAGAACAACCGTCCCGGCCGGACCGAGACCACGGTGGGGTGGGCTGATGACAACTTGGAGCGATGAGTGGCCGTTCATTTTGGCTACCTGCCAGCATTACGCCCCTCTCCTTAGACTTCACATGGAATACCAAGGACAGCAGTGACTATACTCTGAATGGTCCAGTTCGCTATTTGGCTACCAATACCCTGGTGGATGAGGACTTACACATCAGGCCCATGAAGAGTGAGTACAGGACCCACCCCAGGGACCATCGGGAACCGCAAAGTTCATAAATTTTATACCCTCCGGGCCGAGATTGCCTAGGTACAGATCCTAGCCAGTACTTCACAGAGCGATCTGCGTCGACCCTCGGAGGGAAGCCCTGCTAAGCAGGTGTGAAAGCTGCCAAGACGGTATCGTGGTCAAGGGAGCATACTGCGGTACCAGAGGGCCTGGGTTCGAATTCCGAAGAAGGCATGGATGTTTGCAAATGTATAGTGTCTTTGCAGCCTCGGGACACTGTAAATATATGGCGAGCCGAAACTCCTCTCGTGAAATTTGGTGGTAGGGGAGAAGAGTGGAAGACCCTCGAGCCCCCATCAGTAATTGGGGGTGGGAGTAGAAGACCAACCTCCTTGAGAGTCTGGGAACAATTCTTCCATGTAATACATGGAGAAGAAAACGCGAAATTTTGCGACGACAATACCGTCGTCTGAACAAAGCCTTAATCTCACTTCTCTGTAAATCATAAATTTAATTTTGTGCATCCGGGACCGCTTTCCCATGCAGAAAATCTTGAAAGAGTGTAGGGCTCCTCTAACTGGCGAAATAAAAAGCTCCGAGGCACATCTGTTTATCATTTTGAATCATATCTTGCGGAATTCGTGTGGCCAAACTAATTTGCAGAGAATTTTGATGGCATATTAGAAGCAGTCTGGCAGATATGAACTGTTCGTGAAATGTAAAGACTAAGGTAGCCATGATCTTAGCGCCACTATAAACTAATTGCTAGAAAACGAAACATTTCTGTTAGCAGAATATGTATTTATAAACCTCGATTAAAAAATTTGTGAAATAACAACAAAATTATTCTACTACCACCATATTCCATTAAACTTGGAATAGTGAAATAATTTTTTAAGGATTTCGAAAAAGAAAAATTTTCAATTAAAGAAACAAGTGTTTTAATGCTTCCGTTATGTTTTAATGCTTTTAAAATTGCACAGATTCCCCAGAAGTTCAATTTCGAAGTCATTTTCTCTCGTATCATTAAAATCCATGGTTCGATTCTTAAAGATTCCATTTCTTACTTTCTTGTGGAGTTTATAGCATATCGTATGAACGTGGCTTGAACGTGGCTTGCAGAAAAATCGAAAGAAAATTTAAATTAAAAGAGCGTTGGAGTTTCTTATCAAGGAACACGAATACTATTATCAGGTTCAATGTTCCGCCTTACTTTCTTTGGGAAAATGCAAAGACCTGACTCGGAACAGGGAGCTTACTAAAGCTGTGTCCAATAAATGTGGGAAGTAGACAAGATACACAGGAAGGGTATACGAAACCCTTTATTTTTCACTCTTTACAATAATTTCCGTACTTCGGAATACAGAGACCAACTACTTGTGGTCTGAACGTAAGAATATAAAAATATTAACTAAACTCTAACTTAATTTTGGAATAATAAACAAGGGCCTACGTGGAAGATTGGCCGTATATTAACAGGAAGCCGTATGTAGTACAGAGAACTGTTAACACTACAATACGTTTAAAATTATCAAGAGGATTAAACCTCTGGCCTGGAAGGCAACCATCAACCGAGTAAAACTGCTAAGGCAAGCGGCCTGCTTCGACTAACTCCTTCCTCTCCCTTGCTTGGCAAAAAGCCACAACTTAAGTACTTGGCGTTCGCCAGACAAATTTGCATAAATAAGTTAAAGCTTTTAATTCTGGCCGGAAGTAGAAAATAAGAAGTGATAGTAAAGATTTAAAATAAAATAAACGTTAGTAAAACTTAAGATCCTTACATACTTCCCGCCAGAGTTAATTAGTTTGAAACTGAGGTCTAAAACGACCTTGTTGAAAACTTTTAGCTCTAGAATCTAACGCGAGGCCAATCTTTTACAAATATTTCTCACTAGAAACTAGAAATTTAAAAAAAAAAAAATTTGTTTTTACATTATCAGCTCCATGGACAACCACTTTTCATCTGTACTGCATCTAAACAGGAGCTTTTAGTTCAAATCTGGATCCTTCCAGAGATATGGAAGGAAAACTAGTTTAATGAAATGTTACACAATGAAATGGCAAGTAACATGAATATTTATATTTCTCTTAACATTCTTATTTCATTCATGACTTTATTTTAATTATCTCTCCCCGTGCTCTCTGACATGTGTTGTAAAAGAAAACACCAACCACGAATGTGTTTATGTATACGTGTTCAACACTGCCTCCTACAATCAAAACACTAACGTGTTAAAATTCAACATAACAAGACCTCGTAACACACCCTATCTTCATCTCTAAACCCTGAGGTACTATTCTGAAAGTGGCTAACTCTGAAGTGTAGCGTCAGAGAGCCTAACTACATTCATTCAACCTTTAACACATATTCACAATACTTTTCTCTTTTTTTTTTTTTTTTTTTTTTTCCTTTTTTTTTTTTTTTTTTTTCAGTCACACGAATAAGTTTAAAATTTTTGGCATTACTTTCACTTTTACCATATCACAGTATTTCTTAACATTTAAAATAACAGTTCACATTGTATATAAGAACATATTAACATGCCGTTAATTTTACGCATTTTAAAACATACATTAGTAGTACATTGTTAACTTCTATTCTTTTCCAAGCAAGTGCCAATTCTTCTACATTGAAATACTACATTTCAAAAGTCTTTCAGACTAAAACTTCTTTCTTGCCAGAATGTTTTAAATAAAATTTATACAATAAATTTTACAATATTCAAGTATTTACACATTCCTATTATACATCAACTTTAGTTTTACGCGCGAGTAATTGAAAAACATAATACCAAAATCGGTAACAACTCATTTCTCGCCCTTTTTGGCGATAAAGGTAGACCTCGCATGAGGTAAAACTTCTTGAAATCTGCCACTTGCAGTAAGAATGAAAGATTAACTTAAGTTTGCAAAGTAACATAAAATTTTTACTTATCTTTGTGATATTCGGACATTCTTTTCTGAGCCCAGTCCTGGAAAGTAGCGTAGATTGTTGTTTGATTTATCCTCCTTCGTGTGCGGGCTCGCCCTTCAGTGCCTTCCTCTAGAAGCTTTCTTTTCCCTCCAGTTCGGTCACCCTTGAATACCTTCTTTTTCGCCTCTGCCTGTGGTCCTGGCTGTTTGATGGCCGCTGGTCTTGGCGGAACAGGGACACTTCTCTCTCGTTCCTGCTTAGACCTCGTTGCTGGCCATTCAAATTTTCCTTGTATCTTTTCCTCCGCCGCTGGTGGTCCTTCCGCAGTTCGGCGACATTTGCTGCGTAGAGTCCTGTCCGATGAGTAGATCTTCCGTTTGGGAGCTGGGTTATTTCTCCTGGCTCGTTATTTCTCCTGGCTCTCTTTGCATTCGTCGTACTTCTCCCTTCTTCATTCTGGGGGTGGTCGTGCGCTCTCTTTTGTGGTCGGTGGAACGGCTTCTTTTTCTTGTTACCTTCAATTTTCCAACGGGGAAACTTTCTTTTCAATTGCTCCTGCCTCCTAATGGCTTTTCCTTGTGCTTGACGTTGTTCCACCTCTGGAGCTTGTGCCTGCCGTGCCGGATCCTGCAAAAGATCTGTAAATATTTGCATTTTATTACGGTCATAGTATGGTTTTATTTGGTCAATGTTTGCGGTGCATGTTTCACCATTCGTGGCTTTTAACACCACTACAGCCTGAGTTATTTTTTCTATGACATATGGTCCTTCAAATCGTGGAAAAAATTTGGCGGTTTTATCTTCTGGTGCTGAAGAAAGTGAATGCTTAATTTTTAATACTTCATCTCCTACTTTATAAGTTACTCCCCGTCGTTTCAAATCGTAATAGAGTTTTTGTTTTCTCTGTGCTACTTCAGTGTTCTTTTTTGCTTCTTTAATTAATTTTTCTATATCACCCATTTTAAATTCTGGGGCTCTTTGTTGAACATAAAATAATTTATCTAACGGCGTTATAATCTTTCTGGCTAAAAATAACTCAGCAGGAGTTTTGCCCGTTGTATCATGTTTTGCGGTCCTAAGGGCGAGAACAAATTCATTGACGTAGTTATCCCAGCTTTTATGAAAATTTTTAACATAACTACGGATAATTTTCACTATATTTCTATTGACCCGTTCCGCTATATTTGATTGCGGCCGATACGGGACCATTTTTAAATGACGTATGCCCAGTTTTTGGCACATGTCTTCAAATATATTACTTACAAATTGAGGACCATTATCCGATATAACTTTTAGGGGCGCCCCGTATTTTAAAATATATTTATTTAAAATAGAATCAGTAACTAATTTCGCGGAGGCTCGTTTTAAGGGAACAATTTCGGTCCACTTACTAAAATGATCAACCATAACAAGGAGATACCGACTTTTATTTAACTGACTTTTTGGGAAAGGGCCCAATAAATCGATGCCAATTATTTCATTTGGAAATTCGGATTTAATACTATTTAGAAACCCGGCCGGGCGGAAATTAATATAATTAACTGCTTGACATGTTGCGCAGGACTGGACATACGCCCTTGTTAACTTTTGCAGTTCAGGAAAATAGACTGCCTCGCGTACGCGTTGGATAGTTTTTCGAATACCAGCATGAGAAGCTAAAGGACTGTCATGTAACTCCTGCAGGATATTTAAGCTAAGACTAGCTGGGATAACAGGTCGAAATTCGTTGTTGGAATTTGTAGTTTTTGTATAAAATAATAGACCATCTATTAGTTCGTAATGGGCCACCCTATTTCTTATCGCCACAATATCTTGGTGGCTAAAATTTTCAGGATCCTTTAAATACTCATAAATGTTTCCAAACTCAGGGTCCTTACCAAGTTCGGTTATTACAGTTTCTCGGGAATTTATTCTATATGCTGTGAGCATTGCCACCTTTACAGTATTACCTTCTTCATCTATTTGTATTCTGGATAGGGCATCTGCTACGATATTTTCCTTTCCGGGGGTATGCTTGATTACCAGATTATATTCTTGTAGCTTGAGTGCCCATCTTATTAACCTTGGGGATAAGTTTTTCCCTGAGTACAATCTAGTTACCGCCGCATGATCAGAATACACTGTTATTGGCGCTCTTCCAAAATAGACTCGGAACTTTTGAACTGCTAACAGAACTGCAAGTGCCTCTCTCTCAGTCGCGGAATAATTTCTTTGTGTTTGATTTAAAGTTCGACTAAAAAATGCCACGTGCTGCTGATTTTGCGAAAGTACCGCCCCTACCGCATAATCCGAAGCATCCGCTGAAATTTCTAAATTCTCATCCTTTTCAGGAAATTTCAACACAGGGGCTTGCGTTAATGCTTGTTTTAATTTTTCGAAAGCACTATTGGCTTCGGCCGTCCACGAGAATCTTGCCTTTTTCCTTTTTAATTTTAACAATGGTTCAGCAATAGCTGCAAAATTTTTTATAAAGGACCTATAATATGAACAAAGTCCTAGAAAAGAAGAGAACTTCTTCGCCGTGTTTGGCGGCGGATACTTTTGCACAGCGATTATTTTTGATTCGTCTGTCTCTATTCCTTTCTGAGATATTTTGTAACCTAAGTATTTTAATTCAGGGGCTGCAAATTTGCCCTTTTCGACATTAACTTTTAGACCGGCCTCATTTAATAATGAAAACACCTGTCTTAAATCCTGTACATGTTGGTCCAGATTATCACTAGTAATAATGATATCGTCTAAATAGATAAATGTGGACTTTCCAAGAACAGGCCTTAACACAATGTCCATACATCGCTGAAATGTTGCCGGTGCGCATATTTCACAAGTGCACATTTGTGTAGCCACCGAGGGAGTGGCTTCTAGGATGGACCAATGAGCATCCAGTAATATTTCTGTCATGTCACATGACCTTTCGCGTGCTTTGAGATTTAAGCAAGACGGTTGAAAATATTCTGCCACGCAATTTTCTGTAAAAAATAATTAAAGGATCTCCGATTGCTTCTGAAACTTTTTATTGCGAAGTTAGATCAAATATAGGCAATTATGAAGGTTACACTACCTGTTTGAAATAAATACAAACACATGTTGGATACTTCGCAAAAATATCGATGTGAAATATTACTTAATAAGTGGTAAATAAGATGAAGAAAGAAATATGTGATAAACATCTGAGCCCAAATGCAATCGTTACATAAAACTATGCGTATGAGAAAAATATTTTCACCAGTTATATATGTATGTAGAAGTCAGCACTTTTTATTGCAGTCTATATGAAAAAGATGTTCTATAATAATAACCAATGCAGAATTTTAATCAAAGTGAAATTTACTAATTTGCATTCGTATACATTTAGTGTGTTAAATTTCACATTTAATAACTGTCGACACACGAAATATTCATCAAGCAGAGGGAAATTATCTTATTCACAACGAGTATATTCAATTTATTCACATATAACGTTTAATTTTAACAATGGATATAATCAGATTATATGTGTTCTGAATCTTACACTTTAAAAATCAAAAGAATGCACTGAAATAAGAAAACACTAGATCATTGTAACACTTTCAGTACACTTGAATTCTCTTAATCCACATAATATGCCGTGAACATCAATCCAAATATTAATGCGTGATAAAAATCTCGAAGTTGAAATGCCATCGATTAATTAAACTCAGAAAATGAAAGCACTACAAGATTTCTACTATTATGCCATATATTTATAACTGCGAAACAAATGCAAATTAAAACGTAAACAACATACGCTCACATGCACGAAGATTTAACGTCACAAGAGCAATAGCAGCTCATTGGTCCATTTTCGAAACCCCTCCCTCAGTGGCTGCGCTGATGTGCACTTGTGAAATATGCTGCCGGTGGCCCTGAAAGGCCAAACGGCATACGCAGGAATGCATAAGTGCCAGACCTGGTTATAAAAGCAGTGTTAGGCACGTCCTCCGGTCTAACCCCTATTTGAAAATAACCAGTCGTTAAGTCTAAAGTCGTCATATATTTGGTAGACGTTATGTTCCTTAGAATTTCTTCAATAATAGGTAACGGATATACCGGATATTTAGTTATGGAGTTTAATTTACGATAGTCAATCGCGAAACGCCACCTTTTTGGATGTGTTAATGGGTAGTCAATGTTTTTCTTACATAAAACCACCGGGCTAGCATAACTACTTGAAATGGGCGTTATGATCTTTTTACGTAGCATATCGCTAATGTGCTATTCTATAATTTTTTCTTTATTCTTATCATACCGGTATGCTTTGTGGCGAACTGGCATTGAATCTCCGGTGTCAATACTATGGTTAGTAACTTGAGTAAATCCTGGAATATCACTAAATAACGAAGCAAATTCACTTACCACTTGTCGGATTCTTTGTTGCTCTTCCTTAGGCAGGTGATCAAGGTTTAACATTGGCGGTTCCGATTTTTCTTCTCGAACTGGTTTCATCGTCAGCTTAAGGGACGCTTCATTAAAATCCAGCGTTGCTTCTGCCTCTGAAAGAAAATCTATTCCTAAGATAATATGTGCTTGCAGATTCTTTACTATAAAAAACATAACCTTTACTTGTTCGTCCTTGATACGAACATACAGCGGTAATTTACCTATACACTTACATCTTTCTCCTTGCGCAGCTAACACTGTCGTATTATCCGAATTATACGTATATACGATATTTACGAAAATACTTCCTAAAAAAATCTTCTGCCACACAGGAACACTGCGCGCCTGTATCCAGGAGTGCGGTGGCTGGGATATTATTCACCAACACTTCAATCTTTGGAAGAGTCAAATTTTTCACCATCACTGTATTTAACTTGAAGGAAGAGGGGTTTTCTTGGCCTTCGGATTTCCGCACCCTCCCGTCAGCAGAAATCCGTTTCAGTTTAAATCTTGTTTTTTCCTTTCCATGCTTTCCTTCTTTTTCCACTGGCCTTCAGACTTTTTTCCTGGATTGCTATTGAACTGTCGACGTTCGCCGTCTGTTTTTGGATGCTCGGGTTTCCTTGCCCACTGATTCGCTTTGCTTCCGTAGCCGTGTGCTTGACTTTGCTGTGGTCTTGGCGCACCAAATTGGTTTCGTTTATCATACTGGCGTCTTCTTTCAATGTCCGCCGTTCTTCTACTTTCAAACTGGATTGCTAGCTCAAATAACTTTTCCAGTGTAGTCGGATTCTTTAATTCAATAAAGTCTTGTACTTGGGGAAGTAACCTCGGCAAAATCACTTGAATTATCTCAGGATCCGGACGGTTTCCATACAAGAGTTTGAAGACGTGAATTTTTCTTAAAATAAAGCTTGAGAGATTTTCGATTCTTTGCTGATATATGCTGAAAAGTTCCGTTTCTAATTTCGCACGATCCCTTACGACAGGGAAGGCTTTTACTAGGGCAGTCTTGAAATTTTCGTAAGTGGGACTTCCTGCTTGACCCAAGAGACTTCTGCCTATGCATTTGAACCAATTAAGCGCTTGGCCCCTCAAAGCGCTGGTAACTAAGGTGACTTTTTGGAACTCATGCACGGGATACATCATGAAGTGGTCATCTAGTTTTTCCAAAAAACTGGTTACCGGTGAGTTTGCATTAAATGTTGCTTCTGGTTTCATCGCTGCGCGAATGGTCTGGACGATGTAACCAAATCCTTCCAGGGCGGCAGCTGGCATTTCTGGATTCTGAGCCGCTTCTGCAGGCAGCACAGGTTCTTCTTGAAACTCGGCCATGGTTATTCTTCTTCGTCGGGCGCCACTATCAGGTTCTATGTTCCGCCTTACTTTCTTTGTGAAAATGCAAAGACCTGACTCGGAACAGGGAGCTTACTAAAGCTGTGTCCAATAAATGTGGGAAGTAGACAAGATACACAGGAAGGGTATGCGAAACCCTTTATTTTTCACTCTTTACAATAATTTCCGTACTTCGGAATACAGAGACCAACTACTTGTGGTCTGAACGTAAGAATATAAAAATATTAACTAAACTCTAACTTAACTTTGGAATAATAAACAAGGGCCTACGTGGAAGATTGGCCGTATATTAACAGGAAGCCGTATGTAGTACAGAGAACTGTTAACACTACAATACGTTTAAAATTATCAAGAGGATTAAAGCTCTGGCCTGGAAGGCAACCAGCAACCGAGTAAAACTGCTAAGGCAAGCGGCCTGCTTCGACTAACTCCTTCCTCTCCCTTGCTTGGCAAAAAGCCACAACTTAAGTACTTGGCGTTCGCCAGACAAATTTGCATAAATAAGTTAAAGCTTTTAATTCTGGCCGGAAGTAGAAAATAAGAAGTGATAGTAAAGATTTAAAATAAAATAAACGTTAGTAAAACTTAAGATCCTTACACTATGTCCGAAAAGGCGAATTTAGCAAGTCTTCGACAGCTAATCATAGTTTGAAATTTAAGCATAATTTTGACTCTAGGTCTGAAAAAATTATTCAGAAAGCTTTCACATTCACAAAGATTTGCGTTAATTAGTTAATGACTTTCATTCCAATCCAGTCTTTCCTATAATATAACTTTCCTATAGCTTTTAAAATTTTTTAACTTAAATTTTTCTATTTCTTTATTATTTTTACCGACAGATGGCCTTACCTTTAAGTTCGCTTTACCGCTGTAATGTATTATGACCGTTGACCCGCTGCTTTCCAGTCTTGCAGATTTCTTTGTTTCTGATGAAGAGGCACCTGTACCTGCTTCTCTTTGAAATCGATTGAGATTCTGAATCCGACGTCAGACACGTTGTTGCTTTGCTAATTTTATGCTTCAGTTCTGTTTTGAAAAAGAATTATTTCATCAAGATGGGAAAGCATTGAAAATACCTTTGCTTCCAGATCATGCATAAAAGTTATAAGGTATTTCTCCCACCTTCTTGGCGAGCCTTCGTGGTGTAGTGGTCTGCACGCTCAGCGCGTAATTGAGAGGTCCGCGGTTCGATTCCCGGCTCTTGCCTGCTTCCAAAAAATACCTAATGTCTCTATAAAGTGTTTGGGCGTTTCCCTACGATAACTTTTCGGAAGTGTTTTTAGTGTCTCTTTGCCGCTCAGACACTATTCACTTTCAAACAGCCATGCTTTCTACGTCATTCGAGCCCCGGCGCATCAGCTTAGGAGTCATCGTCACTAACCACTATCCTAACTACAAAAGGACACAAATAATAATCTTCAAAACTAAAACATTTTATTGCGTACTTTTTTCAGATCTCTCAACATATTTTATCACTAACTCAGAAGCTCACAAAGAAAGACACTGGCTAAAATTAATAAATACAGTTTATGACAAAAATCTTTAGAATTTCGTAGGCAAATGCGGAATTTTTCAGAATTCGTTAAATGCTACAGGTCTTCGTCTGTCGCAGATTTATTCATAATTCCGCGAAATAATTTAAAATATTTAAAATAACTTAGATTGTCATAGAGAGGGACACTGAAAATTCCTTTTGCACAATTCTCAAATATTCATTACGTTCATCTTTACGGTCAAACATTCCCCCCGTAGTGTCAATATGAGACCAGAGCTACAGCATCATTGATATTGTTGCGTTTGTTTTTTCTTGACATCAGTTGTTAAGTTATTTTCTTCCTCCAAGTTCGTACGGGGTTTGTGTGGATTTGGAATAACGATAACACTTGATGAAGTATCAAAACACACTTTATTGGCCGGTATTAATCAGAATAGCTCCAAAACACTTTTAGAGTCGTCGAACTGTTATAAACACGCTGATACGTTCAGCGACACAGCCTTCACACTTTCAGGTAATAACGGAGGAGACAGCTTCACTGCAAAACACCAGAGTACAGCTCCCGACTCTGCTCGGTCGTTCTCGGAACTCCACGTACTCTCGAGACTCTCCACGCTACAACTCGCGATGCACTCGACGACACACAGAGCACGGCTTCCGACTCTTCGATTCAGTCGTTCCCAGAGCTCAATACGCTCTCTCGAAGATGGACTAACCGCGATACACTAAGAGACTCTTCGATGCACTCGACGACCAACTCGGCGCTAGATTTCGAGACACTCGCTCAATGACTGACTATCAACTCTCTAGACGAGGCACACTATCTTGCACTCTATGCGAGGCACGCACACTGACTGCGGACCAGCAGGGTTTATATAGCTTTTGACTGGTGTTCGAGAACATTCTGGGCTAAACCGGTAAGAATTCGTTCCAGAAGGTTCCACATCCGTCCATGGTATATCGACAATTTTGTCGCCAAATATCGCCAAATGGGCGATTTCTTGCCAAATGTGGCAATTCTGCTCTGCCTTGCTATTTTATGGCAACCCTGAAACTGCTTTGTGGGGAAGCTATCCCACCGTGCCTGTACATTTCGTAACAATATGTTTACTAAGATCTTGGAAATTAGTGGGAAGTAGATCACAAAGATTTAATCCAAAGCTTGTGATGGTCTTTGCAGTACGCGTCATCCTCGTCGTGCACGTCCTGTTCATTTTAGTGGCATATTTTGTTGTTAGTTCTGTTTCTGACTCAATTCCGAGATACGCATGTGCTGTTACTAAATGGTTACTGTTGTAATGATTCGAGCAACTTAAAACAAGTCGTAATCACCATTGCGTTTCATTCAACTGTGGCATCATCCAGCTTTTCCATACGTTCAAGTAAATTCTGCCAGATACGTTTAATGTGCCAGGAGAGCTGAATATATTATATTGTATATTATGCACTTCTGAAACATTGACAAAAATTAACGAACTTGTATCGCAGTGGAATAGAATCTAGTACCGGTAGTGAAGTAATATTTTATGTGATCTTTATGAAGCAAGATTGTGAAATTTAAAAACTATTACCCGAATTTATGAATAATCTTGCATTTCAGCCACTCAAGGAAGTATTGAATCGCGAAAGATTTCGAGTTTTATATTTTAACCGTTCTCCAAACCATTTAGACTATTTTTTTTACTTGACATCTGTATGCACGGACAGAATAAAGGACTCTTTTTGCTCAAATAGATCGTGAAAAGGAATTTTTTTCGAGCTCTGTATGTACGTAATTACGTATGTATCTCGCATAAATCAAAAACGTTTAGCAGTAGAAATTTGAAATTTTATATATGGGCTTGGAATAACATTTAGTTGTGCACCTCCCTTTTTTATTGTAATGGGCAATACCCCCAAAAGAATACATATATAGTCGCCCACCTTACTCAGTCGTTATTTTCGCAATCGTTGGTGGTCATATACTTCCAGTTACAGATGTGATTTAAATGATGAAAATATTCATGTTTTGGAAATGTCAAATTAAAAAATAATAATAATAATAATTTTTGACAAATAACGCAATCTAACTTTTAATGCAGTCTCCCGTTTCTTGTATTTAGGTTTGGGAAAATTTTATATTCGTTATGGAAAATAAGATTATAAGAAGTTTGGGTACTTAAGTATTATACCGTAGAACGTTGGTGGATATTTTGGCTACAGTCACCAGACAATGGCGGAATTCTAAACCACACAGTCATGCATAATTGTCGCTGAATTGCGCTACTTGGTCAACGAAATCATACGTAAGTACCTTCCATTGACTCCCGCATGACAAAAATTGACCAGGGTGCTTAATTCCAGAATTTGCAATTTTTCATGTCATTTTCAACTTACCTTGTGAGATTGGTTATTTAAATTGGAATAATTCTGGGAAATAAGTTTAAATAAAGTGCTGAAAAAAATATGTATAATTTAGCAGGCCGTTCAAAGAAGTCATATGGCGTCCACATCCGATTTTTTGTTGTTTTTGTTTCGGATCACAGGCAAAATATTTTTATTGCATAAATCTTTTGATACTAAACAGACAATTTGAGACGATATTGATTAATGTCATTGATGCGAACCGGAATAAGCTATACTCACTGCGTTAAAAATTTGCTGTGAGTGAGGAAGAGTTTTCCCTTATTGTATTGTACTTAATTGATACCATTTTACCGAGCATACGCCGTGACTGTTGAGGGTCATTTTGCTACGATACAATAGAGTTAATGGAGCGTATGATGTTCTTGAACTCTGCGTACGTCAATCGAAAGCTTCGCTAGTAAAAATGTGCGGTGCCAACGTGTGCTATTCTCTTATAACAACAGATCAAAAATCTCCAAAGTGTATGTCGAAATCTGGGTAAATTATAAGTTTCTAGATAATAATATGTTCAAAAAAAAAAAAAAAAAAAACTTTAGAACTGAAGGAAGTCGGATTATTCTGTTCTCAGAAATTCGTTCTAAGTTCAGTTCTGACTGTGAACTTCTTATAAATTAATTGGCAAATTTGATTTGTTAAGAAATGAATCTACGTTATAATACAATCTAAGCCATGTTAAACCACGCAAAAAGGAAGCAGGTACCTTACTTTTAATGTTTCCTCATTTAAGATTTTTCACAATAGAATGAATCCATGGAAAAAAATTAATTGCAATTTCGAAACTTCACAATACAGTGTTATGTGTTGCAGTTCAAAAACTTAAAGGAGGGCTTATTAGTAAAATATTTTTAACCTCTGAAAATAATGGAGGAATATAAAAGTCATTCAAATATTTCGTTCCTCTTTATAAATAAGAATATCAGCTATTGCTAACTCGTAAAAATAAATCTTTACATTGAGTAATATTAAAATTCGAAAAAAATTTAAATCTCAAAAGAATCATAATTTTTTCTGCATTTCTTTTTGAAACGTAAAATGGTGTAAACAGGAAAAATATTAAAATATTAATGTATGTACTATTTTTTTTTTTTTTTTTTTTTTGGAAAATGTTAATGAAATATAAAATTATAATCTGTACCTTCCAAAAAGCTCCATAAAAATTTTATATTTTTAGAACCTCAGAAAGAAATTTTATTTATCACATTTAGAGTATAAAATAACAGTTCTTGAAGCATGTATAAAATAACATATTAAATGAATTTGTTTCTTACGCTGTTAAAAACATTTTTGTAATTTAAAATTTTTTTTAAAAATCTGAAAGCATTCAAATTTTATATTACTCCCAAAGGGGCCTTTTTTCATAAGTTCCATAAGTTTCGAGAGCATCTGGGCTAAAAATATTTAAAAGCAGCATATCCTTAGAATTTCCGAGAGGCAGTTTCGCGCGAATGTTTTATTCCGTACAGCATTGCCACTACTCGCCTTGAAATCGTTGAGTCTTTTAATCAAATATTCGCAAAGTTTTACAAAATATGAAATATGAAAATACTAAAACAAATTCCAAATTTCAGGTGTCCCGGATGGAAGTCTACCATATTCACAGTTTGATGGCTCTAAGTTCCCATGTTTTTCACAATGTGAGACACATACATACATTTATGCAGATTCTTCATTATTTGATTTCTTTAAATATAATACAGAGCGATAATATTTGGTGGCAACAGTTTAAGTGATTTTCGAAACGGCATTTTTGATAGAATCATAATTTCTTGTGATTTGATCAAAAATGCCGTTTCGAGACTAATAGCCATTCTGGGTTAACGCCACTTTGATTTTGATAAAAGGATTTATGCTTTATCATTTGGCGACAGTGTGTTTCTTTTCACTGATCCTTATTTGTAATAGACGGTACTTTATCATAAAATGATAAAGGTATTAAATATATGTAATACGAAAAAGTGTGCGCGTATTTTTCTTTTACATGAAACTCGAAAATTACTTTTATTCATTTAGGTTGATGTATTATGCGAGTAAAAGCAATAAGCAAAACGGAAAAGCATAAAATGTTGTATATAATCATAAGTAAATGACGGAATACATGCTAAGGTTATCAGTCAAGAAAGCTCGATCATTTCTTCCCATCTTCGACAGTAGCGCAATGCCTAAAGGTTGCAAACACTATCACTGTGTTCTCTGTATTCAGCCAAACTTTTATTCTAGTCAGGTGCGATTAAAGCAAACAAGTCCTTTTTACTTCCTTGTACGAATTAAAGTATTGTAATCAGGAAAAATTCCGGGTTTCATATTTCAACGAAAATACCCATTTTCACCGCTATCGAATGCAGTTTAACGACGTTTTTGCGTGATATCTGTACTTGAGGACAGAATAAAGGACACTTCTCCCAAACGGAGTTGTAAAACTGATTTAATTCAGAAGGCATTTTTTCGTGGCGTCTGTATGTACGTATAAACCTCGCATAACTCAAAAAACGAGTAGCCTCAAAATGTTGAAATTTTAAATATATATACCTACTCTGTTCCTCGGCTTCGTGAGCTCATTTTTTTTATTCATATATGTTTATAAATTGCGCATTTTTTTCTTTAAAAAATAATTGAATTATGTTGTTCTCATCTTCCGGTTAAGTTTTTTATACCTTTAGTTAATCTGCATGCAATAGTTGTAGAATTATCAACAATTGAAAAGTTGTATAAGTGCAACTAAGCCTAATATTTTTTACCATAGCAGCCATATTACATTTGAAAGTTAGAAGAATAGTGAAAATCTTTCTAAAACTTCAGTGTCTTTTTACCGACTGGGAACAAAAAGAAACTTTTAGTTTTGTGCACCAAAAAATCTGCCTTCTTGCCTGCTGGGCGAATTGCGAATTCCTCCTTCAGGGACAAAGCCCTTTTGGACTAATAATTTTTGACAAATAACGAAATCTAACTTTTAATGTAGCCTCCCGTTTCCTGTATTTAGATTTGGGAAATTTATATAATCGTCATGGAAAATAAAATTATAAAAAGTTTGGATGCTTAAGTATTATGCTGTAAACCGCTGGTGGAAATTTTGGCTACAGTTGTTATTCGCAGAAACTCTAATTTTAATCATAAAAATTGTTTTCTAATTATTTTAACTGTATTTGGTGTTTTATGTTTTTCTATATCTTTCAAATTTTAATGAAGATATTTTGTGTTTTTTCTTGCCGCGAAGTGAGACCTGAATTAATTGAATGAGAAATACATCTCTAATGAAGTGCGAGGAAATAAATGTTTCATATCAGCAGCAAATACTGCTGCTGGTCTGTCTCGGACAGAGGGGAATTTTTACGAGTAGCGCATGCGCATTAGATAAGCGGGGGTGAATCATCTGCGAAAAACGTTTTCTTTTTTATTTGCTTGATTTCTTTTAATTTCTTTTTGCTTGTTACTTTATGCATTCTGAGTTATAAAATGAATGAGATGTAACGCTGTTAAGTGAACCTAGCTCCAGAGTGTCGCTATAAAAAACCAAATATAGTGAATTTTAAAGAGTCCATTTATACTATTGTGGTTTATGCACTATCGACCAAATGGATTTAATTCAACTCAATAAGTTTAAATGAAATGCAGGAAAATTGCGTAGAATTAAGTATTCCGTACAAGGAAGTCATGTGGTGTATACATCAGATTTTTTCCCTTTATGATGGAGATGGAAAAGTATTGGATAAATGGAGTAAGCTTGGAAAGAAGTGAATATAAATTCATAAAATGTTGAAGCAAATGTATGAAGAGTCTCGTTTTTGGGTTATGCGAGATATGTAGTACGTACGTACAAACGCCACGAAAAATTCTCTTTAGAATTCATTTTAAATCAGTTTTATAATTTTTTGGGAGGAAAAGAGTCTTTTATTCTGTCCTTACGTACAGATGTCACTCAAAAACATCGTTAAATTGCATTCGATAGCCGTCAAAATGCCGCTTTACATAAAGTAGCTAAAAAAATTTTTGATCTACTTTAAATATTATTTTGAGATAGATTTTTCTCAGCCTAAAACGTGGTTCCCCAATAAAGTCTTTTAGTTCTGAGGTTTCCGTGAGTAGACAAAGTTTGAAGAATACTCCTCTGACGTAAATGTGCAGGAGAAAATTAAATATATAAATTAGATAGGCAGTGGACCTTGAATTATGGTAGTACATTCTTTCACTTTGTGTTTTAGTAAATTCTCAAAATATTAGTTAAGGGTCTGTTTTGCTTTTCTTTTCTTTTTTTATCGTGAAATCTTTCACTTTATATTAGAAAAAGAGAGGAAAGGAAAAGAAGAATTTATATAATTTTACAATTAATATTTTATAAGGTGCTATACAAACTTCAGATTTACGAAACGAAATGCAGTTTTATTTATTACTTAAAAATTTATAACATTTGTTGATTACTTTCAAGATAGGCTTTATGACTAAAAGAGAAACACGCTAATGTGACAATCAAAATAGTCTTTATGGTTTAACTTAACATCTTGCGATAGATGGCAGCACGACACGCCAATTCGAATATTAATAAAGATGTTCATACGCTCAGTTTTAATTATCGTTTCTTTTAATTGCGCAAAAGAAGGAAAATTTGTTTCCCAAACAAATTGTTCCGATTGGAATCCATACGCGCTACTAGTCAGTTTTGAAAACCAATATTTGTAAATAACAACATGAAAAATTTTATTAGGTAAAAAAAGTTATGCTTACAAAGAAGTAGCATTATCGGCTGTGAATAAATGTGGCTTATTTATTTGGTAACTATTAGGATAAAAATACGCTGACTAATTGCAAAGAATTGTAGATAAAAAATTGAAAACATAATATTTTTAAACATCATGTGTTAAAGAGGAGGCTTTCGCCTACCGTCACGTCAAAAAAGTTAACACGTAAGATTCATAACTCGTAACTCTATCTGATATGAACAGTCCTGAAAATGGTTACTTCTGCTGATATCGAAAAATAAAAAGTAATATTCGTCTTTTTTAAAAACTTCGTCAGTTTGAGATATATAAATTACTGGCTTTCTAATTATATTTTCAGGATCCTATATACGATTAGCGACTCAACCTCAATTAATCTAAGAGACTCAACCTCCAATTAATGAAAATTATAGTTTCTCAGTATCACAGTTCCTCCCTTCCCTGGCATTTCCAGTAAATGAATGAAGAAATTAAGCATAAAAACTACAAATTTAGAAAGTTACGCATTAACAAATTTGAGGAGCCTGAGTTAATAGAATCTGGCAATTTTACCATTTCTGAGCAATAATTAAATAATCCCTGCAAGTACACTTACTGATTTCATAGAAAATAAAAATACTATTTAATATGTCATTGCACATATTATTTAATTCAACAAATTTATAATATAAACAAGGTAGTCATTTATACACACAATGCATACAATAGACAAAAGCTAAAAATGTCACTGAGATCAGTCCTTCCTAATATGCGGCTGAGAAAACTTAAACTATAATTAAAACCTCGAATGACTTGGTGCGTGAAGGTGCAGTTGCCCTTCGCTCCCTATTTTTTAATTCTGCTTTTTTTTTTTTTTTTTTTTTTTTTTTTTTTTTTTTTTTTTTTTTCCGTTTTAGTCTATGTGTTATATGTTTAATCAGATTTTTTGCCATAACTCCACGAGAAATCATCTCGGAGACATGAAATTCAGAAATGAGAGACAGAATTTTGTGTTTAAACGATGACGAAAGCATAGTAGCGCAAAAAGGAATATAATGCATACAGTATGGAATCAAACAAAAAAGGTTTTATTAAACGCATAGTATCGTTACATATGATTGTCTGTACAAGAGGAAGCACACCAAGCAGATGTTCCTTAGTATGGGATATGCCCTTCCCTTACTGCAATGGCTGCTTCGCACCGTCTGTCCATACTCAGCACCAGATTGCCCAACAGATTTTGAGGAAAAAGATCCCATTTCTCAATCAGCATCTGTTTCAGTTGTTGGGTGTTCCTCGGAGGATGTAATCGTGCTGCAGTGCATCTCCCTAAAGCTACCCACACATGTTCACATGTTTAAATCAGGGAAGTATGCTAGCCAGTCCATTCGAGTGATATCTTCACTTTCCAGTAACTTCTGAACAGCAGGAGTTCGGTGTGGCCGTGCATTGTCATCCATAAAAACGAAGTCTACTCTAATGGCACCTCGGAACAGAAGCACATGGGGAAGGATCGCTTCCTGACAATAGCGATCTCCGGTTACGGAACTACGGTTGAAAACTTTAGCTCTGTCCGCCCGTTCAGTATAATGTCTTCCCAGAAGAGAACTCTAGGACCACCGTAATGGTCTCTTTCTGTAATGTTACTGGCATGAAACCTTGTACAGACTTCTCTCTAAATCAACTGGCGTTCAGAATCGTTTGTGGCTCTAAAACGACTCTCATCCGTAAAGAGAACACGACTCCATTGATGAGATGCCCAGTTTTTGTGCTTCTTGCGCCACTCTAAACGGTGACCAACTTTCCAAGGGATGCAGCATTCAGGAAGCCGCGAGAATTGGCCACCTTTGTGAAGGCGTCTGGACACAGTAAACCACCACACTTGTCGCCCTGGTGCTGTACACAGTTGCTGAGCTATGGCGCTTGCTGACTGGTTTCGGGTTCTTTTCGCCTGCAGGACGATATATCGGTTATCTACTGCAGTTGTTTTCCTAGGGCGGGCACCACCAACTTTTCTAACAGCTGTACCTATGGTTTGGAGGGCTTTCCAAGCGCGCGAAACGACTCTTTTGTTGATTCCGAACTCTTCAGCTACACTGGTCACATTACGCCACTTCTCCAGCTTTCTGATCATTCTTCCACGTATGAAGTCATCCAGATGATTTCTTCTAACCATATATCACGAACGAACTCACCTGTACTTGAAGCGAATGTCTTTAATTGCGTCTCCATCCTTCCTTTAATTGTTGTTTTAAGCTGAGCGCGCCGACACTACGCGTTTTACGTGTGCTCACGTCGCGTGTGACGTTTCGATCCTGACATTTGTATACGACCTTTTCCACTGAATCGCATGTTCACTGTACTGATCGCAAAAATCCCTTTTCTGCAATTTCATGGCTATCTGATTAAAAGTTAACATTGTTGCTTAAGTTTTGCACATCAGTGTATTTAACTGTGGATTAACTGGGCACACGTCAAATTTTCGAGATTGTGCTAAATTATCTAAATACCAAGTACCCAATGTAAATGCTAATGCAAATAACAATTCTACAATTAGAAACCACAGTGTGAATTGTATCTACCAATATTTCGTATGCTGAAGTTGTTAAAAGCGTTTGTAAAGACATATGCAACAATAACTCAGATCAGCCGGGCCTGCCAAGTACTGATAATATGTTTAATGTTTGCAAAGATGTATGTTCCATCTTCAAGGCGTTAAATAGAATGTTTAGTTATTTTACACCTTTTGAATACCGGTCTGTAATCTGTGTACGATCTTGTTAAAAATTACAGACCGTATTCCTGAAATACAGACTACGAAAAATACCATCGACAAATTATTTTTTTGTATTTGTTGTTTCTGAAGACATTCCTAACGCTAAATAACTCTACTAATTCTGATGAAATTTACTGTAAATTGGTAATGTACATTAGTTTTGTTACACGTAACGTCTGTACTGTACCTTCTGATGTTTGTTTGATGCGTTCTTTTTATGGCACATTGTTCTTATGTTTCGCATGTGAATTTAGAATTAATTTTTGCCGGTACTTTCAGAAATGAATTCGAAATTTTAAGCTTACTCGATTAGGGATAGAGCATTGTGCCCCAAGTATAATATTTATGTCAATGCATTATAAAGGCTCTTGAGAAATTCCAGAATATTCTACAACTCTCTCGATTACTCCTAGTGTGACTGGGAGTTTTTGCTTTCAATTAAAATAAGCAAGGATACTAGTGGAAGAAACCGAATATTCCCGTTTTATCCGTTCGCGATAACAGAACTGATATTCTTTGCCGATAGAACTCGCTGATGGTATTGCAATAGCGGGTGATTAGGACTACCATGTGAGAGCAGGCCGTTTAAGGTATTGTTTACTGAAAGTTTTTGCTACATTTAGCTCTCATTATTTTTCATACGTTGGTTGGTAATCATTTTGCCGGCCTTAAATTTAGTTGCACATGTGTTGCGCACCATCAACTCCCCTCCCCCTCGCTAGGATTGGCCTTGGTCGTATTTCAGAGGTTGACCTTTTCGTTTCAGAAGAGGAAATAGTCTGAGTTATCTGACGAGGATGTCTGTGCAGATGGATCAAAATGCGCAAAAAAGGTCTGATGATCAGTGCTAAACTCATAATCGTGACCTGATTGCTTGACCTGCCAAAGAGTATTAAGACCGAGTATTTATACACTGGCCTTCAAGATCTTACATATGAAACCCTTTGCTATGCTTTTGGTGGCAGCGGTTTGTTTACTCCAAAATGCCCTGTCATGGGAAACTCAGATTTGTTCGTTGCTCTGCGGATGGCCGCTACAGTGATAATTGCAATGCTGATAAATGTGATAATTGCTGGTGGGATAATTGCAATGCTGATAAAAGGGTGGAGCATCTGTAAGTCATTGACTGCATTTCTCGGATCATAACTTCCCCAGTGCATGGAAGTTAGCTGTTGTCATTCCTAACTCAGTGAAAGACACGTAAATCCTTAAAATTATTAATTTATCGCTCTAAAAAGTTGTTTTTGCAAGCTGCTTGAAAAGACAGTAAACTGTCGACTAGTCCATTTATTGAAAAAGAATCATATAATCTCACCTAATCAGATTGGTTTCTGTGAAAGAAAGACTACCATAGATAAAATGCTGCTTTTGGAAACATCCATTCGTAAATCTTTTGTAAAACGAAACCAACTCGTGTTTTTTTTTTTTTTTTTTTTTTTTTTTTAAACATAAAAAAGCGTATGATCTTGAAGACATGGTATACTCAGTGATCTTCATGACAGTGGCTTGCGCGGCAACTTGCGAATTTTCATTCGAAACTTCTTTAAAAAAAAAAAACTGTAATTTAAATTGTAAAAATTATTTTTTAATTGTTTTAACTGTATTTGGTGTCTTATGTTTTTCTATATCTTTCAATTTTTAATGAAAATATTTTGAATTTTTATGTATTTTTGCCTTGTTGCAAAGTGAGAACTGAATTATTTGAATGAGAAATCTATCTATAATGAAATTGGAGGAAATAAGTTGAAATGAAATGTTTAAAAATGCGTATATTTTAATATTCCGTACAGGGAAGTTATGGGGTGTACACATCAGATTTTTTAATTATAGGATTTTAACTATGTAGAATTACTATGTGTTCGGTGCAATAGAATCATTTTTGGCTTCACCAGTTATTCTACTAACAATCTCCAGAGTCGGTGACAGGTGATATGTTCTACACTCGGTTTCCCTTTTCTTATGTCCTTCTAATAGGGTCAACATCCCAGAGATCTAAATTGTTATAGAGGGTATATTTTTTGCCATATAATTGAAATTGTCAATCCATTTTGGTGAAGAAGCGTATATTGTAACGTACTGTAAATCCACAAGTGCATTGTATCAGAATTGTTTCGCTGCGATTGCTCTTCTTTGTGTTCGTAAGATCGTGAAAAATCAAGTACTGAGAGAGAAGTTAAAAGCTTTCCCATCGCTGAATATAAAATGTCCCAACATAGAATATTATAAATATATAGCATTTTATTTTTCATTGACTTCATACTTAGTAGCGGAAGAAATCTATAAGCAGAGATTTTTGACTGGTACTTTAAATTCTATTTACATTTCTGTGCCTCTTTTACTCTCATTCCTCAAAACATATTGTTACGAATTTGGTATTTAAAAAGCTAATGTTAGTTCAATTATAAATTAAATGGTTTTATTTCTCGCGCAGTGCAGCGCGTGACGAATATTAAAAGAAAGCTAAGCCGGAAAAATTAAAAATACAAGAGCGCGTGCGTTAAATAAATAAATATCTCTTTTTGATTTCGAGAAAGTACTGGAAAATTCTAGCGCGTGATTTTAAAATCTTATAAAAGGAGGAAAACGTCTCAGTTTGTAGTAGTTGCTTAGTTTGTTGTTGTTTAGAAAACTACTGTTGTTGATTGTAGCGAATTCGCGGATTAGCGTTCTTTAGCTGTTTTGAATTACGTTCTATTGGACATTTGAGTAGTTAAAAGAAAACTACTGTGAGATATTGTAATACTGCATGATAATTTGAGAAAATTTAAGCATTTTTTTTGTTGTGATAATAATAAATTTTTGTTCATTTTTCATCGGACTTGTGCATTCATTTCATAACGAACCCGTACGCACGCAACAATATTTTATTTTGCAATAAAATAATATTTTCATAGTTTTTAGGCACAAATCTTATATCTCTTTTAAAAATACCTATTTTAATTTCCACACAGATATATTAAATTGAGAGCACAATAAATAATAGCGCTAATTAAAAAAAAATTCTTAACACCCTTTCATCAGATGTAAATTTACATTCAAAAATGGCATTTCTTAGCTATGGACCTAAATGCACAAATTATTATCGGCTGAAGTTCTATGCACATTTGATTGCCATGGTTTTAATTCTAGTATTCTATAATGAAATATATTGCGAATATGTAAGCTTACCTCAACTAAAGGAGCAAGTGCTGCCATCTAGCTGGTTCAATATAATTTCAAAATTCGAGATGATTTAATTTGCGAAACTCGCTATTTTTACGTTAAATGCAACGCTTATATACTGCTATTATCAGTTTCTCTTCTAATGTCAAAAACAAATTCAAATTTGTGTTTGAAATAAAAAAAACTAGGTAAAGTGCTTTACTGTGGCGTATTTTATTAGCCCAAAAAGCGTTAGTTCTTAACCGTTTGCACATTTGATTTCCATGCTTTTGATTCTAATATACTGTAATGAAATATACTGAGACTTTGTAATAGAACCGAAACGAAGTTAATAGCCCTTCGGCATTTTGTTGCGTTTCACTATAAAATTCGTATCACTTTTCTAATTGTTTTCACCAAATATTATCGCCCTGTGTTATATTTAAAGAAATTAAATAATGAAGAATCTGCATAAATGTATGCATGTCTCTCGCATTGTGATATAACAATGGTACCCAAAGCCATCAAATTTTGAATAGCATAATCTTCCACTTGAATATGGGCACATGAAAACCCGACTTTGGAATTTTTTTTATTACCTATTTCATATTTTGTAAAGCATTTATGAGTTTTTGATTAAGAAATGGCACACGCAAAAAAGAAACAAAACCTTTTTATCTCCTGCGCGCGAGACTGTGTATCGGAAATTCTAAAAATATGCTGCTTTTAGGTATTTTTTCATATTGCTGTTGAACTGAATTTTATGGTTTAAGTGCGAAGAACATGATATTTAATAAATAAAGGTAACGCACAAAGCGTTAAAAAAAAGCCCCTTTAGGCATAATATAAAATGTGAAACCTTAGATTTTTTTAATTTATTTTATTTATTTATTCCCCACACCCGACGAATTGAATGAATTGAAATATTTATAAAAATATCCGTCTAAACAGGTGGTTTATGCCCATGGAAAGCACTAAATTTTAATTTGTTTTTAAAAAGTTAATATAGGAATGCCAAACCTTTTTTTACCCTAGGCATAAAGATCAAGGCTTCCTCATTTATTATTTTTTTAACATTTTCCGCCCTAAGGTACTACATGGAAGGAAGGGTTGTCTTCGTGGAGAACATTCTAAGGGAAACTGGCTCGTGTTAATATGTTACAACATGGGGTAAGCCACGAAAACGCGCATGGAGTCAGCCCATTCGGGGGATTCGAACCTCAGACCGAACTACCAGTGTTCAGGCTCTTTACCGCTCGGTGGCTAGTGGGCCTAGGCTTCAACATTTAAAGCCCCATACCATAACACAATTTCCTCCATCTTTCAGAATAGGTGGCTGGTAAATTTGTTTTGCATTCGATTTCTATTTTCGCATTTTCTTCTGATAAGATGCGCAGCCCAGGGATCGAAATCGCTATTTCGACTGTGTATTTTTTGGCGTGTAAATGAAATTTCTATCTATTTTGCTGCATAAGCGCATTTGGTAACGCACCGTAAATCAACGAGTGATTGCACTGGAATGTTTTCTGTGCGATTGTAGTTTTTTAAAAGAAATATTTATTGTTTACTAATATTGAGTGCAAATTCCATTTCAGTGTCTTGAATCTTTTTATCTCTCAAATAGTTCATTATTACCCAGATTATATCTTCGAATAGAAAATATTTCAGAAGTTTGCTTGAAGCGATGAAAGAGAAAGAAAAGCGCATTCCTGCGGCTTTTAAAGATTTTGTTTGCAGCACAAAAGAATCACACCCGGATCCTGCAGTTATGCAGAGTTCATGGAAATGTAAGAGGAGTGGTAGAGCAGTTCCCTTTGCAATATCCCCAGCCAGGGGCATAGAATGTAGGTCAAATTTTTCTCGGAAGGTACACAAACAACAAGCTCTCCTCCCTCCTGGGGTCTTCTCCTACCTCAAGCATACTTTAAGAGCCGGTTTTTATTCTGCAAAAATATTTACATAAATTTGCGTCGTCTGTGTGGTTAGTTTTATAACTAGGTCAAAGCAATATACACATTTTTGCACGGCTGCCGCAATTTGGGAAGTTTTTTTCTAGGAAGAATGTTCCCTATCTCTCTAATTCTATTATAGTCCTTCTGCCAACTGATTAGTCTACTATTACGTCCAGTGATAGACCTTTAAAGTAGGATTCAATTGCAGTAATTATGAAACTTTTAGAACAATGAACGAAAGAATGAACTAAACCAGACGGAAAAATTCAGTAAACGACCTTAATTTCTCGAAGAATGTCCACGGAACGATGTCTTAAAGGAATCAGCGACCGTTGCTCTATCAGTATTCTGAGGTAATCGAATATAGAAATATTCCTGGATTCAACACTGGCTTACGTTCTGACAAATTTATTTTTATTTTGAGTTCAGCTGCATTCAACAGAAAAATAAATCAGATACACCTAAGCTCCTGGCATATTAGAGTATCTTAAATACGTCTAGAAAATTTATAGTATTAATTTCGGCAAAAATAACACAGAGCTTAGTTTCTAACAAATAAACAAATTAGTTTCTAACAGTATTATTGTAGCTGTATGATCCGTGTTATAGAGGCTTTCAGTTGTCCGTAATGCAGACAACTGAAGGCCAACCAAACCAAAAGAATGTTTCATGCATAGAACCAAATAGCTGGATCTAGGAGATGCTACAACATGCAACACATCCATTTCACTTTCACCTAACGAACGAAGCCTATTGGGAAACCCCTGAATATGCGCATTTAATGACAGCTCAGTAAGTATAGTGTGTTCCAGGATAGTAACAGGTTCTGATTATACAATTAGATTTTTCTTTTCGCATAATATTTTTTTGTATAAGCCGAAGTATCTTGCTTGTTAGCGCTTTTGCTATGTTACGCATATCGTATCTAGCGTACTTTGCCAAAAATTCAAAATTCCAGGTAAGATTTTTGTTAAGTGCATCGCCGTAAAATCAAGTCACACTGATCTTAAGTTTATAACTAGTCGAGCCTTACAGGTAGAGCTGCCATCATTGCTAAGCATTGATACTGGACGTTTAAGTGGTAAATAAATAAAATGTTAAAAGGTAATGATTTATTTTACAAGCGATTAAACTTTAACTGAGTAAAATAAATCATTGCTTTTTCATGTTTTCCTATTTATCAGTTAAGTTTAAGCGATCTAATAAAATCAATACGTAGAATAATGAAAAAGGACTCAAAGCTAATTATTTTTATCTCAGTCTTTTAAGAAGCTGATGTAAATAAGGAAGAAAAATCAGCTTTTCAGAAGCTGATTTTTCTTCCTTATTTACATCATTTCTTCTTTCACATAATTATAAAAGAGGGCGCAAGTCATTTTAATATTATAAAAACAAATCAAATTGTATTATTTGTCTCTACTGACAACTTGTTTCTTTCATCCGATCATTCAGTTCACCTTAGGGGAACTATTCTCTCCACATTTGTATTGTACGCTGAAAGGGTAAATAACGAATTCGCATAACTTTATTAGCTATGACTTCTGAACAATGCACTTCGTATTGCCTTGCGACGAATGTTTCACGCTGAGTTTAAGAAGAAAACGGCATGCCTAAAATTCTTTAGGGCCCATTTCTTTGACCCATCGCGTTAGAATGTTAGTGGCCCTGACGGCCATACCCATATGCCCGGGTTCGTATTCTGGAGAAGACATATATGTTTGCCAATACATAGTGTCTGTGCAGAAAGCGATACTCAAAATACACGGCGAATCGAAAGTCCTCTCAAGCAGTTGGTAGTAGAGGAAGAGGGGTGGGAGCTCCCTAATTCCATCGAAATTGGGGTGACAAACTAACAGTAAACAAGTCCCTGCGATATCTAATGTACTTTCGGTAATTCACAGATGCTGGCCTTGCTTTAATCTGTACCTGTCCATGTAGACACTTGTCCTCTTGCATACGAGCCAAGTTTCTCACTCAGGATATGCAACATGGCTGTACGACGCCGCAGCGCTGAAAGGACATGTGTGTCCTCTCGAGCATGGGAAACTTGGGACGCTGAAATTCTGCTTGGCGTTGAGTTGTGGCCTTCCTAAGCCCAATGAATTCCATATATGCCAGTTGTGGGATCCCGATGAACACAAGCAGCAATGTCCAATGTCACGGAACGATGAATGCCAATCCCGATAGGCAATGGTTGCCAATTGGTTGGATAGGCAATAGGTATTGCCTATTCAACCAATTGTATTTTGGCCATGGTTGAATTGCGACACGAGCCGGTAAAAGTTTCTCGTTTTTGCACGTCGTACGAGACATAGCACGACCTTTGCACGAACAAAACAACGTTTAAATGCGATTTCCAAATGAGAAATCCTCTGTATAATTTTTCCATTCTTGCGCAATGCAGATGGCGTTACTCATAAACATTTGTATATCAAGCATATAGTAACTTTCATGTAAATCTGACATTTGTTGCATGGCCCTTTCATGGTGTGACAATATTAATGGCAAGCTGTATATAACAACAACACTGATTTAACAGTTTTAAAACAGCTAATGAATAGGTTTAAACTTTTATGCAGGAAAGAAATATAATTTCTTTTCAACCTAGTTGTTCTATCATCCTCATCGAAAATCGTTAAACAATTTTCCACCAAATTTTATTCTGACACATTCTTGCTAAAAAGATACTTAAAGTGTAACTCGTTAATATAGTATCACCATTGTTTAAAAGCTTTAATCTTTCGTAAGCTTTAAATGATCCGAATGACATGTCTTTATTTTGGCGAACTACAGGCATCTTTATGGAGTCATGAGGGTGCTGGGATATGAAATTCTCTGCTTTTATGCTATAGGGTAAAAAATTAAATCTAAAAGTTTTGAATTTCCTATGAGCTAACGTCGATGATTTAAGAATTTAAGATTAGTTTGTTTCTTTCGGGGGGGACTGTCATTAAATATTTTTCTTTCACCGAGTCCATTGTTTTTTTCTGCATGAATGCTACAACTATGATTAATGTTCTATCGGTTTTTAAACCATCCATATCGGGTGACAACGGGATGCTGTGGCCTTCGATGTTTCGAAAAATGTCCTAAACTGTCGATAGCCGCTGATAGCTAAGCGCAAGATCTGAATATTAAAAAAATTTCATTAAATTTTGAGTATTTCAAACTAAAACAAATATACTGAAAAACAGCAATTTTAAAATTAACTCCATAAATCTTCTAGACAAACATGGCCTTTCCTATATATCTAGAACTTCGAGTACTTGGCCGTAAGGTTAAAATTCACTTTTTAGCGTTTCAGAAAATATAATAAGCGACCATACAAAACCTATTTCTGCTTCGCATGCTAAAAAACAATTTCCATTAAAAAAATTAAAACGGGGATACTCTTTTGTGGGTTTATTTTCTTTTTGTAAAACTAAAGCAGCTACTAAATTTCATTAAATTACAGCGAGACACAAAATTCTACATATCCCTGGAGAATGTAAGATTTTTTTCTTTTCCTAATCGCTTACATTCGTGATGAAATGGGAAAGCACATTCAGCTAGCTATCGGAAAGTCCGAATCGACTCCGAGCGAGAGCATAGCTCAGTTTTTCCACTTTCTGCTCCGATAAATTCATAATCGCTGTACAAACTGCCGACTAGGCCCGTTCCTGGGGGAGGGGTCGAACCGCCTGTGTGCAGGCTTTTTTGTGCCTTCGGGTATATAATTTGGAATGTATAGTTTAATAATTTATTTTCGTTTTTGGACAAAAAAGACCTTTTTTACCGTCTTTTAGACACAAAATCATTGTACAATGTATTTGCTCTTGCACAGGTGGCTTCCATTTTACAGGATACTGACCGAATTTTGCACCCCTGAATTTTGCCGCCTGCGTGCGGACCATTTGCTTCATACTCACCAGAAACGTACCTGCTGCTTAAACTAATTTACAGTTACTCAAAATGTAAAATTCATGTGCATCAGCCAATGACTCCAAGGGACAAACCTGAAGGCACGAGTTTGCCAATCTCATGATGGCACATTACACAACAGAAAGCCTAATTCGGCGACTCAGCTTCTTTTAATCTCATAATTCATTTTAATAGGGACGAGGCTGATTTTTTTTTTTTCATGGTTATTATAGCTTCAGCCACTGAAGATTCGTAAGCACTTTGGAGCTTACGTCGAGGTGAAACAAATCTTGTGAAAATGTTTGGCTTTGACCGTTAAAGCTTTGTATTCGTAAATGCTCTTTAGTCTAATTTACAACAATTCAACAGCTAATTTTGATTGATCTGTATCTTCTTTAATGCAATGAATAACTAGCAGTAATTAAAATTATTTTAACATACAGAACTGAAAATTCTCGCTTGTTAGGGCAGCTCTTATAGACATCTCTTAGCGTTAAGAGATTGCTTGGAGTTTCACGTAAGGTATATGATAAAATATATTTCGATATATACTGGTTATAAACGTTTAAAATGTCACAACTATGATTTAGATACGATTATCAGCAGGTTCCAAACATAATTTTCAAAGAAATAAATCTAGCAAGAATTTTATTCAAAATAATTACAATTTTTACCTTTCTACGACGCAGCTCAAAGGAATTTCTGGCTCAAATAATGCAACTTAAGAGCAAATATGATGACGCAGTTTTTATTTTGCGGAGACAGTATCATTCAGATAGATCAGGAAACTACTGCCAAGTGACATGCACCATTGTTTTTAGTTATCTTTCAAGTTATAATAATACATTGCTTTTCCATTGTTTTTAGTTATCTTTCAAGTTATAATAATACATTGCTTTTCCATTGTTTTTAGTTATCTTTCAAGTTATAATAATACATTGCTTTTCCAAAGTACAACCGTTCGAAATTAGCGTAGTTAGAGATAATGCTTTCAGTTACAAAAGTATAATTAAAAGGAAAAAAATTTCTGAAACGCTGAAGGTTTACATATGTCTGTAAGGCATTTCGACCACCCAGCCTGTGGCCAACTTCAAACGGGAATTTCAAGATAATTTTATATTTGAAGAGATCACCGTGGCTTTCTTGAATCGGCTTTCTGACAGTGACCACAAGATGGGTGGTCAAAAGGTTTCACAAATGTATTTATTTCTTGAATGTTTCGGCAGTTTGCTATCTTTGTTTGAATACTCAGGGTTTGCAAGATTGACTTTTTTCCAATTCGGATTTGTTTTATTTCATTGTGGTTCGTAACAAAGACTACTGAAACAAATCACAAAGTCAAAGATCAAAAATCAAATGTTAAATTACACGGCCTGTGTGACAGATGAACCTCCGCTACTGGCCGGAATTTAAATAAATATAACAGAAATTAAACTTCAAATGTAGCAAATGTGTAGTCTAACTCTGCAGATAAAATAAACTACTCGGGCTGGCTCATATATTTAACGACGAGTATTCTAGGGGACCGGGAAAAAGCCAAAGAAACGAAAGGGGCACAGGTCGAAAAAGAAAAACCACAATCATACTTGCTTACGCGACAAATATCCATACGAATAAAAGCCCACGTTGATATAAGCCCACTCACAAAAGCTCCCACAGATAGCTATCCCACTTAGAACATAATAATTTCCCCATTATTTTCAGTTTATGTAGATCAAATTCATGAAACAATATAAATACAAATTAAATTAATGACAAATAATTAAATAATGACCGCCCGGTCGCGAAGTGGCTAGCGCGTCACGTACGTCTGGGGTTCGATCTCCGGCCTGGCAAGATTGACTCAGCCTTTCATCCCTTGAATGGGTCGATAAAATGAATACCAAGTTCACTTGGAAACTAAACACCGGGGGGGGGGGTCCTGCGATAAGCTGACTACTTGTGCAGGGCATATAGCACTGCATATGCTGATGCGGTGGCGTCTCGAATGCGGTCAAGAGGGGGACCTTGACGTTAATTGCGAAGGGGAAAATAAGCAGGTGCGTTAGGGATGATAATTGGAGATATATTGTAAAAGAAAAGTGTTTTTAGATCTCATTCAGTATGAGTATATCAGGAATCAAAACTTGAATGGAGCTACAGAGTTCTCTATTCTTCACTGTAAGTCAGTAATGTATACAAGGATGTAATACATGGTACTAGAATGGAGACAAATTATACAGGATGCGAAAAATTTTGAAGTTAAAATTCCATTTAATTAATTTTAATTATTTATTTACTATATCGATTTATTACTAATTATAATGGATTGGAATATTTGAATATGAGTTAGCTGAATATTTAAGAAAAATATTATGACTGCGAGAATAGAAAAACATTTTTTGAATATCTGCTTTCTTATAGAATGCAGATGAATTCCTTTTTACTCATCGAAAATCAAAATTTAGTAGCTAATTAATCTGTCCTTTATCGAGCACCTTAGTTCAGTGATCCATATTAATGTGCCCTTTTTTTAAAATATAAATGCTTCAGGAATAATTGGAAAAGGGCTTAATTCTCTTCTTATCTTAAATTCTTCTATAATTCAGCTATAATCAGGTGAAATAATTCTCTAAATATAATTCAAAGCATAAAAAATAAGTTACATAAACGGCTTGAAAATAGAACTAACATTGATATTCTCTTTAAGAAATATGATGAAGCTTACAAAAAGTCTACGAAGCGAAGTAATTCCGCAGAATATTTTCTAACTCTATGATTAATATACTTTATATATTAATGCGCTTACTCTATAAACGATATGTAAATATGATTTAATGTATATGTGTGGATGTATGTGGCTTACTAGCGGCTGAGCGGTAAAGTTGTCGAACCCTGGTAGGTCGATCCGGAATTCGAATCCCGGTGAACGGGATGGCTGTATTGGTCTTTTCAATGGTTTTTCCCATGTGTAACGTGCATACGAGTCAGTTTTCCTTACAAAGTTTTCCACGAAGCATTCTTACCCTTAGGCAAATAGTCGTCAAATGCTTTGATATAATCAAACAAACCAGACCAGACAATAGATATTAAAATTATAAAAAAATTACTATTATAAAATAGTATATATGTAAGATGGCATCGTTCATTATAATCGGATGACGCGACAAGCTGTGATAATAAATCTTTTATTTTTCCGATGATAGAAATCAGACGATTCCGCCATTATGTCGATGATGGGACTGAAAGATGTTTACATGTAAAAGACGGTCGATTCACTTCCTCTGTAAATATCATCTATGTAAATTCATCCTTCTAGTCATGTAATCATTTTGTAGTTTGTAGCAACTATTCATGTATCCATTAAATATTCAAGTTATTTGTAAATTGGACTAGTTTATTAGCCCCTAGACAGCCACAAAAGAAGTAAGTTTACAGACATCATATTCCTAGACAGTAAGTACCGATTCTACATATAAATATATACAATTATTGAAAGAAAAGAAAAGTCTGATCTTAATTGATTGTATATAATTTAATCCCTATGAAGGCACTAACAATTCTTTCTCACTTAAAGTCGTAACCCAAAAGGAGAACAAGTAAAATTAAACTTCAGATACGTATACAGTACCGAATATCGTATGAAACCTAACTAACCAATTACATTGATATTACGTAAATATACGTATGGTAATGAACATCGTATAATAAAGATATTTTTCCTTTGATATTTTATACCTTGTTCCGTTTATATATACCTATACATAGATATATATAATTTAAGGATTCCATATTAACTACTACATGTAAAACCCAAAAGTGCATCAATAATGTATTTTTCAATATTATTTAATTCATTCTGAGGAATTTTCTGCAGTCTAGTTTGCGTTATTTTATTTATAAGTCTCAATCAATGAAATAAATAAAGGCGTTATCTTTAAGGTCAATAAATGAAATCGTTAAGGTCAATAAATAAAGGCGTTATCTTTGTTGTTGCGAAGCTAAGTTTCTCTAGATTGGCAACAAATCCACTATCCTGCTGTTTCAAATGTAAGCAAGCAATGGCCGCCATCAAAAAAAAATTTAGGCTTAGCGGCACTTAAACAACTTTAAAATTGTTGATAATTCTAAAAATATTGCATACAGATTTACTAAAGGCATAAAAACCTTAACCGGAAGATAAGAACAACATAATTCAATCATTTTTAAAGCAAAAAATGTACAATTTACAAACATATAAGAGTAAAGAAACTGTGATCACAGAGCCGGGTAACAGAGTGAATATATATATAAATATATTTATATAAGTTTGGCGCGGCAGATTGCAACCAAAATACGAGGTGCACATCTACATATTATAGTAGTCCTATATAAAAAATTTCAACGTGCAACTGCAGATTTCTTCAGCTTTCTGACATCAAAAATAACCTAACGTATCTACTTGTTTAAAAGGAAAAAAGATCTGAAATTTCGCTTATCAATGTAGTTAAAAATCTATTTCTTGCTTTTTCTTCAATCTATTTCTTTAATTTTTTTTATCTAAAAGTTAGTTAACTAAAAGTAAACTAGTTATCTAAAAGTAAACTAGAATTTCAGATATTTTAGAAATTTTTAACAACTTAAAAAATGAAAATATTACTGAAGATTATTTGGAATTATTTCTTAATCATTTTAAGGCAGTCCGCTATAAAGTAATTTTAAAGGAATGCACTATTTTAAAGTAGGCAATCCACTTCTTTAATAATAGATAGCAGACTTGACACATATGCAAATTCTCGACTGGATTGTGTCTCTTTAACAAATTCTTGATAACTAATTAGCCATGCAGACATCGAAGAGAAAGCATTGTTTAAAAATAAAGTTATTAAACTATTTTGAATAAATTAAGTAATTAGATATCTTAAATTTTTTTACATTTATAAACCACTAAAACACTTTAAACAACGAAAGGTTTTTGAAC
Organism: Stegodyphus dumicola; assembly: GCF_044657685.1. Taxonomy (NCBI): domain Eukaryota; kingdom Metazoa; phylum Arthropoda; class Arachnida; order Araneae; family Eresidae; genus Stegodyphus; species Stegodyphus dumicola. Next base: position 234,060,825 of record NC_140772.1, on the reverse strand, counting down.
TTGAAGAAAATGATATTTAAGATTAAAGTATTAAACTAAGTAGGAAAAAGTATTCTTGCACGATAAAAATAAAATTTAATTTAATGAGAAATATTATGTTGCTTGATTAATTTAAATGTTTTTTTGTTGTTTTTTTTTCTAACTTGAGTTTATTTTGCCGTACCATGCTTCTTAAGCCTAAAACACTTTTGTAAAATGTATTTAAATATATTTAATATGCTTAGAAATATATTTAATATGTTTAAATACATTTAGAAAGTAAATTTCACTGGAAGATATCTCCAGAATTGTATAGTCCCAACAAAACGGTCGTTGAGCTGAAAAATTCGTCAATTCGTGCATTAAATCCTTTAAGGCATAGAATAAAAATGCAGAATGGGAAGTTAAGTCAAAAAATGCAGATTTTATTTATAAAATGAGTTACGTTTTTTTTAAATACGTTTTCGAATCATTATAAGAAAGCACGCAGTTTCTCTTAAAAGATCTCAAGGAGAAGAAATTATTTCATATTTTAAGATTATGATTTCCATCGCATAAAGATATTTCTGACGTTGACTTACCAAGAAAGGAATATTTAGGAAATATTCTTAAAGCCATTCGTGAGAGGACCAACTTATCGAAACTTTTGCGTTCAAGAAATTCTATTTTCCTGAGATATGAACATTAGTTTGAAATAAGTTCGTATAATAAACCATCTACATTAAATAATAAGTAAATATTATTTTCTTAATCATCACAAATGTTCAGTTTATTGATTACGAAAAAAAAAAAAAAAAAGCGCGGAGGATTATCACAAACATCGCGAAAGATAATTGTTCTTATAGTCTCACTTGCGGCCAAAAGACTAAAACAGCTAAACTTTTATAGCTCAACAAAGGTTTGATTGCCGACGAAGAGCTAGTTGTGTACCGCTTTCTTCGTAGCTTTGACAACGTAAATATGAACCAATGTCTTTTTGAAAGTCCTCCATGAAGGCATCCGTACGTTTAAGCAGTGCCTTTTTTGTGTTGATCGATTAATAAATAAAAATTGCAATGTTTTAACATGAAAGGATGGAATTTTTTAATAGATTAGTGCGTAATATTTTTCTGATTGGAGTTTTCCTTTTCTGGGAGCTATAAAAAAGTTAAACTGATTTTACCAAATCTTTTCGATTCTTATAGGTGACAATCTTCGTCTTATTTCGGAAAACTGGAAGAATGTATATCAGATTAGTTTTTAAGCGAATGAAGTTAGTTTTAGAATAAACATATTATATATCTAATGGTAAAGTATGGATAAAATATGCTTTATGTAAATAAACTGAGAGCATTTACCAGAATAAGTTTAGTAGGATTACAAAGAATGCTTTTCGTTTGCTGGTTTTATTACAGTCATTACATTAAAAGTTTACATTACATTAAAAGTTTAATTCTCTTAGATTAAGAAGAAGAAAAAATTTATGTCATGTAATGATTTATTATTTAAAAAAATATATCAAATTAAAATCATTTTCTTCAACTCGAAAAACATTATTGTTTTCCTATATGAATTTCATATTCATACTTAACGAACTTAACGAACATTTTGGTCACTAAATCCGTAGTAGATATTTGTTGCAGACGACCCAATGAAAAAATATGTAGTTATGGTGCTTTGTTTTCAATAATTTTTCCCTTTATTGAATGAGTGCATAAGTTCCTTTTCTAAGCATTGCTTAGAATGAATTCCTTGGTAGTTTTAATGTTCCTTTCTAACAGCAGTTCATACTGTAATAGCAATTCAGTTTAGCTATAGATTTAACTAGAAGTTTCTAATAGCAATAGTTTCTAATAACAATTCATGCTCATAAAGAAAGGCCATTGCAATAGCACACTACGAAATAAACGTTTTTGAATCCAGACAGAAATTAGAGACATAAGGTTTTTAAATTTATATCTTAATGTATATTTCCAAAAAATATGCTGTTTGAAGTTTTACAGTTAGCAAAAAAAAAAAAAAAAAAAAAAAGAATACGAGAAGTATGATAAATTAGTAAATGATCTGTACGTACAATCAATAATGTGAATTAATTCGCTTTAGACTGAGCCAACTTCAATAGAATGTGGAATTTCATATTTGTATGTTAATTTCTTTCTCGGAATTACGCACGATTATAATATTAAACAAAAACCAACCTTTCATTGTAGTTAATTCCATAGATTTCGAAGGAGAAAAGGTGTTGAGCATTTTTTAAAATCAGCTAGTACTTATAAGAATTTGTATATATTGTGTTCCATAGGTGAAAAACATTTTTATTCTGTAAGTAGAACGTTAAAGATTTAATCATTTCTTTTCGTTTCTCAAGAAAAATTACACACATTCTTCCTTCCAAAATAAATCTAAGCATGCGACTCAAAATTCAAACATCGGAATTAATTAATTAACTATGTAAATAAAAATAAATTAAAAAATAATTCTTGCAGCCAGTAAACGCCAGTCGTGCAATTTTTAAACTTCCCCTTTTATGTCGGTAACAAAACATCTATATTTAGCAGAAGTAATAAAGAAATATGTCAATTTAACTTTACTATTTTCTTGTGAAAATATGTTAAATATTTTAGTGTTGAACATTTTAGAATTCATGCTTATAAAAGCCTCATGTAATTCACTATATCTCTTAAGTTTTGTGTATCAGTGAAATGGTAAAAGTAAGTTTAACTACGGTAATTAAGTTTGTTTTTATTGCTATTGGTACATTGAACTACTACAACAACAGTACTTTGTACATTTAACATTTAAATGCTGCGGATAATTTATACAATAACTGATATGTTTGACACTTATTTAAGCAAGTTATATCCTTCATTTGCAGAACCAAATGAATTTGAAGAAAATAACATTGTAAGAATAAATTTATAGTCATAAGTATGTCACGGACTGTTTACAGAAATATGCAAATTTTTGCTCCTTCAATCGGCATGCGTGCGAAGGAATGTAAGAAATAATCCAAATTTTAATTTAAGATTCTACTAGTGGGATCAAACTTTCGCCTGTGAAAGGCAGAACACTTCATTAAAATGGCATCTGGTGGATTGTCAAAAGGGGTGCGAGAATGGAAAAGCTAGGTAGACTATGAGACAGTTCTCTGAAGACTTGAAAGTAAACAAAAACATCATTTCATGAATCTAGAAAAGGTTTAGAAACACTGGTGACGTGTGAAGAGAACCAAATCAAGACCGAAAGGACGGTGAGACTCTCAAGACCGTTATTTGGGAACAACTCCTGAACGAAATAACAACTGACATTAGTCCAAACTGAACGGGAATTTCTGTACCTACAGGAATTTGGATATCTCGATATGCCGTCAGTGATATGCTGTATAAAAGAGGGCTGTATGCAAGGAAACTCTTTTTTTTGTGTGTCCCACTAATTCGATATACAAAATACTGCGTGGTATTCCAACCAGGATAATCTCTGTGTCATTTACTGGCCGTAGTGGCGCAGAGATCATCGTGACTGAAGTACCCTGGACTGAAGCCGAGTTCTCTTTATTAATGAGTCTCGCTTTGTTTGGAGAGTGATTCCAGGAATATTACAATCTGGAAAAAGCAAAACTTATATGATAAGCCTAAAAATATTCGTGAAAGCCAAGGTACAATGATGGTGAAACCATGGTATGAACATGTCATGATTCTGAGGGCTGTCTTACACATATTAAATACATATTGTCTTTACACACATATTCTGTCTTACACATACTTAACACAGAAATAGTGAACTGTCTTACACATATTTAACACAGCAACAGTAAGCTCTCTTGCAGATATTTAGCGCAGCAACAGTGAATGGTGAAATAAACACAGATGAAATGCTTAATGCTTGTGCAAAGTCGTTAATCGGTAAAATTGGTAACAATGCTCATAATGGATGATAATAGACAATAATGGTCCTATCATAGACGATAATACTCGCTTTCATTGCACTTGGATAGGTATCGATTATCTGGAGTGCGAGCGAATCCAGCTTATGGATTGGCCCGAAATGTTTCTGATTCAACGCTTTAGGACGCTGACTTGCATTATTACAGCTTTCAGCTAGAGCTTAGCTAGGAAAGCTTTTTCAGCTAGGAAAGCGCTATTCATCGTAAATATGGTTTATTACGCCAGAAACGTTTGTAAAATCTTATACGAAACATAGAAAATCGCATTAAAGCTTGCATTTTGATCGGAGGTGATCACACGCATTATTAGCTTTCCTGTGAATCTCCAAAACTTTGTTATACAAATATTTCCCTACCCTAAATTGCATCACATTTCTTATGTTCTTATTTAAACTTAGTTTTTTGCAGAAACAGGCAGTTCTGCGTTTTGAATGTCTGTCAGGCGTGATAAAATAAAGATCTTGTGCAAGTTCCATGATGTAAACCTGAAAGAGATTGATTTAAAGTACCTTCCAACTTTAAACTGCATTAAAAAATCTATACTGGAAGGTCCTTTGCTTGCGTTGCCTTTGTTCGATACATCCGACCTTTGATACGCTGCAAACAGTTGAGGGTGTTGTGCCCTAATCCTTATGTCATAAAAAATAAAATTTAGCTTTTTTTCTGTTCAAATTATAGGTTACTAAAATAGCTTGTTTTGTTAGCTGTCTAAATTTAGCTTGTTTTATTATCGGACATGCTTCCCAGATAAAACTAGTAATAGTAATATGCTGTGAATTTATAATTTAATATATAAGATAATAGCTGAATTCCTTTTCAACATGTACATATACATATTTATTGCCCCAAAGGGCTATTAATTTGAAAACGGCATTTTGCGTCGATTCACTTTTCAAACTGTTGCCACAAAATATTATCGCCACGTACAGGGTGGTTACAATTAAACTGACTCTATTCAGAGCCCCTCTAGAACGTGTTCTACTTATTAAATTTTAATGAAATTTGGTACACGGACCATGGGGAAACGATTTCTGCAATAAAAAATAGTTCAAATTTTGACCAGGGACAAAATGTTACCAGGGAGAATTGCGGCGCTTAAAGAAGGACAGAAATCTGTCAGAATCATTACAGAATGTGCTCAATGTGTACTCCATTGACATCAATGTTGAAAGCGCATTATCGCGTTTTCAATAGTAGTGCGAAGTTCTCGAGGGATTTCAGCAAGATGATATGTAATGCTGGCTTTCAACTCAGGTAAAGACCTGTCCTAATTCCTCCATCATATATACGGTCTTTTAAGAATCCCCACAACTAGAAATCATAGAGATTTAAGTCGGCTGAACGAGGAGGCCAGGCATCCGGAAAAACTCTGGATATTACACGATTCTCGCCAAAGTTAGCACGAAGCAGTTCTTTGACTTTCCCCCCAATGTGGGGAGTTGCTCCATTTTGCACGAAGACAGTGGTCTGCAAACATTGCCGCCGTTCCTGTACAGTAATGACTTGTTGTCGAAGGCGTTCACTGTACCGTGCCCCGTTTTAGGACCTTGTGGAATGAGAGTTTCAAAGAAATGCGGTTCGAGGATAAAATCAGCAGTAAATCCACACTATGCAGTTGTTGTTGGTGCAGGACATTAGGAGATTAAAAACCCCATATGCAGCAATTTTGACTATGAACAGCTCCATCTAAAGAAAAGCCTCATTTGATCACAGAATTTTCCAAGGCAACGCGTCATCAACTTCCATTCTTGCGAAAAATCGCCAAGCAAATTCAGAGAGTGTTTGGTGATCTTGAGGTTGCAGCATTTGTCTTAAGTGGATCTTATATGGATACGATTTTAAAATGGATAGCAGAATTTTTCGTGCTGTCAACCAAGGAATCTCCAACTCACATGACACCGATTGAGACCTTGCTGAAGAAGAGTGGGAACTGGAAGCTCTTGCAACAATAGCAGTAAAGACTTTTTTTGACAATTTCATTCGCAACCGGTTTTCGCCCTCTTCCTGGCAGCACACACCTAACTCTCCAGGCTCTTCAAATTTCATAATCATCTTTTTCTAACCATTCTTTGACGTGGACCCTTTTAATATCCCTTTAAACGACGATATTCACGGAATGCAGCTAAGCTATTACTGCCGTTCTGATAAAACAGTTTTGCCAATAAAGCTCGATTTTTCTTCTGTAAGGGCATGATTAACGATGACAATGGCACGCAGAATGATTTTCTGGCTTTGATTGCAAATCTCTTTGTAGGTTTGATTAATTTGCATAAGGGATTTTTGCAAATTGCCATCTGGTGGTCAAAATTTGGACTATTTTTTATTGCAGAAATGTTTTCTCCATAGTATATACCAAGTTTCATCAAAATCGGATAGGTAGAACAGATTCTACAGGGGTCTGAATAGGGTCACTTTAATTATAACCACCCTGTATTATATTTAAAGAAACTAAATAATGAAGAATCTGCATGAACGTATGAATGTTTCTCAGATTGTGAAGAAACAAGGATACCTAAATCCATCCAATTTTGAATAATGTCAAACATGGGCACTCGGAAGTTCGAATTTACTTTATTATCTATTTAAAATTTCGTAAAATTGTAACGATTTTTTGATTAACAGACTCAACGATTTCAAAGCGAGCAATGGCAAAACTGTACGGGGAAAAAAAAAATATCTCCAGCTCGCGAGACTGTGTATCGGAAATTCTAAAGGTATGTTGTTTTTAACTATTTTCTGATATTGCTGTTGAATTGAATTTATGCATTTTAAGTGCGAAGAACATGATATTTAATAAAAAAAAAGTAACACTCAAAAAGTTAAAAAAAAGCCCTTTTGGGCATAATATAAAAGCTTTCAGTTTTTTTTTTTTTTTTTTTTTTTTTTTTTTTTTTTTTTTTTATAATTTAAATGAATTTAAGAATAAAATGGATGCCTATTGGTCCCGGATGTTTATTTTTAATAGAATAAAATGAGTCTATTGTTTAGCCAGACTAATATGTTTTTATTTATATAAATATCAGAGATAATGACTTCCACAATCGTTTATTCATTGATTTTTACTATCTCGCTAATAAAATATAAGTATCGTTGAGTGTAGTACGTTTAAATTGTTTCTTGGATCTACACATCTGCATATTTTTACGAGTAGACTATTAAGACCAGTGGGTCAATCGCGCACAGACATTACGATGTGCTAATAATATCTAACTTGCTTCCTGTATCATGTCATGCAACATTTCTCTTTCTATTTTTTCTGGCCTGAAAAAGCTATTTTAGTGTTTTTTATGCATATAGATTTCAAATAAATGCGTGACAAACTATGAATAGGAAAAAATATCTTTAAGTCATGCATGATTTAGCTATAGTAGAATTATTGAAAATCATTGACAGGTCGCTGTAATTCTTTTTGTAAATCCAGTTTATCGTTTTAGAGTTTCATGAATTTTAAGTACAGTTGCTTCCGTTTAATAATGGTTTTATTATTGAGTATTCAACCAAGGATGTTTAATGACACACAAATAGGGATAAAATTAGTTGCAAATGATTTATGGTAATGTTAAAGTTAGCTATAAGTGATTTTTGATGACCGGTTGATCTCGGCATCTTTTTCAGAAATCTATTCTCCTCATTTTCACTTACCCATGACAAGCATATGAATAAATGCTCAAATCGAAAAGAAAAAAAAATGAGAATTTTTTAATGTTTTATTGAAAAATATTGCTTTAAAAGAATTCTTTTGATTCATATCTTTTATAATTTTCAAAATTCTTTTATAGTTTCAGTCCACATATGAAGTGCTAAGTGTCACAATTATTTAGTTTAAGGATTATTTTTAGTTTGACCGAAAAATTCCTTGTATGCATGGCGTTTTATGTGTTGATAATTTGAATATTCTATTTAAAGATATTTTACAGTAGCTGCAGATTCTAAAAATACGTTAGAAACGTGCCCATCCAAGATACGTACGTGTATTTGGAAAATTCGTCAGCCCTTTAGAACTATCCTTAGAAGTCCTTCATAATGGTTTTCTAAGAACTCATGCGTTCTTTGCGCTCACCAGCGGCCGAGCGGTAATCCGAATCCGGCGAACGGGCTGGCTGCATGGGCGTTTTCGTGGTTTTCCCCATGTGTAACGTGTATATGAGCCAGTTTCCCTTAGGAAGTCCTCCACGAAGGCATCCTTTCCCTTAGGCAGATAGCCCTCGTGTGCTTTGCCATAATTAAATACACCCGCGAACCGGCTGGCTGCATGAGCGTTTCGGTAGTTTTCCTCATGTGTAACATGTACACGAGCCATTTTCCCTCAAAACATCGTCCACGAAGGCATCCCTCTCCTTAAGCAGATAGCCCTCCAGGTTTTGCCGTAATCATATAAACCAACCAAACCATGCGTGCTTTGCCATAGTCTACTAACTGATCCGCAATCACTTAAAATCCAGCTAAGTTCCTTGGAGGAATTTTTGACGATAGATTAATTTTGCTTCCTCGCATGAGTCATTTGCCCAAGAAATGAATAAAAACTTTCATTGTCATCATACCGAATACTTCATAGGAAACAAGCTATGTCCATGGGCTGTTCTTCAGTGCTTCTCTTGGAATATGACTTGCAAATAAAGCGCTCGATTTTGTCTCACCGATTTCGAACTAGTTCTGCATATTTATAGAGTACTTTAAAGCAAACGCACGCAGGAAGAGAGATCAAGCATCTTTCAAAATGAAATGAGAAAATCGATTATAAAGCCCTGAACAGAAATCATATTATTTTAATTATCTTAGTACCGAGTCATAGAAACGGGATTAGACATTTGGGTGTCTGCCGTCTAAACTTTGCCCCAAATCGAACCCAATCCAAAATTTCGAAATTTTTATATCACTTAACTTGACCCCTTAACTGCCGCGGAAAACTTACAAGATTCATTTCCCAGTGTCACGGTTTTTCACACAGGCGCGTAGTTATGCGATGTATTAGGGGGAAAATAAGTGCAAGTTTTACTTTCTAAAAACTGTTTAGTTTCACAAAATAAAGAATAAAAGAAAAAAAAATGAATGCACAAAATTTAATGCTTTGAGTAAAAGTGTAATAAAAAAGGGTGTTTTTATAATGATCCTTAAAATGGGGTTTCGATCAATTCATTTTTTGACTAGTAAAGTGTAATATCAGGTTTCAGTGATATATCTTGTGAAATCAGTATGCCTAAAACAACATATATTTCTTCTGAACTGGTTGAATGCCACGATTTTGTTCTTGATTTTTTGTTTGCAAGATGTTGGTTCATGTACTCGTCTACAAAACGGTTAGTATCAGTAACAATATGAAGCACAAACAGTTCTTCAAAAAAGATAAATGGGTTTGAAACATCCGTTATATCTTTCTTTATTCCTGGAACCTACTACAAAAAGTAAACGAAAACTGAGGACACAGAATAAAAAAGTACGTTTTACTCAAACAACACCACCCAATACCGCGCAGTCATAACTTTCACCGCTTTAAACACATCCAATTTATCCCCACACTTCTCTGAAATAATATCTTTCTTCGCATACTTTGTCGAGGTCATTGTGGTGTTGCATTCCAAAGCTTTGCGAATAATTTTACGGGTAGCAGCGCAAAGCAAACGATAGTATTTTGGAAGGGCGTATATACGCCCGGGGGAATTAACGCATCGACGTATATATACGCCCGCGGCAGTTAAGGGGTTAATAAGCATGTAAAGTGTACGGAAAGAACTTGAAGATTCCTTGAACAGAAAGCCATCGAAATAATGGTAGCGACATTAGGTTATTCTGAAACAGGAGAGATGAAAAATGAGCAATGCCCTCGCCGGGACTCGAACCTCGGACCTCTCGAGTACACGGCGAGTGTGCTTACCATTACACCACGAAGGCATGTTAAGAAGGCGGGAGAAATACCTTATATACTTTCCCTTTTAAAGGGCGATTGGGATTAGGGGACCCAATCTCCATATCCTGGTTGTGGAGAATCATCATTCACCACCTTTTTTAGTTCGGGCGCCACTGTAGAGACATTAGATTATTTTGAAGCAGGAGACATGAAAAATGAGCAATGCCCTCACCGGGACTCGAGCCATGGACCTCTCGAATATGCTCTGAGTGTACTGACCACTACACCACGAACGCATGCTAAGAAAGCGGGAGAAATACCTTATATACTGACTACGCAATAATAAGGTAGGTACAGATCAAATGGTGCCATTATGTACAGAATATTCAGAGATGTACGCAATAATAACTTAATAATTTTGCTATATATATATATATATATATTTGGGAATTTAAGATGACCATTGGTCTTTTGATATTATGTGAATAGAAGTATGAAGATAACTTAGAAGATGACTAAGGGGTAGTCCTTAGCTGAGAGGATTCGTCTACGTAAGTCATGAATACGTACTTTATATGAGTAGTTCAACTGTTTCGAATTCTTTAAATCAATGCCTGCCACAACTTCCGTTTTTCTTTCTCTTCTCGCTTGTTATTTTAATAATTTTAATGTCATTTTATTCTAAAGGAAAATTTATTTATGAAAACTATTTTAATTTATATTTATATTGGGAATATTCAGGATTACAAGTGTAACAGTTTTTTTTTTTTTTTTTCGGCCGGAGGGAGGGTAAAGTTTGGCTACGGTGATCTTAAGAGTCGCAAAGGTAAGCCTCAAAATAAATATGAAGAGGAAACATCAAACGAAACTCTTTTCTTCACTTATAACAAAAATGACGTAAGCAAAATACTATCATGAAATGCCGGAGACTCTGGCATATGTCAACAATAATTTTAGTGATATAAAACCGAGAGATTAAAGACAGAAATCAAAGAGCAACTGTCAATTTATTTGTTTAACCTGTAAGGTGTTTCTCCCGCTTTTCTAACGTGCTTTCGTGGTGTAGTGGTCAGCATACTGAGCCGGTATTTCAGAGGTCCGTGGTTCGATTCCCGGTGAAGGCGGTTGCTAATTTTTCATCTTTTCTGCTTCCAAAAATACCTAATGTCTCTACAAACCATTTGAATAACTGAAAAGAATAAATTCTCAATCACAGAAGTTTTAAAAAATCAACGGGGAACATTGTGAAAGAGAGGAAAAGTTTTTTTTATTCCTATTTTGTCATTCGTTTTCTATTCGTGTGTCTTCGAGTGCACATTAAGTCTGGTGAATGTATTAAATATACGGGACACAGATGAAACGGACCCCATTTATGCAGTGTGTCTGCTTTAAGTGAAGTGCGTTTCAGAATATGAAGCACGCTTTCGTTAATTCAATTAGGTGCAAGCAACGAAGCCTTCTTTTGGATATGCTCGGTATTTTCACCGATTACTCCTCGGGCTGAAAGGCATTGACCGCATCCTTGAGGTCTCTGGGTCAAGTTCGCGAGTTCAGACGCCATCTCCCTCCGGTTCCTGGCAGTGCCTTTTGATGAATTATAGTCAACGCCTGAGCAGAAAGGGAAGAGTGAGTCCGAACTGGTTCGATTCGGTTCAATCGGTTGGATTTTAAATAAATAGCGCTGAGATTTTTTTTGCATTCTGTTTTTCTTTGTGATCGATTCCGAGTTGTTTATGGAATGCCAAATGCAAGCAATTCCATTCTAGATCATCACTTGCCGTTTTCGGAATCGTCAATGAAAGATGCTGGTCACGTAATTTCTCCATGTGAGAAAAAACTTCATTGGATTATTTTATCGAAGACGATCAACAGGAAGTGAACAACTGGTTCTATTTTTAACAAAACAGTTATTTGACCAGCATTTTCCAGCCTTTTTCTGAAGACTAAGAACATGTGTAGTACAGATCAGCATGGCTAAAATTTTTGCTCTATAAAATTCCTTTTTTTTTTTTTCTATTATATTTATTTTTAAGCATATCGGAGGAAATCTCTCTTTGTTTACTACTTCCATTTCGAAAATTTCGCGTCTTGGAGAAATGGAAAGTGTTGCTGCTTAAAGAATATACATATTGCGATTCCTTTAAATAAGTGCACAACTGCGTCTCAAATAATTACATTTTTACGTTGTTAAATACGCATGTTTCCGTGCGCTTTAACAAGTTTGAAGACATGAATTTAACTAGATTTCTACGTCATTAAAAATTGGATGGCTCTAGATACTGTTGTTTTATCACAATGCGAGAAATATACATACATTTATGCAGATTTTTCATTATTTAATTTCTTCAAATATAATCCAGGACTCCAATATATTGTGGCAACAGTTTGAAAAGTGAACGGACATTTATTGGAATCCGACGCAAAATGCCAAAACAAAAGTAATAGTCCTTCGGGGGGACTCAAATCCCTTTGGACTAAAAAGGAAAATGAAAATCTGAAAAGTTTGATTTTAAATTACGTCCAAAGGGGTGTTTTTTTAAGATTTTGTGTGTTACCTTTATTTATTAAATATCATGTTCTTCGCTCTTAAACCATAAAATTCATTTCTACGGCAATATCGCAAAATAATTTTAAATTGAGCATATCTTTAGAATTTCCGATACAGTCTCGTTCGCTAGAGATAAAAATATTTTTTCTGTATAACGTTGCCATTGCTCTCTTTCAAATACTTAAGTTTGTTAATCAAAAATTCGTTAAAGTTTTACAAAATATGAAATCGATCATAAAACAAATCCCAAATTTCATATTTGGGCTTCCAGATGCCCATATTCGCAGGAGGATTACGTGATTCAGAATTGGATGGCTCTAGGTACCGTTGTTTTGTCACAATGCGAGAAACATACATACATTTATACAGATTCTTCATTATTTACTTTCTTTAAATATAATACAGGGCGATAATACTGGGTGGCAACAGTTTGAAAAGTGAAACGGACATTCTGAGTGATTCGACGCAAAATCGCAAAACGAAAACAATAGTCTCCCAGGGACAAAGACCCTTTGGACTAATAACAAATGAAATTTTAGGTTGAGTTTTAACTCACTGATCGTGCGTTCGCAGTTTAAGTAAAACTGCTCTAACTGGTATGAAGGGTTTGTTTAAAGAATGCTATAATATGCTATGTATGTAGAGTAGTTAAAATTAGTGAGAAAGTTAAGTCTAGAAGAAACTTTTTCAGCATTTTTCAGAAATGTTGAGTTAAAATGGGGTTGTACTCCTTTCCATCCATGATGTTGAAAAAAAATGATTCTTAATGTTGCCTCGCCTCTAATAGAATTAGTTCAAGGCAAGAATTCTGATGTACAAGTTACAAATTATGGAAATGATATTCCACTCTTATTATTTACGGGCACCGTTTTAGTGATATTTTTGCAAATTTATGTACTTTGCCTTAGAGAAAGGCATACATGTCAGCAAAGCTTTAATTTGCAGATGCTATTTTGTTTCAAGGTTCGGATGCTTTCTGTGTTTCTTGTGGCTGACATGGATTCAAAATTTTGAGACGAAAAGGAAATCCTATTCCAACGAGAGAAAAAAAACTGTTTAGAAAAGGTGAGTGTGTCGGTAAAACGCCTTTTACACATAAGAATGTAACCTGAATTCCATATCGTTTACTCAACAAAGGAAGAACTTAAATCTCATAATTAAGGGGATTTATGCAAACAAATAACAAGTTTTGTCAATCTTAATACATATTTTTAAACCCACACATCTCATCAGATGACATCGCTTTTCGAAAGAAAGGAGACAGGAAAAAAGAAAAGACAAATTTTCTAATTTTATTTGTATACTGGGCGTAAAATTTGTGTCACCTCAATTTAACTAAAAAATATTTTAACTAGATCTATAGGCCCATTTTCAAATTTTGCTTACATATATTGTCCCAGATGAAAAGAAAGAAAATTCAAGATAAATTAATATTTAAAGTTTACTATAATCAAAGCGTTACATAAAGATAAATATACTTCTTTAAATATTATTACATAATGATAAATATATTTCGACAATTTAAAATATAAGAAAATCAGTTGACAATTTTTAGATATAAATTTAGCAAATCGGTAAAAATAATTTGTTTTCCACTTCATGTCAAATCCGTTACCTTGAGATTATGTTACCCCCTATTAATTAAATCTGCTTAAAGGAGGCCGTACATATCCAAAGCAGTCAAACTTAGCTTGACTAGTTTATCTATGTCATTGAATATGTACTGCCCTGTTTAGGCAGATTTTGCGGGTAAAATAATTTCAAGGTAACGGGCTTGACTTGAAGTGGAAGACAAATTAATTTTTTACTGATTTTCGAAAGAACAAATTTTTGTAATTAATTTTTATCATGAATTTAGCATACGGATAGTTCATATTTAAAATAATTAAACTTTTTTATTTAAAAAAATTAGGTTACAAAACAAAGAGCATGAATAACATAAAACTTGAAAGGGATAGGCATTTTTGCCCACGATCACATTTTTTAAGATTTATACCTAAAATCTTTCAATTTTTTTATATTTTAAATTTTAGAAATATATTTATAATCCTCTTTACGCAATGCATTGCTCAAGTTTAAGGTAATTTATCTCGAATTTTCTTTTCTTTTTCTTCTGGGACAGCATGCGTAAGCAAAATTTGAAAATGAGCCTATAAATAATGATACAAGTAATTATTTGTTATATTTAAAAAAATCTTACTGCTTTTATTATACTTTATTTTAATTCAATGATGAAATTTTCTTAGAGATTTCTCAAGTGACTTCCTCTGTGGAAGAAAATCTCTGGTAACATTCTGAGGCAGTTTTTTAATGTTTGAAATCCTAATTGTAGCTATTTGAGTAGCTTAAATTCATAAATATTAAATTTACAGCTTTGTGTTTTGCGCACTATGATGGTCTTGGTTTTTTACATTACAAAATAAAAACTAACCCGCGGAACAACCTATTTGGATTGTCTTAACAGGATTGTAATGGATACTTTACTGAGAATGTAGTGAATATAGTAAGCAGTAGTGAATATATTGTAGTGCTATATAGTAAAAATAATTTTGGTTGTATTGACCAAATGTTAATGATAAATCAAATTTCATTCTAGATCGAATATATTATATCCGTAAAAGTGTATTCTACATTCTTTAGTAATTTATCCGAGCGTAAACAAAATTGGGTATAAATATTTCTAATGCAAATTTTTAATCATACTCCTGAAGACAGTATAAATCCTCAAACTTTTGAAGACACTATGGATCCCCCAACTGCTCTTCTGTGAAAGGACGAATCAGTATGACTCAGCATATTATTCTTAAGATTTTTTCATTCCAAGTGAAAGTCTCAAGCTGAGGTCCAGCTCGAAGTTCAGCTTTCTGTTGCACTACGTTTGTTACACCATGTATAAAGAGCCACACTTTGCAAAAATACACTGCTGATACGCTATTACTCTGAAAACACTTTCAAAAAATAAATTTTTGAGTTCATTTGAAATTTAAAAGAAATAAAAACGAATCTTTGCTTGACAAGTACTCGCGTACGTTGAGACTGTTTTCAACACCTTGAGTATCTTGTCTTGAGCACCTTACAAGTGTGATTTAGCTCAGTTCCGCCACCAATTTTGATGTAGAGCATCCCAGGGGGAGACGGGTACGGGGCCCCTACCATCAACCTCTCGAGAGGACTTTAGGGCTCACCTCATATTTAGAGTGCCTACATGCTGCACGGACGTAAAACATTTACAAAAATCCATGCCTTTTCCGGAATTCGAACCCGGGCCCTTCGGCACGGCAGTCAGCAGCGCCGGTATGCCCTTGTAAGATTTTCACTGTGTAAATCTCAATTACTGTAGAAAGTGACAAATTTTAAGAACTAGGTAGCGAATAATCGCTTAAGTTCGTGTGGCAAGAAACAACCAGATGAAAGGGTAACTAACCCTTTATTATTCCAATAAGATTTAACAAAACTTCATCTTGGAGTGTACAATCAAAGCCGACACTTGGGCTTGAACTTAAGAGACTAAGAATTAAACTAAAACTGAGATTAACTAGAGAGATATAGCCGAAGCTATCAAGTTTCTAATGCAGTTGGCCCCTTAAACACCAGATGACTCGAAGCTATCAAGGGCCTGAGTACGGCCGAGCGTAATTACAGCTTTGATAGAGAGAGAGTGGCCAAAAGGCAGACGCGCATAAATCAGAAACTCTGATTTTCTCTCGCTAAGACCAAAGAACTTCGCGGTTAAATACCGCTCTTCCTCATTATGTATTCAGACGTGATTCTAAAACTACGTTCTGGCCGGAAGTAGTAAGTTGAAGTTAAGAATTTGACAGGAAAGGAACTTTAACTTAAAATTTAACTGTTAATAAAATTAACATAATCCTTACACACTGTATCGGTTGGGCGGCATTTTAAACTATAATCGTCATAAAGGAAACTTGACTTGCGCTTATTTTGTAGAAAACAAGATATAAAGTAGTTGATAATTCACTTTGTGTTAACTTCCATGCAATGATTTTCATTTTTTATTTAAACGTTCTTCTGGTTTATCTTGTGTATAAATATGAAATCTTGTGTATAAATATGAGCTAACCTCCCTCAGAAGTTCCCTACAAATCTGACTCTCCTCAGACAGAGAGCCATCGTGTAATTTATTGTATTTGATTAGACAAGCATTTTCAAATGTTCATGTCCATTTATGTACAGTCACACATTGCAGCATCTTCGAAGCAAGACTTTTCATGATCACAAAAAATGAAAACTTCCTAAAATATCATCCTTTTTCAATGCTATAATACATTTCATCGTCGTGGTTAACTAGTGGCCAACCAATGGCAGATTTAAAAATGGAAGGTTCATCTCACTTGAACTATCAGAAACCCCTTGTCTTAAAATGCAGAATACAGTTTTTTCTGATTAATTAATGATTTGAGTGTCCTTGAAACTCGAGCCTAGAAGTAATTGTGACATACTCCATTAACGAATCTTTGTAACCAATAGATTTGATTCCGAGATGAAATTTTGTTCAGTAAGCAAGCCCATAATAGTATAATTAAACCGACACTCGCAGATTTCTGAGCAAAAACGTTTTGGTAAAGGAATAATTACAGCATACTAGGGAAAAACATAGATGCGTTGAAACAAATCTAAGCATTTCCTAGAAACAAAAGGTCTGGCGCCTACGCACATAACTCATTTTCGATAAATAAAGACTCGGATCTAATTCAGAAGTCAAACAACAAAAATCAGCGTTATATTTACAAAATTTTTTGCGGTTTTGAAGCTGAGGATGGTGATTCGGTAAAACCAACGAAACTAGTCCTGTGAAAATTTTGTAAATATAACGCTGATTTTTGTTGTTTGACTTCTGAATTAGTATTTATTCGGGGTGTTATTGTGTCTTAACTCGGATCTAGTTTTAAAAATATGATGAATATCTTCAAAACTGAATATGCTATAAGCCACCAAAACGTGCTGAATATTGACTTCATTTAGCATAACATTTCAGATAATAAAAGTTTAAAAAAATGTGTAAATATGAATATTCACAGATTCGTGTATATTCGTCAAAAGAAATGCTATAAAAGGGAGCTCTGTTGGCAGAATAACTGAAGCATTGATATGCATCTTCGAAAATCGTCTTACTTAGTATTTCAAAAAATATAGTTCATTCATTATTCTAGGTTCTGAATCAGTAAATTTGTAACAATTTACTGATTCAGAACACACCGAACTCTAATTGTCTTAGAACTAAACAGGATACGTCTTAAAATACGTCACTGATTCTAAATTACCGTCATTTCTGCAAATAACCCTACAGCACTGGGTGAACGGAACTTTAAAATATCTAGTGATGCTTTCAAAAACCGCAAAAATAAAACGAGTAATAATCTTATTTCTTTCCGCTTTAAAGTAATCAGTCGGGGAATGCTCATCTTTTTAAATGTGTTTCTTTTTTCGATTCAAGTAGGCATTAAGTTCAGCATTTGTGGTACATCATCCGTTAGCAGAACATGCTGAGAGGTTTCCGCATGGCTGAAGGATTGTTTGAAAAGTTTTTGTTTCTCAAGAAACAGCTTAATGAGTTCTTTATAGAAAGAGTTACGTCTTACTATCACCACTAACGCCTCTTTTTGTTCATTGAAATGCTAACTACATCGCGAAATGTTGATTAGGGAGTAACACGTGGTTGACTGGCTAAAGACTTTTTTCTTTCATGGCGAGTGTATGTCAGAGTGTTCCAGGCAGCAATGACTGTTCATGAAATGATTAAGACTTGTTACCCCTTTCAAACAATGAGGGTCATTTCTGTGCATAAAGATCAATTTGAGATGCGTGTTAATGCCAAGGGCGGCGCACTTCTGTTTGCTGGGTCAATGTTAAAGCATATATCCTGAAGCATCGATATTTTATTTTAAAGCAATAACTCTATTTATTTCAAATAATACATTTTAAACAGTTTTGTAGATAAAATTACATCAAAACGTAATTCAGAATATAAAATTCAAATTGAACTCAGAAATCAAAAGAAATTCAGAATGTCTTTTTCGATGCATTTTTACTTCCTTGTATTGTAATCACGAAAAATTCCGGCTACCATATTTCAACGAAAATATCCATTTTGGCCGCTATCGGATGTAACATAACCATGTTTTTGCGTGACATCTGTACGTATAAACAAAATAAAGAATTCTTTTCCCAAAAAAATTATATAACTGATTTAAAAGGGATTCAGAAGAGATTTTTTCGTCGCGTCTTGTACGTCCTTATATTTGAAGAAATAAAATAATGAAAAATCTGCATAAATGTTTGTATCTTTCTCTCATTGTGATAAAGCAACGGTACATAGATCCATCGAATTTTGAATGACGTAATCCTACTGCGAATATGGGTATGTGGAAGCCCAAATTTGAAATTTGGAATTCGTTTTATAGTCGATTTCATTATGTGTAAACCTGTAACGAATTTTTGATTAACAAACTCAAGGATTTCAAAGCGAGCCATGGCAACGTTGTATAGAAAAAACATTTTTATCTCCAGCGCGTGAGGCTCCGTATAGGAAATTCTAAAGATATGCTCAGTTTAAAACTATTTTGCGATATTGCTCTTGAACTGAATTTTATGGTTTAAGTGCGAAAACGTGATATTTAATAAATAAAGGTAACAAGCAAAATGTCAAAAAAAAAAAAAAAAAAACTCCTCTTTGGACGTAATTTAAAATCTGAAACCTTTCAGATTTTTATTTATGTTTTTTATTCTATCAGAAGAAGCAGCGCAAATATATACGCATCAGTAAATACAAAATGAATAACAATTTAAATAATTATAATCTTTCATTAACCTTGCTACGGGCTTTCAGATGACCATCAGCGGTTTGAAACGTTATGGCAGTCCCATGTATTTTATAAAGCAATAGTTCTTTTCTCTTCATAAATACCGGAACTATTTCATAAATACTCTGAACATTAAATGATTTCGTATTCCTATATTTTATTCAGCTAGTCATCTCAATTCCTACTGAAGATCATTTAAATGTGAATATTAAATCGTTTTAAAGTTATTTTTAAATTATTGTTACTTTTACTGCTATGGCAGATCTCAGTTTATCTACTTTGGTTAATTCATGGTAATTATTTTTTAAACGAAATACAATTAAATACTTACACATATATACGGAAAAGTTCAGAAATTTAATATTTAATTAATAAATTATTAAAGTCTCGGAGTGTGATGCGAATTTAATTCAAAAATCAAGAGATAAAAATCAAACCACAAATTAAATCAGGAAATTAATCAACAGACCAAACGAAATTATACCCATAAAAACAATTCAATTAAATTGAAACAAAAACTTAATAAAGTATAATTAATACAGCATAATAAAATTAATGTAATAATATGCTGAAAATTCCTTGGACGTTTTCAAGGAGCAGCCAAGGAATTTTCCATGGAGGCACGTTTCTGAATTATATCTAGATATTTGTGAATCCTTGAAATAACAGTTAAATGAAAGGGATAAAATAAAGATTAAAATTTTATAAGGTATTTTCTCCCTAATTTCTGCATGCCTTCGTGGTGTATCGGTAGTACACTCGGGCCGTATTCGAGAGGTCGAGGTTCGAGTCCCGGCGAGAGCATGGCTCATTTTTCAATTCTCCTGCTTCAAAATAACCTAATGATTCTACAATGGCACCCAACTTTTTGATTAACTAAAAAGCTGCGAGAAGATGACTCTTCACCTCCACGATTTGGTTGCCTAATCCCCAGTCGCCCTTTAAAACAGGGAGTGTATAAGGTATTTTCTCCCTTTCTGCATGCCTTTGTGGTGTAACGGTAGCACACTCGGCGTGTATTCGAGATATTAGGTTCGAGTTCATTGGCGTTGGCACTGCTTATTTTTCATGTTTCCTGTTTCAGAATAACCTAATGACTCTACAAATGAACTTAATAAAAATTAAAGCCCTTTAAAAGTGCAATAAAATGTATATTTTAAAACTTTTTAATATAATTCATTTTAATTAATTGTCGAGAACATGACAAATGTCACATCGGATCGGATCCTATCTTGATGATATTTTAAATATTTTAAAAAGCACAGTGCCTAAAATTTGGAATGAAATTAATTAAGTATTAAAAACTGAGTAAAAACATGGATATAGCATAAACATAAAAGGAATAAGTAACTTTGTAGAGACATTATCCCCCCCCCGAGGGTCGACGTAGAGAACTCTGCGAAGCTACTGGCTAGGATCTGTACCTAGGCAGTCTCGGCCACTGGGGTATAAAATTTATGAACTTCTGAAGGTCCTGGGAAAAGGTGGTTCTGAAGGTCCTGGGAAAGGTCACTTATTGGCCGGCCTCGGGGTCTGGCATGTTCTGAGCGGTGTGGAATCGTAGCCAAAGGGCTGGTTCCCCTCGGTTGACTGGGTAACGGCCCACTGCAACGGGCTCGCCCATGCGACTGGCAGGAGCAATTGACGACCAGTGCTGCCTGGTGTTATATCCAGGTGGTGCGCTGCTCTCCTGGAATGGTAATAGTGGAGGTTGAACCTCCACGAAGTGCCCAAAGGAGGAGTAGTTCACGGGTGTGTTCACGGGTTCCCGAGTGTGATTTAGTTCACGGGGCGGGGAAGCCAAGAACCTTCTGTAGAGACATTAGGTTAATTGGTAAAGCAAGAGAGATGAAAAATTAGCAATCGCCTTCGCCGGGAATCGAACCACGGACCTCTGGAATACAGGCCCAGTGTGCAGAACAACTATTCCACGAAGGCACGCTAGGAAAGTGAGAGAAATACCTTATAACTTAATTTTTTTTTTTTTTTTTTTTTTTTTTTTTTTTTTTTTTTGGGGTCCAAGGGTATTAACCATTCCTTATTATTCACAGGCTACAATATTATTTTAATTATGTCCTCAGATAAGTACTTCTTCTTCAAAAGTCGCCATCTTGTTACTTTCAGTTAGAGGTTTAAGACGAAATTCTGATATAAAACTGTTTCCGTTAAATGTTGTTTTAATTCATCGGTAAAATGTTACAGATGCACTGTAACTATGCACATGAAATAAGCATTCGTTAAAATAAAAATGATATGAATATGATCTGTGATCATAAATACGAAAATTAAAGAAAAGAATTGTTATAAGAAATTAAACGGCAATATTATAATGAAAATAAAGGGAAATTTGAGGATTATCAAATTTACAGGTGGTTCTGGAATAACGATTTTCAGCTTTATGATGCTGTGAAACAGGCAGTCAGTAGAAGTAATATTTTGAAATTTAAATCTTGACTTATTTTCGACATTAATAATGGATCCTGTGCACATTATTTGCAGCTCAAGTGGGCAAGTGTCTAGAAGTGAGGTACAGGGCATGACAGATATAAGTACATAGGACACTAATACTTCACATTTTAGAGATGAATACAGTCTTATCTAATTACCGTACAAAATAAATTATTTGAAGCAGAAGAGGGGAAGGTCCAGGATGCTTATTGTACCTGTTCAGTCAAGTAATTCAAACATTGAACTTGATGAGAAAACTGTTCAACCGTTGAATCTTCTTGAAGAACTTTATGTTATAAGACGATAATTGTGGATGTCTTAGTGCCTCTAACCTGTTATGGCAACTCTTATCAGAAGAGAATCACACTGATTATCTGGTTTTCTGTATTATCTCGTTCATCGAATATTAAATTTACGTTCAATTCTATTCTAGAAAGATTGATTAAGATAGTGGAATGCAATAGAGATCAATACTGTTTTCCATTTTCAGTATAATGTTCATTAAAAAAAAAATTGATGTGTGCCCAACCTGACTTCCTTTTACGGAATATTAAATTATACGCATTTTTTCTTGCATTTCAATTAAACTTATTGGATTGAATTAAATCTACTTCATCGCTAGCGCATAAACCACAATAGAATAAATGCACTCTTTAAAATTCACTATATTTGTTTACTATAGCGATACTCTGACCCTAGGTTCATTTAACAACGCTATATTTCAATCATTTTTTAACTCAGAATGCACAAAATTTATATCATCTTAAGAATTATATAATCGTCCCGTCATGTTCTATTCAAGTACTATGATAAATCTGAAATGATGCATAAAAGAAATTAAGAAAGAACAAAAACAAAGCAAACAAAAAAAAAAAAAAAAAGAAAAGAAAAGAAAAGAAAAGAAAACAGTTTTTCGCAGGCGATTCAGTATTTCTTCTTCAATTAATTCAGCTCGCGACAAGGCTAAAATACATAAAAACTCAAAATGTCTATAT
Organism: Stegodyphus dumicola; assembly: GCF_044657685.1. Lineage (NCBI taxonomy): Eukaryota > Metazoa > Arthropoda > Arachnida > Araneae > Eresidae > Stegodyphus > Stegodyphus dumicola. Next base: position 234,038,267 of record NC_140772.1, on the reverse strand, counting down.
CTTAAACACTTGTTTCCTCTAATAAATTCCAGAAGGAATTAAGCATGATTTAATTCGCAATAATAAAAGAAGGCGCTATATTTTTCTTTGCGAAGCTTACTTTCTCTAGATTGGCAACAAATCTACTATTTTCTTGTTTCAAATGTAAACAAGCAATGGCCGACATGGCAAAAATTATTAGGCTTAGTGGCAATTAAACAACTTTTAAATTGTTGATAATTCTAAAAATATTGCATACAGATTTACTAAAGGCATAAAAACCTTAACTGGAATATAAGAACAGGATAAGAACAGCATAACTGAATCATTTTTTAAAGCAAAAAATGTACAATTTACAAACATATAAGATTAAAGAAACTGAGATTACTGAGCTGAGTAACAGAGTGGACATATATATATACATATATTTATATACATTTGCTGCGGCCAACTGTAACCAAAATACGAGGTGCACATCTACATGTTATAGCAGTCCGATATACAAAATTTCAACGTTCTGAGGCTACTCTTTTTTGAGTTATGCGAAATACATACGTACGTACGTACGCACAGACGCCACGAAAAATTCTCTTCAGAATTCATTTTAAACTAGTTTTACAATTTTTTTGTGGGGAAAAGAGTGCTTTATTCTGTCTTTACGTACAGATGTCAAGCAAAAACATCGTTCAATTGCATTTGATAGTGTTGAAATGGATATTTGCGTTAAAATAGGATGCATGAAACTTTTCGCGATTACAATACTTAATTTTTATTTCGTACAAGGAAGTAAAAATGAAATGCCGAAATATGCTTACGTAAATGTATCTGAAACTAAAAGCTGAAGATCTTAAAGAAAAGAAAAAAAATACTTTTTAAAGAAATTATTTTCTCAGAAACTGTCAATGGTAACTTTTAAAAGCATTCAAAATTTGTTTTGAAAATCAAAATGCACTTTTCTATTGAAAATATAGCACTTAAGTTTCAGATGATATTTTTATTCTACAATATTTTTAATCTTTTCGATCTGAAAGGTAGTCATCATGTATTTTTCACAACCTAGATTAAGTACTTAGCAGTAGTTGACGGCGGAAATTCCGTAGGTGATGCAAGCAAATAAATCTCTCCTGGAAATTCAGTGAACCGAAAAATCGATGCATTGGCAGATAGGGATCGAAGATGATGCTGGTTGTAAACCGTGAGAGGCGGAAGAGAAATATCATTCAGGGTCAATATGTCGAATTCGTTGATATTTTCATATTCGGAGCGGTAATGGTTTTATCGATCAGTGCATTTTTAACTTCCTTGTACTAAGTAATAGTAATGAAAGTACTGTAATCGCCAAAAATTTCGAATTTGAATTATTTGAACTGAAATACCCTTTTCCCCCGAATCGAATTATAAAATAGTTTTTAAATAATTGTTTTCGCGACATCTGTACATATATACGTACACATATATCTCAAATAACTTCAAAACTGATTAGCTGTAGAATGTTGAAATTTTAACATCTACTTTTGCATCTCCGTTATTTACTGCAATCGGCAGTACCAAACGTGTGTATGTATCTGTATACGATCAATTAATATTACCGGCTCCACAGTCATTTCAATCCGTACTACCGGGTCTGAACCCCTTGATGCTTCTGTATTAGGCGGGAGGTAGTCATCAGACAAAAGTGACCACAAAGAGCTAAAAGTCCTCAGCTACACCACCCGCCTCATCCCACACTTAAGGGCGACGGATTAAAATGTGCTCTCATTCCTCACGGCTGAACGGGTCAACGGGGGCACCACTCCCCGCGAACCGAGATTACCATGAGGTGTGCTCCTATTAAGTTATACTGGTCGTTACAACGCCCCCGCCAGTACTACACGGGCAATTCACCAAGCAGAAGGTTTGACACGGAATACCAAAGTCGAAGCGGACTAGCCGCTACTTATCTGCTACCAATACCGTGGATTTACTCGGAACTCGGTAGCAGGCCGTTACCGATGCCACCTGCCCAGTGGCCTATACCCTATCCCTCCCTTGGTCCAACCCATGGAGGTCCAACCCATGGCTAACTTCTATTGTGATCAACTATGTAATTGTATGTTAACCTATGTAAAGATTCTGCCCTTGTTTGGCACTGTACTTTTTACTCCTGGAAACAAATTAATACTGGACCTAGCATTTCGGCTTAGAGTATTCCTCGGGGGCACTTTGGTCGTCTGGACTGCTACCCGGATGAATAGGGTGCTGGGTCTGGGCGTCTGGTGCGAGTTTCACGTGTGGCCTCTTCTGGCCTTGCTCTCGATATTGGAGGACGTGGCGCTAAACTAATTAACCATAACGGTAAAGGGATGGTGCCCACGTCCCCCGTTCCTAATCCTAATCCTACCTCCATGGTCCAACCGTACAAACGGTCTTCCCTAAGGGGTTCTGGAACTGTCAAGCTCGTAATGCTTTTCCCCCAGAGTACTCTGTCAAGATATAGAATCCAGTCAGTTGCAACCCAGGGGTATGTATCTTTATACGGGGTATTTCAAACCTTGTCGTTCAAATTTCGTGGGGAGGTAGGGAAGACGTCAGGAAATCGATTTCACATAGGAAAGTATGTTCGCAAACGTCATCCACATGAACAAAATGAACAAGTAAAGTTAACACAAGGAAGCTGTACAGTTAAGTGGTAACGATGTGACCTTTATTCCAACAAATAAAGATTCACAGTATGTGCTCCAAATTGCAACCATTTACACGAACACGGAATTCGCAGTGCCGTTGCATTGACCTCCGAACATTTTCAAAAACGCCTGGCATATCACGAACAGTACCTGCAGCAGCCACTATTCGTGCAACAAGGTCCATTTCACTGTCGACCGGAGTCTCGTACACATTTCCTTTCCTGCCCCTTCCCCCACAAAAAAAATGGTACTTTTCCGTTTCGCCGGCGCAAATCTCGCCAAGCAGACTTTATTGGAGACAACATACAGTATACACATAAAAATTGTTAACAAATGTTAGTTCTAAGAATTTTTTACTTTTAAGGCATAAATATTTTAACATTTTAAAATTTTGTAAAAAGCCAATAAATAAAGATAATAAATTTGTAAAAAGACATTAATTTAAGAATTTACTATGCTTTCATGGTTCAACATCCTGATTCGCCAGTTCGTATAACATGACCCCAAGTCATCTCATCTCACGTAAACTATGCTACAAAAATCTAATTCTCTCAATAATTATCTGCATTAATTTCAAATTAAATCTTAATTTGGAATACAAGATTTTAAATGCACGAATTATTTCAATTTGTACGAATAGCTTACTCAGAAATTATGTAAAACCGCAGTGCTTTAGTTCGCTAGTGCATTCTGATTAGAAGTGATGAATTTAACCCTTGATCTTGTCTTTTGTATATTTTCGCCTTCCGATAGCGAAGTGATTGCATCCTAATTGACTTAATTACTCGAATGGCCTTACGGTATAAAATTGAACTATAATGTAAACATTCTATGTAATTCTATGCCAATATTGAAAAAAACAATCAATCTAATAAGAAATGGCAGCGACTTTTTTTGAAAATGAGGCGTAAATGATTAAAAGCGAGGATATTTCGTTTGGCATCAGCTGTACCATTATTGGCAACTTTATCGCCTGCGCCGGCAAAAGGGAAAAAGTACCAAAAAAATTCATGGGCGATAATTTAGGTAACCTGGATGGCCAAGCGGTCAGTGCACCTCTGCCGATCCCACGAGGTTCGAATGTTCGGTTCAGGTAATCCCGCACATCAGTTCGGGTATGGCAGTACCTCCTACATACTTCTCATTCAATTAATTCAGTTCTCACTTCGCGACAGGGCAAAAATACATAAAAAGTCAAAATATCTGTATTAAAAATTACGAAGTAAATCTTAAACACTTATTTCCTCGAAAAATTTCCAGAAAGGATTAAGCATGATTTAATTCGCAATAATAAATGAAGGTGTTATCTTTGTTGTTGCGAAGCTAAGTTTCTCTAGATTGACAACAAATCCACTAGTCTGCTGTTTCAAATGTAAACAAACATGTCCGCCATCGAAAAATTAATTAGGCTTAGCCGCACTTAAACGAATTTTAAATTGTTGATAACCCCACAAATATTGCACGCAGATTTACCAAAGGCATAAAAATCTTAACCGGAAGATAAGAACAACACAATTCAATCATTTCTAAAGCAAAAAATACACAATTTACAAACATAGAAGAATAAAGAAACTGAGCTCACTGAGCCGAGTAACAGATTGGATATATATATACATATATTTGCATACCTTTTGTGCTGCCGACTGCAACCGAAATACGAGGTGCACAGCTACATGTTATAGCGGTGCTACATACAAAATTCTAACGTTCTGAGGCTACTCGTTTTTGAGTTATGCGAGATACGTTCGTACGCACAGACGCCACGAAAAATTCTCTTCAGAATTCATTTTAAATTAGTTTTGTAATTTTTTTCGGAGTAAACAGTCCTTTATTGTGTCCTTACTTGCAGATTTCACGCAAAAATATCAATAAATTGCATTGTATAGCGTTTAAAATCGATATTTTCGTTGAAATATGATACCCAAAATTTTTCGCGATTACAATACTTCCTTTTTACTTCCTTAACGAATAAAATCAGTTCCCGTTTGCAGAAGTGCGTAAAAAAAGGCTTAAGTCCAGGTCGCCTGAAAATTACCAGTCCGGTAAACTTTTGCTCATAAACCCACGGTACAGATCATTCTTGAGAGCAGGTTAGGGCTCAGTTCAATAATGAAATAACTGCTACAGTCATTGGAATATACGTAAAGCAAGTTCGCTTCACATAGGCCAAGAAAATGCTGATGCGGTGCACGAATAAAGAGCACATGTATTAACTCATGTATAGCACATAAGAAACAGTTGATGCACATAGCTGCTGATAACTCTAGACAGGTGATGAAAGCCACAACCGCAGCAAACAATCTTCATAAGACTTTCGAGAATCTAGCTCCCCCCTGTGAATCAAACTCGTATTTATCCAACGATTCTTACACACATGTATATTATCGGGATATTAATAAATAAATTGTTGAAATCCAGTCCATCATCTTCCAAGGAATAAAAGAGCGCAGTCGAGTTCTTATTGTGTTTTGGCTGAGGGGCATTAGACAATACACATACCTTAACTACCAAACGTTAGGGCATATTACCATTTTGCAAAACATCCCCAGTGAGAAAAAGAATATCCTATTTGAAGAAAAGAGTATTCAGCTTATAAAGGCGTGGCAAACGCACCTTAGAAGTTCTGGTTCTTTCTGTGTTTTACATTTGTGGCTGATCTTTTCCACGGTACTGTAGACTCATTAGATTCGTGAAATATGAAAAATGCGTAATACCGCCGTCGGAATTCGAACTTCGGATATTCGGGTTATAAGGTATTTCTCCCGCCTTCTTAGCATGCCTTCGTGGTGTAATGGTCAGCACGCTCAGTGCGTATTCGAGAGGTACGAGTTTCGAGTCCTGGCGAGGGCAGTGGTTATTTTTCATGTTTCCTTGGTCCCCCTCCCCAAAAGAAACTGTCTCTACAGTATCGCCTGAACCTAAAAAATGTGGTGGATGATGATTCTCCACCACCAGGATTTGGCGAATGAGTCCCCTAATCCCAGTCGCTCATTTAAAAGGGACAATATAAGGTAGTCATGCCTTCGTGGTGAACGGCGCGTATTCGAGAGGTCCGAGGTTCGAGTCCCGGCGAGGGCACTGCTCACTTTTCATCTCTCCTCCTTCGAAATAACCTAATGTCTCTACAGGTTATTAGCCCGATGTGTTTCCAGTGTGCCTTCTACGAATAATTTTTATTAGTGATACTATAAAGCCGTGTGCCTTCTACGAAGGCACACGGCTTTATAGTATCACTAATAAAAATTAACCTTTTGTTACCGGTTGGCATTAGCAGCAGCACTTTTAACGGCTGTTTTTAACATTGCTGATTATTTAAAATTCCTATAACATTTTAAAAGTAATCGGCTCAGTGTAAAAGAGTGGTGAATAACCTAACACAAAAAGAATTTAGTTTATAACTGAATTTTAAATTTACGCTTTCGTTTTAATTTTGTGTCATTTTAAATTGCTGTTGACTGAAAAGTACGTTGTTGCTATCTTTGAGAATCTTTAATGCAGCGATTTGTTAAATGAGCATAAAACGGAATCGAAACAAATATTGAAGGAACTTATGACCTATATTTTCTGCACACGTAATGTTTATTACATATAAAAGTCAATAATCCCATGTCATTTTGATATTTATACAAACTTGAGAAAGTTCTTAAATCCAATTACGATGCGCGAAAGTCGGCGAAGCGGTTTCTTGTGCTATAATCACGCTCTTACAAATAACCTTTGCAAAGTGATAAAATCTTGCCCTTATTATTAAAAAGAATAAAATAATTTCAGAACTGGTGTGGTCCGGTATCTTATTTAATATATGTTATTATTTCTTTGCATCTTGACAGGGTATCGTTTGATGTCAATCAAAATTATTTTTTAAGAAAAAAGTATCTTTCCTTTTCGCATCTCTGTAATTCATTATAGAGGACAATAGTCCTATTTTTCAACAATCCAAAACTTCAAGTTACAAACGCCTACATACTGCTTTTTATCGTTATTGAAAAAATAAAAAAATGTTGTAAGTTTATTTCTTTTTATCATTCTTCCAAGCTTTTTATATAAAGTTTTATTTGTACTCCCTTTATATAAAACTGTTTTAATGCTCATTCTTCATTTTCATTTTTCTCTTTTAAAATATAACGTTTTTCTGTTCCATTTACCAGATACATGATGACCAAACACGTAAGATTTAAGTAAGATGTGTTTCCAATAAGAAAGGAAACAAGTAAATATTAATAAAAATATACTTTTTAATTTATACGCATTTTCCTTTTTACATAATTTGCTTGCCATTCAAACATTTATCATAACGAAGAAGGAGTTTCTATATACTCTTCTCATAGAACTCTACCGCCTATGATGATAGTCGGTTATTCCCGGTTGTTTTGACATCTTTCAAATTACAGCAGAACTCCAATTATCCGAATCAATTGGGACCAGACCCACCATTCGGATAATCAAAAATTCGGATATTTGGATTTTTTTCCCAAACACTTCAATTGCTGTATGTTGAAAACGGGGGGGATTTAAGGAAAAAGATGTTTTAATTAATTAAAATGGAAAAGCAACACTTTTACTTACACGTGGTTATAGCGTACTATAGAGTACTTCCAAGTGCGGAAAGTCATTGCTTGCTGAACATCCCGATCAAAGTACGCCGTTTGACTGTCTTTATCCGTTTTCGGGTAGCCAAGTCGCGCATCCGCTTGACAATGAGAAGTTGCATGTGGTCCCACTCGGGCTGACGCTCCATCCACTTTAGCGCAGTTTCAAGACCGATCCCGTCTCTGCTTCAACTTTGACATTGAGGTCATCTTTTTTCCTCAACACTTTCTTCTCCCACAAAAGGTTCACGCATTTAAAGTAATTTTTTGTCAAACTTTCAATAAAGTTATCATCCTTGAGAATTTGAAATCCAGGGTCTGACGAATCATACAGCATCCATTCTGCTGTATCGTCTTCACTAGATTCTTAGACTAGATTCTAGAGACTCACTAGATTCTAGAGAAATAAATTGCTACAGATTCAGAGGGTTGCAATGCTACCCATTACGGGATACTACAAAACAGTCTCTACCACAGGCCTACAGGTCTTAGCTGGGGTTATGCCTATAGACTTAGTAGCTGAAGCTGAAACGCTGATTTATAAAGCTGTTCATATGAAGAAGAATATAGATTATTGTGACCTGAAGATTTCTAATAGAGAAATTGATCCAAAATTAGAAAAGTTTCATTTTCATCCGGCACAATTTAAAGAGGTTACCTGGAAGACACTTCTTCCAACTGGTGTTGGTTTGGAATTATTCTCTGATGGCTCCGTGATTGATAAAAATGTTGGAGCAGCATTTGTTGCTTTTGCAAATAATAAATTTGTATATAAATCTAAATTAAGATTGAATAATAATTCAACTATTTTTGATGCAGAACTTATTGCCTTTGAATACGCCATAAGATGGGCTAATGAGGAAGAAAATGAGAAATATATTACAAATTGGGAGATTTCGGTGTTCACAGATTCCCAGAGCATCCTTAGAGCTCTTAATTCTAGAAAATGTTTATCTACAAAAGTAGATAAAGTCAGAAATTATATTCACAATATTAATTCAAAAATGAAATTACATATAAATTGGATAAAAGGACATTCGAATATTTATGGAAATGAAGCAGCAGATTCTGCTGCTAAGGAAGCATGCTATAATACAGATATTGATATCACGGTTCCTTTATCTCTTAATTATATTAAGAGTGTACTACATGACAAGATTCTCCACACATGGCAACAAAGATGGCATTATGACAAAACTGGACGAAAGGTTTATAAAATATTTCCTGTTGTCAAAGAGCAAAGATTAAGTTACAATAGATTGCTAAATCAATTGATAACAGGACATGGCCAATTTCCAGAATATCTAAAAAGGTTTCATGGGAAAGATATTCATTGCCGATGAGGTCAGGATGCATCTGGAGCATCTAATGGACATTACATTTGGGACTGTGCCTTAACGAAGGAAATTAGAGGAGAATATTTTCGAAATATATCTATAAATAATGAAAAATATCTATATAGCAATAATAAAGCTAAATTAGGACTTATAAAAATTATTACCAATTTGAATAATTATGTATATTTCGATCCTTATGTTTAGTTGCTTAAATTTTTGATTTGAATTGCATAAATTATAATGTAATTTGTATACATACAATGTATAATTTACTGAAAACTGTAAATGCTTATTGTTCGTTAAGCTAGGCAATATTTGTATTTTATAATTGTTGTTTAGGTTAGCAATTGTCTTGAGTTCAATTTAGTCATTTTATATTAATAAATAGGTGGTTTCTATTCTGAATGAAGGTCGAGATGACCCGTTGGCGGCGCCGACACATCTCCAGCGGAGGATGAGTTTTTGGATAAGTAGTCCTTATTCTGTTGTAGTGTTTATCCAGTTATCTTTCAGTTTGTTTCTTTTAAATTGCCGGTTGTGCCAATTTTGGCGGTACGGCTTATTTTCTTAGATTAGATTAGATTCACTAGGTTCTTAACGTCGAGGAATTTTCAAAAGAATGTTTCTTAATTCCTCAAGTGACACGTCATCCTCGTCTTCTCCTCTCTCTTCCCTTTTCTTTTCTTGAGCCTCTTTCACCTTTTCCTTCCCTTCTCCAGTTCATTCTGAAAATTTCTGGGAGCAGTTCGGATAATCAGCAATTCGGAGTTTGGATAATTGTATTGTATTTCTTCCTCCTTTCCACATGCTTTAATGGAGTAACTTGAAGCATGCTCGACGCGTATTCGGGAGTTCCGAAGATCGAATCGCGGCGAGGGCATTGCTGATTTCAGTTGCCTGCATGGATCAAATCGTCAGATACTGCGGAGTTCATGTATTTTGCTGTTAAGAACCGGATAGCTTGCAAGAAGCAAGACGCTCGACTTTCTTAAATATTTTTACCTTATACTCAAAATACTGTAAAATTTAATAGTTAGCTCTTCACAAAAAATTACTTTAAATGCGTCAACCTTTTGTAACTGTCTGCAGTGCTCTTGATCTTAGATGAGCCTTCAGATAATGTGCTTAGCTAAGATGGAAGAAGTTAGCGCTTTTGCTTGGGCACATTATAAGTGACATTTTGCCTAGTTGCATCTCAACATCCCTTTTACTCCTCTGAGAGGGCAGCTTGCGAGTATATGAGCGTACTACCAACATACTCCACCCGCAATGGAACTCGGAGAGACATGAGACATGAAATCTGAAAAAAACAAAACAAAAGAACACTAAATGATTATTACAATGAAATTCCGTTTTTTATTATGCCATGAACCAACTTTCTCTTCTTGTTTCGCTTTATTATTATCTATCATTTTATATTAATTACGTCTGCTATATTCGCATGTTTCCGTAATTAAATTACTAAATGACAACCACATCCTCCATATATATATATATATATATATATATATCGGGTTGCCCGGAAAATAATGCAGGTTTTTGCAATTGTTTATCTTTCCTTTACATTTTAGCAACAGAAATATTTTGAATTACATTGGTTTATATATCATTTTGAAGCTCTATTTTCCCTCTATATTTCTATAATAGTCATTTTGTTCCAAAACTATACTAAAAATATTTACTAGGTGTTTTTGTTTAGATGTCAAAACGGAATTTTCGGCAAATTTACTTTTATGTGCTCGAAATATCAACGAAGGGATGATGAATCTACAGTTCAACGGTGGTACCAAAAGTTTTCTCTTGGATAATTTGACCTGGAAGATCATGAGCGTCGTGGACACTCTTCAGCTGGTGATGACGACAATTTGAAGACTTTATTTGAAACAAACCCATGCACAACTGTTCGAGAGCTTGGTATAAGCAAAACAACGATTTCTGATCATTTGACAATCATTTCGCTCACGAATTGAGCGAAAATAATAATAAAAAATAAATAAATAAATAAATAAAAAATCGCAGTTTTGAAGTGTCGTCTGCTCTTCTTCTGCACAACGAAAACGACCCTTTTCTTGATGGAATTGTTACGTGGGATGATAAGTGGATTTACTTGAACAACTAGCGACACTTTCCAAAGCCAAATTTGCACCAAAAGAAAATTATGGTGACTGTTTGGTGGTCTGCGACCGGTCTCATCCATCCCCGCTTCCTAAATCTGGGCGAAAGGATTACGGCAGATACGTACTGTTAATAAACGAAATGCACCAAAAATTGCAACGCATGTGCTCGGCATTGGTCAACAGAAAGGGGCCAGTTCTTCTTCACGACGATGCTCGGCCGCAAGTCGTGCAACTGACCATTCAGAAATTGAACGAATTGGGATGCGAGGCACTCTCCCCATATTCGCCTGACCTCTCACCGACCGATTACCACTTTTTCAAACATATGGATAACATTCTGCAGAAGAAATGCTTCAGAAACCAAGACGAGGCCGAAAACGCCTTTGATAACTGTATCGCGTCCAGAATTCCAGGATTTTATTCTACTGACATAAATAAACTTATATCTCGTTGGCAAAAGTGCATTGCTTCGGCTGGTTCTTATTTTGATTAATAAAATTGTTTTTGAGTTGAGTTATGATACTTTAAAGATAAAGGTTAAAAGCCTGCATTATTTTCCGTACAACCTAAGTAAGAAAGCAGGAGCAGACAGACTGCAGTCCAGCTAGGCCAAAGCGTAGAAAGCAAGTGCGTTATGTTCATGATATAATCTTAATTCAGATTTAATTTTGGTTCTCAATGTATTTTGATTGTATAATTAATACTGCTATAAAATTATAAGGTATTTCTTTGCATGCCTTCGTTGTGTGGTGGTCTGCATGCTGAGCGCGTATTCCAGAGGTCGGCAGTTCGATTCCCAACGAAGGCAGTTGCTCATTTTTCATCTTTCCTGCTTCTAAATTATCTAGTGTCTCTACAAAATTACTATTGGCTGTTTTAGTTCCATTTGCATCATCAAAATTATGTAAGTATCATATGACATAGATTAATCTCAAAATAACGCAGTGCAGAGAGATTACTTTTTATAATTTTTAGAATAGAGAAGGAAAATTAATTTACGCTGATAATTCAATCTTTTATATATATTCTTTATTTCTCTTACATATATATATTCTTCTGCGTACTATATAGATACGATGATTCAGTGTATCTGTTGCTTTTTTTCCTGTGTCTGTTACTTTATTATGCTCTTTTATATTTTTGCACAGTATTATATACTCTAATCCAGAGTTTCTTAAACTTTTTTTCAGTCGCAACCCCTTTTCATCACTGAAATGTTTTCTCGACCCCAGGACCCCATAATATTTAGAAGAATTTTGTGGGACTCCGTAAGTATTGCGCAAATCCGATACACGCGTGAGTGAAACTGTCAATTTTTTCACTTGTACTGTAGTATACTATTGCAGTTTTAGGTCATTAACTTTAATTTCTAATTTTAAGACGTTGAGCAACGTGAAAATTTTAAATAAATAACAGGCGAAATGACAGCGTCACGTGCAAAGCAAGGAAAATGAACGTTTATATTATAAAAGGAATGCGTCGAAACGTTTTCGTTTTGTTCTCTGTCTGTATTGTCTTATCTTTATCTATTTTCAGATACATTGTGTAAAAATATTTGGTAATTGTAAAATTATTATAATAAGTTAAAGAAATATAGAAACTGCTAAAATTTTTGGCGAACCTCCTACTGCAAGTCCCACGACCCACAGTTTAAGAAAACCTGCTCTAATCTGTGCCCGCATATTTACTCTATACAATATTAGTTTGTCAACTACGCCTGCAGAAGTTGTCTTCTAAGCCCCTTGTCGGGATTTGAAAGTTAGAATTTAATACTTTTTCAGAAATTTTTGAGTTGGAACAAACAGAGCTAATACAGTTTGTAGGCTACAGTTGCATGTCATGCAATTAAAAAATTTCAGTGAAGGAGAAAAAAATATGCGATTGATAATCGGTTATTACCAATACAAGTAGCCGCTCTGGAAATACAGTGCAAATATTACAAAAGAAACGATATGCAGCTTCAATTCGGTCACAAATTGTTCGCTATAGAGATCTCTGATATTTGGTGCCATTTCATTAATACGTAGTACACATAAACCCATCACTGTATGGTGTAATGGTAAGTAAATTGACAAATGATCTTTTTTATTACTAAATTGAAGTAAATATTTTCACATCATATTTAAAACAAAATAATCGAAGACGATTTAATTATCCTTAAAAAGTGTTCAGAAAGTAACTAAATTCCAGGGAATTATAAAGTAATAAAAATTCTTGTGAAAGGTATACAGGTATACAGGCCCAGGTATACAGGCAAGGAAACTCTACCGTGAGTAGGAAAGGAACCCTTTGCGGCACAGTGTGTCCGGTCTAGACACACCTAAAAATTTCCTTCTGTCCGCACAGAAAAATTGAATGAAAGAGGATTTATAGGTTACTCTGAACTTTCTTTATTTATTGTAGATGGCAGCTCAACACAAACCAGTCCATATATTTTAGCCATATTTAGTTTTTTAAGACCCTCATTTTTCAAAGAAATCTTCAAGATTTTTTTTTTATGGTATCAAGGAATTGTTTGAAAAGAAATTTCTACGTTATTTTTTGGCTGTATGCTTATTTCAATTTTAAATTTTTACCTTGAAATCTTGCCTAAAATCAAACAGCTAACCCTAGGTGTGCGCAGACCGGGCTCACCGATCATCTAGGACAACTAAGAGTCTGTATTCTTTGTTTCTCCGCATCTCATCGGTCAGTTCATTGACAACAATGCTCATTTCAGCACTCTTTTCGAAGTTCCATTCAATCAGTGTGCCCCCTTTGGGCACAGCCACAAAATTAAAAGATAAGTGCTATCTTCACAAAATTTTACTTGTGTACTCCTCTAGGCCTAATTAGACTGCCTACCTTTTTTCTTTTTATCAAAACTCCGACTTTAAAAGGTAGCGTGCCGGAAAGGGTTAAAAAGCATCTTTGCCGAAGGGAGAAGGAAAATCTTCATTTGGGTTAGACTTCTTAAATTATGATGCCTTTTATAATTCTAAATCGGTTTTCCTAACAGATAATGTCAGCAATTAAAAATACGAGTTTGAGAATTTACAGCGTCATCTTGCCAGTTCCGAAAATATTTCAGAATGGAAGAAAGAATATCGCGTTTTGGATGACTTTCGTTAATTGCCTTGGGTCGCATTAAATCAAATTTCGATTTCAATTACATCATTAAATAAAATGAACATATAAATATTTCCTTTTCGACTGAGTAATTAAATCAAGTTTTTACTTTAGTACCGCAAATCTTACTTTTTTTAATCATTATTTAAAATTTATCTTTGCCATATAATGTTCATAATTTATACGATATACGTGATATGCATACATTTATACATGTTTACAATTTCTTAGATTTAAGTCCCTAAGAAAGTTTCAAGAAAACTAGGCAAAGTGGCAAATTTTTTCCTGCATAAAAGGCAAGATAGTTAATATTAAGAAACTATAACTAGAATGCTAACATGTGAATAAAAATGATTAATTAGTTACATCGACCACTCGCTTACTAAAGAATTTCCTTAAAATTAAATTTATGTTTGACGTTATTAAGCTGAAAATAAATTCATGCATTTAGAAAGAAAGACTTGTCTATTCTCTTAGTAGATAAACTAATGTTAGTAATTAATTATAAACACCATTTTGCCCCTTTTTTCTGCATGCCTTCTGGGTGTAACGGTTAGCATACTCGGCGCGTATTCGAGAGATCCAGGTTCGAGTCCCGGCGAAGGCATTGCTCATTTTTCACGTATCTTCAAAATAATTCTAATGACGCTACAGTGGCGCCCGAACATAAAAGGGTGGTGGATGCTGATTCTTCACCATCAGAATTTGGCGATTGGTTCCCCTTATCCCCAGTCGTCTTTTAAAGGGGGTATTTCCTTCCTCCTTTCTGCATGCCTTTGGGGTGTAACGGTTAGCACTCTCGGTGCGTATTCAAGAGATTCATGTTCGAGTCCTGGGGAGGGCATCGCTCATTTTTCATGTCTCCTTCTTCAAAATAATGCTAATAACTGCAGCACCATTTATTAATTATAAATAAATGAATTAAGGATAAACGAATTTAATGTTAACTTTTCTTTAGAAAATGAAAATTTCGATTAATGTACTACGCCCAAAAGAGCGTTTTTTTAACGTTTTGTGCGTTACCTTTATTAATTAAAACACATAAACATTTAAAACACATAAAATTCAATTCAACAGCAATATCACAAAATATTTAAAAACAGCATATCTTTAGAATTTCCAATACGCAATCTCGCGCGCTTTAGATAAAAATATTTTTTCCGTACAGTGTTGTCATTGTTCGCTTTGAAATCGTTGAGTTTGTCAATCAAAAATTCGTTAATGATTTACAAAATTTGAAATAGGTATTAAAACAAATTCGAAATTCAAAATTCGTTCTCCCAAGTGCGCACGTTCGGTTGGAGGACTACGTTATTCGACTCTAAGTACCGTTGTTTCTTACCAATGCGAGAAACGTTCAGGCAGATTCTTCATTATTTAGTTTCTTTAAATATAATACATTGCGATAATATTCGGTGGCAATAGTTTGGAAAGTGAAGTGCCATTTTGAAATTACCAGACCTTCTGGGCTAACGGCATTTGGGCTAAAAAGGGGAGGCAGAAATATGCGAGTAAATATAGTGATTACAGCCCATAACGTCTTAAGCAATTACGATACATTCCAGCACTTGTTTATAGTATTATAGTTGAAAAAAATCACAGACAAGTTATTCATCAGTGGAATATATTCAACATGTGTGAAGTTTTACGAATTTTCAATAGCATTAACACTTTTCCGCCAAAACAGTGACATAAATCTTCGCAAAAAAATAACCAATATTCCCGACTGACCAACATATTCCTGAAAATTGACTAAAAAACGAAACAAAAAAGAAAAGTGAATTCCTTAAAAAATTGTTACTATTTAGTGACAGTCTGATGTTTCAAACAACAGTCATTTCTTTCAGAACTTGGAGAAATAAGATGAAGGCGGGGTTATGATGCATGACTTTGCATTGTGAGTGGTCATATGTGTTGCAAAACAACGATACAGATCTCGGCAGGAAAAAACTTCTGCAGTCTTTAACTAAGGGGAAGAACACGCGATGTGAATACGTTGAATAATAATTTTCGTTAGCTGTCATAAGCCTCGTAATTTGTTGTTGCATGAATAGCAAGTATGTCAGATTTCCTTTTATTAGAGTTCTCAGTTTATTCGGGTATGAAGAATGTCATCGCGAGATACGAATCTTGCAACACAGAGGCTAAAAAAAGAGCTAAAAATAATTCTTTTTTAATATATCGATATTTCATATCGGAATCATGAAAATAATTATTTTGGAGTTAAAATATTAGCCTTGTTTTTATATTGAACATGTGTATAGTTGAAACGTATCCTGAATTTTAATTATTTATCAGTCGTAAACCAAGCACAACAGCCGAGCTTCTTTCCCACTGGCTGCTAACTATCTGCGATACTTCCACATATAGATAGTGAATGTGGTTCGTAATCACTTTTAATTGTTTTTTTGAACGGCGAAAAGAGCAGTTATAATGATATTTTAATTCAAATTGTTTTTCTGAAAAAGAAATAATATAGCAACACTCGAATTTTACCAGAGGTAGAAAAAATAATTTTTTACGCAATATGTTTTCACTATGTTTTGAAAACAAAGGGTAATTAATTTGACACTAAAGCCTCGACTACACTGGGAAACATATCTCCGAACAAGTATTTCAGCACATCTGCGATAATCCGTCTACACAGAGGAATATATATCCTTTGTCAGAAAAGTTCCAGAACAATTGTTTCATTTTTTAGTTTGCAGTATTAAAAAAAGGAACAAATATTCTTTTTGTGTTACCTGGTATGTATTTTTACTTGACATGAGCTTAGCCATGTTTCCGAGCAAACTTACTAGGGGGTAGGGCTGTGCTTAGCAATACACTGTTCGGATTGTTGTCGCATTCATTAAGGTGACGCAACGGATGCTGATTGTGAGCAAAGAGTGAACATTAAGTTCGGCCTTAAGCTCGGGAAAACCCCTAGTGAAACGTGGAACATGATTAAGCAAGCACTAGCCAGGCGAGGAACTTTCAAAAGTCATGTTTTCGAGCTGCACAAAAAGTTTCATGAAGGCAGAAATTCATTGCAAGACGATACCACCCAGCTGATCGCCCTTCTATAACACATACCGTTGCAAACGTCGAAGATTTAGGGAAACGGAAACTTGATGCAAGAATCGTCCCTCACTTACTCACAGATGAAAAGAAAGAGGAAAGATAAAGAATCTCTGCTAAACCATTGGATAGAGTCAGACGTAATCCCACATTTGTGTAAAGATTATTGTGATTTTTTCTTGTTTCCGTGAGTGAAAAGTTGACTGAAAGGAATGCTTCATCAAGATTATTGCAGACATCCAACGAGATGTGACAAATGCACTTGCAAGCATCGCAGTTGAAGATTTGCTCGCTTGCTTCCAAGACATCCAGAAACGTTGGCAGTTGTGTATAGATAGCCAAGGAGACTACGTTGATAGCAACTAGGATCATTACTTGGTAAATGCAATTTACTATTTTTTAGGACCTTTTTCCTGGATTTTTCTGACAAAGCATGTATCTCCGAAGCCTCAGATTCATGTCTTCGGCACCTGAAGCTAGGAGTCGTGATCATTGTGCATGACGAGATATACTGTTGCAAGAGGTATATTGGCGACTGCGAATGAAATTACGTATGGATATCACATGTCCTAAAAGCAATGGCGGTTACTTCTCACGTTAAGATTACTGACTAACATATGACTCGAATCGTTTGGAGTTTTAGTATTATTTAAACAAACTCAAACTGTAATTGCGAATCATAACTTCCGATTGATTCTTTTATAAACATAATACGTTTCAATCTTGATTCAAGTGATTTGCGTATTCTCTTTAGAAGTTTAGAAGTTTTGCCTCATTTTTGGGAATACGATTTAATGTTAAATTTTTACAAAATTCTTTCCTCTCAACGTTATGAGATCGAAAATTCCGTACAGAAGGGTGGCTATCGAAATCATTACACATGAAATTGTCTGCCAGCTTTTAATGCAGCGTTTTCCAAACTGGGAGGCGTGGACTATTCTAAGGGGAGGCGCGAATATTAGCCAGGATTGGTGCACGTACAGCTAATACAGTACGTAACATATAGATACATATTAACTACTAAGCTACTTGGCCGACCAGTAACTCTCTAAAAATCGAGACAATATCGACTTTATTTTAGCTCAGCAATGTTAAATTGTGTTTTTTTATTTTATTTTGGCGTACCTAATTACTCACTGATCACAATAGTAAGTAATTTAATTTTTTAAGAACAATAAATTAATTATCCTAATATTTTTAGAGAAATGGACAAGTTCTTGACTGGTTATAAGAGAAAATACTCTAATAATGAAGAATCTGATGTTGGCACAAGTAGTAGGAATCAGAGAGGAAGAACTCCCAAGACAAGAAAATACTATTCGTCTTATTTACAAGTGTTGTACTGATAATATGGAAAACCAATGTGTTTGTTTTGTTCGAAAGTTTTGGCTGCTGGTAGTATGAGACCCGGAAAATTAAAACGGAACATTGAAACTATGCATTCTCAATACGTTGGCAAGTCTCAAAAATTTTTTCAAAGAAAATTGGATGAATTCACTAAACAAAAGCAAACGTTCAAAAAACATTTCATATTCCATCAAATTATATACAAAACAGGTGCGACAAATACCGCTTTCTGATAACACTGTTGGCAGAAGAATCGATGATATATATAAAAATCGATGACGATCTTTGCGATCAGTTAGTTTCTCAAATGCGCACTTCAAAATTCACCTTACAAACAGATGAAGCAACCGATGTAGCTAAAGAAGCACAATTAATTGCATATGTTCAATATGTTGAAGAGAATAATATAATTGAAGATATATATTATTTTGCAAACCCATTCCTGTCAAAGCCACATCCAGTGAAAATTTTAATATAATAGACAATTTTTTTGATAAGAACGATATATTGTGGAATAATTGCATTGGGCTTTGTACAGACGGTGCACAGTCAATGTCAGAACACAAAACTGGCCTTCAAGCACGAATTAAAAGGAAAACACCCGATGTTCTCTGGGCGCACTGCATGCTCCACAGAAACTTAACTACGTGTTTGCAAAAGTAACGAAACTTTTAAATTACATAAAAAACAGTCCATAAAAAGTTAGGTTATTTGCAAAGCTTTGTGAAAATATGGAAGCTGCTTACACCTCACTTTTGTATTATTGTGAAGTGCGCTGGCTATCTTGTGCAAAAGGGATTCAGAGGGTAATTGAACTCAAAGAAAAAATTGCAATTTTTCTCGAAGAAAATCATAATGAGGATGCAAATATGTTTAGGGATGATAATTTTATTATTAAACTTACCTATTTAGTTGAAATTTTTGGAAAATTAAGTGCTTTGAATAAATCGATGCAAGGGCCACAAATGCATTTATTGATTCAAAAAGATAAAGTGAAAGCATTCATTAAAGAAAGGGAGATATGGAAGACAAATTTGGAAAAAAATAGATTCTACATGTTTCCACTTTTAAATTTATGTGCCCAAGTTAATATAGAAGCAAATAAAAATCTATTTGTTGAACACTTGGATGGTTTGTTAATTCATTTTTCGAATTATTCTGATGATTTTGATTTTACCAAATATGCATGGATACAGAATCCATTTATCGACGAAGATGACGAATTTCAATTAACAAGTATTGAGAAAGAAACTTGATTGAACTATCTTGTGATGCTTCTTTAAAACAAAAATTTCAGAATGTATCTCTGATTCAATTTTGGCTATATATTAAGAGTGAATATAATATTTTGTCAAATAAAGCTTTAAAAGTATTGCCGCCGTTCGCAATATCTTTTTTAGGCGAAACAGGATTTTCTGGATAAGCTGCAATAAAATCGAAATATCTTGCTCGTTTGGTTGTAGAAAAGGAGCTTTGTGTAGCTATCTCATCAATGACACCGAGTTATGACAAACTTTGCGCTAATAGGCAAGCACATCCATCTCATTAAGTGACAATAATAAAATATTGTTAGTCTTTTTTTCTTGTGTATAAGAGTGTATCTTAATAATTTTTTAGTACTAAATATGTTTGTGTTTATAGTATTTTATAAAACGGAAGGGAGGCGCCATAGGATCAAATATTTTTAAGGGAGCCGTGATAAAATAAAGTTTGGAAACCACTGTTTTAATGTATCTGATTTCGGCTAGGATGATACGAGATGACTCTTCGTATTTTGATTCCTTTTCTTCCAAGAAAGAGTCGGTCTGTGTGCGTGTCTTTTGTTCGCGCTGCGCGTAAGCTAATAGACCCACGGCTACCAAATTTGGTACATAGGTGCATCTAGACAAGAGCCAGTGCACCTCGAAGCGATTTTTCCGAAATTCGAATTCGAACTTTTCTTTATTTTATGTTTTGTGACGAAATCGCGTCATTTTGAGACATAATGGGCTTTAGAAAACCGAGATTTTACTCTACACACTCAATTTTCACATCGTCATGAAACGTAGGCACTTAGCTATTTTACGAACTTGAAATAAATTTCGTGTTTCAATAAATCGATTAAATACAAATTTATTTAACAAAGTGAGCTTAACACCTTTTCAAAGGAACTTTTTCTAAAAAAGTTTATTTTTAAAAATATACAGTTTATTTTTCTTTGATTTTTGGACACGTTACACTTTCATCCTTGCGACTGCTTTTACAAAAATGGAATTTTTGTAAAAAAAA
Organism: Stegodyphus dumicola; assembly: GCF_044657685.1. Lineage (NCBI taxonomy): Eukaryota > Metazoa > Arthropoda > Arachnida > Araneae > Eresidae > Stegodyphus > Stegodyphus dumicola. The sequence continues at coordinate 234,017,799 of NC_140772.1, read as the reverse complement.
AATGGTAATATTTTGTATTTTTAGAAAAAATTCTGAAATGAAGCTTCCAAGTACACTTCTCATATCTCACATCTTTAAAAATGTGATTTTGGCAACAATTTTCCTTTCTTATTGTTGTTGATAGATTTTTGATGAAATCGCATCATTTTGAATAGTTTCATTCTTTTAAAAATATGGGTTTGGCAACAATTTTTCATCGTATATTTTTATATCACTGTTTTTAAGAGATTGGCATATTTCATTGTCATTTTTTTTATATATATAATACATTTTTTATTAATTTTTTTGATAAAGTTGTTCTGCAGAATAAAATTCTGGGCGGATTTTTTTTTTTTTTTTTTTTTTTTTTTTTGAGTTTCTTTCATATTATTTTTTGCTTATTTCACTGTTTGTAAGATATTGAAAAGTTTTGCACGATTTTGTTTTTTCAACTGAAAGTTGGTTAATTTTTTATTAGGATAATTAATATTTGTATTAAGGGATATAGCTTATTTCATTTTAATTTTTTTTCTCTTGAAAATCTCTACATATAATAAAAGAAAGAGTCTGTGTGTCTTTCGTTCGTGCTGCGCGTAATCTAATAGACCCAGGGCTACGACATTTGGCATTGGGACAAGAGCCAGTGCATCTCGAAGCGACCTTTTCAAAATTCGAATCAGATATATATATATATTTTTTTTTTTTTCATTTTATCTTTTCGATTTTATCTCATCATTTTGAATAGTTTCATTCTTTTAGAAATGTGGTTTTGGCAACAGTTTTTCATTCAACTGTATACGCACCAATCAAGAGAACTTTCAAAGAAATTCTTTCAGAAATGTTATATAGTGCATGGTTTCAAAACTTACGTTAAAGCAGGGTTTTTTAAAATGTGTGCTGAACATGTATCAGGGAAAGTCAAAAATTTTAGCAGTTCTGATATTTCTTTAACTTATTATAATAATTTTATAATTACCAAATATTTTTACACGATGTATCTGAAAATAGATAAAGATAAGACAATACAGACAAAGAACAAAACAAAAACTTTTCGATAATATAAACGTTCATTTTGCTTGCTTTGCACGTGACGCTGTCATTTCGTCTGTTGCTTATTTAAAATTTTCACATTGTTCTAAGTCTTAAATTTAGAAATTAATGTTAATGACCTAAAACTGCAATAGTGTATTACAGTACAAGTGAAAAAATTGACAGTTCCACTCACGCGCGTGTCGGATTTGCACAATAGTTATAAGATCCCACAAAATTTTTGTAAATATTATGGGGTCCTGGGGGTCGCGAAAAAATCTCAGTGATAAAAAGGGGTCGCGACTGAAAAAAGTTTAAGAAACCCTTCCTTAAAGGATTATCTTACGGGCTTTTAGCAAACTTCTTCAACAAAGGGAGCAGCAAGTGCACTTACGCATATTTTATTCAAACGCTGAAACATGACATTGATATGTAGTGCATTCCAGTTCTATTCAATGCTGAAGGCTAAAATTATAACCTGCTTTTTCAATCCCCCCTCCCATCAATCTAAGGCGGAGAGCTTGTTACCTGTATTACCCCTAGTAAGGGACATTTTCCCACGATATATCCAAAGGTCATTGAGTGAACTTGGCCTGTAATCAACATTCTCGTCAGTAAATTTCAAATAATGACTATTTTGTCATCAACGTATTTTTAATTTATAAAATGTTAAACTATTTCTGCTTGTAAAGAAATAAGATTTTGTCTCTGAACAAGATGTCTAATCTACAACTGTCAACATGTGTGTTTTTCATGCATATATTAATTTAATAACAATCATCATCATAGTGTATTCTCAATTTGTAACTAAAATATACCTTATGAAGTATTATAATTGTATTTTTATGCTAATTAAAGGAGTAATGTACCTTATGACATAAACCAGTTTAAACAGAATGCTGAATTGAGGCAGCAGAACATTTAAATGTTTATTTAAATTTAACTTTTCGCAGAAACTAGCTCAATAAAAAAACAGGAAAGTGCAGATGTAAATATGTAAAATTTTATTCTGGGAAATACATTTAAGTGTGTTGTTTAACAGAGAAACTTTTACTTCTCTTAATAAGCAACAGTATTGTCAGATTAATAAATAACAAAAGCCGATCACGAAAAACATACTGTTACCATTAAAGATTTCAGGTTTTTTTTTAATGAAGCAATATAAATACAAGGTGGTTATTAAAAAAAATCAGATATCCCTAGTGGCCAATCGCTCAACCAATGAAAACAAAATTTCAGATATTGCTTTGAAAGTATGCGCTCGAGATTATCATGATTTAAATCAGTAGAGCTCTCACGGTTACGGTTAAAGTGAACATATTTCGAAATTTTTGAATGGCAATACCAACTTTTTTCCTGCATCAACTGATCAGGGCACTGTTATGCTCACTTGTCTGACAGAAATATCAGCCGAAGCCCACGAAATTCCTCGTGGCAAGGAGCACTAGTTTACGCCTGTCGCTGGCAACAGCCTTAAGCACCATACAGGTGACAGTGCAATTTAGCTCAGTTCCGCCCCTCAGTTTTGATGGAGAGCACGCCAAGTCCGAGAATCTCCCACCCCTCTCCCCTTCCAATAAACCACACGAGAGGACATTAAGGCTCACCGCATATTTAGAGTGCCTCCATGCCGCACCGACACTATTTACAAATATCCATGCATTCTTCGGGATTCGAACCCGAGTCTTTCTGCACGGCAGTCAGCGACGCTAACCACTATAGCGGTTGGGTGGCATCAGAGCACTAAAATACCATAAATGGCGTCTGAACGATGCAAATATGACGAAAATTCCCCGCGTAAAACATTCGCAAAGAAGAGATAATCATCATTCCTCATTAGATATAATGAAGATAGCAAATGGCTGCTGCGGATATTACAGACGGATAAGACGCATTTCACCTTAACTGCGAACGTAAACTCCAAGAACTAGGTTCACTAGGCTGACGGAAAATTCTCACGATATGGCACCAGGGCCTTCACACAAAGCTAAAGTGACGTTGTGATGCGGCATCGCAAGCACGTTCGTTCTTTGTTCTTGTTCTTCGAAGAGGTCACTTCCACGTGTATGAAAACGTGCTCTCTCACAAATGCTCGGTATACAAAAAATGTTGCAGCGTTACGTATTTCCAGAACGACAACAGCGAAATGTCGTTAATGACATTGTATAGCATGATGGTGCTCCTTCATACGTCGCTGTATGTGTTCGGCAAGTGCTGTGGCAGTTGGAGATATAGTCATCTCCTGCAATTTTGCAGTTCGTAGCCCCCGCGATCTCTCGACTAATGGATTTTTAGTTCTGGGATTATCTGAAACCTAAGGTATGTACATCAAATCCACGTGCCATAAAACGTGAAATTATACAGATTCCTCGTGCGATGTTAAGTTCGTCATTATGTGTTCGGCAAGTGCTATGACACTTGGAGATATAGTCATCACCTGTAATTTTGCAGTTCGTGGCCACTGCGATCTTTCGACCAATGGATTTTTAGTTCTGGGATTGTCTGAAACCTAAGGTATGTACATCAAATCAACGTGTCATAAAACGTGAAATTATACAGATTCCTCGTCAGATGTTAAGTTCGTCATTGTTGTCAACAATATCCCGCATGCTGTGCGTTATCACGTGCGAAGATGGGCACGCTGAAAACTTGATACCAATAAAAGTTTGTTTGTTTTTTCCTTTACGATGTTTTTCTTTGCAAAGTTTTATGCCGGCAGTTTTCGTCATATGTGTATCGTTTCGTTTTAATGCCAATTTTTGGTTTCTTTAATGCGCTAATGAATTTGCGCAGGGAAAAGTGGACGTTGCCATTCGAATATTTCTAAATGTTATCACTGTAACCATAACCTTGGGAACTGCATTGTTTCAAATAATCACAATCTCTAGCGCATACCTTCAAATGTCAATATCTGAAATTGCATTTCGATTGGCTGAGAGTATAGGCCGCTGGGAGTAACTATATCTAGGAAATCGTTAGGACAAAAGCAATATATTACAATGAATGAATAGATAATTATACTTTAATAAATGAATAAATATTAATAGATCAATAAAATTGTAATGAAGTATACTGGATACAATCAAACAACCTCTAACGCAGAAGAACTCATTACTATATAATACTCAGAACTCTATTTAATGCTCAATCCGAGTATAGTAAGTATACTCTCTGATTATACGTACTATACTCTGATTGAGATACTTACTCAGACTACTGTTATTACTAATATTGACGACATTACTGTATACATGTTATGAAAGAGTCAATACATCTCACAACATATGTTAGTCTGAAATTTGTCTTAGTGACAGTCGATGAACTTTCTCTTCTGACTCTGTTTAATGAGCTCTTACGATAAAAACATTGTCTGGCGTGTATTAGGTGTCTATTGCTGTATGTCCAAGATGTTCTCGAACAGAATAAGTGGTGTTGACGAGTTCAGGGGGCAGCTAGGTCTATTGGGAATTTCGGAAATTTCCTGAGGTTTCCAGCGCCTGTGATGCTGCTTTGTTGTTGATACCGGATGGTTTAAAAATGATTAGCTATTAATTATAATGATGTAGAACAAAAATGATAAATTCATAGGAAGAGTATGACAATCTAAAAGAATCCAAACACAAACTAACGGTATTAATCTCAACATCTTAAACCTCGTCGTCTTTAGCTCGTCGCAAATTCGTAATTATTGGATCTAATTGTTTACTCCGTTGCATAGAAACAAGGAACCACTCGGATGATTTCATAAAATGTTATAAAGATGTTGGCACTTTTATAGAAGTAGGCAACTGTTCATCAAGATTACAGCAGCCTTGAAGAGAGCTGCTTTCTTCATAATACCAAACTTCATAAGGCTGCGGTTATTTGTGCCTTTACGTTAGGGCATCCTTGTGTCTTGGCTAGCGATTGTCAACTTGAAAACGATGCTGCACCTCTCTGCAAGTCGGCGACTGTTCGCAAGATTAAGACTTACGGGTTGCTTACCTTACGGCACTGAACTTCATGATGGTCACGGCGGGTCTTCGTTACGCCACAAAACCCTTGCGCCTTGCCAAACGACGTGTAACAGCTTTTACCAGGTTCCTCTGCCGATTAGACCTTCCCCATCCGCCCCTGGTTGGGTCTGCAGATATGGTTACAGGTGACAGGTGACGGAGGACGGGGACGCCTGGTGTTTAACAGCGGTAAGCAGGCATATGTCTCACGCCCTCCATTATCCAGATGCAACAACTCCCTGGAGCCGCACAAGGCCACACCGGGAGCTTATTGATACTCCATTCAGATTAAACATGGCCATACAGGGGCAACATTGTGCTACACTGAAATTTGAGCAGATATGGTTACAAGATTCTGCTCAAACCCTTCTATAGTGTTATGATCACGAAAAATGGACTTTCTTACGCTGTATCATTGTTTTGGATAAAATGTGGGCACGTCATAAGAGCCAAAGCTAAAAACCCAATCAGACTGCACTACAGATCATCGCAAAAATTAAAAGTTCATCAGAACCTCAGCACTCTCTGTAAATTGTTTTGGCGATTCTCATGTACAACTGTGACGGTGCTATCCTGCGCATACCATACTTCAAAAGTAAATCGCCAATGGGCAGTATTACTGTTCCTTTTTTTTAGAACTTATCCTGGAACTAGCGCTGAAGTAAAGCGGACATACTTTCTATACGATCATTTCATCACTTTGCAAGAATAGAGTTCGAGCCCATGTAGCGCAATCTGTAGCTGATTTCCTCGCTTCAGTGGGTCTGAAAGTTTAGTTGATTTTGATTATCTAATTATTACAAAGCATGCGAAGGCCTAAGGGAAGGGATGTTTTTGTGGCTCATAATCCACGTTACACACATGGGCCCATGTGTGTAACGCATAGGCTCATGAATGTGACGCATGATCTCAGCTCCATACTTTACCACTCTTAGAGCTTAAATCTTAAGTCTTAAATCACGCACCATAGCCTTAATTTAAGACAGTGTGATTTAAACTACTTCGTATCATTCTTTCCGAAATATTTTAGAGACTTATTACACAATAGGACCTTGCGTTAGATCAGACTTCTGTTGATGGTTCCGTACTCTGTTCGAACCACAATAGAATAGATTAGAGTAGGAAGTCCACATCATTGGCAACAGATTATGCAGAGCACTTGTGATTACACGGAAGACAGTTACGTTTAACGAAGGTAGTTTTATTCATAATTGATTCCTTTCATCTTAAGAAGTATGTTTCAAAACATTCATTAAAGCAAATAAAGCAATCATGCTTTGTTAACGTACACAATAAACATTTTCTCAAAATGTTCTTCAGAAAGATAAACCAAGAAATTTAATACTTTTATTTTGCTTAGATTGCAATATTTATTCAAAAGAATTCAAAGGTAACGAATAAAATGTGAGCAAAATGATTTGACGATTACATTTCATAAATCATCTAATCTAAAATTCCGCGGGAAGAAGGAAAATAGTCTGCTGCTCTAATTGATAATCGCACCTAATAAATTCTACTCAACAATTGTAGTGAATCGATTCAAAATTTTATATTTAAAATGTGTATTCATTTTGCTATTAGAAGCCATAATTTGATTTAAAAAGCTATTAAATTTGTATGCACATGAAAACATTTTAAAATATCAAATTAGCCAAAGTTTAAAAGTAACCTTCTTGTTAAAGAAAGTTGTTGGCCTTCGTCTAATGCTTTTATATAGTACCTATAAATTTAATTTCAGGAGGAATTTAAATCGGCTTTAAAAAGCTGTTTATAACAAGTAAAATATTTTTGAAGAATTTTAAACTCACGTTAAACAATACTTTAAGAGGCACTTATATTTTATACCTTTGAAATTTCCTCGCTTTCCATTCGATGTGCTAGCAGTAAGACACGATATTTTATATCAACATTTGGTTTCCAAAACTATTTTGACCAACAGTCCATACGTGAAAAGTGATTGAGTCGATCTCCAGCAACCAAAACATAAATTTGGGGCTAAGGGCTTTTTAAATCCAAAGAGAATGTCTGAACATTTTGTTAGGCGCCATTTGTTAAACGGAAAGGCTCAACATTTCGTTGAACGCCATTTTACTTTACACTGGGCGCCATTTTGTAACCGTTCTTCTATAGACACAAATGCTGGTAGCTCTAAAAGTATTCATTAACACAGCACAGAAACACTTACAGAGAAAATATACATCCAACCGAAACACCTTACATTTAGAATTAACGTTCCAATCACTGAGATACCTAGTCTCATCGCAGCTGGAGGTCGACTGACTGTAAGTTGTTCTCGTTGCCACTAAATGACGTTCGTTAAAATACTTCGGTTACATACAAATAGTTCTGTGACAAATTTCTAACAAATTAAGTTCGTTATTTCATATGGTGTACCACCAAACGTGTTTAAAATCGTACGATTTCTTTTTTCCGTTCTGAAAGTGAACAATCCTTAAAGTTTCGATTTATCTTCCTTTGAAGACCATGTAATGAAATCCCTTTTATCCTACTAAACTAAGTGTTGAGCAACCTAGTGAACTACTTAGGGAACTTCCAAACAAAAAATTGCTAATTAAGTACAAGTTGAACTAAAATGTAAGTCCAAGAATAGAAAGGTAAACTCAAGAAGGGTTAATTTCTCATTATTGCTCAAATTAAAGATTCACAGATGGCTCCTTTCTCAGAGCTTACAGCAAAGCCTCCACTTAAGCTTAAACTCAGTGTAAGAAATGAAAACTAACCAATGACTAACTAAAGAGATTTCACCGAAGCTAACACAAATTCTAAACTAGTTGGCTCTCAGTATTAACCCTTAACGCTTCGCACGTTTTTTACCACTGCCTACTAGTAACTCCGGCACATTTTCGCAGCGGAATGCAGCATCCAGAATATCTGCATAAATTTCGTTCTTGTAAATATTTTACCAAAAAAAAAAAAAAAAAAAAAGGAATGTGACTATTCTCCTTGACTGACCAATAATCCTGCATATTCGCCAGGGGTATCGTACCCATATTGATAACAACTCGTATATATTGATAATAAAAGACCAAAACTCATCTTCTTCCACCGCATGCCACGTTTTTCCAATAGAATTACTAGATATTTCTTTATTCTTTAGAACATTTTCTGCGTAATGGTTGGTTTCTTTTATAACTTCATTTACCAATTCGTTTGTGAAAAATAATTTGAAATATTGTGTCGGCTGTACAACATTTGTAGGAATTTGTGACCCAGTGACCTTTGGCGATACACTAAAATGTATTCTATCCGGAATATCTAATTCTTCCGTGACATCGCGCCATTCATCTCAGTCTTCCGGCGACTCTTCGCTTTCACTTTCAATAACTACCATTCGTCGTCTCTTTGGTAATATAATTTCGGAACCACTACTTGAAGTGTCAGAATTATAATCAACATTGTCTTCCACAATACATTCTAACAATGAAAAATCAAACACATCTTCACTATCATTCAACTCTATGTTCTCATCACAATAATTATTTTTCTCCATTTTGCTAACCATAAAATGGGTCAAATAATGTTTCAATCGTAACAGTAGCGAGACTGAGCACGTTTTAACTACAGATAACAATTGCCAATGCTGACGATTCCGTAACATCTTAAGCCTGATCATGCTAAAAACATTGGGCTCCGCAGCGGAGCCTAAGGAGTTACGGAACAAATGACGGACGGCTCCGTAGCGGAGCCAACGGAGCGCTAAGGGTTAAATTAGCTAGCGAAGCTAACTAAAGGCACGTAATACGGCCGAGCGTAGTAACAGAGATACGTAGCCAAAAAGCAAACGCGCGCCATTCAGAAATCCTAACTCACTCTCTCTAGAAGTCATCGGAACTTCTGACTTAAGTACTTTCTACTTTTCATTTGCATTTAACGCGATTCTAAAAGCTCATTCCGGTAAGGAATTGTAATCCGAAGCTAGAAGAGATAGGAAAGGAGCACAAACTCAAAATAAATGTTATTAAATTAGGATATACTTTACAACTATTAAAAAAGCTCTTAAACTTGGTCACTTCTGACTGTTTTATGATCATTCGAAATATAATTTTATTTTTATCCTTTATTTTTGAACTGAATTATTTGAAGAACACAAATATCTACATTACTAATGATTTGTAACCAGTGAAACCTCTGCATAGGATTTACTGTTCAGACGGCTTATATGTTATTAACAATCTTATTGCCACTAATAAATGTTATTAAAACTTCAAAATATTATTCAAATATAGTGGCTCATCCAATTGCGTTAAACTAAACACTTCTTTACTCATAAAAACTCAGCTCAAACAGATCATATTTACGCATGATGAAATATTTGTGCATGAAGATTTTTAGATTTTTATACAGTATGAACAAGAAATAAACCCATTCAATAATTAGAAAAGGAGTATATAAATTTGAAATTTAAATTTAAGCAAAATTCAAACTTACATCGATTTAACTCTTGTTTACATTAAAATTAAATGCATTTCAATAAAATTAATACAGGTGCCTCTTTATTAAGCCTCGTTTAGCCACTGGCCCTCGAAGGTTAAATTTGATTTAATTTTAAACCAAAATCGCAAAACACTCTTTTCTACAATTTCTACAAGCAATTTTCTTTTCTACAAGCAATTTCTGTAATAACAGTGAAACTACGGCGTAAAGACATAGTAAACTCTAATGTAGAAATATTATGTTATAGCGTGATATTCCCACATCATCTTTTACTGATTTGCAGTAAGTAATCTAATCTGCGAGTAACCTAATCTGCGAGTTCTTCGTGACCTGTCAAACCATTTCGCGTATAAGAATTTCCTTTTCTTCCTCTTCCGAGGTCACAACGAATTCCATCTGCAAAGCAAGAAAAGGCGTTTTTTAGGTTTGGAGGTCGTCGCGTACTCTGAAGCCTACCTCATCAAGGCGGATGGCGAACAAACCTCCCGAAACTGTCAAAGCCCACGGCAGCAGGCGAGTATCTGATACTTATGTAAAAACTTCTAAAGTAAACGAGATCGTGACCTCTTCTGTTAATGACCGTTGATTTGTAGCTGTTGTAAAACGAATTCTGGTGAAACTCTTTAAGCGATATTGTTGTTCTGTAAGAAGATTCCACGGGAAGACAACAAACAACGTATTCATCGTTTATTAACACTAGATTGCCTAAGGAAGTCATTTTGACTGCTTTTCAATTTCAATTAGAAAAACAATTATGTATATAACGACACAGCTATTTATAATTTTGTGCGTACAAAATATAAATGCCTTTATTGATAATTGTAGTTACCCACTCTTCTTTCATTTCCAGTATATATATATATATATATAATTTATCAAGCAAAGCAGTAATAACAATTTTGGTCAAGAAAACATCTTGCGCAATATGCTGCAAAATAAGTAAAAAATAAAAATTGTAGAAAGCTCGCCTAAAAGTTACCAAGAGCTGCTGCTCCAAAAGGTTAAAGACGTTTTCAAAAATTAATACACATGAAAAGCAAATCATTAGACATGTAAAACATAAATACAGTAAAATTAAATAACAGAAAAAGTTAAAAAGTAAGCGGAAAATGGTAAATTAGCCCAATTCGACATCCAAACAGGCTTTTCAAGGGAAATTTCAATTATTTGAACGTCGAATCAAGCTAACCCCATTACGCGTTTCGCCGAAACAGACAATTGAAACTTTTTCGCTAAAAAATTTTTGACAAAGTGTCTTGGAAATTTTAATAGTCTCAATTCTCTGTTCCAATTTCCCGACGCGTCCGCTCAGAAAGACACATTAAGGTGTTAAAATATGTAAATCAAAATCAAACTTTCTAAATCTAGTCTAAAATTAAAATCAAAACGAAAATAAATAGCGATGAGCTATTAGTCCTTAAAATACAAATATATTCGGGCTGGACCTGCAAGCTTAAAGATTAACAATTTAATTTTTAAAAACTGTAGATTTTATGAAACTGTAAGAAAACCTGTAGTTAATAATCAATATAAAATAAAATTGAGAAAAGAACTGTATTTATGTTTTACATGTCTAATGATTTGCTTTTCATGTGTATTAATTTTTGAAAACGTCTTTAACCTTTTGGAGCAGCAGCTCTTGGTAATATATATATATGTTATTCCTATATTGCCCAAAAGCAGTCATTTTTGACTGCATGGGAAATTTTAAATAATCAAATGACTCTTATTATTGAATTGAGTAAATTTCTTATAGGACCAGTTCGGCTCTGTATTGAAATAACAGTTTTCATTTCTTTTCGATTACCTTCACATGATAACATACAAGTGCATAATAAATTGTCGATTTGGGCGTATACTTGAAAAGTTGCAGTTTCTCAGTAAGCTAAAGTAGTACTTATTATACGAATCTCGGTGAACACGTTGTTCTGAAACTTGCCAATCCATATACAAGCTGTGGAAGAAATATCACGACCGATAACTTTTCAACTAGCATGTCTCTCACGACAAAATTATTGGCCAAAAAAACAACTCTAGTTAATACTATTAAAGGAAACAAAAGAGAACTACCCAAATCAGCCAAACGAACGAAGGATAACATGCCTCGTTCTTCCACTCCGCTATGTAAATCAGAGAATTGCGTTCTTACAATATATAAAAGCAAACCAAATAAAAGAGTAGCTGTTCTAAGTTCTAAGTATAAATTTGTGAAAACTGATAAAAGTAATAAAAAAATGTTGCCGGAATCGTTTCAATTTTATAACAACGCTAAATTTGGAGTTGATATGACGGATCAAAAGGCCAGAAAATATACAGTAAAAGCTAGTTCTCGTAGATGACCCCTCCAAATTATTTTTCAATATTATAGGTTTGGCTGCCATAAATGCTTGGATCCTTTGCAAGAAAACGACAAGAATACAAATACAAGGAAAAGAGTTCTTTTTTCTATTAGCAGAACAACTTTCCACCGATTACAGGGCTGCAATACAGAAAAACTCATCAGAACATGAAGACCCACAAAGATCAAATGCAACATCATCGAATACAACACATTCTAACAAACGAAAAATTTGTCAAGTACGACTTTGCCACAATAAAAAAACAAATAATATGTGTGAAAAATGTCAAAAGTATGTTTGCAGAAGATGCACACATAAAAAGATTTCCACTTCCATTTTCTTAAAATGTACAAATAATACATAAATTATTTTTTTCCAAGAGAAGTAAATTTTTTTATTGTTAATACTTACTAATTAGTAAATAATATAAAAAATATTAAAAATTAATTTTATACAAATTTCTTTAAACATTAGTTATTCTTTTACAATGCAGTCATTTTGACTGCTTTGGGGCAATATAGGTATATGCTAAGTTTCAATCTTTCTAGTATTAATAGGGATGAGACATTCGAATTGTCGAATACCATAAGTCTAATTTTAGAAAATTCGGGATTTGAGCTCGATCTTTGCGCTTTTTTCCTCATTCGAATCTTTTGAATCCTAAGCTAAAACACCAATAAACATTTTAAATACAAACTTCGAAGATGAGTTTTACTGGCATCTAGTAAGAGGTATTCTAAAAAAGAAAAGTGATCATTTAAGGTGGATCATGAATATGGCAATCACCTGTCGGCGATCCTGTTTGCTCTTAACTTCGCATTCTTAATTTCCGAGAAAGAATTGAACATTCCCTGTTTATTATTCTATGCTTACTTTGATTTTAAAAGATTCTGAGAAAATTTTAAAAAATTAAACCGTTAATCAAAACATTTTGTCAAGTTATTTTAGGAAAGTGAACTCCGTGATTCAATATATTACACACCTCATTTACTGCAATTTATTTGTATCTTTTTATAAATGTGTAGAGACATTAGGTTATTTAGAAACAGGAGACATTAAAAATGAGCAAAGCCCTCGCCGGGACTCGAACCTTGGACCTCTCGAATGCGCACCGAGCATGCTGAACATTACACCATGAAGGCACGCTGAGGAGGAAGAAATACCTTTCAAAATCCCTCTTTTAAAGAGAGACTGGTTATTAGGGGACCCAATCGCCAAATCCTTGTAATGGAGAATCATTATCCAGCACCTTTTTTAGTTCGGTTGCTACTGTACGGACATTAGGATTTTTGAAGCAGGAAGACGTGAAGAATGAGCAATGCCCTCGCCGAGACTCGAACCTCGGACCTTTCAAATACGCATCGAGAAGGAACTGTATTTTTAAATCTTTTTTTCACTAAACGTAAATTTCAGCAGATTTTGATGTAATTAAAAACTTAAATATAAAATATTAGTTCAATTTTTAATCAAAAAAATTAATAATTAAATTTTTTATATAAAATTTTTAATATAAAACTTATTGTTCCTTTTTTTGCTCATTATTATTTTTACATGAAGGATTCGAAAGATTTGGCAGCCTTGTAGAATTTGGTTTGAAAATAAATTAGGATCTGACTCTTTTTGTTTTTACATTAATTAATTTTACTTTAAGGAATCAGTCATTCGCTGTGCTAAATTATTGGACTAAACTCATTTTGAAGCATATTATTGAAAAGTTTGAGCTCATTTGAAATTTTTTCCCTCATAAAATGATTTTTATGCTTTGCATTTGTAAGCTTATCACGTCAGCAACACTTCCTAAAAGTTTGATAAAAGACAAAAATTGAGGTAAATGAATTTGAAGTAAGCTTATGGTGTAATCAAAAAGTTCAGAACTAGACGGCTGGAGGATACTAAACAGATATAAATGAACAATAAACAAAGAGAACGTGTAAAAGTTAATACGATTTATTTGTTAATGCATTTACTAACTGCATGAAAAGTGAGCATGTTTTAAATGTATGAAACTGGCTACTCGTTTAACTCACTGTTTAAGGCCGCGATTACTTTCCCAATGTTGTTCTTTTAAAGTCTGACGGAGTTTGTTAAATAGTTTGGAATAATAAACTAAACTCTGTGGCGCAACAATCCTAGTGGGCCACAGCCTACAGGCCCCTTTTTCTGCTTTCTTGACCTTTGAGCCCCGAAGTGCCTCAAGCATATGCCCTGGACAAGTGGTCAGCCTGTTGCAGGACCCCCGATGTTTAGTCTCCAAGGGAACTTAGTACTCATTTTATCGACCCTCTTAACTCTTTGGCCTATAACCACGAGTCTGACTTGTAAAGAATTTGTGTCATACCGGGCTGTCTTTGGAATAATAAATGCCTTATTTCATACCGTTGTATTGCAGGTAATCAATTATCAGCCGCCCCTCTTCATTTCGCAACTTATGACCAAACTCATCGTAACAGAATTCTGTGCCCTGAAAATGTGAAATCTAGGGGATTTATAGGTTTTTACACAAAGTTTTGTTGCAGAGATACACTTGCGAATCCAAGTTTCATCTGGTGCACTAGACATGAATAAAAATTATCTTCATCGGAGTAATTCTTGAGAACACAACCAACCAATATCTTCTTCATCGGAGTAATTCTTGAGAACAACCAACCCAATATTTTCTTCATTTCTGGCATCAGCAAATGAAAGATCCAGTTGAGCATACCTCCGTTAAACACAATTTTTCAAGCATAGTATTTTATACCAGCACTCAATACTGATGCCCATTTTCGTCGCAATCTCAAAACACTGCCACGCATCGATTTTCTGTCACATACTCCTTGTTCTCTAGTGGTAACATCGACATTTGTCCTTAATGTGACTCATTTTTCTGCTTAAGCACTGCAGCCCAACTTCTGTCGACAGCACGGGAAGATGAGGCATCACTGTCAGACTGAATGCAACTATTCTTGAACATCTACTTATATTATTCCTTCTTTCGTCAAGAATTTAATCAATGAACGAGATGTGATGTTTAGGATTATCACAGACATTATTGATTGCCAGACTTTCGTAGCCTCGTAAAAATCAACTGATTACTACTAACTGTCTTAGTAGTCATTCTTGAACTTTTACTCATTTTACTGCATTTTACCATTCCGCAAGAGAATAGGAAGATACCTGGTAGTTCATTGAACGTTGATAGCTCAAAGCAGGTTGGAATTCCGGCGAATGGCCATGCTGCATAGGTGTTTTCATAGTTTTCTTCGTGTGTAAAATGTATACACGATTTCGTCTACGTTCCAGTTTTCTTTATTAAATCCTTCTGGAAGACATTCTTTCCCTTAGAACAGAGATTCCTTCCGAGGTTGATATTAACCTCCTAGTTAATAACTGAGGGGTCGATAGTCGAATATGCACCGGCAATTATTTGCTATATTTAGGATCCCGTTGATTACCAAAAATTATTAATAATATTCATACATTTTTATTGATATAAAGATAATATATAAAGGAAGAAATCATATAAAATGTGGTTTTCCAGAGTTTCATCGTGTTTTCAAGGCATGTTTTGTTGCCGTGTCACAGTAGCGGATCTACATCTCACCTGGTGTTTGAAACTAACCAATTCAGTTTTCTTCATTTCTGGCATCAGCAAATGAGATATCCAACTGCGAATACCTCCAACATACTCAGCTTAGCAAGTGCAATGTTGATCGCTATAGTATGAATTCTTACGTTATCCATTCTCCTAATAAACGGTAGTGAATAGCATGTACTGGTGAATCTTGATTACGAGTATCTGACGCCAAGAACTAGGCAAACAGTATGGCGCCAGCCCCCTCAAGCCATGGTTCCAGCGTACCAGATTAGAACTGTACATAATCATGAAAGCTTAGTGACATTTTATAGGATGTTTTTCTTGGCAATACTTGGGACCTTTGATATTCGTACTAAACACTACTACTATTTCCAAGTAAATGTAAGTTTATATGCTGTGTGGCCATTTACATCCCTTCCTGCTTTTTTGTCATCCGGATGGAAATGGAGCGAGTCATCAGAACAATATTGGTTGATACTTCTTTCAGATACCGGTTGGCTACGACCTGACTTGTTAAACTTTTTCTTTGTGTTTCTTGCTGTTTCTTCTTTTTCTTCATTTTCGTGAGTTCTTCCTGCTAAGATGGCTACGAGAGAACCGAATTTAAATCCCATTAACACATTTGGGATACTCTGAGAAACCATGTACAAATATATCATTTGCTATCACCTTTTATTTATGAGACGATTTGGTACGCGTTTGGCAGGTCATATTTCCGTAGATTTGTTGAATTCTTCATCGTATGGCAGTCGTTATCAAGCCCAAAGCAGTAGCAACTTCTTACCAATTAAGTATCCCTACTACTACTACTACCCTACTGTATGAATAATCATCTCGCTAATAAATTAATGGGAGCACTCGAACGCAATGTGGAAATGAAATAAAGCTTTGAGTAGATTTTTCTAAGAGAAATCGGATCGTTATTACGTTATGTATAAAGAAAATCATAAAAACTCCCATGTGTGCTTGTGTTCTCTAGAACTTGAACCAGAGTCGAAGTACCATTGCTCAACGGTTTCGCCGCTCGGCCGCTGGCAGGCCAACAAATTGACGCAACCCTTTTCATGTGAGATAAAACACTCTTCCCCAAAATTCTCTGAATGTCAAAAAGTTTTACCTCAATTAGCCAAAGAAAAGGGTTTCAATAACGTGTGTATATTTTAATATCTGCTTATGTGGTTATGTCTGGTATTGATTCGAAATGTAAACTCGTGTGATTAGGGGTAAGGTTCCTAGATACCGTGGTTTCGCACCCCTCTACTCGCGTGCTTTCTTCTCAAAAGCCAAAAACAGAGCAACTAACTTTTTCGTTCGGCATACGAGCGCTTTAGTTTAAAAGTTCTTTTCATAAAGAGGTTTTTTTTTCCATGTTTTCGCATGTTCCGTTTCCTTTAACACGTGAAAGAAAAAAAATCAAAATATTAACTTCAAAAGGCAGTCGGTCTATTGTAGGAGATTGAAAATTGGTTTCTTTTATAGTAACTCCCTTAACACTGTTTCATCAGTATTACTCCAGTTCAAGACATTTTAACAAACATTATTCAATGTTATAAATATTGGGGTATATTGGTTAAAACAAGGGCAAAAATAAACATGAAAGTAACTCGAAAATCTATTAAACAGAACTTATTCTCTATTCATAATCGACTGATGAGAAACTTACTCTATTTCTGATGCATTATTATTTTATTTTTCTTAAATACATATTTATTTTGCGATGGAAGGGGGTGTTTTGTTTGTTAAACTCTAAACTTTGTAAATTTAAATGAAAACTGACGCAGTGATATAATAGTAACTTTGTATGGTGATCAGTGATATAGTAACTGAACTGAACTAAGGAAAACTGATGCAGTAATATAGTAATGTTTATATGGTGTATATAGTAACTTTATATAGTGAGCACATTGTAAGGGGATGACCTGACAATAATCTCCTGAATCAACTAAAAAAAATCCCTCACTAATAATCACCCGTTAAGAATCGGTTGTAGATTGAATACCAAAAGAAATTTCTCGATAGGGCAGCAGGAAGACGAATCTGGTTTTTCGCACAGTCTTTCCGACATTCAAGTTTATTCTACTTCCTCATTTACAGCTTTACCTTATCATAATCTTATGGCCTTGACTCTTCAGTGTTTCGTCCTTGACACTTCGGACTTACGGCCTTTATATGAAGGTGAGAAGTATCTCAGATAACCTGTAAATTCTTACCGCGTGTTTTCTCTTCTGTTATGTCATAATTTCTTTCTGAGTACCCTAACTCGTTAACTCGTAGAATTACATCGCAGTGCTTTTCTATAAATCATATAAAGGAGTCCATTGCTGATGTTTGCTGCACTTATAATTCGAATTCCTGCGGAGTGTTTCAATGAAATATTCAAATTACTACTATAGTTAAGTTCCTGAAATGCTGAGATTGTTCAATGGTTAGCTGGCTGGTTATGGCAAAGCACGCGAGTGCTAACTGTCTAAAGGAGGGGATGACTTCATGGAGGATTTTGCAAAAGAAACTGGCTCGTATCCACGTTACACACGCAAACCTACTAAAGTTAATCATGCAGCTACTATTATTATTTACGTGTTTTTTCCTAAGGCACTACACGGAAGGGAGGTATGTCTTTCTGGAGGACTTTATAAGGGAAACTGGCTAGTATTAACCCGTTACATATGGGAAAAATCACGGAAACGTCCATGCAGCTAGCCCGTTCGCAGGGTTCGAACCACCGAAATACCAGTGTTCAGCGATTTTACCATTCGGCCGCTGGGAAGCCAAACCATGCAGCCAGCCCGTTCTGGGTTTGAACCCAGGACGAACCAGAATACTAGTATGGATTAATAGGACATCTACTAGTATTAAGCTTCCGGACACTAATGAGGTTGATCAGTATTTACAGAAAACAAGTAAATATTTTTAAAAGATTAAAAGCTTTTCTTTTTTTTTTTTTTTTTTTTTTTTTTTTTTTTTTTTTTATTACAGCGTTGTATTGTAGCGATCAGCACATTCATCTAACAACTATAAAGTCTTTGATTCTATCCAAAGCCTCAACAGGTAAACTGTCCGAGCAGAAGTGGTTGGGCATGAATTCAAATGCCGGCTAGTGGTTTGACTGCGAGGGAATTTCCTTCATGTGTAACTTGAATGCGAGCCTGTTCCCGTAAACAGTTCTCCGAGGTGGTATCCTTCCTCTTAGTAGATACCCCTAGTGGGATAGTTTAATAAATTTAAATATTGGAGATCTTATGTTTGATTAATGGACTTAAAATGTGTTGAATAATAACCTACCATAGCTTTGATATGACAGACTTCCTCTTATACTCCTCTCCTAATCGCCTCTTACATATTGTTAAGGTTTTGTATTGAATTAGCTATTTTTAAATAGAATTAAAATTGTTTTATATTACCGTGCAGTGCAGCACGAGACTTATTTGAAAGAAAGGCTACGCCGAAAAAATTAAAAATACGAAGCGCATTTAATGAATAGATATCTCGTAATTGTAATCTTTTGCTATCCAGAAAAATCGAGAAAATTCTCGTGCATTTAAAGAGTTTATAAAAAGCCGGAGGAAAACATCTCAGTTCAGTTGTTTATTTATTGTTGTAAATGATTATAGCGAATTCGCGGTGAAATCTTATTACCTTTCTCAGTTTTGAATTAAGTTCTGTTGAACGTTCTAGTAGTTTAAAATATAAATGCTGCAAGATATTGCAATATTGTACGAATATCTGAGGAAATTTAAGCTTTCTGTTTTATTTGTTGTAATAATAATAAACTTTATTCACTTTTCATCGGACTTCTGCATTCAGTTCATAACGAACCCGTACGCACGCAACAATATTAACGTTTCGAAGAGCTTACCACTGAAGTTTAAAAAATTGCAATATTTTTTAGATAAAAATTATAAGATTGTAGAGACATTAGGTAATTTTTGGAAGCGGGCAAGATGAAAAATTAGCAACCGCCTTCGCCGGGAATCGAACCACGGACCTCTGGAATACCGCCCCAGTGTGCAGAACCAGTACACCACGAAGGCATGCTAGGAAGGCGGGAGAAATTCCTTATAGTATCTTCTATGTATTTCATGTTAAATTAAATTATCGATCTATTATTTTCTCTTACTGGGCCATATATTTTTGTCGATGTGTTTCTTTCAAAGATTAGAAATCTTTCTTCATCTGTTTTTGTCAATGACCAGCATTCACTACCGTACAATATGATATACGAACTAACTACTAACATCCATAAAATCACTACATTCATCAGTAAAATATTTTATTATATAGAGAAGCATTAAAGTATAAACAAACAGCAATCTAAAGAAAGAAATTCTGAAAAACATTAAGAAAGCGAAATTTTTTTTTTGGAAGGGTAAGAATGCAAAAGAATGCGAATGTGCAGGAACCGAGGCCTGCATGAAAGAAAAAAAACAAATAATATCCGTCTGACGTAACGAGAGCTTGTAAATGTAAATAGGAATCGGTAAATGAGGCGAAGAGTAATTTGAGGTTAATGTCCCAACCGCTGAATTGCTTTTGTTTCTGCACGTTAGTTTCTTTTAAAAATTTTGGGGAGAAGAAAACATGATGAGCCCGAATAATTTGCAGAATTTTTAAATTTAAAATGTTATCTTATCTGTGTAGTTCAATTCTACATCTGTCTTTTGACACAGCAAACACCGGTACACCCGAAAAGTTTCAAATTTAATACATAACAAATCGTGATGTGAAGAAAGTAGTTTTATTGTTCGAAGCAGTAAGAACTGCTCATATCCTCTAAGTAAGATTTCGTACTATATTAAAATTTTGCTCGAACAAAGAAATGTTTTGCTTTAATTGAATTAGTTGCCCTATAACTAGGGTTTCACCTCTACCGGAAGTCCAAGATTCTCCCGGCACTGAGTACTGAGAATTAAAATCTCCCGGTTCCTGGAAGGAATTTAATATAAATATTACTCTCCCAGAAACTCTCCCAGTTTCTCGAAAATAACGACACAATGTGCACGGACGAAATGGTTGAAAGCAATACATATTGTTACGTTTTCTTCTTCTGACACCAGTTGTTGCGTTACTTCCTTCCTTCACGTTCGTACGGGGTTCGTGTAGATTTGGAGGGAATAACGACGACACCTTATGAAGTATCGAAACACACTTTATTTGCCAGTATTGTCAGGACAGCTCCAAAACACATTTTACAGTCGTCGAAGGTCTACTATAAACACGGTGACACGATCAGCGACACAGCCTTCAGGTTATCAAGCTATCACGGTGAAGACAGCTTCCTGCAAAGCACCCGACTCTGCTTCCGGAGTACTGCTCCCGACTCTGCTTGGTCGTTCTCGGAACTCCACGTACTCTCGAGACTCTCCACGCTACAACTTGCGATGCACTCGACGACACACAGAGCACAGCTCCTGACTTCTTCGGTTCAGTCGTTTCCGGAGCTCAACACGCTCTCTCGACGATGCACTAACCGCGATAGACTACGAGACTCCTTCGGTTAACTCGACGACCCACTCGGCACTCGTTGCCCGGCTGTCAACTCGATCGACTCCGCAGGGATTGACTCGCTAGACGAGGCACACACACTCTCGATGAAGCACACTAACTGACTGCGGACCAGCAGGGTTTATATAGCTTTCAGCTTGTGTTCGGGAACATTCTGGACTAAACCGGTAAGAATTCGTTCCAGAAGGTTCACCAACCGCCCATTGTATATATCTCCAACTTTGTCACCAAATGCTTATATATATATATATATAATATATATATATATATTTATATAGCTTTCAGCTATATAGCTTTCAGCTTGTGTTCGGGAACATTCTGGACTAAACCGGTAAGAATTCGTTCCAGAAGGTTCACCAACCGTCCATTGTATACATCGCCAACTTTGTCGCCAAATGTCGCCAAATGAGCGATTTCTGCCAAATGTGGCAACCCTGTCTTCCCTTGCCATTTTATGGCAACCCTAAAAAGCTTTGCGGGGAAGCCATCTCACCGCGCTTGTACATTTCGTAACAATATTCTTCGCAGCAGCGATCTACGGTAAGCGGTGAGTAAGCGCCATAAGGGTTGAGTCGTGGTTTTATGTCGGCGTGTCTCGCGCACGCGCCCTCATCTCCCCTCACCCTCTCATTTTTAATCCATTCCTTCATTGAATCTGCAGTTAGCTAGCTATCTACAAACAAGTGCGTATTTTGAAATTATTTAAATGCTTTCATAATAATGTGTAGTGAAAAAAACGATTCTGATTCTGCAAGTAAACAAGTACCACAAAAAAAGACAAAATATTCTACGTCAAGACAAGTGGTTAACTCAATTTGATTAGTTTATGAAGAGATACAACTTTAACGGAGAATGTAAAGTATGTCGGAAAACGGTTAATATTAAGTACGAGGATGTTAGAACTTTACATTCTCAAAGCAAGAAACACCAGTCGTTAATATTGGATTCTTCGCAATCGGTTTCGAACTTTTTAATGAAGAAATCTTCAGAAGAACAAGACAATATATCAGCAATTGAAATTACTTCAGTCTATCATAGGATAAGCACCATCACACTTTTAATAGCTCCAGGATTGCACAAATTGTGCAATCCTTGTGGTAGAACAAAATGTACAAGTATTTGCGAGAGTGTTCTTGCTCCTGCAGCTGAAAAAATACTTTTAAACGAGATTAAGGAAGCAGAGATTACTTTTTTTTTTCTTCTCCCGGAAACTTTTTTTTTCCTCTCCTGAATTTTGACAGCCAAGAGGTGACAACTCTACCTATAACCTTAATATATCGTTTAATGCGATATACAGAATCGATCCTCATGAAAGCTTCTGGATTCAAGAGCTTTTGTCATTCGAATCTTCGAATTCTAATCTAAAAAGTCCATTTAATTCAAAAGTTTGAGAGATTATTTTTGTTGACGGCAGAAGTGCACATTGAAAGCAGAACGGTTTCCGTTGACCTGTTGGGAGCCAGTCTTTTTTCAAGACAGAATTTATCCATATTCAGTACTTATTGTGTCTTACTTCTTAAAATAAGCCACCTTTCTGTAGTTACTTTGGGTTAAAAAAATTCTAGCAAAATGCAAAAAAGCAATTGAATTCTTACTAGGACAAACTGTTACATTGAGAAAAAGAAATTCAGAACTGAAAAAAAGTTAATTATGTTCTTCATTTATTAAATTTCATTTATATCATCTTAATAAATATAAGC
This sequence comes from Stegodyphus dumicola, assembly GCF_044657685.1. Lineage (NCBI taxonomy): Eukaryota > Metazoa > Arthropoda > Arachnida > Araneae > Eresidae > Stegodyphus > Stegodyphus dumicola. Next base: position 233,995,223 of record NC_140772.1, on the reverse strand, counting down.
ATATTTTAAGAACTACACCTCTAAGTTTAGTTTTCATTGAGGCACATATTTGAAATTATGCTTCAATTATAAACTTTGAATATTCAGTTTTATTTTCCATTTTTATTGTACATATTGGAAGAATTTGAGAGATAGGAGATATGAAAGATTCGAAAAATTTTTAGGTTTCAAATTCGGGAAAATTTGGCATTTATCTCCTTTAATTTTTTTTTATAAAAGTGAAACTCAAGACGAAATCTAATCGCACGCCCAATTCAAAACTCTTTTCTCTTTCTATAGAATTAGTCACTTATGATTACGCTTGAATTATATAAGTACCTTAAAATTTGCAAAGCAACAAACTTATGTTCGTCGTAGATCTAGTGAAGAATTCAATCGATTTCAAGGGCAAACAGAACAGGTCCTTCTTCATTACGAGCAAAGCAATCTGCAAGACTCGAAACTGGAGATTCTTTGCTCTGATGAAGAGAAACCTGTACAGGTTTGTCCTTAAAATCGACTGAGGTCTAGATTAAATCTACACTAAACACAGTTACTTTGCTAATTTTATATTTTACTTTGGCTTGCTTCTCTTCTTTTTCTATCTATATACCTTTTCCGTCATCTTAAATTTATCATGAATGATATAATGAATAATATATTTGAATATTAGTAGTAGCTTCATTGCAATAGCTGGTATGTTTCACTTTATTCGAATGAAAAGGATATATTAAAAACAGAATTTAAAGCAGCAAAAACTAATTTTCAAAACACTGATATATTTTTAATGAATCAAAGTTCCATGTATGTATATACACATTACCATTCTAGATCTTTAAGATTAATCACAATTTAGACCGTCACTGACAGTGGAGGGTTTCGTTTGCTGAATGCATTCTATTTCTGATACATTGTTTGGCCACCTGCGGGGATATATTATGATCTGTATTTTTAATATGCTATACATTATTTCATACTACAATATAAATTTCTATTTGATTTTTCTAATCTTTCGGAAGTTCTTTTCTACTAAATAAACAAATTTTCATTAATTTTCTTTATGTTCTTGGTGGCAATTTTGTTTCTCTCTTTTTATTTTCTTTCATGAATTTCAGTACAAGTTCTTGAATAAATCTTTCAGATAAGACTCGTGCAGATTTTTGACTAATACTGAATATTCAGTCATGTTTCTTTGATTACACTTATTTGCATATGAGAGAGCAGAGTTTGAACAATTGCGGTTCTGGGTGGTTAAAAATCCCCCATCTCGTTTCTTGAACGATTTATTAAAAAATATATAAGTGTAACTAATGAGTAAGAGTTATTAAATTAAATTCAAAGTTTCTAAACTTAGGAAGAGGAAAATATGCGGAAAAGATTTCATCACACTTTCTAATGCAATTAATTTTCTTTAAAAGAAAATTAAAAAGGTTAAAAAAGTCGAAATAAAAATTTCTACTTTATTATGAGCGTAGAGTTTTATTACCTATTTGAGGGTACAGATAGTAGCGATACTTTTAAATATGTGGGAAAATAACTATTAATTGAACGTTAGATTGAGAAATATAATAAAAATAATGGACTTTAAAATAGTTGTAAATTTAAATTTAAAATAATTGTTATGGGCGTTGAGCGGGAAATGAAATTACGCATTTTGAGAATGGCATAATGCTTTGCAGATGAATTAATAAAATAAAATGTATTTAGCGATCTCGGAAAATTCGACTTGAAAATTGTTCAACTGTTTTTCCAGGACCTACACACTTAACTAATAATGTATTTGGCTTCGAAGGAACCACAACTAAGTATCCTTCTTGAAATTTACATTCTACGTCTTTGTGATCATACCAAGGTTTTAATCTTTCTTTGGTTTCTTTCATATGCTAGATAGCGAGTTCTTGACATCTCCTCATTCGATTCATTAATTCACAAACATAGTCCATTGCACTATTTTCTTCCAATTCCTTAACCAGATAATTTTTCATACAATAGCATAATTGGAGTTCTTAAATTTTTGCCGTGGACTAATTCTGCTGGCTAAAAACCTGTATTGTTGTGAATAGTGTTTCAAAGAGCAAATAAAACTTGAGGTAAGATTTTACCCGAGTCCGGACCAGATTCTAGACATAGGACTGGAAGAATATTTTTATAAAGTTCGGTGCATTCTCTCTACAGAATTGGTTTGCGGTTTGCGTTTGGTAAACAGACCTTCGTGCAACTTTAATTCCGAATTTTTGTAAGAAGTTAGATGAAAGCGCACCGATAAAAGATGTGGCTTGGTCGGGCTTTGGAAATCCTATTCAACTAAAATTTGAAGGAAAACATCAACAATCGTGGTTGAATAAAGATTTGCGACAGAAACTGAGTTCGGATATTTTGAAGACATGCAGACTGAAGTTATAAAATACGTATTTTCTTAAGGTGTCACGGGCAAAGGCCCACAAGCGTCAACATTTATTTTTGATAATATTTCTATGATAACAGGGACAATTTTCAAAAGCACTTTCTTTTTATCTTGCAGCTTTCCAATTCTTTGGCATTTGTCACAAATTTTAACTAACTTTTCGACATCTTCAATCTGGTCAGTAAAACGTTTTGAATCTTTGATCTTTGTTGCACCAAGATGAGCTGCTGTTTCTTCATGACGAATAGCCATCAACTGTTTCGATATTTCTCAGGAACAACAATCAATAATCTTTGTGTTCCATCACAATCTTCCTTTTTGGAAAAGAGCATTGGCTTTTCAACATATACTTCGGATCTTTTCAAGATTTTCCTTTAGCTTCTTCATAGAGTAACTTCAATTCAAAGTTTACCTCCTATGCTTGCATAAATATTTCTGGAGAGCACTTTAGTACATCTAATTCAGAACGTTCATATCTCACAGGAGGCAAACTTTCATTTTTAGTCAGTGCGACTTTGTCGCTAAGTTCAGTTTCAGAATTTAACTCATCTGTTGATACTAGATTTTCCGTTTCTTTTAGTCGTCGGTGTTGAACACGAGTTTGTATGGTGTTTATCATATGTTTATCAATTCTTCATCTCATTTTGCTTCTTCAAATCCCAGTTGTTTTTTTACCTAAAAGATACCTTCTTTGATCTAATGAATTTCTTATGACTGCAGCCTTTGTTATTATATAACCAAAATCACCTTCAATTCTTACCTCAAAGGTAAGCAGACTGATGTTCTTCCAGATAATGTTCGTATCCACACATTTCAACTGTGCACCTGGATGGCTGTACATACTTTTGGCAAATTAATGCAACGTTGCACCAGTATCTCTACGTATGAGCATTTTATAGCCACTTACCTTACCTAGGCTGGTATGTGGAACCATAATATCCTTAAACTACTTTTTGAAAATTTATTTGAGGGTACAGTTTTATTTGCGCTGCATTTTCCAAATTCTTCTTGAGTTTCTTACATTGATGTCGAAGATGGAGTAGGATGCTCATTCCTAACAACGAGGTTGTATCTGTTTCTCAAATTCCCTTTTATGAATTTTGTTAGTAAATTCTGTATCATTTAGGTTTAGTATTAAAATCTATCGAGATTACTTTAGCATCATATCTATTGGGATAACTTCTTTGTATTCTGTTCCTATTCTAATGTCTTTTTAAAGTTTTGAATATTGTTCCTATGATTTTCCTACTTAATACTCTCCTAGTTGCGTAATTTTTCTGCTATCTCATATGAAGTTTTTAATTTCATCTATTGGTTAAGAAAAGGATCCTTCCATTGAAATCTTATATTTAATTTGTTCGGTGACGTGACTGTTAAGTCTTTCAGGTTCTCAAATGTTTTCATTTCTAAATCCGCAATCCATTCGAAAAAATATCTGAAAAGTTCATGAGCATAATTTCTCCAGTCATGTCAGGAGACTTTTGATGTCGATAAAAGCACTGTTTCAACTTTTCAATACCAAGTTTGTACCTTTTTAAGATTAGAGCTTTCACATAATCGTACTTAGTTGCACCTTCAGATGGTTCTCTATCTAACATATTTTGGATTTCGGTAAGTAAAAAACCCAAAAGATAAGCCACCCAATCTTTCATAGGATTCTGATACATTCGCTGTTGATTCTTTAGCTCGTATTTCTTGATTTTCCAGTGCAAGCCGCTTCATTTCTAATTCATGTCCCCTTGCTTCCCAAGCCAGGAGTTCTTCTTTCGCTTCCTAGGTGTTCTCAATCAGGCAGGCAGTTACTCGGTTAACAATTAATTTAACTTCTTCTTCATTCTACAACTAACTTCCGGTGATTATTCTTTTACTTTCTGCGACCTTACAATTGAGAGGCACTTTCTCACCTAATTCTTCGGCTAATTCTGTTAAATCTTGTATTCTAACCCTGGCAAGAAATGACATTTTTTTGAAATAGAAAACTCTTGGACAGCGTAACAAAATTAATTTTAAAGTCACTCATCACAAAAGTCAAGACTATCCTAGGCATGTTGGCAGTATATGGGCTACAACTGTGTCATTTAATTTTTTTTCCCGCAGTCGCACAGTACATTCAAATAGCATTATGCAGGTTTTTTAGCCCAAAGGGGCAAATTGCCCAGAAGGGCTAATAATTTCGTTTTGGCATTTTGCGTTGATTCACTATAAACGAGGAATCACTATTTAAATTGTTGACACCAAATATGATGGACATGTATTATATTTAAAGAAATTAAATAATGAAGATTCTACATAAATGTATGTATGTGTCTCGCATACGTCGCTATGTCTCGCATATGTGTACCTAGAGCCATCACATTTTGAATAACGCACGTCTCCGCCCGAATATGAGCATCTGAAGCCCAAATTTGGAATTTGTTTTATTATCTATTTCATATTTTGTAAAGCATTTATGAATTTTTTATTAAGAAATTCAACAATGTCAAAGCGAGCAATGGCAACACTGTACGGGAGGGGGAAACATTTTTAACTCCAGCACGCGAGACAGTGTATCGGAAATTCTAAAGATATGCTCTTTTCTTTTAAATATTTTGTGATATTGCTGTTGAATTCAATTTTATGGTTTAAGTGCGAAGAACATGATATATATTTAATGAATGAAGGTAACAGACAAAACGTTAAGAAAACGCCCCTTTGAGCGTAATATAAAATCTGAAAGCTTCAGGTTTTTTTAATATCATTTCCGCTGTTACTCCTTTGCGTTTCTTGAAGTGTGAAGCAGATTCAAGCATAGCGAGAAGCATGGAAATACACATGTCTAACTGTCAAATATGATGGCAAAGTGCTGGTGTCCCCGAATTGTGGTATCTGTTACTTTCTACGAAATGCTTGTAAGCATAAATCCTTTTACAAAGCTTCTGAGGAAGGTTTCCAAAAAATCAGATTTATTTACCGTATTTTTCGGTGCATAAGGCGCATCTATAATTCCGAGCTATATTTTTTAATTTTTAGGTATATTCGCAGTATAACGCGAACCCAATTCTTTACGAAGAAACCTAAAAGATAAATGTGCGATTCTCTTATCTTTTGACCTCACTTATTGGAAAATTTGTCCTAGCCTTTCGAATAATGATATACCGCATTGACAAGCGATAAGCGGAACAATATGTGTGTGGGTTAAAGGCTTAAGGGAGTAAACAATATCTGCAAAGAGGTTGCATTATATTCAATGCAAGGGTAAAAAAGAATGCTATTGTAGGATTTCGAGAAAAGGGGGATATAATTTGGAGTAAGGATGCACGTTCAACCCGAAAGAATTCAGGAAATTATGATTCAAATGTTTTCTCTTTCTGTAGTTATTTCAAAGCGTGATTTTGAAGTGAACATAGGTTTCAGTTAAAATATAATTCATCTGTATGTTTTTTTTAGTAGTAAATATGACTCCCTTCAAACAAAACCACACAGTGCTGGTTTGAAATGAAAAGCCATTCCTTTTGCCAAAGAAATGGAAATCGTGCTGCAGCAAGGATGTTTGGTGTTGATGAAAGATGAAACGGATGATGATTCTTTATTTATGGATCGGAGTACCAGTGATGACGAAGATGAAACAGAATTTGGTGATGTGCCTGAAGATAAAAGGGAAGAAGAACGTGACGAACTTTTAATGTATCCGACAATGAAAATTTTTAAGTTCAAAAGGTATGTCATTTCTTTTAAATAAAACGCCAAAGTACATGTAAAAATACAACTTTAGTATGCTTTCCATATTTTTAATCTATCATTTTTATATTCGGCGTACCCGTAAATTTCGATCATATTTTTGGTGTTAAAATTGAGCGTTATACGACGGAATATACGGTATAACTGGAAGTTTAAGAGTCATGTATAATCGAAAGTCCACAAGCGACCAAACAGTAAAATCGCTGAATGCTGGTACTTCGACAGGCAAGCAGGTTAGCTGCATGGGTCTTTTCTGGGTTTTCATCGTACCAGATACGGCCTTCGAAACACTTTTATTAATTTAAATTATGCTGAACGGGTTAATGTAAATTATCTATAAATTCGAAAGTTTATAAATTATGCATATTTAAAATTATATCGTTTAATTAAATAATTAAAAGAAAATTAAAGTAAGGGGGACTATCAAAGGTATATATGCCCTTGGACATATAAGTTAACTAGAAGTGTCACAATCACTTCTAATTAACATATATGTCGCCTGTGAAACCAAGCGCTAAACTTAAGTAGAATTTTTAATTTAAAATTAAACGACAGCGATAAATGCACTTCAAAGTATGTTGGTCAAGCTGGGTACCACAGAAATCAACTCGTTTGTTTCGGATGCAGGACAAGAGTGTAAACTGAGGTATTTTTAAGGTAATTAAATTAGCGTAACTGGGTAAGATTATTATCCAAACACTCTGATGTCCATCAAGATCGTTAGTGATCTACAAACTGAGGATCATTTGAGGTCAAGTTACATATCTCGAAAGGTGCAGTAAATTTTACATGCATAAATTAAAATTCATCAGAGCCAGCCAATACACTTCAGCCTGCAAATTGACATCATTTGAGGTTAACTCTTATTTCACCAACGTGGAGTAGTGCAGTAAATTTACATAGATTTTACATAAATGATTCCATTAAAAACAATAAAATTATAATAAAATTCTCGAAAATTGATTTCACGATTGATTTGTAAGTTCACAGGAGTTAGCCATTTGATTCAAAGGATAATTAATACGCGGTAATATGATGCTACAACACTAAGAAAAAAGCAGCGTCACTGCAAAGATACCCCCCCCTCCCCATTTTCAACATGTATCGCCTCAGGAGAGCTATCTGTGATGCTTTTCTTAAACAGTTAAGGTATCAAAACAGTTCAAAATTCGTGGCAGGGTGAAATCAAAGTACTGCGATTCGCGTGTCTCCTTGCAGCTAATGTGCGAGTGGTGCAGAAAGATTAAAAGTGATATTGCCTTTCTTTTTTTTCCCATGCAAAGAAAAGGTGAAACCCGAGATGCGCGAGTCATAGTCATAAGAATTCTTCTAACGAAATTCCGTTCTTATTCCTTTATAATGCATTCATTACACCTCATGGGGAATTGCGTTGAAAAATAATGCGTGTGTAATTTTTATGTATTTCCTTATTTGTCAAAATAAAAAAAATTAAAGTTTTAATTTGAATCACACTCTTAAAACTAAACAGAAAAATATCGACGTCCTTTTAAGCCTGCTGGTCACCGAAACAGCTTCAATTTCACTTATATTCAACCAATGGATTACCGGTGCTGGGTACTGGCATAAATTTACATATATTTTAAAATTAAGATTAAATCCAAACCCATTGCTGCCTTCTAAAGCATTGGCCACCCGTGAAATTCAAGTGGACAGTCATTCAGAGGTCCATTCATTACCGTGTGAAATTTAAATAATTTCTTTGATGAACATTTAAATTAAGATTATTACGAGTACAAATAAGATGGCAGTCAAAGCCAATCACTGTACATCGAAGTTCACTGTACATCAAAATTTCTGGTGTCCTAAATGTTAGGTTACCTTATATATAAGTTCAGGAGTAGCCTATTATTTACCCTGAGTAAGAAGGTAAAGTCTACTTACACTAGCTATCCATATTAATAACGCCTTCTGAAAGCCCCCAGTGTTGTTCTGAGTTCGAGGTGCTAATATTTCTGATGCAACTCACATCGCAATCTCTGTCACCGCTGACGGTGTCATCGGTTGTCCCGTTTGATGTCCGAAACTATCTGATACCATAATTATTGAAACAATTAGGGTACATCATTTACGTTCGACGGTTACGTTACTGTTAATGATTTAGATTAGACCAGGGTTTCTTAAACTTTTTTCCGTCGCGATCTCTTTTTGTCACTGAGATTTTTTCGCGACGCACAGGACCCCATAATATTTACAAAAAATTTGTGGGACCCAATAAGTATTGCGCAAATCCGACACACGCGTGAGTGAAACTGTTATTTTGTTCCCATGTACTGTAATATACTATTGCAGTTTTAGTTCATTAACTTTAATTTCTAATTTTAAGACATAGACAATGTGAAAATTTTAAATAATTAATAGACGAAATGACAGCGTCACGTGCAAAGCAAGGAAAATGAACGTTTATATTATAAAAAGAATGCGTCGAAACGTTTTCGTTTTTTTTTTTTTTTTCCTTTGTCTGTATTGCTTTATCTTTATCTATTTTCAGACACATTGTGTAAAAATATTTGGTAATTGTAAAATTATTATAAGTTAAAGAAATATCAAAAATGCTAAAATTTTTGGTGCCCCCCCCCTCCGCTGCAGGTCGCGCGACCCACAGTTTAAGAAACCCTGCATTAGACCATTGCAAAAGGCTGAAAACTGAACATTTGTTTTTTACGTTTTCTTACAGGTCATTGGATATTTTAAGATTTTGAAAGTAGAATATGTAGATAACAGTTCATAATTTGTCCACATGGTACATGATTTGCATTCAGTAATTGCAATGTGATCACATTAATACTTAATTCATCTTTTTTATCCACAGTGGTTACCATACAATGACACTATTACTTAAATACTGATATTTTTGGACAGATGGAACGGGTGATTTAAGAATTCACGTTGAACATTCCAAAGGCCTAGACTTGCAATCCACGCATGTTGTTCACTTACGCAGTGTATCAGCACAATAGAATTACACTGATGCTTGAAGGATTCATTATAAGCATACAACTGTTAAAACAGTGTTACACAGCTGCCTAAGTATGGACATGTATTTCGTCCATACAGTTGTTAGAACAGGATAGCACTGATGTTTGAATTATACATTCTATATTATTTATTTATTGGTGATTGCATCATGAAAACACTAATGCTTTTTTTTTTTTTTTTTTTTTTTTTTTTAGTAATCCATTTACCTGCTGGAGTCATCGCATCTGGCCATTCGTTGCTTAGAGATACATAAGCTTAGCCCTTTACACTACTTAAGATTGTTTTATGTCCTGCTGCATGTCGTTAGTAATGCTTTTTACTTTTCTGTGAAGCTGCGTTCGTATATATTGTATCTACATTTAATTGCTTTGTTTCTCTGTTTCTGAAGATTACCGTAAATTGAATCCTGGCGAGGCATAGTTGAATTGTCATGTTTTTTCCTCGGATAAATTTAATCATTGCGCTGGCAGTTCTCTTCGTAAACTTAGCCGTCATGAAATAGCCTAACCTGATCGAAAGATTCAAATGATGATGAAATACAAAGATTCGAGTTTTAAAGGTCGAATATCTTTCAGAATACACTTGACTCGAGGATTCTTAGCTTCTTTGTTTTAAAAATACTGTAGACTAGAGAAAAGAAGATGCTAGTAAGGAAACTTTAAAAGTTAAAAAAAAACCGCTATTCTAGTATTTTAGAATATTTATTGATATCTATGTCTAACTTATCTTGCAAGTAAACGTACATGTATTTATGCTTAATTAATGGTTTCTTAAAAAACAGCGGATGCTATTAATGTTAGACAAAAAAACTGAAAAGTGTTTGTGAAAGAAAGGTTCATGCTTTACAATAGTAAGTGACAAAAGGGCTTTGCAATTATCATTATCATTTACTACTGGAATTATTATATTTATCATTTACTACTGAAGTGCGGAATTATTTATAACTACGTGAAATAATTAAAACTTCATCATACGTAACCGGTGTCAGGTTTTATTATACAGAAACTGAAGTAAACTCAATGATTTTTCTTTAAATATTTCCTAAATGTTCAGTTTTTCCACCTTTACTGGTCAGAGTCGTAGCTAGGGTTTTCAGCGCCCAGGGACAACTGAAGATTTCGCGCCCCCTACTGCTTGCCAAGGATGGAAAACATTTAATTCTAAAATGTCGTAACATCAGTTTGGCGCCTCTTGGATTCTGCGCCCGGGGACAGATGCCCCCCTTGCCCCCTCTAGCTACGCCCCTATTACTGGGACTGTAAAGAATTTATTTTATTCTATACCAATTATTAGTTCAAAGGGGCTTTGTCCCTGAAGGACTATTGTTTCCGTTTTGCGATTTTGCGTCGATTCACTACAAACGGCGAATCACTTTTCAAACTGTTGCCACAAAGTATTATCGCCCTGTGTTATATTTAAAGAAATCAAATAATGAAAAATCTGCATAAATGTATGTATATTTCTCGCATTCGGATAAAACAACTTGAAGAAGAGTACAATTAAAATATATGTATATACATATAAATACAAACCCAGATACAGATATATACACACTTGTATACATATATATTCCGAAACAAAAGTATACATACTCTTACTCATATTCATATATACATCCATACATATACTTTATCATGATAGTTAAAGTTTACATGAAGCATGCCACTGAGGTACGCGTGATCCTTAGTATAAATTATGTACCATAAATAAAAGAGGTAAATTAGGTACCATAAATATAATTGATTAGAGGAGCCTACTACGGTACCGAAGAGCCCGGATTCGAATCTCGGAGAAGATATGGATGTTTGTAAATGTATAGTGTTGGTGCGGCATGGTGGCACTCTAAATATGCGGGCCAAAAGTCCTCTCGTGTGGATTCGTGGAAAGGGAGAGAGCTGGGAGACCCCCGGATCCCCCGCCGGGATGATCTCCTTCAAAATTGGAGGTGGAAAACAGAAGTCCAACCTCTCTTCGTAATAGGCTCTGGCAACTATTGTTCCATGTAATATGAACAACAACATTTCGATCGCGGTACTGCAGATGCATGAGTTGAAACGGATTATGGAAAACATGATAAAACTGAACATATTGAGTGAGCATTTGTCGAACATATTGAGGGAAAGAGTGGCTAAATCTGGCATTGTTTTAATAGTTTATTTGTTATAAAATTTTTAAATCTTTCAGGGAATTATAAATTCTCCTATGTTTTATGCAATCTTAAAGCATTTCCAGCTGTCAAGAAAAATTCCGAGTGTAAGCGAAGCTGTTCTGTTTAAAGCCATTCTGTACAACAATCGAATGAACTAAAGTTTAATTTTGTCAAAAAAAAAAAAAAAAAAAAAAAAAAAAAAAAAAAACAGCTGCGCCTCTTTAGTATACTTTCAATTCAACTTTAATTACTTAGCAAAAGGGCCGAGAAAAAACGTAATTCCTTGCAAGCAAACAACAAACGCGCGTATTTATTTATAGCTCCTCTTGTCCAAAACAAGATCGAATGGATACCTTCTTCATTCACGATTTAAGTTTGAACTTTCCCTGAAGCAGAATCCTAGCACAAAGTCGAGGTCGAGCTGCAAGAACTGGTGTCTCTGCCCCAAAGGCATAGAGCTGCGCTTTAAAATACTGCCATACTATCACCAGTCGAGTGCAGCAGAGGTTTCGGTGTCAAATGTACACGAGAAGACATGTCACGGGAGAGGAAAAAATAAAAGAAGCAAACAAAAAAATCAGCAAATAAAAAAGTCGACAACTAGTCACCCACGAAGAATTAATGACGAATACGTGTGCTTATTCGTTTCCGTACCCCAGAGCTGATACTGATGGTTGAGATGCAGAGTATTGCGTCATGCTTCAGCTCTTTCTAGACAGAAGAGATCCCAGAAGATTTCAGAGGCTTTATGCATTTCGTTAGAGAATGCAGTAAATGCGTAAAAATAAAACTGCATCTTGTAATCGGAAAATTTTCCGTAGCGTCACTGGAACATGGAAGCAGCCTTTAACTGGTATGTGACATACTTGTGCCTAAACGAAAATACTGGTCTTGCGAACCAGAGAATATTCATCTTGCGGTTATATTTTCCGAAATCAGCTTTTCATATATCAAAAGAAACATTTGTAGAGTGACTAGCAATTTTGTTTTAAAATCGTAATAATTATGCTCGTATGCTAATAATAATCGTGATGTTTAATATTTTCGCTAAATTTAATACGGAAAAATCTGTGGTATTTTTTACTGGCCAATAAAACGTAAATTACGTTGTAAGATTAGGCGCGTATCGGAAGGTTTGAGATTCGAATCCCGGCCACGGCATTGCTCATTTTTCATATCTCCTGCTTCGAAATAACGTAATGATTCTGCAGTAGCGCCCGAACTAAAAAAAAAAAAGTGGGTGGATGATAATTCTCCACCACCAGGATTTGGCTATTGGCTCCCCTAATGCCCAATCGCTCTTTAAAAGTGGAAGTACATAAGGTATTTCTCTTGCCTTCTTAGCATGCCTTCGTGGTGTAATGGTCAGCACACTCGGCACGTATTCGAAAGACCCGAGGTTCGGGTCACTGCTCATTTTTCATTTCTTCTGCTTCAAAATAACCTAATGTCTCTACAAGGTACATTTCGTAATCCAATTTTTTTACATGATATTAAATACTTTTTGAAATCTATGCAACATCTATCTATCGCACACGCTGGAGATTAGAAATTCGTTTTTTAAAATACTACCTAGAAGGAAGCGCATAAAGGTAAGCTGGATGTGTAATAATCAGTTTGTGTCATGAATTATTTTAAATACCAAGCTTGCTTTTAAAACAGATTCAGATTAATTTACTTTTTTCTTAATACCAAATGCATTTTTCATGCTTAGTTCAAGGGTACAGAAATACTTCGAAATTTATGTAATAATTCTCGACTTTTTATTTATCTTCTCAAAAACTCAACTGTGCTTCTTGTCCCTTCCATTATCAAATGCTTAACGCAGCGGAATTCAGTTGACCTCATCTTTGTTTGAGTTCTTTCATGCTCATTAACGGCATCAGTTTTTTATTGTCTAGTATTTAAGGTAATTAGGCGAATAGTTTCTTTTAGAAAGTCGTTCCTAGTAGTTCTAAAGCATTCCACCCATTAAGCAAATAGTCTTCGGGCGCTTTGACATAATTAACTTAATTTAAACTATTGAAAATGGAATGGTTTTCCTATTCCTGAACTAGATAGCTATTCAAAAACATATCTGATACGTTTTTAGTCCAAAGGAGCAATTTGCCCAGAAGGACTATTAATTTCGATTTGGCATTTTTCGTCTATTCACGATAAGGTTTGTTTCACTTTTCAAGTTGTTACCACCAAATATTATCGCCCTGTATTATATTTAAAGACATTAAATAATGAAGAATCTGCATGAATATATATATGTTTCTCGTGTTGTGATTAAATAATGATAACCTAGAGCCATCAAAATTTGAACAACTTAATTTTCCATAGAATATGGGCATGTGGGAGCCCTAATTTGAATTTGAAATTTGTTTTATTATCGATTTCATGTTTTGTAACACTTCAACGAATTTTGGTTTAACACCCAAATAGCACAAAAACGTCCTTGGGATATCCCGAGGATGTTGCTCGCGGGATATGCGCACATCCTTGGGACATCCCGGAATATCCCGCGAACCTCCTAAACACCTCCTCCCGAGTGCTTAATGTCACATCCCAGTACATCCTCAGGACATCCTAAGTAAGTCCCATCGACAGCGTGCAGGATGTTATTAGGATATGAACTCCTACTTACTATATCCTCAGAACATCCCGAGATATCCCACTAAAACATCCCGTTATATCCTAAGAACATTCTATCTATGTCCCATCGACAGCGTATGGGATGTTATTAGGATTTGCAAATTAAACGATTTCAAAGCGAGCAATGGCAAAAATGTACGAAAAAGAAACATTTTTATCTCCAGCGCTAAAGATAGGATCATTTTAAAATTATTTGTCAAATATTGCGGTTGAATTGAATTTTATGCAAATAGATTACCGTAAAATATAAAATTATTTCTATAATCTAGAATAAGGCATTTAATGTTACCCAGTTTCAAAGCGGGATAACACATTTATAGTATACATCAACAAACGTAGCTAGGTAAGTCTGCATCCTGACAAAAAAGCCTCACTTTTTCAATGAAACATCTTGATGTTCTCTGATCTCTGACAATCAAAGTATTGCTCTTTTGTAAATTTCCCATAACGTGATCTAGGACACAATGCATAACGTTTTCAGTCTGCTGATCAATTAAGTTTTTAAAACTGTTAATGTCAGGTACTATATAAAAGAAAATCTAGGCTTTCAAATATCCCACTTAAAAGCCTTCTTGATGCAACGATCGGCCAAGATAATAAAAATAATAGCGTACACAAATAGCACATACATAATTTTAACATACTTAGAAAAAAAAACTTCGATAGCAAAATTTTTATATCGAGTAAAGGTTATTTTAACATTATAAAATGTAACAGGCTTAGACTGCTGAAAATATAATTTTGACGCCAAAACCAATGCAAATAATAATATATAAAAAATAAAAATGTCTGAATATTTTCAGATTTTACATTACGCACAAAAAGGTCTTTTTTAACGTTTTGTGCATTACCTTTATTTATTAAATACAGTGTCTCACAAAAGTGATGGTACACTTATGCTTTACAAAAGGAATCTGTAGTAAAATAAATTAAAAAAACATGTAAAAATTTTTTGTGGGTGTGTTTCATACTTAAATTTAGTAACAATTATTACATAACATAAATTTTCTCAAAATATTAAAATATTAATTTAATAAAAATACAATTGTTTAGAACGGAGCAAAAAATGGCTCACATAAGTGATGGGACACTTACTTTTCCATAAAATACACTGGTGTGCAAAAATTAAGGACGAGATTGTTTTTTCAATATAACTTTGTACAAAAGCTTTCCAAATCAACACATCTAATACCGTAATATCCCCAATACATAAGGACATGAGTAATGTAAGCAACACTTACTAAAAGAGAAATCAGAGGGATAAAAAGAAGCTTTCTTGAAAAGGTAGCATGGAGCGCAATGCGACTGAAGGCCGAAACATCCCTGTGATGGGTGTCCAGCAAGAAACATCCGGTCTTTAATAGGGGATATGATCTCCCCTGACTGCTAGGCAGGTTTCACAGCGTCTGCCCATGCTGAGAATGAGGGTGTCAATGAGTTGTTGAGGCATTGCTGCTCATTCGTCTTGCAGTGCCAATCGAAGCTCCCGAATCTGTTACTGGTGGTAAGGTACGAGCTGCCAAGCGTCTGCCTAGAAAATCCCATACATGCTGGACGGGATTGAGATCCGGAAATCGTGCCGGCCAGTCCATACATTCAATATTCTCACTCACTAAGAGCTGTTCGGCAGCTACTGTGCGATGACATGGTGCATTGTCGTACATGAAAAGGAACTGCGGACCCATAGCGCCTCTAAAAAGACGCACATATGGAAGAAGAATCTTGTTACAGTAACGGGTCCCGTTGATTGAACCTGCGTCGAAGATGTGAAGGTCTGTACGACTACCAAGCATGATGCCTCCCCAAACAAGAACACCGCCACCTCCATACCTGTCATTTTCAATGATGTTCGAGGGCTGATTGCGGCTTCCCCGCTCTCTCCAGATGAGTATGCGATGAGAATCGCTACTCAGACTGAATCTGCTCTCATCTGTAAAGAGTACTCGTCCCCATTCATTGTATCTCCAATTCCGGTGTTCCCGGCACCACAGAGAACGCCTTCACCGATGGGCAGGCGTTAGAGGTACACACCGTACAGGGCGTCGTGCAAACAGACCACCACCGTGCAGTCTTCTGGCCACGGTAAAACGCGATATCGGTCGTCCAGTCGCCTGTGTCGTGTGTCTAGCGATTTCTCCCGCTGTCTGCCGCCTGTTTCTTCTGGCCTGTAAAGCAATATACCGGTCATCTGCGGGTGTGGTTCCTCGTGGACGACCACTACTAAACCCCCGGATAGCTGTTCCTGTAGTTTGAAATTGTCTCCAAAGTCGTAAAACGATGCTGTGAACAGTTCCGAACTCTGCAGCCACACTTGTCACACTGCTGCCTTCCTCCAACTTCCCAATGATTCGACCTCGGGTAAAAGCATCCAGATGTCGACTAACAGATTGATTATTCGCCATTTCTCGATGAGGCAGCAACTCGGTGTGATTTTAACTGCTATACGGCGTGCAATCTCTTTGCCAGAAATACTGATCTTACACTGACAACATGCTTTATACTACTCAGACACTCCCCCATTACGTCTACCTGCATATCTGCGCATGTGCTACCGTACATCACCTTACTTAATCTCCTGATTGGTCTTTCTGTCCGCTCTGCCTCTTCGTTCAGCTGATATGCTAATTTTTCGACTTCGTCCTTAATTTTTGCACACCTGTGTATTGTAAAGTTATAGCTTTACATTACTTTAAAAAACTGTTCTTTTATGAGGTACGTTTTGATTTAAAATGTCAATATACTTGTACTGATCCATTATACTGTCAATAAAAACAAGAGTACCAACTCCAGCGGACGATATACACCCCCATACAATAACTCCTCCTCCACCATGTTTTACTGTTGGCACCAAGTTCTGTTTTCGAAATTCTTCCCTGGGTTTTCTCCACACCAAGATTCTACTGTCAGAACCAAATGTATTAAATTTAATCTCATCAGCAAATATAACTTTATTCCAGTAATCAGAATTCTTATTTATGTTGGATTTTGCGAAAGCCAGTCTGAGTTTTCTATTCTTCACTTACGAAGAATTTTTTCCTGGCTGCTCTACCGTGATATCCAGCAGATCGAATTACTCTTCTAATAGTCTTAGGTTTAACAATTACTCCATATAATGCTTGTAAATTAGCAGCAATTTTAGGAGCACTCATTCTTGTATTTTTTTTAATATTTCGAACGATAATTCGCTTTATTCCATTGCAGAGCTTTGATGGTCGGCCAGGTCTTCTTTTATCCTGAATCATATGATTCTTTTTATATCATTTAATGATATTGTAAACTGTTGAATGACTCAAGTTAACTATTTCAGGAGTTTCTCTAATAGATTTTCCACGTTCAATATGCAAATTAATAACTAATTTTCGAATTTCAGGCAAGTTTCTTTTCGTTTAGCATTCATGGCTGCCCAGAGCTAAAGAACACAAAAATTCCAAAACGAACTGGAGAGAAATACTGCAGACGATTTTATAAATTATTGCCAATTGCTTTTGAGTAAAAATAAAAACCCAAAAAAATATTTTTATTGTAGTACGTAGTAGTATCTAATGGTGTCCCATCACTTATGTGAGCAATTTTTTGCTCCGTTTTAAACAATTGTATTTTTATTAAATTAATATTTTAATATTTTGAGAAAATGTATGTTATGTAATAATTGTTACTAAATTTAAGTATGAAACACACCCACGGAAAATTTTTACATGTTTTTTTTTAATTTATTTTATTACAGTTTCCTTTTGTAAAGCACAAGTGTCCCATCACTTTTGTGAGACACTGTATCATGTTCTTCGCACTTAAACCATAAAATTCAATTCAACAGTAATATCACAAAATAATTTTAAAAGAGCATATCGTTAAAATTTTCGATACACTGTCTCGGGCGCTGGAGATAAAAATGTTTTTCCCGTACATTGTTGCCATTGCTGGCTTTGAAATCGTTGAGTTTTTACTTCCTTGTACGAAGTAAAAAGGAAGTATTGTAATTTCAAAAAGTTTCAGGCCGCATATTTCAACGAAAATATCCATTTTGACTGCTATCGAATGCAATATAACGGTGTTTCTTTCATGACATCTGTACGTAAGGGCAGAATAAAGGACTTCTTTTCCCGAAACGAATTATAAAGTTAATTTAAAATGTGTTCAGAAAAGATTTTTTCGTGGCGTCTGTACGTTCGTACGTATGAATCTCGCATAACTCAAAAACGAGTAGTCTCAGAACTTTGAAATTTTGTATATAGGACTGCTATAACATGTAGATGTGCATCTCGTATTTTGGTTGCAATCGGCTCTGTTACCCGGCTCAGTGAGCTCAGTTTGTTTACACTTATATGTTTGTAAATTGTGCGTTTTTTGCTTTAAAAATGTTTGAATTATATTGTTCTTATCTTCCGGTTAAGGTTTTAATGCCTTTAATAAATCTGCATGCAATATTTTTAGAGTTATCAACAATTTAAAAGTTGTTTAAGTGCGGTTAAGCCTAAATATTTTTTTGATGGCGGCCATGTTTATTTACGTTTGAAACTTGGCAGAATAACGGATTTGTTGCCAATCTAGAGACGCTAAGCTTCGCAACAATAAAGATAACGCCTTCTTTTACTATTGCGAATTAAATCATGCTTAATACTTTCTGGAATTTTTTCGAGGAAATAAGTGTTTAAGATTTACTTCGTAATTTTTAATATAGATATTTTGTATTTTTATGTGTTTTTGCCTTGTCGCGAAGTGAGAACTGAATTAATTGAAGGAGAAATACTGAATCGTCTGTGAAAAACTGTTTCCGTTTTGTTCGCTTAATTTCTTTTATACATAGTTTTAGATTTATTATTGTATTTGAATAGAACATGTGGCAACGATTAGATAATTCTTCAAGTGATATAAATTTTGTACATTCTGAGTTATAATATGAACGAAATATAACGCTATTAAGTGAACCTAGCGCCAGAGTGTCGCTATGGTAAACAAATATAGTGAATTTTAAAGAGTGCATTTATTCTGTTGTGGTTTATGCGTTATCGAAGTAGATTTTAATTCAATCCAATAAGTTTAAATGAAATGAAAGAAAAAATGCGTATAATTTAATATTACGTACAAGGAAGTCATGTGGTGTACACATCAGATTTTTTAATCAAAAATTCGTTAAGTGTTACAAAATATGAAATCGGTAATAAAACAAATTGCAAATTAGGGCTTCCAGATGCCCGTATTCGAGTGGAGACGTTACGTTATTCAAAATTGGATGGCTCTAGGTACCGTTGTTTTATCACAATGCGAGAATCATACATACATTTATGCAGATTTTTCATTATTTAATTTCTTTAAATATAACGCAGTGTTCTAACATTTAGTGGCAACAGTTTGAAAAGTAATACGCCGTTCTGTGCTAACGCCCTTTTAGGGTAGTAACAATAAGTAAAACTAATATTTAAAAATAAAAAATTACTAAATACATAAAATAAATATAATAAAGTAGATTAAATAATAATTACAATAAAATGATGCAATATATGACATTACATAAGTTACGATAAATGGGCGAAAATTAAGCTATTTAGTAAAATAACGCAACATACAAGATTGGTGCATTAATGGGATGCAGTATGTTGCAATCCAACTACAAAAAGGAATTAAAAACTCATATCTAGAATTAAGGGGTATCAGAAACCCCTATACCGACAATGTTAAATTGGCCATTTTCGATGTACCTTTTCTTAAACTCTGTTGTAGATACAAGCCTGAAAATTTTTTTTCTAATTAAAGTATACCTATCTGATTATACTGAAATGAGCTTTTGAAACATTTTGAATTTTAGAGTAAATTACAGAATATTTTATTAGGCATAGTAAAATTTAGCTCACACAAAAAAAAAATTAATTTTTTTTCTAAGTTTATTACAAAAAGCTCATTTCAGTAAATATTAGGGAGCCTAATAAATAAGCCATAAAAATTTTAGATAGCTGTGAGCAGTAGTTCCTGAGAAAAGGTACATCGTGTATAAAAAAATCACGTTTGAAGAAAAACGCGTTTTTATGTAAAAATCCTCATTGATCAAAGCAGTAGATGACAAATTAAAACTAGATTTTTTTACAGTTTTAACTTTCATAGAGATTAAAGAAGGGTATTTTTGGAAAGATAAAAGTGTAGAGAATTTGAAAATGCAAAAATCCGAAATCACCATTTTTTGAAGATTTGGGGGTTCCAACACCCCTTAATGATATTGGTATGAATTGCAGATAATGGATTCCATAAAGCATATAGATACAGTACTACATAATGATCAAACGGAAATTGCAATAGGTACATATAATGACCGTATATCTATATATAAAGCAAGAAAGAATATACGTGAAACTTTTAATGGCAATTGATTTGAGTAAAGTAGTAATGTGCATCATTTATGATCATAATAATTGATAGTAATGTTGAGGTAGTAGAGATTTATTTATGTTACTTTAACTGCTAAAAATTAAGTCAAACGATATATGTTATAATTAAATAATATTTGTCTATCGGAAGGTCTGGAGTTCGAATCCCGATGAGGACACTGCCGATTGCTTCAGTTTCCACCCTTCGAAATACATTCTGATGGCTCTACAGTGGCGCCCGAACTAAAACAAAAATGTGGTGGATGATAATTCGTTACCACCAGGATTTGTCGCATGGATCCATAAAATCTAATGACTCTACAAACTTAATAAATGTAAAGCTTCTAAATTACTTGCTTCTAATTTAATATTCCTATTTTAATCAATTTCTCTTTGTAACAGAACAATCTGCGTTATGCGTTTACTATATTAAATAAGGTTTAGCAGATTTATGTCCACTTTCGCAGTGCACGCAGATTAAAAGTCTTGTTTAAATGAAGATAAAATGACTAAGATTCTATTTTTAACTAGCCCAAAGGGCGTTAACCCAGAATGGCTATTAATTTCGTTTTGGCATTTTGCGTCAAAATCTTTAAAAGTCTGAGTCACCTTTCAAATTGTTGCCAAATATTATCGTCCTGTATTATATTTTAAGAAATTAAATAATGAAGAATATGCATAAATGTAGGTATTGTCAAAAAACAACGGTACTTAGATTCATCCAGTTTTGAATAACGTACTTTTCCACTCGAATATGGGCATCTGGAAGCCCGAATTTGTTTTATTATTTATTTCATATTTTGTAAAGCATTTATAAGTTTTGATTAAGTATCTCAACGATTTTAAAGCAAGCAATGGCTGTACGAGGAAAAAAAAATTTTTTTATCTCCAGCTCGCGAGACTGTGCATTGGAAATTCTAAAGCTATGCTCATTTTAAAATTATTTTGTAATATTGCTGTTGAATTGAATTTTATGGTTTAACTGCCGAGAACATGATATTTAACAAATAGAGGTAACACTCAAAACGTTAAACAATCGACCCTTTGGGTGTAATATAAAATCTGAAAAGGTCTCAGACTTTTTTTTTATCTCTTTTCTGGTTTCTATATACCACCTACCTGAATATTTAGTCAAATAGCCTAAAACCTTGAAAGCCCCCAGCGGCCGAGAGTCGCTGAACACTAGTAGTTCGACCTAGACTCAAATTAGAGTAAACGGGTTGGTTTGGGCGTTTCATTGCCTCCGTCGCAAGTGGCTAGGAACCAGTTTTCCTTAAAATGTTTCATACATCTCCTTAGATAGATAAATCTTGCGTACTATTATTAATTGAAAAATTAAGTTACGTACCTCATAAAAGAACAGTTTTTTAAAGTAATGTAAAGCTATAACTTTGCAATACACAGGTGTGCAAAAATTAAGGACGAAGTCGAAAAATTAGCATATCAGCTGAACGAAGAGGCAGAGCTGACAGAAAGACCAATCAGGAGATTAAGTAAGGTGATGTACGGTAGCACATGCGCAGATATGCAGGTAGACGTAATGGGGGAGTGTCTGAGTAGTATAAAGCATGTTGTAGGTGTAAGATCAGTATTTCTGGCAAAGAGATTGCACGCCGTATAGCAGTTAAAATCACACCGAGTTGCTGCCTCAGCGAGAAATGGCGAATAATCAATCTGTTAGTCGACATCTGGATGCTTTTACCCGAGGTCGAATCATTGGGAAGTTGGAGGAAGGCAGCAGTGTGACAAGTGTGGCTGCAGAGTTCGGAATTGTTCACAGCATCGTTTCACGACTTTGGAGACAATTTCAAACTACAGGAACCGGGGGTTTAGTAGTGGTCGTCCACGAGGAACCACAACCGCAGATGACCGCTATATTGCCTTACAGGCCAGAAGAAACAGGCGCCAGACAGCAAGAGAAATCGCTAGACACACGACACAGGCGACTGGACGACCGATATCGCGTTTTACCGTGGCCAGAAGACTGCACGGTGGTGGTCTGTTTGCGCGACGCCCTGTACGGTGTGTACCTCTGACGCCTGCCCATCGGAGAAGGCGTTCTCTGTGGTGCCGGAAACACCGGAATTGGAGAGACAATGAATGGGGACGAGTATTCTTTACAGATGAGAGCAGATTCAGTCTGAGTAGCGATTCTCATCGCATACTCATCTGGAGAGAGCGGGGAAGCCGTAATCATCCCTCGAACATCATTGAAAGGGACAGGTATGGAGGTGGCGGTGTTCTCGTTTGGGGATGCAGGTTCAGTCAACGGGACCCGTTATTGTAACGAGATTCTTCTTCCATTTGTGCGTCTTTATAGAGGCGCTATGGGTCCGCAGTTCCTTTTCATGGACGACAATGCACCATGTCATCGCACAGTAGCTGCCGAACAGCTCTTAGAGAGTGAGGATATTGAACGTATGGATTGGCCGGCACGATCTCCGGATCTCAATCCCGTCGAGCATGTATGGGATTTTCTAGGCAGACGCTTGGCAGCTCGTACCTTACCACCAGTAACGATTCGGGAGCTTCGATTGGCGCTGCAAGACGAATGGGCAGCAATGCCTCAACAACTCATTGACACCCTCATTCTCAGCATGGGCAGACGCTGTGAAACCTGCCTAGCAGTCAGGGGATATCATATCCCCTATTAAAGACCGGATGTTTCTTGCTGGACACCCATCACAGGGATGTTTCGGCCTTCAGTCGCATTGTGCTCCATGCTACTTTTTCAATAAAGCTTCTTTTTATCCCTCTGATTTCTCTTTTAGTAAGTGTTGCTTACATTACTCATGTCCTTACGTATTTGGGATCTTACGGTATTAAATGTGTTGATTTGGAAAGCTTTTGTACAAAGTTATATTGAAAAAACCGTCTCGTCCTTAATTTTTGCACACCAGTGTACTTTGCGATATTAAATAATCCTACCTAATATCTATATATTATATTGTATAGTTATCTTCTAAAATACTGCAAGAATAAAGATGCTTTACTTCCCTTTATTTTTGTTTGATTGAACAATGTAAGCACGCCAGAGCAACCTGCTAGAGAAAGATGTCTTCGTGGAGAACTTTCTCAGGAAACTTATAGTTGCATTACAGGAAAACAACTACGAAAACATCCACGCAGCAGCTCATTCGCAGATTCAAATCCGAGTCGAATTACTACAGTTAGAAAATTTTTGTCTTCCGATATTCAGAAATATCTTTGTAAAGTTTTATTTCAACATACACGTAAAAATGCAAGCTTGTCTTTTCAGAATGGTGAAATTTTAAAGAATTGTGTCATGAATATGATACTTGACGCCTAGCTGTTTTAATTATTTACATAATCTATTTTATATTTTCTTGTTTAGCTTCTTCTTAGCGTCCTATTTTCATAATGGTTGAAACATCTGTCTAAAGAAAGCCTCAAAAAAATCTGGACTATTGTAAAATTACTTTCTGTATGTAAACTGTCAGCGGTATTTTTCAAAGAAAATATACCATAATTTGAAAAAAAAATGTAAGGTATTTATGTCTTAACGATGTCAGATCTTCTGACCCCTCTGTAGATAAAAAAATACTCCTTTCATATTCTGTTTGACTGTCCCATTTTTTTTCCCAATTCTGCTAGCAACAAAGGGTGAACTTTATTACTCTCATTCGAAGCACTACAGCCGCCTCTGTAATGGATCTTGACCTCCATCTTAAAGCCATTTTCACAGACGCACTGCACCTGCGAAAGGTCGAAAAGTAATCCTCGGGCAGAAAGTTCTGAATATTTCGGGTTCACTGTAATTGGAACAATAAGATATGTTATGTCATACAGATCATCGATTATTTCGTGATAATTACTTGCCAGAACACTTTATTACAAATATTCAAATAGATTACGTTCATTTTGAAGGTAGTGTACTAATATTATTCCACATATATGTATGTTAAAATGCTGATGTTAAAATTTGCACAATTCTTTTAAATCAGTCCCAGACAAAACCTATGTGTGAATTGAGTGCGATAAATTATCAATCTGATTAGCAAGTTAGGAATTCGTGTGGTACTCAACTACATACAAAAAATAGGTGTTTAAAAAAATGTTAAATCAAGTTCAGAAAATAATTTTTAAGTTCCCGATTTCTTGTAATGTGTGGTTGGATAAACAAATTAATAAAAATTTGGTACAGAATTTATGAAAGTTTTTTTTCCAATATTACATTATCAGGAGTTGATTATAGGTTCACAGAGTGATACCACAGACACTTAAGAACGCCATAACGGCGGCAAGAATAATTGTTTTCACAATAATTTGCATGTAATCTTACAGAAGTTCAAAATAGCCCTCTTGGAACAGCAGTTTTAAGGCAGTATCTACCACAACACTACGCAGTATCACATGTTCCAGTACATTCCTTTGCCATTGTTACAGGAGATCTGGGATAATTCTCGCTTCAAGATAACTCGCATTTCTATGCAAAAGATGAGATTCATCACTTGAGACATCATCTGTATCCAAAACATAGGGGGAAACGATGATATTCGCTCGTGAAGGATTCCATTAGTGTCTCTGGCAATGCATCGTATCATAATAAGAGTCCTGTCAGGAAGGGATCTTTTCCGACGGTCGCGACTGGAGAGGCTGAACCAGCCAACCAGCAAATGTCATCACTTTTTCATGTGCTGAAAACAGATGAACAGAGTGCTGGAAACAGATCATGTCTCATTTGACGCATGTTATTATCCTCCATGACAATGATTGGTGTTACAATGCAATTGCTGGCACAGAAGTAATAAGGAAGGTGCCCATACGCATCTTATCTGAGTCCATGCGATTATGATTTCTTTCCCGCCCAACGGGCATAGTGGTTAGCGTCTCTGACTACCGTGCCAAAGGGCCCGAGTTCGAATCTCGGAAAAGGCATGGATGTTTGTAAATGTATAGTGTCGATGCGGCATGGCAACGCTCTAAATATGCGGCGAGCCGAAAGTCCTCTTGTGAGGTTTGGTGGAAGGGGAAAGGGGTGGGAAACCCTCAGACTCGTACATCCCCCAGGGGTGCTCTCCATCAAAATTGGAGGGGCGGAACTGAGCTAAATAGTACTGTCACCTGTATGGTGCTCAAGGCTGTTGCCAGCGACAAGGGTAAAATTACGCTCCTTGCCAAGAGGAATTTCGTAGGCTTGGGTTGCTGTTACTGTCAGACAAGTGAGCATAAGTAACAACAACAACAACGTGATTTCTTTGCAAAAAAAGGAAAGAATCACTGTTATTAATCGATTTAAACTGTGGAGTTGTGGGCGCTTAGGTGCTGATGATGCTCGACTCCTTGCAGTAATTTGGCAGAAGACTGTAGACATGACAGATGATTATATTAAGGGATCCGTATAAAGTTGTTATTTTCAACAACTTATGCTCAAACTTAATCTCAGTCAGTACTGTTCTATGTTCATTTTACTTTTCTGGGCCACAAACAATCCAGTGGCCGAAGTAGCAGAGTAACTAATAGTTAGTCTGTCTTCTTTTATCCGTTGAAAGTCGTTCTGAGTTAATAAACGCTTTAGTTATATGATCATGTAACAGAAATTCAAAGCAATACTTATTAGGAAATGCTTCAGGAAAACATTTCTTTCTAGACAGATAGGGTTCAAATGATTTAACCTTATAAGATATTTCTCCCGCCTTCTTGGCATGCCTTCGTGGTGTGGTGGTCTGCACGCTGGATCCGTATTCCAGAGGTCCGAGGTACGATTCACGGCGAAGGCGTTGTTAAATTTTCATCTCTCCACATTTCCAACTAACCTAATGTCTCTATAGTGGCGTCCGAACTGAAAAGAGTGTTGAATGATGATTTTCCTAACGCAGGATTCGGCGATTGGGTCCCCTAAAAACCCCAGTCGCCTTTTGAAAGGGGGAGTATAAAAGGTATTTCTCCCGCCTTCTTAACGAGTCTTCGTGGTGTGGTGGTCTGTACGTTGGGCGCGTATTCCAGAGGTCCGCGGTACGATTCCCGGCGAAGGCGTGGTTAATTTTTCATCTTTTCTGCTTCCAAAAAATCCTAATGTCTCTACAACCTAATTAAAGAATTTAGTTTGAAGCGAAATGATTTTAACTGAATTTAAATTTTTTTTTGTTTGTTTTATATACATGTTCATATATTGTATATTCATATATTGTTTTCTGCTAAAACTAAGCAAAGAAATTCTGTAGTGTTATTAGGTTATTTTGAGCCAGGAGTACATGAAAAATGAGCAACGCCGTCGACGGGATTGAACCTGGACCTCTCGAATACACGCCGAGTGTGCTACCGTTACACTCCGAAGGCATTCAGAAAGGGGGAAGAAACTACCTTATATACCTCTTTTTAAAGGGCGACTGGGTGTTAGGGGACCTGGTAATGAAGATCATCCTGGAAATGAATGATTTCTCAAATCTTGGTAATGAAGAATCATCGTCCACACCTTTTAGTTCGGGTGCTGTTATAGAGTCACTAGGTTTTTTGAAGCAGGAGTACATGAAAAATGAGCAGTGCCCTCGCCAGGACTCGAACCTGGACTCCTTGGAAATGCGCCCAGTGCGCTACCATTACACCGCGAAGGCATGCAGAAAGTAGGGATAAAATACCCTATAAGGCTTTACATTAATAATTCTACCATTTTGAAAAATCTGTGCTAATAATCACCCAGGCAAATGCTATTAAAAATTTCTAATTAGCCCTATAAGGGAAATGATACTTTTAACCACTTTAACTTACATTCCATGTACTAAATCATATAAGCACTCTGTGACGAATTAATTTTCTTCCACCCTTTAAAGAAAATAATTGTCATCTTAAAGTTCTCCTAGTTATAAATAAAAAATTCTACGAGACAAACCAGCATAAAATTAAAGTCATTGTTTATCCATGTTATCCGACAGCTTTAGGCAGGAATCCCATCATTCTATTAACCCTTTTGCATTTTCTTTCAGTTTGCGATTCTTCTATCGAGCTTTGTTATCTATCTCCCGAGAAACTCGTTTCGTTGAAACAAAAGACATCAGTCCGAAAAGTGAGAGATAAAGAAATGCAAACGTTAAAGTAAGGCCGGGATATCGTGATAAAGAAGAAGTTCTTCCTCGAAATTGCTCTGCCGCACGTGTAGAGGTTAATGAATTGCACAATCAATTTTAATGGATGACCAGCTTTTGATTAAAACTGTCATACCTCTAATTAGGAACAAAAAAATGGATTAAATAAAAAAGTTGGGACAAAAAGAATTGAAAAAGTCTGCGCTCTAAATAACGGGCATAATTGAATTTTTAGTAGCTTGTACCAAATCGCAACAACTCAATTCAATGAGGCAAATATATCTTGATCTTAGGCAGAATTTAGTACATTTTAGTTAATTTAATATCTGTGACTCTTATATTGCTCAGTGTTGCCAGATCGTGCAACTTTGCGCAACTTTTGCGACATCCATCATTTTCTATCCTATTTTTCCTTCAAAGATTTTTTAATATATCGTAAAATGCTTTCATTTTAAAATAATTTATCAATTAAATATAATTTATATTAAAAAATAGTTTATTTATTCTTAACTAGAAGTTGACAGCTGGCAATCTTATTAGATGTGGGCTTTCCTTTTGAAGGATGCACAGCCTGATGCCGGGGTAAGGGAAGTGAAAAAGGTAAAAAGAAAAAAAAATGCTTCGGGACCCCTCACCATCCTCCCTCGTCCCCCTTGCATTTTGTTTTTCAGTCAGTTCCCTCCCCCTCAGTTCTATGGTGATAATGAATCGAACCAAAGGACTTGCAGCTCCCGCGCCAAATATTGGGTACCCAAACTGAGAAATAAATTAAATTCATACTCCTGATTATAATATTGCTAAGAGCTAAGCAATGGAAATGACTTGAAAATCAAGCAAAGGCATTATTCTAAATAACAAAAATAAATTGAACAGTGAAAGAACAAGGCTTTCTTAAATAATCAGAATCTGAAACAGATCCACCACACGGAACGGAAAACTCACTGAAAATCATTCCTCAATTAAAATGTTCATAATTAAACAAAATAAATTATGAATTAAAAAAATTAACTTCCAACTAAAAAATTTAATACGAAAGAGCTAACATTCTAAACGTGAGGAATTTCTTAAGAATGAATATCTGCAAATTAATTTAAAAATTGAAACTTAAATTAAATGAGAATTAATTAAAAAAGAAAGGGATATTTAAACAATTGAAAATGATCAATATAGTTTTTAAATGTTCGTTAAAGCTAAGATATGTAATTAAAAAGACTAAGAATTGAATGCAGTCTGTAACTTACAGAACCAATAGACGGTTGTGATGACGTCAGAGGTTATATGAGCCTGCGTAACTATGACATCACAAAGTCACTTGATCTCTGACGTCATTTGCGATTTTTTGCTTGTTTTTCAGTCTGCTTTTGCTACTTTAGTTGAAACTTTTCTGGCAACACTGATGCTGCTTCACATAAGCTTTGTTATCAATCTCTTACAAGTTCTATGTCTTTGATAATATGTATGTCATTTTCAGGAGCTAGGTGTTGTGATACATCGTCCAAAAGTTTAACTTTCCATTCAACTTTTATCTTTAGATTAAATTTATACAAATATTATCCTTAGCCTCCTTTCGTTTCATCTCATTGTTTCAGATCCGCACTCCGCGATAATAACGCAGATAACAATGGTTCTGCAGCAATGACCTTAATAATGAAACACACTTTTCCATGATTTGTCGTGCTAGAGTAGATTAATAAAATCGTCATATAACTCATATCCCATCTTTACATAATTCAGCAAACTGGTGAGTGCTAATGACAAGACTTTCAATAAATGATGAGGTATGAATCTTGAAATACTTCCTTCCTGAAGTCTCGTAAAGATCTAAAAAGTAGCCGATATCTTGAACCATGCCTATCACACTTGTTAAATTGGAATTAAGTCGAGCCCAAATGTTGAGATCATTGCAGACTTCCTGTGGCTTGTTTTATGTTACCTATTCATTAAACCATTCATATTGTTGCGTGCGTACGGATTCGTTACGAAATGAATGCACAAGTCCGAAGAAAAATGAACAAAAATTTATTATTATCACAACAAATATGCTTAAACTTCCTAAAATATTCTTGCAGTACTACAATATCTCACAGTAGTTATCTTTTAACTACTCAAACGTTCAATAGAACTTAATTCAAAACAGCTAAAGAAAGCTAATCCGCGAATTCGCTACAGTCAACAAGAGCAGTTTTCTAAACAACAACAAACTACGTAACTACTACTAATTGACTTACTTATGACTTATTGACTAATTGACTTACTTATGACTTATTGACTAATTGACTTACTTATGACTTACTTTTTTCTGGTCATTAACTACTAAAGAGTTTTCGCCAGGAGATCGCATTAAAGTGCACTAGGCAAAGATATTTTCAAATAAATGGTACTAGGGAAGTACCAACACCCGTGGGCGAAGAAAATTCAGCTGCGTAAGCAGGCATATCTTAATACTTACGAAAGTAGGCGTTCATCATAAAAATTGTGCAGTGGTAAGCAATGGCATTAAATTTAAGCATGCAGGCAGGTTCAGTGAGTTGTATGGCAAATGCAGGTGGTGAGTGCAATATAGCTAGTAAGAGTGCAGGATAAGCAATAGTGAGACATCATGAAAATGGCGCGAAGAGTAACATAAAAATCTTGAAAGAAAAATTTTCTTGATTAACATAAGTATAAGATGCAACACAAATAATAGGATAGAGTCCAATTTCAGAGTTCAAGTAAATTTAAAATTAAAATTTACAAGTTACCACCATGACGAATTGTGATGAATTGTCCTTGGGCGTTTGACAGTGTATTCAATGGTTGGATCATAATCCAACATTTGTTGAATTGCGTTATACTGACTATGTTTCATCTTCTCGAAGAAGTTGTGAGCTGTCATGAGTATAAAATTATGTACAGATGGAATATCCAGGTCGTTATGAATTATAGAGTTTCTCACGTACCAAGGTACATTCACAATGCTACGTAGAATTTTATTTTGAAGTATATCCAATTTTTTGGGCTCAGTTTTATTGGCGATTGCCCAGGCCGGCACTGCATATAGCATGATCGGTCGAATTAGAGATATGTAAAGCATTTTCTTTATTTTTAGACTGAGCTTCGATTTTTTGCCGATAATAGGATAAATTGCCATTTAGGCTGCATTTGCTTTGTTTAAGATATAAGAAATACGATCTTTGAAGTTGAGAGACTTATCTATGTAAACACCTAAATATTTATAGGAATTAGCTACAGGGATTAGAGTTCTATCTAAGTAGATATCAGTACTGACTCTTAATCTTGTTTTGTATCTCCGATAGAGCACAATACAACATTTAGAGGCGTTGAGCTTAATTTTCCAAGTCTTGCACCAGTGATTGATCATATTGAGATGCATTTGTAAATTACCTAGAGCGAGCTGGGGACTTCTGGATTCAGTCAGTACTACAGTGTCGTCAGCGTATTTGAGTATTTTCGTGTTGAATGGGTGTGGAAAATCATTGATATAAACATTATAGAGCCGGGGGGAAAGAACGGATCCTTGCGGGACCCCGCTATGAATTCTTTTTCTGAAAGATAAGGCGTCACCGCAGCGAACTTGAAAAGTCCTGTTTTTCAGATAGGAACTAATGAGTTTTACGAAACTATTTGGAAGCATAAAATTATTCAATTTATGCAGGAGGCCTGCATGCCACATTCTATCAAAGGCCTTTCCGAAGTCGAGATAGCATGCAGCCACCCCGTTTTTCTTAGTAAAGGCTTGCGAAACAAATTCCACCAAATTGAGAATTTGATGAGTCGTGCAGTGTCCACTGCGGAAGCCGAATTGCAGATCATCTATTAAACTGAGTCTTTCGAGATGGTTAGTGAGCCTTGAGCAGAGGATTTTATCAAATACTTTTCCTAATGAAGGTAAAATACTGATAGGTCTTTAGGAAGTGACGAGTTTAGGATTTTTCTTTGGTTTTAAGATATTGACTATTATTGAGTGTTTCCATTGCTGAGGGAAATAATTATTTAGGATGCAGGCATTAAAAATATTGACTATGTTAGTAATACAACGTCTAAGAAGAGCTTTAAGTGCTTCATTGCTAATTTGATCATAGCCTTTGGCTTTCCTTGGCTTGAGTTTGTGAATAATTTCTCTTACTTCTCTTGGTGAAGTAAAGGGAATGAAATTTGTTATAGAATAATTGTTAATACTGTCAATGGTAAAATTAACTTCTTCTTCTTGGGAGTTATTCTCAGGCGGGTGAGGTTGAAAGATTTTCTCTAATTCATTAGCCATTATATTAGCAATCTCGTCCTCAGATTGATAGGAGATTCCCATGGGATTAATTTCAGGAGTTTGATTTGGTCTGCTATTTCTTAGAGATTTAGCAATTTTCCATACTGCTTGATCTTGAGGATCCAGGTTTGATAGGAGAAAGTCCCATTTTTTGTTTCTGAATTCCATAATTTCATGCTTGATTTTCCTGTTTAAAAAGTTGATGTGCCTTTTGGCACGAGGGTCTCCGGACCGCTGCCATTCCTTATGTTTTCTATTCTTCTCTGCAATAATATCTTTTATATATTTAGGAAGGGTGAGAAAATTAGTGCTTTTGCAGGGATAAGTCGCATTATTGATTGCATCTTTCATTTTAGTGGTGAATTTATAAATTTCATCTTCGATATCACCGCAATGATTATAATTATTTCTGCAATTATAGTCTTTCATAGTATCAGAGAATTGGGACCAATTTATCTTAGTTCTGTGTTTCTTTAACGGGGGATAAAAGCCATAAAAGTCGAAGTTCACTGGAAGATGATCAGAATTTAAGTCCGTTATTACTTCTAAGAGAGGGGTATGAGAAATATTTTTAAGAAGTACAATGTCCAAAACTTCGCCGTTTCCGTTAGCACCAAATCTTGTTGGAGAAGTGGGAGCAGCAAAATTGAGGTCGTTGCTAATTAAATAGTTATGTAAAATGTTTCCAATGCTGTTAGATCCTCTAGAATTCCAGGCATTATGCGTTCAAGTCCTCTGCGATGATAGTCGGGAAGTTGGTGGAGGTTAAGATATCCAAGTTATTATTAGTCATCAGATTATTAGGAGGATTGTAAATAGAAATAAATAGGTAGGCTTCATTTAAAGCAGTATAAATGATAGCTGAAGTAAATTCGAGCAGACTGTTGTGAGGAAGATCATATTCAGTATGCTTTAAGTGGTTTTTAATGATAATTGCAGTACCACCCCATTTACTTCGGGTTCTGTCTTTCCTTATAATATTGTAGCCGTTAATTTTAAATTTATGTTAGCATAAATTTAGGTATTTTGCATAATGAAACTCGAAAGGCATACGAAACGAACGTGCGCCAAGGTATATATTGGCGAGAGAAAGTAAAGCTCGTGTGCAATGCAGTATATTTGATTTTCACCCTAGCTACTTGTACCTGGCCAAAGGTCTAATCCAGTATCTCTTTCAGGTACGATGGCAAAGTATGTTGCTGTTTATTTTTCTTATTGCATAATATATGTTGCTGTTTATTTTTCTTATTGCATAATATATGTTGCTGTTTATTTTTCTTATTGCATAATATAGGTAAGCCTGATGATATTTAGTACTGATGATGATTCTATGTAAGTTATTCTTTTGAATGCTTCAATTTTAATGTCCTTGAACATTATTACTTTTTGTTATGCTTAAGTTAAGCAAAATTATCCTACTTTATCAAATAAAGATTTCGTAGTTAATCTTTTGACTTATGATTCTTTAATTCTGTGCTTGAGGAAACGTACTCATTACGCCTTCAGTGCTAATGCACAACCAACAATTTATCGCAAGCTTTAAGGTGAGTTTCACCTATCATCATGACATCAATGTTGTACTTATCCAAGTAATCTTTAATTTCTTGATATTGTTTTATGACACCGTTCGCATTGAAATAGGAAATTTTTAAGAAGCTATTGGTAGCTGAAATCATCGCGTTTATATTGCTATGAGGTCTAAAAGTCATAGTCTAAAGAAGTGAAATATTCAATTGCGGCCATTCCGACCTCGAGTTTACCCATGATGTTTTTTGCTTTTTTAAATTCTGCAAAGAATTCTTTCGCTTTTAGGAGTTGGGTTTTTATCCACTCAAAAAATTAAACTTCTTTAGTTTCGCTTTCTTGTTTATTTTTGTTTTCTTTTGAGTTGTTCAGCTTGGTTGATTTTTAGTATTTTCGTTTTCCGTAGCTCCAGGGAGAGTAGGAAAATCTTCTTTATTTAATTGAAATTGTTCCTGTTCATGCTTTTTGTCGTTTTGATTGCTCTTATTGAAGACTCTTTTGGGTAGGTTATCCGGATGGTATTTACATTCCTTCGAATTGCTCGGGTGGCAATCGCCGCACAGGACGCAGAGCGCTGGTAGTTCGTCCTTGTTTTTCTTACAGGTGTAAGTTTCGTGCGGTTCGGCGCATTTAAGACACCTAGGTTTGTAATGACATAGATCTCGAGTGTGTCCGTATCTCTGGCACCTGTGGCATTGCACAGGGCCAGGTCTGGATTTGTAAGCACGGACTATGACGTCTAATCCACGAAGTTGCTTTATTTGGTAGATTTGTTTACCCTTTTCGTTTCTTTTGACCTCGACTAAGAATATAGGTAGTTTAACAATTTTTCCTTCTCGGAATCTTTCGAGCTGACGTATCTTTTCTACAGAAATTTCGTGTTCAGTGAGTTCTTTGTGAATTATTTCCACGTTTGAGTTTCTAGGCAGCTTCTTAATTACTACTTTGATTGGTTTTTCGGAATTAATTTTGTATGTGTGGAATTGCACACCTCGTTTGGCCAGAAACTCCGTGATTGCGCGATAGTTATCTTTATCCCAGACTTTGATGTTGAGTGTATCTCCTGTAAGATTGCCATTGACTTTTTTACTCCTAAATTTTCGATTTCCTCTTTTAACGTATCCCAGTTGGCTGTAAAATCTGAGAGAACAATTGGGGGAATATGTCCAGTGCTTTTTTTGGCGAGAGTAACTCAGAGGACTCTGAGTTCGATTCCTGCTCCATGCGGTCATCGCCCTGTAGGTCATTGAACTTATTTTTCTGTACGGGTAGTTCAGCTTCCGATGAATTTGAATGCGTTCGTTTATGCGTGATACGGGGGGTTTTAAACCCGTCGCTGTCAGTAGTAATTTTATTTTTCTTATTCTTAGATATAGTCGGACGCTCTATATTTTTTGCATCGCTTTTTTGTGTTTTATTAGATGCTTTTGCCTTTAACATAGCATCGCTTTCGTTATTATTTTCAATAATGGAATTTTTTGCTTGATTTTTATGCATGACGGCCAGATTTAAGAATGCGTCGTAATCCTGAATGATGCGTTCAAGTTCCGCTATACGTTTGAGATCATCGCTAGTTTTGTTTTCAACTGAGTTGAATTTAAGAAGATCAGCAATAGCTTACTTTTTTAGGGTTGTGTAAGAGTTAACATTGGATGGGAGATTAGCTCTCTCTAAGTGTATACTAATTCTACCGAAGGCTTGTTCGGCGGCTGAGATTTCATTATCTAAATTTGCGGATGGCTGACACTCACTCATATTTCACCGAGGTAAAGCATAGCGAGGGAATGAAAAAGCCAAAATAGCTTACCTAAATCCAATCAGCAGTTTCGGTGAAATACCGGAAGGCATACTCCGAAGAAAAGCAATAATATCCAAATGGATACGCAGACGATGCGTTGAAAAACCCGATCTGGACGCGATTAAAAAGGCAACCAGCTCAAAGCAAATTCCAACTCTACTACTAATTGAAATCGAAATCGAAATCGAGTCAATGGCTAGGCGGAAATTAGTAACCAACCACTACTTTAACCGTCTCTGTTGGTAAATTGCCCTAAGGCGTTGGTACTTAAGTTTTTAATTAAGGCGATTTACGCCGACTACTAATTGAGGGGTTTTCCTCCTTTTATAAGATTTTAAAAATCGCGTGCGAGAATTTTCTAGTACTTTCTGGAAATCAAAAAGAGATATTTACTAAATGTTAAATGCACGCGCTCTTGTATTTTCAATTTTCCGGCTTAGCTTTCTTTTAATATTCGTCACGCGCTGCACTGCGCGGGAAATAAAACCATTTAATTTATAATTGAACTAACATTAGCTTTTTTAAATACCAAATTCGTAACAATATGTTTGAATACATTTAAACCGTAAATAGGAATTTCTTCTTATTATACCAATTTCTTCCTGATGTCTCGTAAAGACCTAAGAAGTAGTTGATATCTTGTACCATGTCTTTCGAGTGCCTTTAATACTTGTTAAATTGCAATTAAGTCGAGCAAATGTTGAGATCATTGCAGACGTCTTGTGGCTTGCTTCATGTTACCTATTCATTAAACCATTTATATGTGGGAATACATTTAAATCATTCATCGAAATTTCTTCTTATTACTTCCTTGAAAAATGGAACATTACATTTCAGGATTGTATCTCCACAGCTTCCGGCTGTTACGGCTGGTGCATAGGAAATAAAAAATGGGTGCACGTGAAATCTACATAGCGTCGTTGAACTTTTGGTGACATTTTAAGAACTTAAGTCACTTTAGTTGGTTGAATTTAAATGATTTTATTATATCACTTGTATATTCTCTCAAAGTGAAAAAAAATTATGTGAATGACTAATAGCGAGCATTAGAACAGATTCATCAGATTAGAACAGATCTGTTTGATCAATCATGTATAATGATATTTCTATGCCTGCTGAAAGATCTTTAGAAAGCTTCCTCGCTGTACGTTTTCTATTTCGTGTGGTTTTTCAGAGTAATTGCTTTCTTGCCGCAGGGCTGTAGCTCCTTTAAGCCCTATTCATCTTTCCTGAGCCTCAGTTAAATCCACTAATAACATTTTAGCGCTCTGATGCCAATTTGTGATCAACAGAGTTAGGATGTGCAAGAAATCGAAGCCCTTTTACATAGGTTGTAATAATTTGTTACTCGGTCACGTTTCATTATTTCAAGTGAGAATTTAACGTCTTAGTAGAGTTTTGCTCAATTTCGAATTAAAAGAAACGCCTCCTATGATTCATCCAAAATTGAAAATTTGCTAGCCCTAGCTTCGAGTAGTGGAGTTTCATTCCATAGCCTCAGAGGAAACTTTCGTCCAAAGTGGCTAACGCGTGCATGTTGGTAGCTGCTGCTGTAATTTTTTTATTACGAGTTACTGGTTATTTGTTTAAGTTTCATATTAATGATTAATTAATAAATTAACCGCAGAAAGAGTTATACAATTAATCGTAAGAATGTTTGATTAATGGGTAATCTCTTTTACGTTTAGTTTAATCCATTTGATTGTGGCAAAGTAGGCGAGGATTACTCTAACTTCTTTACCTCCCTTTTTTATAACGAAATCGAAATAATAAACTAAATTACGTTAATTAAGACACAAAAACACGCCAAACAAATACTAATTCAGAAATCAAACAACAAAAATCAGCGGTATATTTTCAAATTTTCACAGGACTAGTTTCGATGGTTTTACCGAACCATCATCCTCAGCTGCAAAAGCGCAAATGAACAAGATAGGATATAATGAGTAGATAAGATAAGAAAGCCTGGACAGGTGATAAGCTACTGGCGCCATATGTTGATGAAACCAGAGCTAAAACATAATTTCTTTAAAGGCTGAAGGCAAAGATGGATTGGAATTACGGTCGTTAACTAGAAAAGAATGATTTTTTTGAGTGTGAAATGCCTCTAGAAAATCCAGTTCACCAATAGAAGATGTTTTTTGACTGCAGAGAAGTTAGAAAAAAGGAAATACCGACGTCTTCTGTTGCCCAACATTGTTGGTCCGAAAATCACACTTTCAATTTTTCTGCTGCCAAAATTCGAAACTAGTCCTGTGAAAATTTGAAAATATACAGCTGATTTTTGTTTGATTTCTGAATTAGTACATTACGTTAGTTTAATTTCAACTAGTTAACATGAAAATTTTAACTAGTAAAAGCATTTATTAAATTTTTTTATGTCGGATTATTTCAGGATCTGAGCGATGGAACAAAAAGGTAGATAGGTGTAGGTATGTGTACTTTCTTTCGATTCTCTGACGATGTCTTTTGCTCTCGAAAAAACAATCGAATAAAAAGGTGTCACTCCTTTTTTCAGATGAAAAGAGACCATCTTGTACTAGAGTGAAAAGTCGTTCCATCGAGGTTGGGGCCATTTTGCTCCTAGATGAATCGAATTTAGAATAGTTGGTAAAAAGGTTACTTTTTAATGATCGAAACCCGTCTTTGGGAATATTCTAAATTCAGAGTCCAAGTACGAGGTGTTTCAAATCTATTGCTCATAAATGTGCCTGGATGTCCGGAACACGACAACAGACAATAATCATATGGGAACACAGAGTCTCAGGCAACAAGAATTGAAACAGAAAGACGTAAGCCAAGTCACAAATTCGGATTTATTATAGAAAGAAGAATACAACAATATTGTTTGAAATGAAATTATTAAAGCAGTTCGAAGTTGCGGCGTGCAGACGCTTCACAATGACGACGCATCAATTCGAACGTACTATGACCGGGGATGGGCCTCTCGAGAAACAGAGAATGGTACAATTCCATAGCGGATGCTCCAGAGTCATTAATTGCCTCTTAAAGGAGGCGTATATCCGCCATGTCACTGTTAGAGTAGCGACTGATACTTCCGCCCGCTCATACACACTTTTCTGTCGCTACACTCTGGCCAGCCTTTTTCATTATGGAGGCACCTAATAGGCGGTCACCGTTACCTCCTATGAAGGTTAAACCAAATTCTCACGGGCCATGGAAGATTTCCCTATTATTTAAAGAGATTCAATTGCAAAATAATGAACTTTGTATTTTTTGCAATTTTACGAGGCGCGAAATACTTCGTGGAGGACTGTCCTATCTTTGATAATCAGAGGAAGCTTTATAAAATTGATAGTTCTATAATAGTGATAATTTTGATACCAATGCTGTTTTACTTTTTGCGCAAGATATCCTCAAATTTATCAATGCAAATCGAAGTGTAATTGGAATTGTGATCTGATGTCGCCCTTTGTGTTATTTATTTATTTATTTTTGTATGTTCGTGAGTGTTTGTTAGCTGTTGTTCCTTATTTCTATTTGTATTATGTATTTGTATTTCATAATTTGCTTCTGGGGTCACTCTTTTTTTCTGACCATGAGGCCACTCCGTGGTCAGGAAGGTCTGAGTGTAACCCCTATACCTTATACAGGGTGCGGCAGCGTTCATAGCGTAATTTGACTTGCGTAGCACAATGACGTACTGCATGAATGCGCGCCAGCTCGTGCCGCATTCGTGTACTAATGAGCTGCCATTTCGAGTGTGATAGTGATATGGATCGCTGGAATGCACAGCATCGTGCCTTTGCTGTTGAAAGTTATTTCAAGAATAACTACTCTGTTATTGCTACCCAGCGTCAATTTCGGCAACATTTCAACTTGGGACGTCATGGGAAAGTTCCAGATGGACGGACCATTGCGACAGACATTTCCAGGTAGAGTAAGTTCCCATTTTTGGTGACATTTCCTAGATGCCTCGCTCACCTGATCTTTCATGTGCCGACTCTGGGGGCACCTGAAGCAAGAAGTTTTTCGA
The DNA here is from genome assembly GCF_044657685.1 of Stegodyphus dumicola. Classification (NCBI taxonomy): domain Eukaryota; kingdom Metazoa; phylum Arthropoda; class Arachnida; order Araneae; family Eresidae; genus Stegodyphus; species Stegodyphus dumicola. Next base: position 233,956,355 of record NC_140772.1, on the reverse strand, counting down.
ACACTTTGTACCACCCTTCCTGAGTTGAAGGATCGCATCCGAACTGCCGTCGACAATGTCCCAGGGAATGCGTTACGCCGAGTTATGGCAAGCTTCCAACGCCGCTTAGATGACTGCGTTGTGCAGAGGGGGGCATCATTTTCAAAAAGTAATCCAAGCAATGGACAATGACTTACACATTAGGTAAATGGCATACCTTTAACTATTAATTGACATGAGAGGTAATAAATAAATTACAGTTACTGCCTTATGGTGTGCTTTTAATATTCTACTATGAACGTTGCCGAACCCTATACCTCCATGAAGGAACAGGCAATTTTACATCCATGCCTTCTTTGGGATTCGAACCCAGGCCCTTCAGTATCGCAGCCAGGCTTCCCTAACCAATATACCGTCTAAGCAGCATGCAGGATATTCTTCAATTGTTACTTTCCTTGTTAATGTAAATTATGTACTTAAGGGTTTTTTAAATTGAATGCTTTACTTGATAATTATACTTTATGGCAAACAAACTACATACTCAACTTTATTTTTTTTTTCCTATTCTGTTCAAGATTTACCTATCCAACCCTTTAGTGGAACAGATCTTAATTTACGTTTCAATACTTACTTAAATCTAACTACGTACTGAACTAGGTTGGTTTTTTTTTTTTTTTTTTTTTTTTTTTTTTTTTTTTTTTAAATAATCTGTATTATGATTTTAAATACATAAAATGTTGAATACCTTCGCACCGATGAATAATTTACCTAATGCCCTAGTTGGACTCTATTCTTACCTCAAACTCCAATTCCGTACATTATTTAGTTATTTGCATTTTAACAGCAAATTACCTCTTTACAAGGTTAGATGTCTTCTGTATAATTTAACGAAAATTCGAACATTATGCATTCAGAACAAGGTATAAAATACTCGTTAGTTTCATAATGATTCAGTCTTCTTGACTGAATAGGTATATAAACGCATACAATAACTCATTTGTATTCCATATTTGAATGAATCAATTCCACATGAAAAGAAAAAGGGGGGAAAGCCATTTTCCTCGGGGTAAAACTTCTTATTCTTTAATAAACTACTGAATTATTATAACCGGTGAATTGCACTTTATATTCTGGTTTAAAAACAAAGTAAACAGATAATTTCATCTGGTGGCGAATCATATTGTGTCGTATCAAGCAGTCTATAATCATAAACTCAGTTACTTATGTAAGGGGGAAAAAGAGGGAAAATAGTATAATTAACAGACAAAAAAAGGTTGCATAAAAAAAGTAAAAATATATATTATTGTAGTCTGGTTTAGTTTATTTGATTATAACGAATCGTACAAGGGCTATCTATCTAAGGGAAGAGATGCTTTCGTTTTATGGGAAACTGGTTTATATCACGTTACACTTGAAGAAGACCCTAAAAACGCCCATGGTTCCAAATCTGAATTACCTCTATTCACCAAATTTACCACTCGCCCATTGGTGGCCAATTGTACTTTAAATAGATAATTATATTCTTATATTTTCGTTCTTTATAGATAGATAGATCTATTCATCTATCTTTATAGATGATGATACTATTCCATTTTAGGTACCTTTAGGTACCTTTATAAATGATTGTTGTTGCATTTTCGGTAGCTGCTTTTTCGATGGCCGCTCAAACTATCGGCAACAGTAGCATTTAATAATTCAAAGTTGGAAATAAAATCAGTCTGATCAAATAGTAATGATTCTAGTGGACTAGAATGGGGAACCATATTATCCAGAATTGCATACACAATTTCTCCTAAATTAATCCCCAAATAAAATAGGATTCTGCCTTATTTTAAAGCTGGTATGTTCCTTTATACCTGCTATTTAGTAATGCGTCTTAGAAATCATACATGACTTGTAAATTATAACTAAATTTGAAAGAATGTTGTAACATAAATATTCATTTCAAAGTCGAAAATTAAGATATGCCTATTATTTCCATAGTTAAACAATTTTTTTTTCGAAGTGGGAGAAGTACTAATGCAGTTTTAACTACTATTTAGACTGCGATGAACTTATTTAGTGAGGTCAAAATCATTTATTTATTATCACTATATATAATAATATTTCGTTACTTTAAAATTATATTTAAACCTATAAATTACCATGATATTCTTATGAACTTAGAACTCTACCAAACCTATTTGAATAGAAATTCATAAGCGTTAAAACAAGCAACTGTGCGAAAACCAAAGTTATTCACCATTTAATTAGATTATGTTTTAGATAACAATCATTTCCCAGAATTTTTTCAACTAAATCAGATATTCTTACTTCTGATTTATATTTACTTCTAATGAAAATAAATATACAAAAATTAAAATTCAAATTGACGAATAACTTGTATACTCAAGTTATGTCTCAGCAATTTAGTCAACGTAATTTTACAATATAGAGACATTAGGTTAAATATTTAGAAACGGGAGACATGAAAAATGAGCAATGCTCTCGCCGGGACTCGAACCTGGACTTCTCAAATACGCGCCAAGCGTACTGACCATTACACCCCGAAGGCATGCTAAGAAGGCGGGAGAAATACCTTATACCGTTTCTCGTTTGCCCTTTTAAAGGGCGACTGGGGATTACGGGACCCAATCGCCAAATCCTGGTGATGGAGAACCATCATCCACTACCTTTTTTAGTCCGGGCGCCACTGTACAGGTATTGGATGCCGGGAATCATGAGAACTGTACTGGTATACTGTACAGGTATTGGATACCGGAATCATGAGAAATAAGCAATGCCCTCGCTGGGACTCGAACTTCGGAACTCTCGAATACACGCTGAGCTTGCTGACCATTACACCTGGAAGGCATGCAAAAAAGGCGGGAGAAATACCTTATAACATTAATCAGCAATAAAAATTTTAAGGGAAAATCTTTTATTTAAAAAGAATCCAAATTAAGATTAAAAATCAAATTTGGAGCGCAATTAAGGTTTAAAATCTGATACTCGTTTAGGAAAGGTCTTTTAAAAATTTTCCACACAATATTATAGATATAAAAATTATAAGTGCTTCCATTAATATTTTAACATAATCACAAGAGATTTAAAAAGTTTTATAACTAATTTTCATTCTATTTAACATCATTTGAAGTAATTTTATTGACATTATAAGTTTTATTATTATGACGATAATTTTAAATTAAAACTAGAAAACCCTCACAGCTTTCTCTAATACTAGCATATTCATCTTATGGACAAATCCACATTAACAAATTGGTGTATGAATTTTCACCAATGTTTAACGGACTGCTCGCGGCAGTTACATCTAAAAGCCCTCCGTTTCTCGTTTAAAGGCTACTGGCCTCTTTGAATTCCACTAAAACATTCTATTTATATAAAAAAAATTCAGTTTCGCGCCACCACCATATAAATAATAACTGTGTAGAGACATCACTTATATCTTTGGAAGCAGGAAAGATGAAAAATTAGCAACGCCTTCGCCGGGAATCGAATCACGGACCTCTGGAATACGCGCCCAGCTTGCAGACGACGACACCACGAAGGCACGCCAAGAAGGCTGGAGAAATACCTTAAAACTGTATACGGAAAAAGTCATAACCGTTTAAATTTTATATTCACTTCATTCTTAAAATAATCAAAAAATTCTTAGAATTCAAATTTTTAAACAATAATCTCTTTGTTAAAATAGCTAAAAAACTCAAAAGTATTTAAACAATAATAAAAAAATATACTAATCATGTTCTCAACCTTTCTTAAATTACATCTTTAAATTCGTTACCTATTTTATGGGCAAAATCCTCGTTCCTATTTTAATTATCGAAGTCCATTTTAGCCTAGGTCTTATTTGCCTCAAAATCTAGCCTGGAGACGTGCTGAGCCACTACATTTGAGATATCCCAATTCTTGTATTATTATCAACCTCCATCTTATCGAAATCAAACTCCACCCGAAATATGACAGAATTTTAAGTCAAATGGTAAGCTAAAAAGCAATAACTTTCATCGTATTATTGATACAAGTAGTCACGCTGATTCGCTCGCAAAGAAGCTGCCATTTTTTATCAAAGTTTATTATTAGTCCAAAGGGGCTTTTCCCTGAAGGACTATTGATTTCGTTTTGCGATTTTCCGTTGAATCACTTTAAATGTCCGTTTCACTTTTCAAACTGCTGCCACCCAATGTTAGAGTCCTGTATTACTCGCATTGTGATAAAACAACGGTACATACAGCCATCGAATTTTGAATGGCGTAATGCTCCTACGAATATGGGCATGTGGAAGACCAAATTGAAATTTGGAATTTATTTTATGATCGATTTCATATTTTGTAAAACTTTAACGAATTTTTGAGTAACAAACTCAACGATTTGAAAGACAGCAATGGTAACACTCTACGGCGGAGAAAAAAGCCTTTTTATCTCCAGCGGGCGCGGAACTGTGTATCAGAAATTCTAAAGATATGCTCATTTAAAAATTATTTTGAGACATTGCTATTGAACTGAATTTTATGGTTTAAGTGCAAAGAACATGATATTTAATAAATAAAAGTAACAGACAAAACGTTAAAAAAAAGTTCCTTTGGGCTTAATGTAAAATCTGAAAGCTTCAGATTTTTTTCTTCCAAAATCGATAGCTAAAACGATTAAAAACTACAAATATATAGCAGTATAATTAATAGAATTAGGTTATATGTAAGAAGCTAGGGAAAAAAAGAAAAAGTAAAAAAAAAATTATTACTGGATTGACAAGAAGAATAAAAAAGAAATTGGAATGATTTGGAAAGAGATGATATTTCCCTCCATGTAATACACCTCCGGAATCTTGGCTAGTTCCCGCGGTGACGTTAATTCGTCAGCACCAAGATTTGGTGACTGGATCCTCTAATCCCCAGTCACCCTTTAAAAAGCTATTTCTCAGAGTTCGAGCACCGGCGAGGGCATTGATCGATTAGAACTCCAGTATTTCTAAAAATATAATAAGAAATTCTTTTTCGTCGGATCTAAAATGAAAAATTATAATTTCTGATAATAGTTCAAAACCTAATCCAATTTTACGATGACGATAGTAGAAACAAGTGGGGTTAATAAGGGAAAATAGAAATAAAAAATACGTTTAAAAGCCATCCCATATAGAATTCGGAATAAACCACATGCAAAAACCAAACGATGTGTCTTTATCCTCATGATCGCGAATGAATCAAAAACTATACAAGACCCCGTAACAGCGAGAAATCTTTGAAATACTGATTGTTAAGTATTCTTAGAATGCCCTATGAGCATTTATTAGTCATTTATTTCATTATGAACATTTCGCTTTACCCCATCCCCCCAAAAAATGCAAATTTAATAGCGCCTAATTTTAGACAAAATGACCATTCACTAGGCTGTTAGCAATACCTTCATAATGTTGGCTATTTTGGACACGCAACAATTATCACCAGCCCGATGAAGCGTGGTTTTAAAAGTGATATATCCGAATGATTCACGACAATCGTGACCCCAAGTCCGGGTACGCGACAGTAAAAAATTTAAAACAAGAAATCGATGACATAGTTTTGGCGACATTGATAGCCGTCACTGCTATTAAAAGACTGCGTAAAATACGATGTCCACCTATTTACCCAGAAAAGCAGCTAAGTTTATATTTATTTTTTTCCAAATTAATGAACAAGCAATTCATTGTTCAAAAAGAGATATCCAACATGGTATCCAAGCATGCCGATATACTTGTTGAACTACGTTTATGAAGTGCAGTTTACATAAAATTGTGGGTTTTAACAGAGCGGAAAGATAAGATCCTTTGCTTCAAATGCTTTGAAATTTACTATAATTACAGCTGTTATGTGCAGTAATTCTCTCAAATCCCCCGGGTAATATTTACCAAATGTACCGCGGTTAAATGAAACTGCGAATAGTGCCGAATGCTACATATAACGTGATATTCGAATAATACTTTAACTAAACAGTTGATACATTAAGATACTTCCCACCTTTAAATAGCGAAATAACATGCTATTCGCTTTTTAAAACTGAGGGATTCACACAAAGTTAGATTTTTCACAATGTTTTTTTATCTGTTTACTGAAAGTTTTTGCCAAAACTCTTGATAAGTTGGTTACAAAAAGGATTTATCATTATTTATTTATCAATAACTTAATTTCGGAAAGACAGTTTTTTTTCCTTGGTTGGTCAACAGAGGGTACTTGATTTTATAAGACGTAATAAACCTAATTTACAAATCGCGGTGGTCTCTTTCGATATTTCCGACGCCGTTTCTTGGCCTTCTCTACTGTGTTCATTGTATTATATTGGTATTAGCTCAAATAGTTTCAGACTCATTAAGGAATTCTTCAATAATAGGATTATCATCTATAAACCGAATAACATGATTGAAATTAAAAGAAGTATTTTTAAAGGTTGCCCACAAGGGTCTTGCGCTGTTCCTCTGTTCTGGGGGGGGGTCTCATAGTCGATAAATTTTTAAAAGCAGAATTCAATTCGGGGATCGACGTGGTTGCTTATGCGGACGATTTGGTTTTCTTAATTGCAGCTGAATCATTAGCTATTATTTAAAGAAAATTTTTTGATTCAGCCACAAGAACAAAAATATTAAGGAAATTTAAAGTACTCTAATGAGAACAAAATGGAAACAGACAGTAGCTAAATGTGGAAACATAAAGTTCTTCGCTGAATCTTCACCGATATTCAAACCACAGATCTTCCTCTCACTAGTCATTTGCGAGACAAGAACGCGCTCTGGAGATGTGAAAATTCTTTACATTCTCTCCCACTTGAAACAGGTTTTAGGAGAGTCACGAGGCCCATTTGACCAACCCCAAATTGTCGCGAATGATAGTCCGCCGCTTTTTTGTTCATATGCCACTATACAGACTAAATGGTCGAGTGCGAAAAATTGGCTGTGGCTTTGCCGGGATTCGAACCACGAGCTAACCAAGGTTCTAATGACTTATCATTTAGAACATATATGGAAAGATGCGATACTCGAAATGCACATGGGGGAATTTCATTGTTTCAAGGAGAAATGCAGACAGTCCCTTTTTAGCTGCTACATGTTTTAGTTTAAGGATGTAAAAAAAAAACTACTTTTATTCAAGTTTTGTTATTTACCATTTTCTATACTTTTCTTGCTTAATTTATAAAAAGGGTTTAAAAATAATCTAAATAAATGTATGTATATATTTTTCAGGTTTATGGAAAGTAGTGAAAGGAATAAAAAACAAAATTGAGAACACTGATCTAAATTTGTCGGTGAAGATATTTTTTACTAGTTATTACTGTCAACAGGAGTACATGAAAATAAAAGATAAAAACGCTATAAATATTAAAAATAAGACAATAGAAAATTGCTGCATCGTGGATTAATCACTACCAGTGTTACTAAATAATTATAATAAAAAACTTCCATTACGAATATCTTTTTTTTCCAAAGAAGAATCATAAAGCTAGATATATGGTATAAATTAGGAATATTGAATGAATTAAATATGTTTCCACTAAAACCCCTTTTATCTCCAGCGCACGGAACTGTGTATCGGAAATTCAGTGCGAAGAACGTGATATTTAATAAATAAATGTAAGACACAAAATGTTAAAAAAAATGCCCCTATGGACGTAATTTTGAAATCTAATTAATGCATTTTTACAGCTGTTGCTTGAAATTTGGAAATAATGAACACCGATTTGTTTTTAAATTTATGTTACAGAAGGTAATCCAAAAGTGTGCTTGTACGTTCTATGCTTTATCGCCACAAAAAGAAACTCTTTACTTTCTCGTAATTAAATGAATGAAACTAAGCATATTTTTGTTGCGATTCTCTTGAAATAAACTACTTAATGGGAACAGCTTGATTGAAATTGTTTAACTGTTGCATTCAGTAAGAAGTTGATATAGTTGCAAGTATTTCAATAAAACTATGTCATCTGCTCTGTTGCATGATACCGAAAATTAATATTTTCATATTTCGATCTCTTTCTTCAAATGTTATTGTGTCAAGAAGAAAGTAGTTTTCGAATTGTGTCATGACACCATAAAACCGAGGTTTTTGATCGAAGGTGACATTGATTTTAATCATAATAAGAGAGTTTAAGAGTTTGAAACTAATAAATAAATGAATGTTTTGACTGCGAGATTTTTGTTGTTGCTAATGCTCACTTGTCTGACCTACAGTCAGCCCAAGCCCACTAAATTTCTCTTGGCAAAGAGCGCAAGTTTACACCTGTCATTGGCAACACAGGTGATACAGCATCATATGATTTAGCTCAGTTCCTCCTCCAGTTTTGGTGGAGAGCACCCCAGGGGGACAGGCCTGAGGCTCACCCCTCTTTCCCTACCATCAACCTCTCGAGCGGACTTTCGGCTCGCCGCATGTTTAGAGTGCCCTCATGCCACACGGACACTATACATTTACAAACATCCATGCCTTCTCCAGGATTCGAACCTGGCCTTACGACACGGCAGTCAACGACGCTAACCACTATACAAGATCTCTAATATACGTAACGGTTCAGATCTCTAATATACGTAAGCATGCACTGTAATATCGTCAACATTTGTTATGCACCGCTATCGTAAACATTTGTTATGTCCATTAATTACCTTTATGCAGAGGCAAAACGATAATATATCTGTCAATCAATCCATTGGGTTACCTGAAAAGACATTGTGGTATATAGCTAAGAAATAGTCTGAAACACAATTTTTCAAATCGGTATCGACCTCCTGGGGGTCTATCAAAATTTCAAGGGTGTATGTGATGATCGAGGGATAGATATCCGAATATGCAATAAGAATGGATCGGAATAGTTAAAATTCCATTGATTACAAAAAAAAGTACTTAATAAAATTATATTTATATAATAAAATTATATTATTAAAGTTTCGTCATACAAATAAATCAAGTCTTATTAAAAAAAACACACTAGGTTTTGGAATTTAAAAATCATCCGAAAGAAATATCCGCAAATTTACGTTGTTTGCGGAAACAACATTTTTTACCTTTCCTTCTTCTTACCCTAGTGGAAGATGGCTTTAGTCAAGTCAATAGTTTACTGCAGAAATCAGAAAACGATTTGAATATTTCTGAATGAGGTGACTGAAGAATTGAGTTAAGCAGTTTTATGCCAAATATTTTAAAAATTGTATCAATAGATCACGCATAGTGGTCATATTTATTAAATTCCAACTTTTGTGCAACTAAAATCTGTGATTTTATATCTATAAACATGTTTATATTTGTAAAATTAAAAATAATACAAAAAGTAATGCAAAATTATTCTAATAAATCATTTTTTCAAAACTTTTGCTCATATTGTTAGTCTATTTATTATCTTAAAGTAATTTTACGCCCATTTTTTTTTTTTTTTTTCTTTTAGCAAGTTAGCCCAGAAGGACTATTAATTTCGTTTTGGTTATTTTGCTTTGAATCACCACAAACAGCGTCCTGTCACTTTTCAAATTGTTGGCCACCCAATATTAGAGCCCTGTATTATATTTGAAGAAATTAATTAATGAAGAATCTTCATGAATGTATCTATGTTTCTCGCATTGTGATAAAAGAACGGTACCCAGAGCCATCCAATTTTGAATAACGTAATTCTCCACCAAATATGGGCATCTGGTAGCCCTAATTTGGAATTTTTATTATCGATTTCATATTTTGTAACACTTTAACGAATTTTTGATTAAAAAACTCAGCTATTTCAAAGCAAGTAATGGCAAAAGAGTACGGGCGGGGAAAAGTATTTCCAGCGCGCGATATTGTGTATCAGAAATTCTAAAGATATACTGATCTTATTTTTTTTTTTTTTTTTTTTTTTTATATATATATATTGCTGTTAAATTGAATTTTATGGTTCAAGTGCGAATAACATGATATTTAATAAGTAAAGGCAACACACAAAACGTTAAAAAAAAAAGGCTCCTTTGGTCGTAATGTAAAATCTGAAACATTTCAGATTTTTAATTTTTTTTTAAATTTAATCTGACTGTTATTGATTAACAAACTAAGCGATTTAAAAACAATGAACACAATTATTTATGTCTTTCATTAATAACCTGTAACTGGACTTTTTTTTTTTCTTTTATGATTACTCGTGACACGGAAGGCCATCTCCCTAACATATTAGGGCCTTTATAGAAGATTTTGTAAAGAAAGCGACAACGTGATAAGAAACTTCCAGGCAGCCAACCGGTTAGACGGGATTAGAACCCCATGAATGTTCAGCGAATTTATCCGTTCATCAATGCATGGTCCCACAATCTTTGGAATTAATAAACCAGATATTTCAATAATTTTTAATTTTATCTGGCTGGAGTAAAAAGTGGGTAAAAGAAACTGATGCTACTGATCACTGAGGTTCAAGCGCAGGAATGTATTACACATATCGTCAGCCATTTCCTTTTGTGGTACAAGAAAAGCAGTTTGCGTGATAAGTAAAAGTAGAGAACGTATTGTCATACAAAAAGTAGAACTACAGAAAATGTAAGAGACTTAACTTGATTCCCGCAGACAGCGTTACTTCTAACTGTTCGGCTTTTTTTAGACATCCTTCGCAACTCAAACGAGATTTATTTAAAAAAAAAAAAAAAAAAAAAATGAAATATTAATTACTAGCAGCTACGCGTCCAGCCTTCGTCTGGCATTTAAATGTACCGGAAAAATGCCTAAAGGGAATATCAAAAGTTAAATTTAAAAACTGCGCAAAATTTTACTCTGCAGAACTTCATCAAAGAAAAAAAAATTAAAAAATAAAATGTATTACATATAACAAAATTACAATGAAATAAGTAATATCTCTTAACACAAATATTAATTATCCTAATAAATAAATTAACCAACTTTCCGTCGCAATATCTTAAGAATTCATATGGTATAAAAGAAGTTAAGAACTTTGTTTCCTAAAAAAATCATGCAAAACTTTTCATATAATTAAAATTATGTATAATTAGAACATAATATAAAAAAATTACAAGCAATAAATCTCATATTTTCAAGAGAAAACAGTCAGCAGTCCAATATCCAAAGCAATGAAGGAAAAACTGTTGCCAAAACCACATTTCTAAAAGAATGAAAGTATCATCAGAAAGCAATAACCAATCGAAATTGTGCTTTGTGGATGATGTACTTCAAAATATACAAACCTCTCTGTCATTAGCTAATAAAGAGAGACAGGGGGAAAAGGAAATTCTTTCTGTTGTGCCTCGCGCGACACATGCGCGTCAGAATAAGAAGATTGCGATGTTTGTGTTGCGTGTCCAAAAATTCAAAGAAAAAAAGCAGCATTTTATCTCATATTTTCAACAGTCAACAGCCTGAATGAAAAACTGTTGCCAAAACCGCATTTCTAAAGGAATGAAACTATTCAAAATGATGCGATAAAATCGAAAAGATAAAATTAAAAAAAATCGGATTTGAATTTTGAAAAAAATTGCTTCGAGATGCACTGGCTCGAGGTCTAAGATGCACCTATATACTAAATTTCGTAGCCCTGGTTTACGCGCAGCACAAACGAAAGACACACAGACTCTTTCTTTTATTATATGTAGAGATGACATGTATTATAATGGTACTTAATTATATGTACTTTAATTAAATGCTATAATGACGGAAGTTGTGTAAAAAGGAAAAACACATTTGATTGTTTAGCTTTCCGAAATGATTTAGTTACCTATGCCCCCCGGAAAAAATACAAGGAATAAAATACGCAGCCCAAATGCCAGCAGAAACGTCCCGACAATTTTTTTTACAATCCCGAACGGTCGTCCGATGCGTTCGAAAGACCGCGAAATTGAGGAAGGTAGTAAAAAGAAGAAGCGACTGTGGTGACCTACAAACGAAGACGAAGGAAGAGCGATGGGCGAATTCCTAAGTGAGCGAAGCACGGCAGGAAATGAACTCTCCGGGACACAACACCCTACCGGGAAGAGGGGGACAAGGGAGATAATAACAGCAGACATCATCCGAAGTATTTTTATTTTTACTCCTGGATGGGATGCAATCTTTAGTTTTTCAAAGACTGCCTGTCATAACAATCTAAAAACTTGCAAGATAAAAATATACGTTTTGCAGTGTACGAAAGAGATTTTTCTTATTAGGCATTTTGGATCGAAAACCTTAAATGTCCATTTCACTTTTCAAATTGTTGTTACCGAATATTATCGCCCTGTGTTTTATTTAAAGAAATGAATTAATAATCGAAAATCTGCATAAACGTATGTATGTTTCTAGCATAGGGATAAAACAAAGGTACCGAAAGCCGTCCAATTCTGAATAACGTAATTCTTCACCCGAATATGGGCATCTGGAATTTCGAATTTGTTTTATTACCGATTTCATATTTTGTAACATTTTAACGAATTTTTATTTAAAAATCTCAACGATTTCAAAGCCAGCAATGGCAACACTGTACGAAAAAAAAAAAAAAAAAAAAAAAAAACATTTTTATCTGCAGCGCGAGAGACTGTGTATCCTAAATTCTAAAGATAAGCTCATTTTAAAATTATTTTGCGATACTGCTGTTGAATTGAATTTTATGGTTTAAGTGAGAAGAACATGATATTTCATAAATAAAGGTAACACACGAAACGTTAAAAAAAATGCCTCTTTGGGCTTAATGTAAAATCTGAAAGCTTTCAGATTTTTTTTAATTAAATACTTCTGTTTTATCAAAGACTGGAAAAGCTTAAATAAGAGCCCTCGATTAACTCCAGAGATGTCGTCATGACTAACCGGCATAATTAGAAACCAAAGGAATTTTAAAAATTTTACTCAATAATATCAATTAATAATCAATAAAAATCAATGGGGAAAATCCACTGCTAGCTTTCTGACCCCCAGATGTCGATCACTAAGATATACAGAAGGGTTGTCCAACATGCGGCTCGTGAACGGCAGTCTGTCCCGAACGGATGACCAATTATTATTTCGATTTTTAAATATATCTACGACTCAAATTATGCCTCGATATTAAATTTTGAAAAATTTGATGCGAAATTTAAGGAGAAATTTAAAAATTTATGTTGGCGAAATTTTTTCGGTTTGGCCAAGAATAATTCACTCGGCGAACTTCTTAATGTATGGCAACCAATTTTCCTTTCCCTTCCATTATGCCGGAGCGGATAAAAAGGCACCTCATTCCTACCTTTTTACACTGTGTATGAGAGGGAAAAAGTGACATCGTTTCTACTTCCAAATAATTTTAGCAAAGTGTTTAAACCACATCTGATGTTTTATCGCTTTCAACAAATATGCCAAATTTCAAAACGCGCCAATATATAAATTCACGTCTATCTTCGGAAATTGTGAATAAAAAATTGTAATTTTTGCAGGTATGCTTTGAAATACGTCTACTTTAAGGTGATGGTAAAACCTTTATAGATTATAATTCAAATTTTTTTCATAAAATTATAAAAATTATTTAAAAATACAAATTTAAAAAATAAATCATAAAAAATGGGTGAATTTTATTTGGAAAGAACCCGAATTTCGAAATGTGAAAGGAAGAATCAAATAAACTTGATAAAAAATGAGACATTAATAAATATATACCAAACTCAATTAACATGGAGGAGCTAATTTCTTAAAAACTACTCTTGCGATTTTTACAAAACTTGGTAATTTGGCGTAATTTAAGTCGTAGAATCGAAATAAGAAAACAAATTGGTATGTTATTCCAGAAAAAGTCCGTTTTTGTATCAAAATACCTATATTAGAGCAATGCTATATATAAATCTAATACATATTCTAAGTGGCACTTTCGAGACATGAAAAACGCAAGTGGAATTTCGTCAATCGGCCCAGTAGAACGGGAGATATAAAACTACCCCTTTTCGGGTTTTTTTTTTTTTTTTTCCCCGCAGTGTGCATGCGTTTAACGAAATAAATACATGAATAACCGGAAGAAAGGAAAGTTTTTAAAGACAGCGTAACACTGTTTTTTCTTTTTTTTTTTTTTTTTTTTTTTAGCAAGGTCAAGTGTCAGTTACGTATTTGATTCACACAGATTTCGGTATCAAGATTTTGCTCTTAGTTTTTTCTTACGGATATGCCTTTTTAACTCACAAAAGTACCCGTGGTAGTCAGTGTGTTTCATTAAACAGAAGCATTTTATTAAAATATAACATGGAATGTGGTTTGGTTTTGATCACTGCAAAGCTTCGTTGGCTATCTGCCTAAAGGAAGGGATGCCGTCATGGGGGACTTTCTAAGGAAAACTGGTTCGTATAGACGTTACACATGGAGAAAAAAACCGAAAAACGCCCATGCAGCCAGCTCGTTCGCGGGACTCGACCCTCGGACCGAACTACCAGTGTTCAGCGACTTTACCGCTCGGACACTGGTGGGCTCCATGGAATGGGGAGCTTCCAGGTAAAACTGAATTATTAATTCTCTGAGTAGGTCTTTTTATCAATGAATAACTGTTAATTAACATAATGAGGATACGCTTTTCAAAAGAATTTTAAAAAATCGTTGCTTCACAGGTCAGAATAGATTTGATTTCGTGTACCCGCTGGAAAGCAGTAATTAGGAAATGCCGAAAGTAGGAAACTAAAGTTTTGAGAACAAAATCTGAGTTTGGCAACCAAGGTTTTGACTTTCTAAAAGACATGTAAATAATTTCTTAAAATTCTTATATTTAAAAAAACTCTTACTATAGTATTTATTTTATTAGTCCACTTAAAAGAATAGTCTTTCACACAGCCATTGAAATGTTAGCTATGACACTTGTATATATAATCAAGTTCTTATTTCATTTTTTTCATAGAATAAATTGTTTCAGTCATTGTGAAGCTTAGAGGAATTTATGACAATCTTGTACGAAAATTTCAAAGAAAGAAGATTCCTAACTGCAACAAACCATCTTAAGAGGTCGAATGCGTACACACAAAAACACCAAAAATCGGGGTGCCAGCTGGGGGGTGGCAACGAATGCCCTTCAGATCGTGACCTTCCCTTATAAATATCTAGAATTCACCTCCTGTGCCAACTCCAGGCAGATCGGGGTCAACCACGTGAAGAATCTTGATGAAATCCCCTACAGCAAGATGAGTGATTAGAAGAAAGCTAATATAAATTCGAGTACTTGTAGACATCGCAGATCGTTTCGCTGCTATGAGCAATATATAAGAAAAAAGAATTAAGATATATCAGTTTGTATTAATTCATGGATCAGTTCTCATGTTTTATCACAATGCGAAGTAATTTACAACTTCGCGTTAACGAATACATCCGAACTTTGATTAATATTGTTGCGTTTTTTTTTTTTTTTTTTTTTTTGACACCAGTTGTTACGTTATTTTCTTCCTTCACGTTCGTACGGGGTTCGTGTGGATTTGGAGTGAATAAAGACGACACTTGATGAAGTATCGAAACACACTTTATTGGCCGATATTAATCAGTACAGCTCCAAAACACGTTCTTACAGTCGTCGAATTGTTATAAACACGCTGACACGATCAGCGACACAGCTTTTAGGTTATCAATCTATCACGGTGGAGACAGCTTCACTGCAAAGCACCAGAGTACAGCTTCCGACTCTGCTCGGTCGTTTTCGGAACTCCACGTACTCTCGAGACTCTCCACGCTACAACTCACGATGCAGTCGACGACACACACAGCACAGCTCCCGACTCTTCGGTTCAGTCGTTCCCGGAGCTCAACACGCTCTCTCCACGATGCACTAAGAGACTCTTTCGGTGCACTCGACGACCCACTCGGCATTCGCTGACCGACTGTAACTCGATCAACTCCGCACGGACTAACTAAATTGTAACTAACTCTCTCGCACTCTCGACGAGGCACACTCTCGATGACTGACTATCAGCTCGCTAGACGAGGCACACACTCTCTGACTGCGGGCCGGTAGGGTTTATATACAGGGGTTGGACAAAAATATGGAAACACCTTTAAAAAAACATGCTTCTTTGCTTAATATGGTGTAGGAAACCCGTTGGCATCCAAAACAGCTTGCAGTCTTCTCGGAATGAATAAATACAGTTCCTGTATGTTTTCCAAGGAAATATTATACCATTCTTCCTGCAAAACGGTGGCAAGTTCAGATAACGATGTTGGCGGTGGATAACGAGAACGCACTTTCCGTTCCAATGTAGACCACAAAGGTTCGATAATATTCATGTCTGGTGACTGTGGTGGCCAGGGGAGATGGGACAACTCATCCTCGTGCTCAGAAAACCAGTCCTGGACAACGTGAGATGTGTGAACAGGGGCTTTGTCGTCTTGGAAGACACCATCACCACCGGGGAACAAAGTTTGTACCATGGGATGAACTTGATCGGCCAAAATGTTCACATAAGTCTTGGCAGTCATGTGCCCTGACACAATTATCATGGCGCTAGCAGAGAACCACGATATGGCTGCCCAAACCATAACAGAACCCCGCCATGTTTCACTCTTGGCAACAAGCAGTCTGTATTATAGGCTTGAGATGGCGTTCTCCAGACGTAAACTCGGCTAGAAGTGGGAAACAATGTGAAAGAAGACTCGTCAGACCATATTACTCGCTTCCACTCCTCTATAGTCCAGGCTTTATGACTTAAACACCACCTTTTCCTGTTACGGGCATTAGCATCACTGATGAGTGGCTTCTCAATTGCAGCACGGCCAGCAATTCCCTGTTTATGAAGCTCCCTTCTAATTGTTTTGGTACCTACAGGGTTCGGTAACACAACATTCATTTCAGCAGTAACTTTTGCAGCTGTGGTCTTCTTATTTTTCGTCACAATTGCCCTTAATGATCGTCTGTCACGATCACTCAGGACACACTTTCGTCCGCGCTGTTATTTAGCAGATAATGTTTTTCCGCTTTTCAAATATGCGGAATAAATCTTCGATACAGTACCTCTTGAAACACTAAACACCTCGGCTACCTTGCTTACGGAAGCACCTATACCATACGTGCTCCAACAATTTGCCCACGTTCGAAGTCTGTTAACTCTGACATAATGCAATGACAACCTCACATAACAGTACTCCGACAACAACTGAACTGTTTAGCACATTTACGAAGTTGTATAGGTGGCGTCAGTAGTCGAAAACGCCAGCGCCACCTACATATTTTATTAAAATCAATCTTTCTTTTCAAACATGCATTTCACAAGGTGTTTCCATATTTTTGTCCATCCACTGTAGCTTTCGGCTTGTGATCGAGAACATTCTAGGCTAAACCGGTAAGAATTTGTTCCAGAAGGTTCTCCATCCGTCCATTGTATATCGCCAATTTTGTCGCCGAATGGGCGATTTCTAACCAAATATGGCAACCCTTCCTTCCCTTGCCATTTTATGGCAACCCTTAAACTGCTTTGTGGGGAAGCTATCTTACCGCGCCTGGATATTTCCTAACAATATGTAACTGATCACAAGGTAATCTTAAGTTACCGGCACTATTACGAAGGATACCAGCGTTGGGTTCAGCGGGTGTAGGTCTCGCATGCTACTTATCGCGGAGCTGTAGTGCTCCAAGCATTATTTCAGTAACGAAGAGTTCTCATGTTCTTGATATTTTGAGGCTTAGTGAACTCATTGCGCTATGCTCAACTGAGCCGCCCAACGGGATTGTAGTTAGTGACTTGAAAGTCGTATCAAAGAGCTCGGGTTAGAGTCCCGGCGAAGGCATAGATGCTGTCAACGCATAGTGTCTTTTCGATTAAATATATAGAGTCGAAAGTTCTTTCGTGTGGTTTGTTCCATGGAGGTAAGAATAAAAAGAGGCACCAACTCCGCACTACGATACTCACATACGGTTCCTCTGCCTGGGCAAACGCAAAAGACAAGGACTACAAAAAATTTCAAGTCCTTTAAAACAAGTTCTTAAGAATAATCCCCAGAGCTCCCGACTTCGTCAGAAATCGTAGTCTGCAGTTGGATTTAAACTTAGAACAAATACAAAAATTTATTAATCGCATCAATGAAAAAATCTTCAACAGAGCGATTAGCTACAACCCGGCTAATTTCGCCGATATCTTAACACATTACCGACCGGTAGCCTATTAATCGGCTTTTTATCGCCAACGCCTACCGACCGATAGCCTATTAATCGGCTTTTTTTCGGCCAACGCCTATCGACCGATAGCCTATTAATCGCTTTTTTCTCGGGGCTACCTAAAAATAGCCTATCAATCGGTAGCCATGGAGATAAACAATTGTCATTTTCTATATCTTTTGCATTTTATTATTAGTATTGAGGTACATTGCTCTCTTGCGTTAAGTGCGTTGCTTCGTAACATCCCACATTTTCACACCGTTTTTGAAAAAAATTATCGTTCACGATGAGCGAAAAAAATGGTACTGGAGAGTTTTATTTAGACGATTTATCAGATTGTCCTGACAGTTATTTAGAACATGAAGAATCTGTGGCTGAGCTGCCGGTCGGACGTGCGTATGCTGTTGAACCGCTAACGGTCGGTAAAGTTTTAAGTTACGAAATACTTGATGAAGATAAACTTCTTAGTCTATTCGCCGCTTATCTGTTACAGGCTACCTAAACTGACCAATTAGAGCTCAGCTTACACACTCAATAGTTTGTAAACTCACCACGTTTCAGATTCTACACACCTCTTCATGTGTTCCGGCTAGCTTTCCCCACCTCCCTGACCTTCTGCAGCTGCCAAAGACATGGCTTGCTGATCACCGAAGTTCAGGGCTTCACTTCTCTATTACTTCTACAAGAACTGGAAAAGCTTCATTTTTGGACTTTTATATATGTCAGGACTCTAAGGGGATTCATTCAGGAATCTGGAAAGAGCGGGAGTAGCGCATCTCCCGCTGCATTCCAGAATAAACAACCAAAGTATCAAAGCACTACGATTGAAGCAGTGCTTCCAAGCTTTGGTCTCCAGAGAGGTTGATTTTTATACTTGTTTACATTCAGAGCAAGCCCGGTGGCGCAGTGGTTAGCGCATCGGGCAGCAGCACCACAGGTCCGGCGTTCGATCCCCGGGCTGGGCAAGGTTGACTCAGCCTTTCATCCCTTCAATGGGTCGGTAAAATGAGTACCAAGTTCGCTTGCGGACTGAAACATCGGGGGTCCTGCAACAAGCTTATAATGTATTTCTCCCGACTTCTTAGCATGCCCTCGTGGTGTAGTGGTCTGCACGCTCGGCGTGTACTCCAGAAATCCGTGGTTCGATTCCCGGCGAGAGCATTGCTCATTTTTCAAGTCTTCTGCTTCCAAAAAAATCTTAATGTCTCCGCAAGCTGACCACTTGTTCAAAGCATATGCTCACGCACCCCGGGGCCCACGGTCAAGAAAGCAGATTTCGGGCACTGCAGGCGCCACAGAGTTTACATCCAGAGAATCCTTGACAGCGCTTTGACAGTATTTCCACACACGTCAGCTCAACAGAAATTGAAATGCGGAGACTCTTTCGCATCAAAGAAACATTCATTGTTGGATGGGTAATATCAATTTATGTAATTTAATGGCAGTTAGCGCAAAAATCACATCTTGGTTATTTTTCGATAACTTGCAACAGCGATTTTGATTATGAATTTGTTAACTGGACTACAAAAATATATATTTTAGCAAAATGGTTATGTTATGCATAAAGAATGATAAATATCCTAAGGTACCTTTAAAATGTCACAAAAATATAATACACTTTAAACCTCATTTCCTTTACTAAATGATATAAGCATGAAAATTTGTATATTTCTTTCGATACCCTTGATAGAGTATTCGCTACTTTTATTTTATGTTCCAAATATTAAAGTATTTTAAATGAAGTACATTTTTGTCATCCACATAGTACTAAAACATGTACTTTTTAAAAATTTTTAGGGGAGAGGCATAATAGTTCTCATTTTAAACTAATCATTTTATTTTTATGTAATTAAAAAATAATCACTTTCGATTTACATATCTTAACTGAAAAATAAGCAAGAAATTTTATAAAATTAATCCTCATCAAAATTAATAAATATATGGATAGATATGAGACCTGCTGGCGCGTCGCACAGATGCACCACAGGTCCCGGGTTCGATCCCCAGGCAGGGTGAGCTATGTCTTTTGCCAACAATCGAAGCACTAAGCTTGAAATTTTCTAGGCGGATGTGGTAAGCCCTCCGTCACAAGGACACTCTTTCGAGCTTACTTCTTAATAGGATAATAACATCGGGCATGAAACATTGTAAAAGATAATCTAAAATAACAATATATAAAAAAATTTGAAACCTTTACTATAAAGGGTCATTTGTCTTTTGTGAAGTTCTGCACTGGCTAACCTTTCTAATTTTATCTTACTTCAAAGATAAATGGAAGATCTTATATATCACCGATCGGCAACATGATGTACTTATATTGTATATGATTTATCGAAGGTAAAAGTAATAACGCCTCTTAAAAGCATTAAAACATTATTTCATATCACTCGAGAAAATTCTTGCTTTCCGAATTTTTAAAATAATGCAATTCGACTTAAAGAGAAAAAGTTATAATTAGTTTTTTAATGCATAAAGCTGATTAAAATTTCTTAATCAAAAATCAAAGTTTAAAAGGTGTTCCATTGTACTGACGATAAAAATTACTGTTAAAAATAAGGTTTTTAATTTCTTAGAAGAGATTTAGTATTGGAATTATTTATTGTTACGAATTACTCAAAATCTACTTTTGGAGCGATTAATTTCTGTCGTGGAGAACTTTCTGATAGGATCCATGTTCATATTTCAGATAAACAAAACATTTCTTTTGGCTAATTTAATTTTCTAACTGAGATGAAATTAAGTTTGCAATGATTTAATCCGATCGCCTCCTTCAATTTTTGTATCTTAAAAAGGATTTATGTGTGTTCACCAACCAATGTTCCTAACTAAAAATATTTATAAACGTAATTCAGCTGAAACAATTTTTTAAATTATTTACTTTGGAGGAGCAGTAACATATTATTACTTATTTTTATTGCCAATACACGCTTCTACTTTATTGAATGCTAAAACTGATTTCTTTCAAATTCCTAGACTTTGAAACCTCAGATTTTAAAAATAATTTTTAAAAGAAATCTGAAAGCTTTCAGATTTTATATTTCGCCTAAAGGAACTTTTTTAACGTTTTGTGCGTTACTTTTATTTACTAAATAGGATTTTCATCGCCCTTAAACCAAAAAATTCAGTTCAACAGCAATATCACAAAATATTTAAAAGAGCATATCTTTAGAATTTCCGATACATAGTCTCGCGCTCTGGAGATAGTTTTTTTCCCGTACAATTTTGCTGTTGCTCTCTTCAAAATCATTAAGTTTCTTAATCAAAAACTCATAAATGCTTTACAAAATATGAAATAGATAATAAAACAAATTCGAAATTTGGGTTTCCAAATGCCCATATTCGGGTGCAGACGTGCATTATTCAAAATTGGATGTCTCCAAGTACCTTTGTTTTATCACAATGCGAGAAATGTATACACATTTATGCAGATTTTTCATTATTTAATTTCTTTAAATATAATACAGGGCTGTAATATTTGGTGGCAACAATTTCAAAAGTGATTCGCCGTTTACAGTGAATCAACGCAAAATGTCAAAACGAAATTAATAGCCTTTCTGGGAAAATTGCCTCTTTTGGTTAATAATAATTGAGAATAATAAACCTCAGATTTTGATACTAATAGAATGTTACCAAGTAATTAACCAATAGTTATTTCTACTCAAAATAGCCGTTGGTTAATTACTTGGCAACATTCTACAGAATACATCTGTGAATGTTCAAATGAATGAATTTAACACTGCAGATTAAGTGAGATAAATTCCTAAATAGTAACGTGCTGAACCACTCTACAGAATAGTTACCGAATGGATATGAGCAGTAGTTTAAATTCTAGTTTTACACAACTAAAAAAATGGATATAAAATAGCTTCCATTAGAATGGACGCTTAGGTCCTAGTTATTCCTGGAGAGAAAAAAAAAGAAATGGACACAAACAGAAAGTATAAGCAATTTATTTACAATGTGTTTGCGGTCTCACGAAATGGAAATCTTTAATAGGCGGAATGCGTACGAGCGGAGTATTCCTTTGCAATTCTTACGCAGCTTAGTAGCCTTGACCTAGGCCGAGGAGGAATGACCTAGAGGGAACGCGGAAGACTCTAATCCCGCAGAAGCCGCAAGATGCAGGAGCTGTCGTACCTGATAGATCGGTTGGAAGAGGTTACCAATTTCGGCTCGTTTTCGCTCATTTGGAGTTCAAAACATGAAAAGTCCACCAAAGCTAATATAACTCGCAATCTGAAAATCTTCGATTACAATCTGAGACCTCGAAAAGAGTTTACTCTTAAAAATAAATAAATAAAAATGTAAAATAAATGAAAAATTCAATAAAAATTTAAAAAAATCTGAAAAGTTTCAGATTTTAAATTACATCCAAAGGGGCGTTTTTTTAACGTTTTCTGTGTTACCTTTATCTATTAAATATTATGTTCTACGAACTCAAAACAGTAATATCGCAAAATAATTTTAAAACGAGCCATCTTTAGAATTTCTGATACACAGTCTCGCGCGCTGGAGGTTTTTTTTTTTTTTTTTTTTTTTTTTTTTTTTACAATGTTGCCATTGCTCGCTTTGAAATCGTTGAGATTGTTAATCAAAAATTCGTTATGTGTAACAAAATGTGAAATCGGTAATAAAACAAATTTCAGACTCCAAATTAGGGCTTCCAGATTCCATTTCTATGGAAGATTACGTCATTCAAATTTTGATAGCTCTAGGTACCGTTGTTTTATCACAATGCGAGAAAGATACATACATTTATGCAGATTCTTCATTATTTAATTTTTTAAATATAATACAGGGAGATAACATTAGGTAGCAACAATTTGAAAAGTGAAACAAAGCTTATCATGAATCGACGCAAAATGCCAAAAGGAAGTAATTCTTCTGGGCAAATTGCCCCTTTGGACTAATGCCAAAAATTAAAAGTATGAAATATAGAGATTCTTAACCAGGGGAAAATTTCATAGTTTCAAGAGTGTGTGTGCGAGGGAAGAGATCAGGTTAGCCTTTTATAAAACTGTTAAATACTTAAAATTTTAGTTTATGAATACAAAAAGATTTGATGCGGACACCACATGACCTTTCTTGTACGGCCTATTAAATGATACGTATTTTTGCTGCACTTTATTTAAGCGGATTTTCTCAAACTATTCTAATGTAATTAATCGATCAATGAAAGCAATTTGCAAATGTTGAAATGATATACTGCAGTCAGTTTTTGTTGTACGGGGTCAAACTTCTTGTGTTTTTATTTTTTCATAACGAGTATGAAAACTTTCCCAGATAACCACATGAAAGTCAGATTTCGCTGTTTTCCCCAAAATGTTTTTTAAATTTGACTTTACCAAAACATTTATATTTTCGTCATTTAAAAAACTGTAATTGGAAGTATATTATAAGGTATTTCTCCCGCCTTCCTAGCGTGTCTTTGTGGTGTAGTGGTTCTGCTCGCTGGGCCTGTATTCCAGAGGTCCGCGGTTCGATTCCCGGTGAAGGATTCGTTAATTTTTATCTTTCCCGCTTCCAAAAATACTTAATGTCTCTACAGTGGCGCCCGAACTGAAAGGGTGTTGGATGATGAGTCTCTTCATCCAGGATTTGGCGATTGGGTCCCCTAAAAATCCCAGTTGCCCTTTAAAAAGGGAGTATATAAGGCATTTCTCCCGCTTTCCTAGCATGCCTTCGTGGTGTAGTGATCTGCATGCTGGGCTGGTATTCCAAAGGTCCGTGGTTCGATTCCCGGCGAAGGCGTTTGCTCATTTTTCATCTTGCCTGCTTCCAAAAATACCTAATGTCTCTACAGGTTATATAGATAGATAGATAGAGACAGAGAAAGAGAGATACTTTTGGGTACTGTCGATTGTAATAAAAAAGGTGCACAACTAGATGTCGGAGTAGTCTCATATACAAAACTTGTTCATTCTGCGGCTATTAGTTTTTGAGTCATGCGAAATACATACGTACATATAGACGTAACGAAAAAGTGCATATTATAAAAAAAAAGGAGTCTTTATTCAGTCCGTACGTACAGATGTCGTGCAAAAAATTACATTACAGATGTCGTGCAATTACATTACTACATAACAGATACATTACTACATTACAGATGTCTACATTACAAAAAATTACATACTACATTACAAAAAATTACATTACCACATTACAAATGTCGTGCAATGTAGTCAAATGGATTTCAGAGCTATCAAAATAAATACTTTCGTTGAAATGTGATGCCCGAAATTTTTCACCATTTCAGCTTCTTTTACTTTATAATACAAGAAAGTAAAAACTAGTTTTATTCAAGTTTTTGTGTTAATCAACATTTTTTTAATATTTTTTGTTGTTTAATTTATAAAACATGTTAAATGATAATTTAAAGTTAAATAAATGTATATATGCACTTTTTGAGTTATCTAAAGAAAGGGGGGAAGTATTTTCTAGCAATGGTGAAAATGGTGTGTGGAATAAAACAGGTTGAGAATCCGCCGATATTCAGTTCGCCAGTTCACAAAACTAAAAATTTACGAATAAATAATAGACTAACTGGCAATGAACTGCGAAATACTGCAAATCTTTTCATTTATTATACAAATCGTTTATTACAAACGCTATAGCCATTTTCCAATCTAATTTTTTAAAACACGATAAAAAAATTTTTGAAATGCAGTAATGAAATTACCTTGACTTCGTAAACATGATTAATCCAAATTGTAGCTCTGTACCCAAACTGTTAATAAATAATAACAACCACAATGCAAAAAAATCCCATTTTTGAATAAGATTTCATTCAGTGGAAAATAACAGAATTTATCGTCATGGGGTTTCCTTCGATCTGAGTCCAAATCCTAACAGACGTAAGCGAATTATCGCTGTATCTGACATCTAAATTTACGCCATTCATTATTGCATTTTTACTTTCTTGTACAAAGTTATGACATTTTCTTCAAGTCTACATTCGTGGTGTAACAGTAGCACACTCGCTACCGTATTCGAGAGGTTCAGGTTTGAGCCCCGGCTAAGGCATTGCTCATTTTCCACGTCTCCTGCTTCAAAAATAAAAGTCCTAATAATTCTAAAGTGGCATCTGAACTGAAAGGTGGTGGACAATAATTCGGGCCCCCCACCACCACAGGATTTGGTGACTGGGTCCCCTAATTGCTCTTTAAAACGGGGAGTATATAAGTTATTTTCTCCCTCCTTCCAGCTTGCCTTCGCGGTGTAACAGTAGCACACTCGGCGTGTATTCGAGAGGTCACAGTCTCGGCGAAGGCACTGCTGATTTCTTCGATTTCCTTGTTTCGAAAAAGAAACCTAAGGACTCTACAGTGGAGCCTGAACTAGAAGGTGGTGGATGATGATGAGTCTTCCCCACCAGTATTTGGCTATTGGGTCCCCTAATCCGCAGTCACCCTTTAAAAGGGGAAGAATATAAGGTATGTTCTCCATCTTTTCTGCCTGCCTTCGTGGTGTAACTGTTAGCACACTTGGCACGTGTTCGAGAGGTCCATGTTCGAGACTCGGCGAGGGCATGGCTCATTTTTCATGTCTCCTACTTAAAAATAACCTAATGATTCTACAAAGTTAAGGAATTATTGCAATCGCAAAAAATTTCGGTTATCCTATTTCAACAAAAATATCCAATTTGACTGTTCTGCAATCCGTTTGAACGGTGTTTTTATGTGACATCTGTACGTATCGGAAATTCTAAAGATATGCTGTT
The DNA here is from genome assembly GCF_044657685.1 of Stegodyphus dumicola. Taxonomy (NCBI): domain Eukaryota; kingdom Metazoa; phylum Arthropoda; class Arachnida; order Araneae; family Eresidae; genus Stegodyphus; species Stegodyphus dumicola. The sequence continues at coordinate 233,930,635 of NC_140772.1, read as the reverse complement.
TTTAAATATTTTGTGATATTGGTATTGAATTGAATTTCATGCGATTTAAGTGCGAAGAACATGATATTTAATCAATAAAGGTAAACACACAAAACGGGAAAAAAAAAAAAAAAAAAAAAAAAAACACCTACTCGGGCGTAATATAATATCTGTAAGCTTCCAGATTTTTTTTTGTTTTATTTACTATTATTTTACTTATTTATTTTTGTTTACATTATATATTCTGATAGTCCCGTACGCCTCCGCCACATGTAACTTTAGAAATTAAGTTCTGCCTAAAAGTAATTATATACATGCAGTGTTCGACAAGCCCCGCGTAGAATCCGAAAGGGGATATTAATCGATGTTATAATTGAGAAATACTCTCTTTCTTGAAGCCTGGATTGCAGAGAGAGCAGATTAACTTCCCATCATGAAAGGAATTTTTTCACCAAATAAACGTCGCGCCTGGGGCAAGGCTTCCGGTTTGTAGAGTGTGGTCTCGGTCAAGGCTGCAGACGACAATTGGCATCGTCACCCATTTCTTGTGAGGGTTGCCCGGTCACGGGGAGTTCATCGCCAAAATAATAGAAGGAAGAAGTGGGTGGGCAGTGCTATCAAAATTATCCTTCCTAGGGAAAATCAGAAGTTCTTGTACTTGACTCAGGAGAGTGGTGTACAAATAGAACTATTAAAACTTATCTGTCTTTATTTAGAACTTAATGTCTTTGAATAAACAGTTTGCTGAAGAAAAATAAAAATTTTAAAAAATATATAAAAAACACAATTATTTAATTCCTGTAAAGGAAATGTCACAGATGCGTTTATTGTTTTCGGTTTGAAATAAATCACGCTCGTAATAAATTGAGCTGTTGTTAAACGGTGATGTATTAAGATATTTGATTTATATTTAACTAGCAGCTACGCTGCCAGCCTTCGTCTGCCTTTTAAATGTACCGGGAAAATGCCTGAAGGGAACATCAAGCGTTAAATTTAAAAACTGCTCAGAATTTTACTCTGAAGAACAACTTCATGGAAAAAAAAATCCACAAATTTCAAAAAAAAAATTATTACATATAACAAAATTACAATGAAATAAGCAAACCAACTTCCCGTTACCTTCTCTCCACAAACGTCCGGTATCCAAGAGAAACATGAAATTAAAAAACTGCACAGAATGATCGCCCTCGTTTTTCCAAGTGGCAACAGAGCTGATTTTCAACAGTCCAGGATACAACTGAGTGAAAACCTGTTGCCAAAACCACATTTCTAAAAGAATAAAACTATTCAAAATGATGCGATAAAATCGAAAATATGAAATATAAAAAAAAAATGATTCGAATTTTAAAAAAAATCGCAAAGAATAAAGTTTCTAACGAACTTCAAAATTTCTGACTGCACTTCGTGGGTGCACTATCGTCTGGCACTCAAACTAATATCTAAATTATAGTTTTCGAACTTTGCAGCAACTAGTAATACACAGTTTCCTTAAATACACAGACACACACACATATAGATATACAGAGAGAAATATATAATAATTCTATAGATGACATGGGAATTAGAAAAACATGCACAGATGCTTAAAATTACTCAAGAGTGAAGTAAAACTTTGACAGGGGTGGCGTTGATTCAACACAGTTTTATTTCGTAATTAGAAATGGTTAGCATATCATCATCATGAGTCCACTATACGTACAGTAATTTTATACAACTTGCATCTCTCTAAACAATGGCGGTAAACAAAAGGGGCACGATTTGTTAATGGTTCCCCGAGAAAAGCCCATTGGACGAAAGCGCACGCGACAAAAGCCCAAAAATAAAAACCCACTATGGCAATTACCCACGCGACAAATATCCACACCCATGAAAGCGCACATTGATAAAACCCCATTCTGATAAAAGCCCGCATTGATATAAGCACACACTGATAAAAGCCCACATAATCAAAAAGACATATGGTTTTTAATCAGCATAAAATTTGCTTATAATTGTAATTATAGAAAATGGAGTATTCATATCTGAATTTTAATATGTAAAAAATATATCATTTTGCATATTTTATCACTATTATTAGTCCAAAGGGGCTTTGTCCCTGAGGGACTATTGTTTTCGTTTTGCGATTTTGAGTCGAATTACTCTGAATGTCCGTTTAACTTTTCAAACTCTTGCCACCCAATATTATCGCCCTCTATTATATTTGAAGAAATTATATGATGAAGAATCTGCATAAATGTATATACAGTGGTGACCAAAATTGTGGACACTTTTGGAAATTTTTATGTTTTTGAACTTTGTATGCTTATAGAAAACGTTACGTTTCACAAAATGCAAACTTGTATATATCATTTTAAAGAGAATTTATTACTGAATTCAACACAAAACACAAAATTCAATTATTTGCAATACAGAAAAAGTTAAACGATAATAGTTATCGATATACATTAGATAGTGATGATTGCAGTGAGTTATGAGTACTTAGTAGGGTACCCTTTATTTTTCATTACAGCTTCACATCGAAGTTTCATTGAGCTGACAAGAGTTTTAAGCTCTTCTTACGCTATTACATGATGCCAGGAAACAATTATAGCCTCTATTAGTAACCTTTTGTTTTATGGGCGCCTCATTCGGACACGAGTTTTCAAACGGTGCCACAAATTTTCGATAAGATTGAGGTCAGGACTGTTTCCTGGCCATGACAACAATTTAATGCTTCTTTGTACGAAACCACTCTTTCGATATTTTGGCCGTGTGGCAAGGAGCAGAATCCTGCTGAAAAATAAACGAAGCATTGTTGGGAAAGAGATCTCTGATGGAAGGTAGAAGTTTTGGTTCTAGAATAGTTTCAATGTATTTTCTGGCATTCAGTGTCCCATCGATGACATGAAGGTGACCAATACCATCTGCTGACATTCATGACCAAATCATAACACTAACTGGGTTCTCCACGGTTGCTTGAATGTAGTCAGGATGTAGCTCTTCTCCTATTCTACGTCTTACATATTTTCGCCCATCACTACCGAATAACGATATCTTAGTTTCATCACTCCATATAACTTGTGACCACTGATCATCTGTTCAATTAATGTGTTCCTTTGCCCACTGTAGTCTTTTTTTTTTTTTTTTTTTTTTTTTTTTTTGCTGAAAATTAAGATAAAGCTTTTTTCGTGGAATTCTACCTCTCAGTCCAACATCTGTTAATCTTCTCCTGATTGTTCTTGAACTGACAGAAACACCAGCATTATTAAGATCACTTCACTTCTGATGGCCGCTGATGACATTTTTCTATCTTTGAGACACAGTCTTTTTATTCTTCTGTCATCAATAGATGTGCTGCACCTTTTTCGGCCTTTTCCTTCTCTGTTTTTTATTGAATTTGTCTCCTGATATCGTAAACAAAACTTTTGTTCCCCAGATGTAGCCACTGAACCACCCACCTGTCTTGCAATTTCAGCATAGGAAAGACCACTTTCTCGTAACATAATAATATTACATTTCTTTCTAAGTGTCCAATCTACTCTTTTATTTGATGTCATTGCTTCTTGACTAAATATTAAAAATTTTTACAAAAACTCCTACTTGTAATTGCAGTGTATAAGAAACAGGTCCTCCTTCTATAGAACAAAGCAAAATAATGAGTTGTTTCAAGTGTAAACATGATGTCAGCTTTTACTGGCAGTTACTAACATTTGATTCGTTCTCAGAACAAGAACAGTGACTGGCCAGGAAAGCTAGACATTACAAACCACTTCATAACTGTGTTTTTTTATTTATATTAAAGTACATATAACTTTTTTTGTATTGCAAATAATTGAATTTTGTGTTTTGTATTGAATTCAGTAATAAATTCTCTTTAAAATGATATATACAAGTTTGCATTTTGCGAAATGTAACATTTTCTATAAGCATACAAAGTTCAAAAACATTTTAATTTCCAAAAGTGTACCCAATTTTGGCCACCACTGTATGCTTCTCGCATTGTGATAAAACAACGGTGCCATCCAATTTTGAATGACGTTATTCTACTGTGAATACGGGCACTTGGAATCTCAAATTTGGAATGTGTTTCATTATCAATTTCATATTTTGTAAAATTTTAACGAACTTTTGATAACAAACTCAAGGATTTTAAAGCGAGCAATGGCAACGTTGAACAGAGAAAACATTTTTATCTCCAGCGCGGGAGTCTGTGTATCGGAAATTCTAAAGATATGCTCATTTTAAAATTATTTTTCGATATTGCTGTTGAATAGAATTTTATGGTTTAAGTGCGAAGAACATGATATTTAATAAATAAAGGTAACACAGAAAACATTAAAAAAAAGTCCCTTTGAACGTAATTTAAAATCTGAAACCTTTAAGATTTTATATTTGTTTATTTTATTAAGAAATAAACAGACTTTTTCCTTAAGTTTCGATATAATCTAATAATCTAGTAATGCAATGTAATTAAATTTTGATTTAATCTAGTGGTGTAATCTAATGATCTAGTTATAATGTTTCGATGATAAATCTGAAACTGTATTTTGTTATTTTTTATTTATTAAATTTTGGTATATATATGTGAAAATGAAAACCATTGTGAAGTTCCTAATATGCTATTTTTTAAAACTTGCAGAGAGAGGCTATAAGAGGCTTCGAACTACTATGCTAAAAAGGATAGTTTCGCAGAAAATGAACTAGCACAATGATGTTTCTCGGCCTTCCGGGGACAGTACAAGTAATTTTTTTTTTCCAGCTTACACCTTAGCGTTAATGACCATTCTGCTTTCGTTGGATGCTCACAACCAATGATGATATTACCACATTTATTCCCATTGAGAATTTCAGCTTTTTCAGCCAGGCCTAGATTTCGTCTCCCTAGGATTTCCAACCGCTTTTAAGAAGACCTGAGGTAAGTGGCTTTTTGTTCTTTCTAACGGATTTTTTTAAGAACAATAAGTTTTCAAACAGATTTTAGATTTAACACTTAGGATGTATTTTTAACTATTTTCTAAATATCAGAAAGATCCTTTACTGAAATAAAAGTTGTTTATGTAACGCAATAAAAATGAGACAAAATTCTCAGTAAAGAGAGTTGAGAACAAAAGTGTTATAATATTAAATACATGAATATAAAATTCAAAAATATAATAGTGGTGTGATAATAAGCATTTATATTTTAGGAATGATTTTTTTCGAAAAAAGAGCAAAATCTAGGACATTTGAATGTCATTTGAAATTTTTCCACGGCACTTTCAGTGATGATGATTTGAAAACAAAAACTGATTAAATATCAGAAAGATCCTTAACTGAAATAAAATTTGTTTATGGAACGCAATAAAAATGCGACAAAATTCTCAGTAATATTACGATTATGATTAAATATAATTAAATAATGATATTCAGGATTAAATTAATTCATGATTTATTAAATATAATTAAATTATTATTCATGATTAATTAACTTATGATATTCAGATTTATGATTAAATATAATTAAATTGTGATATGTTTAATAAATATAAATGAATAATATATTTATATCTTAAAGTAATTATGATCTGTTTATATCTTAATAAACATATGCTTTTTTTTTTTTCATTCCTCAATCTATTCAACAACGAGAAAAATAACATTTTACGGCAATGTATAATTTTAGTCCGATATTCCGGCATCGCTCAAGTTCAGAATCTGCCGAATTCTCGAAACTTTTCTATAGTGAATTTATTATTAAAGAACAAATATAAAAACTAATGTTATATTTTTTAAACTGAAAATTCCTTTTAAGTGAGTTTTAAGTTTATTCAACATTAAAGATTATTTTTATCATTTGGCAATAGCATATATAATTTTTAAGGCCAAAAGTAAGTATTTCTACGACTTTTCATATTTTAAAATTTTGTACGTATTTAAGACTTTAATGTTAAACTGCTTTTAAATGTTCGACTCTAATAAAATATTTTCAGATTTCAAGTGCTTCCCGCCTCCTTATACTATTTGTAAAAGCCTCTTTATAAAATTCATACAGGATAATTTTGAACACACGTAGACCTGCACCCTAACATATGCACTTCAAAGTCCGAGTTATAAATTTCGAATTTGATTTTTTATTATTTCATTTTTATACGAATTTAATGAATTTTTGATTACTGAATTTCGCGACGTGAAAACAAGCAGCTGCAACACTGTTGAAAATAAAATACTATCGCCAGACTGTTGCCTTCGACAAAATGTAAGATACTGTTAGAGCAAGGGGAAGATTTAATTATTCAAGAAGTAGTTATGCATATTTTTTGCTCGATAGCTTGCTTACAAAGTTTGCAAAAAACATTTCGAGCGAGAGAAATCACAACAGTTTCTATTTTTCCAGGGTATAATAAAAAAAAACTTTTCGAAACAGTTATGAGTACTTATTTTTAACTCTCTAATCAGTACTTTTTAGCAATTATTTATACGAAACAAGGTATAAATAATTGCTAAAGCGTACTGATTAGTGAAAATTAGTGTGATGCTTTTTGCCGACCGATACAATCTTAAGGGTTCCTAAATTCTGTCGCCCTTTGCCTCTCTAAATTCTAAAATTCCTTAGCTCCTAAATTCTAATTTATTCGCCCCTACATCTCTAATCAATACGCATTAGAAATTATTTATACAAAACAAGGTGCTTTATGACGACTGGTGCGATCTTTATGGTTCCTAAATTCTGCCGCCCGTTGCTTATGTTCTAAAATTTTGTCACTAAAATTTGTTCTAAAATTCTGACGCACGGGTTGCACCGACCCTGATAGGGAATAGGCTAAGAAATTATCGCTTATGTGTTACTTGCTTATTAATTAAAGAAACAGGTATTCATTGTATTTGATGTAAAGTTGTTGATATATCTTTTCTATTCCTTTTTGACTTTTTTATGTATGTGTTACAACCAAAATTAGAACCAAAAAAAAGGAAAATTCATTTACATTGCAGCAGCAACACCGCGAGCAATTTTATCCAGTGAAGCCTCAGTTAACGAACGGCATTCGTTCCTATGGACCGTTCGTCATCCAAAATGCTCGTAAACCGAAACTATTTTTTCCGTAAACGTTAACGTAAAATGAATGAGTCCATTAATAAACCATAAATGATTGTTTATTTAAACTTTTCGGCAGTATTTTATTTCGGATGAGGAGATCTGCCGGGATTCGAAGCCCGGTGCTTTCCATGGTTAGCCGAACGTGTTTTCCAGTTACACTAAATAATAAAAATTAAAAACATCGTTAAAAGGGAAAAAATACATTACTTTCCGCACACAAGTTCATAACACAAAAACCACTGTAAATCAGTAAATTAAAAGGAAAAAAATTTGATATGGACATATGTCTTCCTCGTACGGCCTCTTAAATTATACACAATTTTTTTCCCGCGCTTTTTTAAACTGATATCCGAGAATTGCTGTAACTCAATTAACCGATCCGTCGAGGCAAATTGAAAATAATATCAGAAATTTCAAATTTTGAAGTTAAAAATTTTCAGTTCAAATTTTGAAATATCCCGATCAATTTTTGTCTTAATGGAGACTTCTTATAATTTCATTTATTCGTAAAGAAAATGAAGATTTCCCAAGCATTAATATATGCACTGGGAGACAGATTTAAAATTTAGATTTCGGTATTTGTCTAAATTTTTTAAGTCCAAAGGGGCTTCGACCCTGAAGGGCTATTGTTTTCGATTTGCGAGTTTGCGTCGATTCACTACAAACGGCGAATCACTTTTCAAACTGTTGCCACAAAGTATTATAGCCCTGTGTTATATTTAAAGAAATTAAATGATGAAATATCTGCATAAATGTATGTATATTTCTCGCATTGTGATAAAACAACGGTACATAGAGCCAACGAATTTTGAATGACGTAACCCTCCTACGAATGTGGGCACGTGGAAGAGCAAATTTGATATTTGGAATTTGTTTTATGATCGATTTCCTATTTTGTAAAACGTTAGCGAATTTTTGATTAACAAACTCAAGGATTTCGAAGCGAGCAATGGCAACTTTGTACAGAAACAACATTTTTATCTCCAGCGAGTGAGTCTCTGTATCGGAAATTCTAAAGATATGCTCGTTTTAAAACTATTTTGCGATATTGCTACTGAAATGAATTTTAAGGTTTAAGTGCGAAGAACATGATATTTAGTAAATAAAGGTAACGCACAAAACGTCAAAGAAAACGCCCCGTGCAAACAGTGGATGATAAGTAGAAAATGGTAAAAAAATGAGAAAAGAATGTTTTTGTTTAGATTAGTCCTTTTCCTTAAAAACATCAGATAACTGTCTTTCCGGGGCACCTTCTTTTATCTTAATCTATTTTTATCTTAATCGTATCTATCGTTTCTAATCTTACTAGGCCCTTCCATTTAAAATTTGTCCAGTATGATTTGCTGTCGTCTAAATTTTAAAGAGATCCTATAATAAACATGAAATTAACACTGTATGCTCCAGCTTGCTACTGCTATATCAGTATGACAACAAGAAATCTTTGCACATGTCACAGAATTAGGACCATTTTCTCTACTTTTCTTTCCCTCCGTAAATATTTTCCACACAATAGCCTTTTAGGGATGTTTCTCATGATATTCCAATTCTTTGTTGTTAAACTCGTTTTTATGGTCCTCCATGTCTTCGCTGTTAACTTCCAAACCACGGTTTGCTTAGGAATGCAATATCGTAGATCACGGAACATTAACCAAACAACAAACCTCAAAGCTCTTTAGTGTCTCCATCTGCAACTCCTCTAAGCGTACCATAATTTCCATTAAGCCAAATTTATAGTTCTATAAATTACATGTTGTCAGACTTTGTTACTGACAGCTAAGCAACGGAAAATATTAAAATGCTGTTAATTTTGTGTCTCAAAGCCCGTATGGGAATCATTTATTGTCGAAACTGTTTTTAAGTATTAATAACTCGAGACCCCATTCGTTATCGAAGGCGCTTTTTGTTCATATAATCTGTTAATGAAGACAAATGTTTGTGATTCTAGTTTCACTGTATTTGGAAATGAAGATAAAAAATGTGAACTTGGAGTCCAAACTCAAGCAGAAATGCTGATTTTTAATGCCTTACCTATCATAGAAAGTTCACAAAACTAGATCATGAACGAAATAAAGACATCAATGAATAGAATCTACTTCAAACTTAAATGCATAAATCTGCATGTATAGAAACATGTGGGAGTCTCTTGTAAATGAATATAGGTAGAATATAAAGGATTTCGAATACAATCTAGAACCTCTCTGCTGTTTGATAGAAAGAATATGGATTCGAAGACAGATTCAAGGAAAGATTGTATGGAATCTTTTGAATTCCAATAAGTGCTCGAGCCATAATGATAAGTTATCTTTTCCCATTTAACTCCAGCTTCTTTGTTCACTATTCAATGCCGGATTATAATTGTGATTACGAATACGCTTAAACAAAGATAAGAGCAAAGGGAAACATTATTAGACATTAACAAAAGCCTTCTTATGTGAACAAGTGACACATTGGATGAATGAAGTATTTTTTCAAAGAAGGACAGTAGACCATTGCAGATAATTAATATTTTCTAATAAACATTAACTTTCAATTACAGAATAGCCTAATTTCCTTTCTAACAGCTCTTTTACAAAGGCATACACGAAATCATTCTTTTTTTTTTTTTTTTTTTTTTTTTTTTTTAGCCCAAATTGCACTAACTCAGAAGGGTTGTAGAGACATTAGGTATTTTTTTGGAGCAAGAGGGATGAAAAATTAACAATTGCCTTCGCCGGGAATCGAACCACGGACCTCTGGAATACCGGCCCAGCGTGCAGAACCACTACAGCACGAAGGCGCGCTAGGAAGGCGGGAGAAATACCTTATAGGTTTATTAATTTCGTTTTGGCAATTTCCGTTGATTCACTTTTCAAATTGTTGCCACCAAATACTATAGCCCTGTATTATATTTAAAGAAATTAAATAATGAAGAATCTCCATAAATGTGTGCATGTTTCTCGCATTGTGATAAAGTAATGGTACCTACAGCCAATAAATTTTGAATAACGTTGTTCTCCACTGAATATGGGTATCTGGAAGTTCTAATTTGGAATTTGTTTTATTATCAATTTCATATTTTTTCAGACATTAAAGAATTCTTGATTAACAAATTCGACAATTTCAAAGCGGGTAATGGCAACACTGCACGGAGGAAAAAAAATTATTTTCAGCGCGCAAAATTGTGTATCGGAAATTCTAAAGACATGCTCGTTTTAAAATTATTTTTCGATATTGCTGTTGAATCGAATTTTACAGTTTAAATGCGAAGAACATGATATTTAATAAATAACTGTAACGCACAAAACGTCAAGGAAAAAGCCTAATGTAAAGTCTAAAAGTAATGTAAAATCTGAAATGTAATATAATGTAAAATCTGAAAGTTTCAGATTTTTTTTCTTCTGAAATCGATCGCTAAAACGATTAAAAATATAATAATATTAATAGATATATTATAATATATATATATAATTAATAGAATTACGTTATATGTAAGAAACTAGGGAAAACTTTAAAAAAAAAATTGTTACTTGATTGACAAGAAGAATGAAAAAGAAATTGGAATAATTGGAAAAGAGATGATATTTTTCCCATGTAATACATCTCCGGAATCATAATTATTTTATCGCTAACGTATTTCTGACATCGGAATGCAATGCTTTATATTTCGATTATTTCTTTATTTAGTGTGAACTATAATGGAAATAATACCTATGCTTATAATTAAAAATCTCCAGTAGTGGAGTCAATTGTTAGTGAGCAAACAATACAGCATTAAAATATTGTTACCTGATATTCAAAGAAAGCTTTGTTAAATAAATAAATCAAACATCTACCACAAAAATGCACAAACCTAAAAAATAAAATCAACACAAAGAAAAAAGCACTGGTAGGATTTATGTTTAAGTTTTATTTGAAATTAAAGCTGTAGGTGGATAATTTTTTTCGAATCATCTGCACGCTCTGAATATTCCTTACCCACTTTTCTCTTCCCACTTAAACTTCGTTTCATGAGACATTAATTTAATTACTGCACTGCACATGCGACATGCTTCAAGGATTTCAGTGTTATTATATTACTTTTTAATTTGCAAAAAAAAAAAGTGCTTGAAACAAATTGAAGGTTAGTCTCTTTCTCTCTGTCCCTCTTTACCTATCATTTAGCTCTCGCCTTTTCTTTCTTTTTTCTCTGATCCTGACACTTATTTCGTCTGATTTCCGATGGCATGCTTATAAGGATGCGATTGGAGTGTGTTGTCACATTAGAAGACAGTTTGCTTTCTTTTTAATTAATAACTCTTTGCTTGAATGTTTTTGAAGAAAAAGCAGATTGTATCTTAAACTTTTGCAACATGAAACATATTGCTAACGAATGTACGCTACATCTGTTTTTCAAGAAACATGCTAACGAAAGGAGATGCAAAAGTGTTATCAAAAGAAAAAGAATTCTTAAAATTTTAAAAAAAGTAATTAAATAAATAAAAATGACCCAAAAAAAATAAAATCTAAAAGCTTTCAGATTTTGCATTACGCCCAAAGGGACTTTTTTTAATGTCTTGTGTGTTACTTTTATTTATTATTTTATTTATTTATTAACATCAATATAGCAAAATAAATTTAAAATGAGCCTATCTTTATAATTTTCAATACATCAACTAGTCTCGCGCGCAGCAGATAATTTTTTTTTTTTTTTTTTTCCGTATAATGTTGCCATTGCTCGTTTTGAAATCGTTGAGTTTGTTAATCAAAAATTCGTTAAAGTGTTTCAAAATATGAAATCCATAATAAAACAAATTGCAAATTAGGGCTTCCAGATGCTCATATTAGGTGGAGGATTGCGTTATTCAAAACTGGATTCCTCAAGGTACCGCTGTTTTATCACAATGCGAGAAACATATAAACATTTATGCAGATTTTTCATTATTTAATTTTTTTAAATAACATATAGCGATAATATTCGGTGGCAGCAATTTTAAAAGTGAAACGGACATTTAAAGTTTTCGACGCAAAATGCCAAAACGAAATCAATAGCCCTTTGCACTAAAAAGATTTTTAATTTCAACCTGAAAACTTCAAATATTAGTCTAACACCTAGAAGAATTTACCGTTAAATTTGGAACAGTACTCGTAATTATAAAATTTTAAACCATAAAAATCATTTCGATTTAAAAGAAATCGTTTTGCTCACAGATTTTGGTTCAACATCAGAAACAGTTTTAAACCAAGCAGTTATAATAGGCCTGCTAGTCTGAGAATGACTTCGCCATGTATTAAATATATATAATATAAATTCATGTATATAAAACGAGGCAAGAGCACAGGTTCAAATCCTGGATAAGGCATGGATGTTTGTAAATGTACAGTATCTGTGCAGTATGGGGGTGCACTCTAAATATGCGGCGAGCCGAAAGTTCTTTCGAGAGGTTGATGGTAGGGAAGGAGGGGTAAGAAAGCCTCGGCCCCTACCACCCAAGGAGGGCTCTATCAAAATTGAGGGCGGAACTGACCAAAGTCGTATTGTGCTCATAGTGCTCAAGTCTCTGGCCAGCGACAGGCACAATCTTGCACTCCTTACAGCGATGGATTTCGTGGGTTTGTTCTGATGTTACTGTCAGATAAGTCACAACAACAACACAAGCCCTCGAAACAGTCGTGGGTGGCTCATCAGGGGGTCTCTCGTTCGCCCAAATCCTTAAAAACTAGGGTAGTGGATAACAGATTAACCCAAAATTTCTTGATCTCTTCTTAACTTAATGAAATCAGTCCTCCTGCTTAAACTATCAGGGCCTACCACCTGAGCATCATGTAGCTATCAGGGCTGAGCGGTAAAGTCGCTGGTTACTACGTTGGTCCGACGTTCGAAACCCGCATGGGCCTTTTCGTGATTTCCCTCATGCGTAAGGTGTATACGAAACAGTTTTCCTTAGAGGGGTCTCCATGAAGGCATCCCTCCCCCTTAGGCAGATAGCGCTCGAGTGCTTTGCCGTAATCAAATAAACCAAGCCAAACCTTAAACCTATCAAAATATTTTAAATGCCCTATCTCTTCTAGCCTCTTAGAAGTCACAAACATCCATGATTTATTTGGCATTCGAAACGACTCTTAAGGCATGTGTGACGTCGTGGATGCTTCAGTGGGAACCGAATCAACACTGGTATTGGTGATGAATCACTTTAATTACACAACATAACACAGATACAACATTTAATTAATACATTTAGAAAAACTTGAGTACATATCCGAGTTGGTGACACGATCAGAGACGTTAACGAAGATAGCACTCGTCATCACTAGACAAATTTAGTCTCCACACCTCAGCTCGCTGGCGGAGCTTCCCAAACTCTTCTCTGACAGACGTCTCAACAGAAGACTCATCTCTTTACGCATGCGTAATTCTCAGTTAAGTCGTTGCCATTCACAGTTCTTTAAATAAGGTGTTAAAATGAATTATAGTACTCGTACTGTGAGGAGTTTGCTAACGACGTTCTCTCTAGTCAAGAGCATCATAGGTCTTTCTAGTAGAGTTCAGGAGCGTTCTTTACAGACTAACTCCTTCCGCCTCCAGATTTTGTTTTCCTCGGACACAGAGGAAACAAAACTTTGCAGGATAAAATAGAAGTTCAGGCAGGCGTTCGCTACAAACAAACACCTTCCGCCTCCAGTTTTTGTTTCTCCGGACACAGGAGAAGTAAACCTTCACAGTTCACAGTTTCTGGTTTCAATACAGATTGTTCAACATTTTACCAGTTAATTTTAAACTACACTGTTACAAAGGTTCTCCACTCTCATAACCAGGCCATCATAAAAAAACACATATAAAATACATATACAATATTATATATAAAAAACCAACACAAAAATTTTGTCTTTAAGAATAAAGCTAACAATTTACTATATAGTATGAATTCAAAAAAAATATATATATATATATACAATATACATAATCAAATAACAAGACAACTTAAAAGAAATGATAACTAGTCTATTTAACTGGCATGTACAGAGTTTCTACTTAAGCAGTCTACATTTAAGTTGTCACTTCCCTTTTTATGATGTATCGTAAAATTATAAGATTGCAAGGCTAAGGCCCAGCGTAATAATCGACCATTTCTAACTGCATTATTTTTTAGCCATACTAGGGGATTATGGTCCGTTTGAATTGAAAATTTAGTCTGCCCATCTATATACCCTTTCAATTTTTTTATTCCATACAGAATTGCGGCACACTCTTTTTCAGTGGTGGAATACTTCCGCTCACTATCAGTAAATTTTTTACTGAGGTACAATATGGGATGTTCTTTTCCCTTATCATCTTTCTGGGCTAAAACAACACCATATCCTTTATTTGATGCGTCTGTCTGTAGTATAAATGGTTTAGAAAAATCGGGTGCATGTAGCACAGGCCTACTAGATAGCTTTTCTTTTAACGATTTGAAGGATTCATTACATTCATCATTCCAAACAATTTTACCCCTTTTGTTATTCCCTTTTAACAAATCTGTCAAAGGTGCGGCTATAGCAGAAAACATGGGTATATATTGTCTGTAGTATCCAGCTAACCCTAAGAAAGCTCTAATCTCAGTTTTAGTTGAGGGAACAGGAAAATTTTGAACCGCCTCGATTTTTAGTTCTGCTGGAGAACGTTTTCCTCGACCTGCTATGTGACCGAGATATTGCACTTCTTCTTGTGTAAACTTGCACTTAGAGGGTTTAATAGTTAAATTGGCTTTTCTTATTCTTTCTAAAATTTCATGTAAATGTTGTAAATGTTCCTCCCACGTTTCAGAAAAAATAGCAATATCATCTAAATAAGGGGTCGCATATTTCTCACATCCGCACAATATTTCGCTCATCAGTTTACTAAAATAATAAGGAGCATTTTTAAGCCCAAATGGCATTCGCAAAGGCCTATATACGCCAAAATTTGTAGCAAATGCAGCGATTTTCTGAGCCCTAGGGGTCAGCGGAATTTGCCAATAACCTTTAGTTAAGTCTATCAAGGTGATAAATTTGGCTGCTGCAACAGTTTCAACACGTTGCTCTATATTGGGGAATGGGTAGAACTCAGTACGCGTTATTTCGTTTAACTTTCTGTAATCAATACACGGCCTAGGATCCCTACCTGGTGCTTCAACAAGGATCATGGGTGAAGTATACTCAGAGGGTCCTGGTTCAATAATCTTGTATTTTAACATTTTTTCAATCTCGACTTTAAGAATTTCGTTCTGTCGATTTGTCATTCTATAAGGCTTATGCTGTACGCGTTTGTCACTGATTAGTTCGATATCATGTTCGACTAAATTTGTTTTCGCTAGAATATTCGAAAATATAGCAGAAAACTTTACCAACAACTTTCTCAACTGCAGGATTTGTTCATCACTAAGTCTTTCTTTAAGATTATCTTTTGCTATTATTTCATTAAAATCAAACACATTGGGGTCGGTTAACATATAAGGAAAATCCTCCTCTAATTCCGAGGGTTCAACTAACTCCTCGTTGTCAAAGAGCACCATATTCAAAAGTTCAGGTCTCTTATGATAAGGTTTTAATATATTGATGTGATACACTTTATTCCCTTCCTGATTCCCTTCAAAACTAGCTACATAGTTTGTTTCTGATAATCTTTTCTCTATTTTTCCCGGCCCTTTCCATTGAGGAGCGAGTTTATGGGGTTGGTTCACTGCTAATACTAATACAGAATCTCCTTGCTGGAATTCCCTTTTCACGGCATTTTTGTCATACCATTTCTTCCTTTTATCTCTCACCTCTTCCATTTTCTCTGTAGCTAATTCTCTACTTTTCTTTAACCTATTGATTAATTCGAAAACATATTCTATCACGGTATCTTCTTTTTCCTGAGGATCTAACCATTTCTCATACAATAATGCGACAGGTGTTCTGAGGTTGGTCCCGTACACTAATTCAGCTGGACTAAATCCTGTACTATCATGCGTTACTGTCCGCAGGGCAAAGAGAGCGGCAGGTAATTGTACTTCCCACTTTGGGGCAGCTTCAATACATAATACCTTTAAGACCCTTTTTATTGACCTATGGAACCGTTCTACAGGATTGCTCTGGGGGTGGTAAACCGAACTTCTGGAAATTTTTATACCAAACCTCTTCAAAAATTCAACGGTTAAGCGACTCATGAAAGATTTTCCTTGATCAGTTTGAACCTCCCTTGGAAAACCCATCCGACTAAATACCTGCAAGAGTGCACTTACAACAGATTTCGACGTTATATCCGGTACCGGGACGGCGTCAGGATATTTAGATGCTAAGCACATAACTGTAATAAGATATTTATTACCTTCAGTAGATGTAGGCATAGACCCGCAAGTATCTACATTAACCTTACTAAAGACTTCAGACATCACAGGTACTATTACCAACGGTGCTTTCTTTTTGTCACTTGCTTTTCCTACACGTTGACAGGAGTCGCATGTTTTAACGAATTCCTCAATGTCTTTATAACAATTTGGCCAGAAAAAATGTTTTAGTAACCGGTCTTTTGTTTTCAGAACTCCTAAGTGACCTGAAATTCCTTCATGACAAATTGCTTTAATTTGCTCTCTGAGGTTTTCTGGAACAACAATTAAATGTTCTTCTCCTCCTAACTTATTTACCTTCTTTTTTACTAAAACCCCATTTTTAATCCCATAACTTGTTTTACTTCCGCTTTTTACTAGTTCTAATAAAGGGGCAAGTTCTTTACTTTTTTGTTGTTCATCAATGAAAGTACTTGAGTCTATTTGAATCGCAGGACTTGTGGGGACACAAAGGTTGACAGGAGGTAATATCTCTCTGTTTTCAGACCTCTCATGAGCATCGTCCTCCTCTTCCAATTCTAACTCATTCTGCTCATAATTTTGATTCGTCTCACATAAATTTTCCGCTTCCTTACATTGTCGTGCTTGAGATCGAGTAACGACCGCATTAACATTACCGACATACGAGGAATATTTTTTCTCAGTTCCTCTGAGAAGAGCCGCTGTCTAGTTTCCTAATATATATCGTCCTTGGTCTAAGTGGTCTCCTATAACAGCTGCTTTGGTGGTTACTGTACCCAAATCGCATTCAATATCTACTTCAGCAACAGGTAAACAAGTCATATGATCATCCAACAAATGTCGAACCCACACATGTTCCCCCTTCATTCTATCTCTGTCTACATATTTCTGACAGATAATATCTACCGTTGCTTCCGTATCTCTTAGAATAGGTACTTCAAAACCATTTACTCTTCCATTTAACGTATAGGGATCTAACAGATTCTTCTCTGATCTCCCGCTTATCCGATACAAATCTGCCTTTTGAGTTTTTAAATTAGGGCACTGAGGACGTAAATGGTCAAAAGATCCACATTCATAGCACTGGAGTCTTTTTCTCCTATCAAAATTCGAGTCTGACTTTTTCCCAACATTGCGTGCATCATCATCTTTTTTAAATTGTGTGCCTTGAGGTTTTTTTCTATTTTTGAAAACGTTACCAGTGGACTTAAAAACACCCATTTGTCTACCTGATATTTTCGTTTTCAGTTCACCCAATTTCGTTTTCCCAACCATCGTCTTTTTCGCATCTTCAAATTCCTCTATTTTACCCACCAACAGTTTTGGTGAAGTGATCGTAGCCCATTCATCTATAAAATGTTCCTTAAACTCATTAGGCGTGCGCCTTTTAATCTGATCTACCAACATTAAATCCTTGAGTTGCTCAAATGTTTCGATTTTTAATCCCTTAAGCCACCCATCTAAAAATGTCTTAATTTCGTGATAAAAATCGTACCACGTAGAATCCGGATTTTTCTGAGTCTTAACAAGAAGTTGCCGAAACTTCTCCGCACTTAATTTAAATCTTTTAAGTAGTAATTCTTTAATATGTTGGTAATCTCTAGCTTGTTCTTCAGGTTCCCTAGAAATTATATTATTTACCTCAACCGGAAGGACACCAATGAGATATGACACCCATTGATCCGTGGGCAATTTTAGAACTTTAGCTTGCCTCTCAAAAAGTTCTAAGAATAAACTAATATCATCTGTCTTTAAATTAAACTTGGGCATAAGTTTCTGAAAATTCTGATTAAATACCGTTTCACCTCCAGGTTTAGTAGATTCAGTGTTCTGTTTTGCTTTAAGGCATTCTAGTTCTAACTGTTGCTTTTCAATTTCTTTATTTTGCTGTAGTATCTGAAATTCCCTCTCCCTAGCTTCCTGTTCTAACTGTAATTCTTTCGCTCTTGTTTGCTTCTCTAAGTTTTCCTTTTCTATCCTATCAGTCATAATACTTTCTAACAAATTTTTAACAAATTCTTCCTCATAATTTTTACTATTCGTTATTAATTGTTTTAAATCTATCACTTTCATATCTTCTAAAGCTATTTCCCCAAGTTCTGAAGCGACAAGGAATAGATCCCTTTTCTTAGCTTTCCCCAAAAATGCAATTTTCGCAAAAGTTCTTGTTCAAAACAAATAAGATCTCAAATAGTTATTCACAAATAATACACATAAAAATATATCAGAGATATAAAAACACTTTCTTCTTTCTTACAAAATTAGGCAAATAAAAATAAAAGGTTAATAAAAGCATTAATCATTTTGGATTTATTTCCATTCAAACATAAAACGAATAAACAACCTTACTGAATACTTCGTATAAAAAAAATTAATAACAAATTCTTTTCATTTAGTACAGCCAGACAGAAAAAAAACCAGAGTGGCGCCAATAAATATAAACACCTTTAATTAACTATCGTTTTCATGACAGATACTTCCGTTAGCAACCACAAGGCCAACGCAAATACTACGTAAATTCGATAAGCGCAGGTTTAAATCAGAACACTATTAGAACATTTATTTACTGCTCAAAGCTTTAAAATTAAAAATGAAATGATAGAATTTAATATTCTACTTATCAGAAAAAACACATCATATTAAAATACAGCACTGGTGTGCTTTCATGAGAAAACTAAAGTAACAAGTTTTTAATATATTCAACAACTTATTTCTTTCATAAGAATTTAACATAAATTTTCTTCTAATGACTTAGAAATGAAAATTGCAATATTGCACTGATGTGCTTTCACATATACACAAAATAAATAGTTCAGATTCTATCACACCAATTGATAGCGAAACGTTAAATATAAATACACTGATGTGCTGTTTATTTACGGGAATGGATTTTTCCCATTATCATACAAAAGAAAAATATCTCGTTAGATATATAAATGCAACACTTTGATTGTTTTAAAAACTCTTATGCACTGACGTGCTATAAAATGCACTGATGTGCTACGTGTTAATGGGAAAATGTTTTCCCGAATATACCACAAAAGGAAAATATCTTGTTAGATATACTATAAACCAAACACATTGAGTGTTTAAAACTCTTATGCACCGATGTGCTACTTCTGCTTTGGGAATTGATTTCCCGAATAAGTAATAAATAACTACATTATACACTTCAGGCCTGGAAATGAATATTGTGGAGAACACATACCTGGTCTCTTGTCACACAAATCTCGGTGGAACCTCCAATTTTTTTATTTTCTTTTCGTCTGTGTCGTCGTGGATGCTTCAGTGGGAACGGAATCAACACTGGTATTGGTGATGAATCACTTTAAATACACAACATAACACAGATACAACATTTAATTAATACATTTAGAAAAACTTGAGTACATATCCGAGTTGGTGACACGATCAGAGACGTTAACGAAGATAGCACTCGTCATCACTAGACAAATTTAGTCTCCACACCTCAGCTCGCTGGCGGAGCTTCCCAAACTCTTCTCTGACAGGCGTCTCAACAGAAGACTCATCTCTTTACGCATGCGTAATTCTCAGTTAAGTCGTTGCCATTCACAGTTCTTTAAATAAGGTGTTAAAATGAATTATAGTACTCGTACTGTGAGGAGTTTGCTAACGACGTTCTCTCTAGTCAAGAGCATCATAGGTCTTTCTAGTAGAGTTCAGGAGCGTTCTTTACACATGGTATCAGATTACGCTAGTCACCAAACCGTTCGAGCAATATATACAGTGTCACATTATTTAAGAATTATTATATTACATCAAGAATTACATCTAAATTACTTTAAGATAATCTAAATTGATTGAATGATGATAACATCAATATCAAACTTTTACACAGGTGATACAAACTAATGAGAATGCTTGCGAAAGAGTATGCTGCATTTCACACCTGCAAGTACAGCCGCGCCATGTGCTGCAGAAATGGGCCCAGGGCGTGAAGTGGCCTAGTGGGCGTGAAGGCGAAGGTATCAATCACTCATCAGTTACCATAGATGATGAATGTGCCTCTCTAACAGACGTTGAATTGCCGACAACCAGGATAGTGGTTAGTGACGCTGACTGCCGTACCGAAGGGCCTGGGATGGAATCCCAGAGAATGCATGGATGTTTGTAACTATATAGTGTCTGTGACGATTTAGGCACTCTAAATATGAGGCTAGCCGAACGTTCTCTAGAGAGGTTGGTAA
The DNA here is from genome assembly GCF_044657685.1 of Stegodyphus dumicola. Taxonomy (NCBI): domain Eukaryota; kingdom Metazoa; phylum Arthropoda; class Arachnida; order Araneae; family Eresidae; genus Stegodyphus; species Stegodyphus dumicola. Next base: position 233,910,128 of record NC_140772.1, on the reverse strand, counting down.
TAGGGGAAGAGGGGTGGGAGATCCTCGGATCCGTCCCTCTCCATCAAAATTTGGGGGGAGCGGAACTGAGCAAATCGTATTGTCAACTGTACGGTTTCCCCAGGGGTTGACTCAGGCGAACGCCTGGGAAGTACTGGTTAGGATCTGTACCTAGGCAGTCTCAACCCCGGGGTATATAAGACTTCACAGGACTAAAACCCGAGTATTGTACGCAGGTTGGTTCAGGCTTGGCACGGACCGTACTGGTACTGTCGTGTCTGCTCCTTCGGCTGGGGTGGAGCTAGATCGGAGATCGTCGGCCGAGTCCCGGAGGTTTGACCCCCATTCAGTTCTTGTGGCGGGGAGTGACAGAGCACCCACAACAATGTAGTTTTGCCGATGGAGTGGTGCCCGGAGACAAGGTGACAGAGCTTCAACATAGCAACGTGTTAGTTCTGCCCAATGCTTTGTAAAAGCCGGGTGGGGACTGTGGGGGTTGCTCCCGCGAGGATGAGGTCTCACGGACTATGGATATCTCAACTCTGTATGGGTCCTCTAGACTATGGACCTGGGTCGAAGGTCTATGGTCTGGTGTGTCTGTCAACTGTACGGTGCTCCAGGCTCAATTTTTCATGCCTTGCCACGATGAATTTTGTGGGCTTGTTCGCATGTTACCGTCAGAAAAGTCACAACAATCACGCAGTGCTTTCAAGCGAAGTCAGAGGTGCATAACTCACCAAGGCTAGACTCCACAGCAGTGGCAACAAATCATTTGACCTAATGAATTTATATTCCCTCCACTTCAAACCATCTGCGTCGGCTGAAGTACCAAAGCTCACAGGCCTCCAAAAACACATTATTGCTGCAGCCTGTTTAATTTAAGCCTGGGTTACAGAAACAGCAAAGCTCTTTGTGTGTGAAAAAAAACAGCCATTAGAGTACAACAGCGGAACAAAAGGAGAAAGCACATAATAAGAAAGAAACAGTATCAGAGAACACAAGCAGTACCTATCCCAGATATCATCCGAAATGAATATTCTCTAGGCCAACACTTCAACTAAAACTGTCAAAATTCCATGTTGCGAACATTTAGAGCAGAGTGGCAATTGGTAAATCGTTGGTAACGTCACGCAGTGCTTTCAAGCGACAACAGTGGTGCAAAGTTCACCAAGTCTAGGCTCCACAGCAGTGGCAACAAGTCATTTGACCTAATGAATTTACATTCACTCCATTTCAAACCATCGGAATGAAATATGTCTGGAGAATACCCAGCGAAGCGCTGACGCCTGCCTGCCTCATACTAACTGAGAGGCAGGGAGGATGTTCTCCACTGGTATGGATTGAAATAATATCTTGGCCCATTTGTTATTTCTGCATTGGATGATAAGCTGATCATTATTAGAGCATCCCTGATGATTATAGACCACCCTTCATTCCTCCTCTTTTTTTAGACGACAACGCTCCTATCTACACCGCAAGGTGTATTCAAGCATGGTTCGAAGATCATGACAGGGAAGTAACAGTTCTCTCCTGGCTACCTCAGTCCAACCAATATTTGAAGTTCAACCTTCGTGCTGGAATTTCGCCTCAGTTGCACCCAGTCATACAACCACCCACCTCCCCGATAAATATTTTCTTTTATTTTAAAGTACTCATTTTATTTTGTACCCTACCTTATTTTGAAATAAATATACATCTTTTGAATAAAATTATTCGATAAAATTATTTTTAAATCGTCCGCATACGTTTCACACAACTCTGCAACATTTTTTCTGATTGTATCATCATTTAATATTTTAATGGAACTATAAAGCCAAATTTTGTGTAAAAGTCATCATAGGCCCACATTCTCTTTTGTACCTCTGCTAAAGGCTTACCATTCATAGCATAATGTGTATTTATGCGAAATACTTTATTGGCATATTCTTCTTCCGCCGTATTTGTGTCGTACTGTATTTTTCTATTCCAAATCGTTTGCCTTCATCGCATATAGACAATTTTTAACTTCAGATTTGTAAAAGTTAAATATTTCTTTAAGTTCTTTATACTGTGAATTTTTTTCTAAAAATGCGTATAGTATAATAATACTTAGCGTATGAGCAAGTTTCTGTGAGTTCATCTAGTAGAGACATTAGGTTTTTTTGAAGCAGAAGACATGAAAAATGAGCAATTCCCTAGCCGGAACTCGAACCTGGACCTCTCGAATACGCACCGAGTGCGCCAACCATTACACCACGAAGACATGCAGAAAAGAGGGAGAAAATACCTTATATACTTCCCCTTTTAAAGTGTGACTGCAGATTAGGGGACCCAATAGCCAAATACTGGTGGTGAAGAATCATCATCATCCACCACCTTTTAGTTCAGGCGCCACTGTAGAGTCCTTAGGTTTTTTTTTTTTTTTTTTTTTTTTTTCCGAAACAAGGAAATCGAAGAAATGCAGTGCCCTAGCCGGGATTCCAACCTGGACCTCTCGAATACACGCCGAGTGTGCTAACCGTTGTACCACGAATACATGCAGGAAAGAGAGAGAAAATATAGCAAGTATTTGTAAATTACATTCTAAATTTTGTTTAAATAATCTTCAAAATATTCATAACTGGAAACCACGTGTCGCTTAATTTTTTTTTTTTTTTTTTTTTTTTTTTTTTTTTTTTTAAATTATGTTGTCTGGTGCTAGTATATCTTTCAAAATTTCCCATTTTGATGTTGCAAAGAAATTGTATAGATTTTGTAGAAAAAAAAATAATTCCTTTGCTTGTAGGCAGCAGTCCGCGGCCGATTCACCAATTCAATTTGAAGATTGTGCTGCACAGGCATTTAACTGGCATTGTCTTTAAATTTAACGTGTGCAAGGGAGCCGTTGTAAATACCTAACATGTTAAAGCATAATGGTTGGATTATTATTTAGATCTCTTCTTGCAAATTAATATCTAAATCAGGTTATACAAATTAAACCTTATTATAAATATTTTTATTGTTATTTAAAAATACAATTTTTCATTTCTTCGCTTCAGTATTTTCTAAAAATTTTTTAAATCTTTCAACAGAGCCTCCATTTTTATCGACATATGGCAAGTGCAAGAAAAATAGCATTATTACCACAAGAATTTAAAAAAAAAACAAAACATGTATTGATGTTAAGGATTTGTAGTTCAATTGTACATCATTTTCAATACTGTTAAAGCCAACGTGGATAACGCACGAGAAAATTACAAATGGAACTAATGAATTTACGAGTGTAAAACAAGGATTTGAAGATATAGATTCAATTAAGTTTATTCGCACTTATCAAAAAATAAATTTTGTCAAGAAAGAAGTTTTGCGTTTGAAATAGTTGCTTTATTTATTGTTAACTAGCAACTACGCAGCCAGTTTTCGTCAGGCTTTGAAATGTACCGGGAAAATGCCTGAAGGGAAAACCAAACGTTAAATTTAAAAACTGCGCAGAATTTTATTCTGCAGAAAAACTTCATCGAAAAACAAATAACTAAATAAATAAATAACAAAAAAAACCCACAATTTTTTTTAATCTGATGTGTGCACCACATGACTTCCTTGTACGGAATATTAAATTATACGCATTTTTTCTTGCATTTCATTTAAACTTATTGGATTGAATTAAATCTACTTCGCTGACAGCGCATAAACCACGATAGAATAAATGCATTCTTTAAAATTCACTATATTTGTTTACCATAGCTACACTCTAGCGCTAGGTTCACTTAAGAGTTTTATATTTCGTTCATATTATAACTCAGAATGCACAAAATTATATTATTTAATTATATCATAATAATTATCTAATCGTTGCCACATGTTCTATTCAAATACTATAATAAATCTAGAACGATGTATAAAAGAAATTAAGCAAACAAAACAAAAAAGAAACAGTTTTTCACAGACGATGGAGTATTTCTCATTCAATTAATTCAGTTCTCACTTCGCGACAAGGCAAAAATACATAAAAACTCAAAATATCTGTATTAAAAATTACATTACTGTTTAATATAAGTAAATATTAAACACTTATTTCCTCGAGAAATTCCAGAAAGAATTAAGCATGATTCAATTGGCAATAATAAATGAATGCGTTATCTTTGTTGTTGCGAAGCTGAGTTTCTCTAGATTGGCAACAAATCCACTAGTCTTTGTTTCAAATGTAAACAAGCAATGGCCGCCATAAAAAAAAGGCTTAGCGGCACTTAAACAACTTTAAAATTGTTGCTAATTCTAAACATATTGTATACAGATTTACTAAAGGCATAAAAACCTTAACCGGGAGATAAGAACAACATAATTCAATCATTTTTAAAGAAAAAAATTTACAATTTACAAACATAAAGAGTAAAGAAACTGAGATCACTGAGCCGGTTAGATTGGATATATATATATAAATATATTTATATACGTTTGGTTCGGCCGACTGCAACCAAAATACGAGGTGCACATCTACATGTTATATCAGTCCTATATACAAAATTTCAACGTTCTGAAGCTTCTCATTTTTCAGTTATGCGAGATACGTTCGTACAGACGCCACAAAGAATTCTCTTCAGAATTCATTTTAAAGCAGTTTTATAATTTTTTTGGAGGAAAAGAGTCTTTTATTCTGTTCTTACGTACAGATATCAAGCAAAAACATCGTTAAATTTCATTCGATAACCATCAAAATGGATATTTTCGTTGAAATATGCTGCCTGAAACTTTTCGCGATTACAATAATTTCTTTTTACTTCGTACAAGGAAGTAAAAAAAAAGTATTACATATAACAAAATTACAATGAAATAAGCAATATCATTTAATACATGTATTAATTATCCTAATAAGTAAATTAACCAACTTCCCGCAGCCTTCTCTCAACAAACGTCCAGTATCCAAGAGAAACATTAAAAACTGCACAGAATTATCCCCCTCATTTTTTTAAATGGCAACAGAGCTGATTTTCAACGTTCAGCAGTTCAGTATACAATTGAATGTAAAACTGTTGCCAAAACCACATTTCTAAAAGAATGAAAGTATTCAAAATGATACGATATAATCGAAAAGATAAAATTTAAAAAAAAATCTGATTCGAATTTTTAAAAAATCGCTTCGAGGTGCACTGGCTCGTCTAGATGCACCTATATACCAAATGTCGTAGCCCTGGGTCTATTAGCTTACGCGCAGCACGAACGAAAGACACGCAGACACTTTCTTTTATTATATGTAGAGATTTATATGCGAACAGGTTTTTCGTAATTAACGAGTGTCGGGAAAAAACCAACGAGCAACTGTAATCCGTGATGAACGTAATTTTGTAAATATAATAATCTGTGAGGGGTTTTCTCTTCAGGAGATTTATATTTAAAGCTATACTTCCTTAATTACCGAGCAAAAAGTATTCTAAATTAAGATAGAATGTCTTTGCAAAATTTTGATTTGATTTACTAGGTATTACAGTAAAACGTATTTTGTGCCTGACAAAAACTGTATTTGATCAAATATAAGGTATCGGAGAAAATCATTTAGTGCAAGAAATTATGATTCAAAACTGTGATAAATTACATAAAAATAGGTCATCTAAAATACTTTTCTCAAACCGGTAAGAGTTTGAACTTGACTTCTGGGTTGCCAGTTTTACACCAAAATTTATTTTGCGCCAAACAGACATTTTTACAAAGTATTTGTTGACTTCAAAAATAATTTTTTAATAATCGAACATATGCAATGCCATTAAATTTTGAGCGGAAATTTAAAAGTGTTCAGAGTCTAAAAATTTCAAATTAAAGAATAATGAGAATTTTTTTTTTCTTTTTAAGTTTTGGACTAAACATATTGAAGCTCAAATATGCTTTGTTTCTTAAAATATAGTATTTACCTGAAATTTAATCTTTTAGTTTAGTTAATTTTTTAGTTTAAGTTCAAACTTAGTTATACAGTTGATGTTTTTGTTAATAGTTAGTTCACAGTTGATACATTGTTTAGAATTACTTCAATTTTGCATAATATGTTTTTATAGATTCCCTTCAGTAAAAAAGTTTTAGTTTTGTAGAGTTTATTAGTTTTTCTCAAAACATTCATATCTTAATTTATAACGCGGTTGTTACAGCAATTGTCACTTTTTGTCACACTAGAAAATTTTGCCACTTAAAATATATCAAAATACGCCAAAAAACAGATTAGATGCCAATTTATGTCACCCAAACACATAATCTCTACATTTTCCTTCCTTCCACTGGGGCGCGGAGGGATTTTTTCCGATCTAGGTAACATCCGTATAGCCCACGGGCCACCGAAAGAAAGCCAGGACCTTCTACAGCGAGGCTAGCTGCGAGGCACTGCAAGCTCCTCCTCGAGTGTAACGGGTCCGACCAATAACCGCCAAAGTAATCTAACGGCAACCTGGATGTGTGACGAAACAAGCACGTGGTACTAAGTCACGCCCAGATTCCCGAGGCCAGTTTAAATAATATTGAGCACGCAAGCTTTGCGCACAAAAAACTTTCAGTCTTTGCCCGATCAAGACGCTTTTTAAGAAACGGACGGGAGTGTTTTTTTGAGGGTACCGCTTTTATAGAAAACTAAGGTAGGTACTTTTTTCTACAAGATCAAGAAGATGATTTGTTTGAACACTCTGGATTATTGAAAACATGGATTTTGTGGATATTACTCTAAATGGTAAGTTTTAGAATAGCAAAGCTTGCAGAACATCGTTGACTTTAAAAATGTTCTGAGCTATCTTCGCATTTTATCTGCTTTAAATGTTAAAAAAAAAAAAGAGACTTCAGTTTGAAATCATTCCATCGTATCCAGTAACCGCTCAAATAAATCTTCTAAGATGTATTCAAAAACGAAATTTTATGCCATATTTTTATTAAAAAATAATTTATGCTCGATTACGTTAAGTGATTAATAAAAAGTAAATTCTAATCCAGAAAGCTTTCACTTTGATTTTATTGATAAAATGAACCTTTGGTAATTCATTTCTGATAATTTATTTTTAAAGTTGATATTCAGCTTTAAAAATTAATCTTTTGAACAGTTTGAAATGAATTAAAATTAAGAATTTATGTCCAGATTCAGATTTGAAAAGTTATCTGAAATATTATATTTTATTCTTTGGCAAAGCAAAATGTGAATGCTTTATTTTTGGTCGCTGGATACTGAGACATTTCAAAGTTTTAGTCAGTCAACTTACTTTAAGTTCTGTAAGGTCTGTTATTCTTTAACTTGCCAGTTAGAATTTAAGGTTAGATTATGTAATGTTCTTAATAGTAAGAAAGATATAAAAACTTAAATGTAAGGAAACGTACTCCAGTTTTAGGTCTGACAACAGAAATATATATCAGCTGGAAAGTCAGCATAATTGGACGAAGAATTCTGACAGTAATGTTCCTAAAATTTTATCAATGTTTCCTATTAAATCAAAAATTTCAAGGAATACTTTTGCTCTCTGAAGAGGAGAGATTCGCGGACCATTTCAAACAAAAGTGCATTTGCAGGCGTGTGCAAAAAAACAATAACCATCTAGTGAATTATTTTGATTGTCTTGAAATCAGTATGAAATTGCAGATAAAAATTTGACATTTTATAAATCTTAAGGAAAAAGATAATATTTTATCCAATCATAAAATTCAGAAATTTTTACTACTGTTTTTTAATGTTGACTAGGTATGTACGTTTAAAACGCAGTCTGGTGTCTTTTAATTTGTTTGTTGGTTTAAATAAAATCGTCTGAATCTTAAAATGCAACAAGTGCTATAAGGATGGCGAAACGTCAAGAATACTAGCTTTTTTTAAAAATTAAATCATTAAGTAAATACTCAAAATACGCATTTAAATTATCGCTTCATTTTAAGATTTATATTGGTAAACTTTACTCCAGAAAGCATGATAGGTATTGTCGAGATAAGTAGTAAACAACTGGCGGTTTGGATACATTTAATGAGGAATTAAATTTAATCTTCTAATAAGCTGACATTTCAGCAATATCCTATTTTCTAATCGAAAAATATTGAAAATAATATAAATATATATGAGAAAGGATTTGAATCCTTTTTAGAAAAATATTTGAAAATGTTTCGCCAGTATAAGTGTTCAAAAGTTTCCGAATAGCTTAAAGCCATAAAACTTCGATATTACGCTCTCGTATATTAAATGACCTGGTTATAGTGTTTTGGGTGATTTTATTATATGTAGCATATATAACGTTCCTAATATGTAATGATTTTCCAAAAATTTTTTAAAAACCAGTTACCTTTAAAGTAAATGGTACATTTCTCATGAAGGTATATATTTTGGTAGGCAGATGGCCTGTAAATATTTGTTTAGGATTTAAATATAATAGCTTTAGATATATTAGTGTCAAAATGTACGGTATGTAATGCGAAACGAAAGCGCAAACTGAATACTGTACAATTGTTTCACTCCGTTTTCATTACCTTGCAGTGAAACAAAGCATACAGTGTGAAATAATGCAGAGAAGGAAAGCGAAAAGGCCTTTCTTTATCATTCACATAGTTACGTTTGCCATTTTTAGCCAAGATATCATTGTCTATAAAATTCCATCTTTTGTGATAAAATAAATGAATATTTCGAAACGTTCTATAAAACATATTCGCAAATATTCATTCATTTCTTAATTCATTCTTAATATTTTGTGCATTTTAATTGCTTGCAGATGCAGAAGCATTAAATCACTTTAAAATATTACTGTAGCGTCAATGGTATTCTTATTACGTCCTTGTACAAAATAAAGGAAGTATTATAATTACAAAAAATTCCTGGTATCATATTTTAATAAAAATATCCATTTTGACCGCTATCGAATGCAATATAACGATGTTTTTTCATGACATCTGTACGTAACGGCAGAATAAAGGACTTCTTTTCCCCAAACGAATTATAAGGCTGATTTAAAATGGATTCAGAAAAAATTTTTTTCGTGGCGTCTGTACGTAGGTACGTATATATGTATGTATCTCGCATAACTCAAAAAGAATAGCCTCAGAACGTTGAAATTCTGTATAAAAGATTGCTATAACATGCAGTTGTGCACTTCCCTTTTTGGTTGCAATGGGCCTCTCCAAAAATATATAATATATACCCACTCTGTTACTCAGCTTGGTGAGCTCAGTTTCTTCTTATTCTTATATATTGGTAAATTGTGCATTTTTTGCTTTCAAAATGATTGAATTATGTTGTTCTTATCTTCCGGTTAAGGTTTTTATGCCTTTAGTTAATCTGCGTTCAATAGTTGTAGAATTATAAACAATTTAACAGTTGTTTAAGGGTTTCTAAGCCTGTTTTTTTACCGAGCAGCCCTATTTGTTTACATTTAAAACTTGGCAGAGTAATGACTTAAGTCTTTCTGCAGCTTCAGTATCTTTTTGCCGAGTGGGACCAAAAAGAAACTTTCAGTTTTGTGTACCAAAAAAATCTGCCTTCTTGTCCCTGACCAAATTGCTTGCTTCTGCGTAGAAATTGTAATTTTAATTGTAAAAATTATTTTAACTGTATTTGATGTTTTATGTTTTTCTATATCTTTCTATTCTTAGTGAACATATTTTGATTTTTTATGTATTTCTGCCTTGTCGCGAAATGAGAACTAAATTAATTGAATAAGAAATCTGTGTCTTATGAAATTCGAGGAAATACGTTTTAAGTGAATTTCAGAAACAAATGCGTATAATTTAACATTCCGTACATGGAAGTCATGTAGTGTACACATCAGATTTTTTTTCTTTGCAATTGCTATCTACCTGTATTAAGAACGTTAAAAAATATGTTGTAAGGATTTTATTCTGATAAGCTGACATTTTTCTGATAATAACGAAACGACATATAGAGCCAAATATACCATATATTTCCTCTACATATCATTGTACGACATATAGAGGAAATATATGTTACATTAAAGCATATCAGTGTCAAAACATATGCAAATCATTCATTCTAATTTAAAATTTTATCTCGGAACAAATTTGATCGATTTTTAACGCATAAGTTACATTTTATGAAGATCATTACTGTCGAGATCATTTAATTTCTATCATTTCGTACGTATATAATTTTTCTATATGTAAAAACCAAGGCAGAAGAGAAACATGCGAAAGTAAAATATAATTCATTCTAATTTAAAATTTTATCTCGGAACAAATTTGATCGATTTTTAACGCATAAGTTACATTTTATGAAGATCATTACTGTCGAGATCATTTAATTTCTATCATTTCGTACGTATATAATTTTTCTATATGTAAAAACCAAGGCAGAAGAGAAACATGCGAAAGTAAAATATAATTCATTCTAATTTAAAATTTTATCTCGGAACAAATTTGATCGATTTTTAACGCATAAGTTACATTTTATGAAGATCATTACTGTCGAGATCATTTAATTTCTATCATTTCGTACGTATATAATTTTTCTATATGTAAAAACCAAGGCAGAAGAGAAACATGCGAAAGTAAAATATAATTCATTCTAATTTAAAATTTTATCTCGGAACAAATTTGATCGATTTTTAACGCATAAGTTACATTTTATGAAGATCATTACTGTCGAGATCATTTAATTTCTATCATTTCGTACGTATATAATTTTTCTATATGTAAAACCCAAGGCAGAAGAGAAACATGCGAAAGTAAAATATAATTCATTCTAATTTAAAATTTTATCTCGGAACAAATTTGATCGATTTTTAACGCATAAGTTACATTTTATGAAGATCATTACTGTCGAGATCATTTAATTTCTATCATTTCGTACGTATATAATTTTTCTATATGTAAAAACCAAGGCAGAAGAGAAACATGCGAAAGTAAAATATAATTCATTCTAATTTAAAATTTTATCTCGGAACAAATTTGATCGATTTTTAACGCATAAGTTACATTTTATGAAGATCATTACTGTCGAGATCATTTAATTTCTATCATTTCGTACGTATATAATTTTTCTATATGTAAAAACCAAGGCAGAAGAGAAACATGCGAAAGTAAAATATAATTCATTCTAATTTAAAATTTTATCTCGGAACAAATTTGATCGATTTTTAACGCATAAGTTACATTTTATGAAGATCATTACTGTCGAGATCATTTAATTTCTATCATTTCGTACGTATATAATTTTTCTATATGTAAAAACCAAGGCAGAAGAGAAACATGCGAAAGTAAAATATAATTCATTCTAATTTAAAATTTTATCTCGGAACAAATTTGATCGATTTTTAACGCATAAGTTACATTTTATGAAGATCATTACTGTCGAGATCATTTAATTTCTATCATTTCGTACGTATATAATTTTTCTATATGTAAAAACCAAGGCAGAAGAGAAACATGCGAAAGTAAAATATAATTCATTCTAATTTAAAATTTTATCTCGGAACAAATTTGATCGATTTTTAACGCATAAGTTACATTTTATGAAGATCATTACTGTCGAGATCATTTAATTTCTATCATTTCGTACGTATATAATTTTCCTATATGTAAAACCCAAGGCAGAAGAGAAACATGCGAAAGTAAAATAATAATTCATTCTAATTTAAAATTTTATCTCACGGAACAAATTTCGATTTTTTAACGCATAAGTTACATTTTATGAAGATCATTACTGTCGAGATCATTTAATTTCTATCATTTCGTACGTATATAATTTTTCTATATGTAAAAACCAAGGCAGAAGAGAAACATGCGAAAGTAAAATATAATTCATTCTAATTTAAAATTTTATCTCGGAACAAATTTGATCGATTTTTAACGCATAAGTTACATTTTATGAAGATCATTACTGTCGAGATCATTTAATTTCTATCATTTCGTACGTATATAATTTTTCTATATGTAAAAACCAAGGCAGAAGAGAAACATGCGAAAGTAAAATATAATTCATTCTAATTTAAAATTTTTATCTCGGAACAAATTTGATCGATTTTTAACGCATAAGTTACATTTTATGAAGATCATTACTGTCGAGTTCATTTAATTTCTATCATTTCGTACGTATATAATTTTTCTATATGTAAAAACCCAAGGCAGAAGAGAAACATGCGAAAGTAAAATATAATTCATTCTAATTTAAAATTTTATCTCGGAACAAATTTGATCGATTTTTAACGCATAAGTTACATTTTATGAAGATCATTACTGTCGAGATCATTTAATTTCTATCATTTCGTACGTATATAATTTTTCTATATGTAAAAACCAAGGCAGAAGAGAAACATGCGAAAGTAAAATATAATTCATTCTAATTTAAAATTTTATCTCGGAACAAATTTGATCGATTTTTAACGCATAAGTTACATTTTATGAAGATCATTACTGTCGAGATCATTTAATTTCTATCATTTCGTACGTATATAATTTTTCTATATGTAAAAACCCAAGGCAGAAGAGAAACATGCGAAAGTAAAATATAATTCATTCTAATTTAAAATTTTATCTCGGAACAAATTTGATCGATTTTTAACGCATAAGTTACATTTTATGAAGATCATTACTGTCGAGATCATTTAATTTCTATCATTTCGTACGTATATAATTTTTCTATATGTAAAACCCAAGCAGAAGAGAAAACATGCGAAAGTAAAATATAATTCATTCTAATTTAAAATTTTATCTCGGAACAAATTTGATCGATTTTTAACGCATAAGTTACATTTTATGAAGATCATTACTGTCGAGATCATTTAATTTCTATCATTTCGTACGTATATAATTTTTCTATATGTAAAAACCAAGGCAGAAGAGAAACATGCGAAAGTAAATATAATTCATTCTAATTTAAAATTTTATCTCGGAACAAATTTGATCGATTTTTAACGCATAAGTTACATTTTATGAGATCATTACTGTCGAGATCATTTTAATTTCTATCATTTCGTACGTATATAATTTTTCTATATGTAAAACCCAAGGCAGAAGAGAAACATGCGAAAGTAAAATATAATTCATTCTAATTTAAAATTTTATCTCGAACAAATTTGATCGATTTTTTAACGCATAATTTACATTTATGAAGATCATTACTGTCGAGATCATTTAATTTCTATCATTTCCGTACGTATATAATTTTTCTATATGTAAAAAACCAAGGCAGAAGAGAAACATGCGAAAGTAAAATATAATTCATTCTAATTTAAAATTTTTATCTCGGAACCAATTTGGATCGATTTTTAACGCATAAGTTACATTTTATGAAGATCATTACTGTCGAGATCATTTAATTTCTATCATTTCGTACGTATATAATTTTTCTATATGTAAAAACCAAGGCAGAAGAGAAACATGCGAAAGTAAAATATAATTCATTCTAATTTAAAATTTATCTCGGAACAAATTTGATCGATTTTTAACGCATAAGTTACATTTTATGAAGATCATTACTGTCGAGATCATTTAATTTCTATCATTTCGTACGTATATAATTTTTCTATATGTAAAAACCAAGGCAGAAGAGAAACATGCGAAAGTAAAATATAATTCATTCTAATTTAAAATTTATCTCGGACAAATTTGATCGATTTTTAACGCATAAGTTACATTTTATGAAGATCATTACTGTCGAGATCATTTAATTTCTATCATTTCGTACGTATATAATTTTTCTATATGTAAAAACCAAGGCAGAAGAGAAACATGCGAAAGTAAAATATAATTCATTCTAATTTAAAATTTTATCTCGGACCAAATTTGATCGATTTTTATAACGCATAAGTTACATTTTATGAAGATCATTACTGTCGAGATCATTTAATTTCTATCATTTCGTACGTATATAATTTTTCTATATGTAAAAACCAAGGCAGAAGAGAAAACATGCGAAAGTAAAATATAATTCATTCTAATTTAAAATTTTATCTCGGAACAAATTTGATCGATTTTTAACGCATAAGTTACATTTTATGAAGATCATTAACTGTCGAGATCATTTAATTTCCTATCATTTCGTACGTATATAATTTTTCTATATGTAAAAGGCAGAAGAGAAACATGCGAAAGTAAAATATAATTCATTCTAATTTAAAATTTTATCTCGGAACAAATTTGATCGATTTTTAACGCATAAGTTACATTTTATGAAGATCATTACTGTCGAGATCATTTAATTTCTATCATTTCGTACGTATATAATTTTTCTATATGTAAAAACCAAGGCAGAAGAGAAACATGCGAAAGTAAAATATAATTCATTCTAATTTAAAATTTTATCTCGGAACAAATTTGATCGATTTTTAACGCATAAGTTACATTTTATGAAGATCATTACTGTCGAGATCATTTAATTTCTATCATTTCGTACGTATATAATTTTTCTATATGTAAAAACCAAGGCAGAAGAGAAACATGCGAAAGTAAAATATAATTCATTCTAATTTAAAATTTTATCTCGGAACAAATTTGATCGATTTTTAACGCATAAGTTACATTTTATGAAGATCATTACTGTCGAGATCATTTAATTTCTATCATTTCGTACGTATATAATTTTTCTATATGTAAAAACCAAGGCAGAAGAGAAACATGCGAAAGTAAAATATAATTCATTCTAATTTAAAATTTTATCTCGGAACAAATTTGATCGATTTTTAACGCATAAGTTACATTTTATGAAGATCATTACTGTCGAGATCATTTAATTTCTATCATTTCGTACGTATATAATTTTTCTATATGTAAAAACCAAGGCAGAAGAGAAACATGCGAAAGTAAAATATAATTCATTCTAATTTAAAATTTTATCTCGGAACAAATTTGATCGATTTTTAACGCATAAGTTACATTTTATGAAGATCATTACTGTCGAGATCATTTAATTTCTATCATTTCGTACGTATATAATTTTTCTATATGTAAAAACCAAGGCAGAAGAGAAACATGCGAAAGTAAAATATAATTCATTCTAATTTAAAATTTTATCTCGGAACAAATTTGATCGATTTTTAACGCATAAGTTACATTTTATGAAGATCATTACTGTCGAGATCATTTAATTTCTATCATTTCGTACGTATATAATTTTTCTATATGTAAAAACCAAGGCAGAAGAGAAACATGCGAAAGTAAAATATAATTCATTCTAATTTAAAATTTTATCTCGGAACAAATTTGATCGATTTTTAACGCATAAGTTACATTTTATGAAGATCATTACTGTCGAGATCATTTAATTTCTATCATTTCGTACGTATATAATTTTTCTATATGTAAAAACCAAGGCAGAAGAGAAACATGCGAAAGTAAAATATAATTCATTCTAATTTAAAATTTTATCTCGGAACAAATTTGATCGATTTTTAACGCATAAGTTACATTTTATGAAGATCATTACTGTCGAGATCATTTAATTTCTATCATTTCGTACGTATATAATTTTTCTATATGTAAAAACCAAGGCAGAAGAGAAACATGCGAAAGTAAAATATAATTCATTCTAATTTAAAATTTTATCTCGGAACAAATTTGATCGATTTTTAACGCATAAGTTACATTTTATGAAGATCATTACTGTCGAGATCATTTAATTTCTATCATTTCGTACGTATATAATTTTTCTATATGTAAAAACCAAGGCAGAAGAGAAACATGCGAAAGTAAAATATAATTCATTCTAATTTAAAATTTTATCTCGGAACAAATTTGATCGATTTTTAACGCATAAGTTACATTTTATGAAGATCATTACTGTCGAGATCATTTAATTTCTATCATTTCGTACGTATATAATTTTTCTATATGTAAAAACCAAGGCAGAAGAGAAACATGCGAAAGTAAAATATAATTCATTCTAATTTAAAATTTTATCTCGGAACAAATTTGATCGATTTTTAACGCATAAGTTACATTTTATGAAGATCATTACTGTCGAGATCATTTAATTTCTATCATTTCGTACGTATATAATTTTTCTATATGTAAAAACCAAGGCAGAAGAGAAACATGCGAAAGTAAAATATAATTCATTCTAATTTAAAATTTTATCTCGGAACAAATTTGATCGATTTTTAACGCATAAGTTACATTTTATGAAGATCATTACTGTCGAGATCATTTAATTTCTATCATTTCGTACGTATATAATTTTTCTATATGTAAAAACCAAGGCAGAAGAGAAACATGCGAAAGTAAAATATAATTCATTCTAATTTAAAATTTTATCTCGGAACAAATTTGATCGATTTTTAACGCATAAGTTACATTTTATGAAGATCATTACTGTCGAGATCATTTAATTTCTATCATTTCGTACGTATATAATTTTTCTATATGTAAAAACCAAGGCAGAAGAGAAACATGCGAAAGTAAAATATAATTCATTCTAATTTAAAATTTTATCTCGGAACAAATTTGATCGATTTTTAACGCATAAGTTACATTTTATGAAGATCATTACTGTCGAGATCATTTAATTTCTATCATTTCGTACGTATATAATTTTTCTATATGTAAAAACCAAGGCAGAAGAGAAACATGCGAAAGTAAAATATAATTCATTCTAATTTAAAATTTTATCTCGGAACAAATTTGATCGATTTTTAACGCATAAGTTACATTTTATGAAGATCATTACTGTCGAGATCATTTAATTTCTATCATTTCGTACGTATATAATTTTTCTATATGTAAAAACCAAGGCAGAAGAGAAACATGCGAAAGTAAAATATAATTCATTCTAATTTAAAATTTTATCTCGGAACAAATTTGATCGATTTTTAACGCATAAGTTACATTTTATGAAGATCATTACTGTCGAGATCATTTAATTTCTATCATTTCGTACGTATATAATTTTTCTATATGTAAAAACCAAGGCAGAAGAGAAACATGCGAAAGTAAAATATAATTCATTCTAATTTAAAATTTTATCTCGGAACAAATTTGATCGATTTTTAACGCATAAGTTACATTTTATGAAGATCATTACTGTCGAGATCATTTAATTTCTATCATTTCGTACGTATATAATTTTTCTATATGTAAAAACCAAGGCAGAAGAGAAACATGCGAAAGTAAAATATAATTCATTCTAATTTAAAATTTTATCTCGGAACAAATTTGATCGATTTTTAACGCATAAGTTACATTTTATGAAGATCATTACTGTCGAGATCATTTAATTTCTATCATTTCGTACGTATATAATTTTTCTATATGTAAAAACCAAGGCAGAAGAGAAACATGCGAAAGTAAAATATAATTCATTCTAATTTAAAATTTTATCTCGGAACAAATTTGATCGATTTTTAACGCATAAGTTACATTTTATGAAGATCATTACTGTCGAGATCATTTAATTTCTATCATTTCGTACGTATATAATTTTTCTATATGTAAAAACCAAGGCAGAAGAGAAACATGCGAAAGTAAAATATAATTCATTCTAATTTAAAATTTTATCTCGGAACAAATTTGATCGATTTTTAACGCATAAGTTACATTTTATGAAGATCATTACTGTCGAGATCATTTAATTTCTATCATTTCGTACGTATATAATTTTTCTATATGTAAAAACCAAGGCAGAAGAGAAACATGCGAAAGTAAAATATAATTCATTCTAATTTAAAATTTTATCTCGGAACAAATTTGATCGATTTTTAACGCATAAGTTACATTTTATGAAGATCATTACTGTCGAGATCATTTAATTTCTATCATTTCGTACGTATATAATTTTTCTATATGTAAAAACCAAGGCAGAAGAGAAACATGCGAAAGTAAAATATAATTCATTCTAATTTAAAATTTTATCTCGGAACAAATTTGATCGATTTTTAACGCATAAGTTACATTTTATGAAGATCAT
The DNA here is from genome assembly GCF_044657685.1 of Stegodyphus dumicola. NCBI lineage: Eukaryota > Metazoa > Arthropoda > Arachnida > Araneae > Eresidae > Stegodyphus > Stegodyphus dumicola. Next base: position 233,892,349 of record NC_140772.1, on the reverse strand, counting down.
TACTGTCGAGATCATTTAATTTCTATCATTTCGTACGTATATAATTTTTCTATATGTAAAAACCAAGGCAGAAGAGAAACATGCGAAAGTAAAATATAATTCATTCTAATTTAAAATTTTATCTCGGAACAAATTTGATCGATTTTTAACGCATAAGTTACATTTTATGAAGATCATTACTGTCGAGATCATTTAATTTCTATCATTTCGTACGTATATAATTTTTCTATATGTAAAAACCAAGGCAGAAGAGAAACATGCGAAAGTAAAATATAATTCATTCTAATTTAAAATTTTATCTCGGAACAAATTTGATCGATTTTTAACGCATAAGTTACATTTTATGAAGATCATTACTGTCGAGATCATTTAATTTCTATCATTTCGTACGTATATAATTTTTCTATATGTAAAAACCAAGGCAGAAGAGAAACATGCGAAAGTAAAATATAATTCATTCTAATTTAAAATTTTATCTCGGAACAAATTTGATCGATTTTTAACGCATAAGTTACATTTTATGAAGATCATTACTGTCGAGATCATTTAATTTCTATCATTTCGTACGTATATAATTTTTCTATATGTAAAAACCAAGGCAGAAGAGAAACATGCGAAAGTAAAATATAATTCATTCTAATTTAAAATTTTATCTCGGAACAAATTTGATCGATTTTTAACGCATAAGTTACATTTTATGAAGATCATTACTGTCGAGATCATTTAATTTCTATCATTTCGTACGTATATAATTTTTCTATATGTAAAAACCAAGGCAGAAGAGAAACATGCGAAAGTAAAATATAATTCATTCTAATTTAAAATTTTATCTCGGAACAAATTTGATCGATTTTTAACGCATAAGTTACATTTTATGAAGATCATTACTGTCGAGATCATTTAATTTCTATCATTTCGTACGTATATAATTTTTCTATATGTAAAAACCAAGGCAGAAGAGAAACATGCGAAAGTAAAATATAATTCATTCTAATTTAAAATTTTATCTCGGAACAAATTTGATCGATTTTTAACGCATAAGTTACATTTTATGAAGATCATTACTGTCGAGATCATTTAATTTCTATCATTTCGTACGTATATAATTTTTCTATATGTAAAAACCAAGGCAGAAGAGAAACATGCGAAAGTAAAATATAATTCATTCTAATTTAAAATTTTATCTCGGAACAAATTTGATCGATTTTTAACGCATAAGTTACATTTTATGAAGATCATTACTGTCGAGATCATTTAATTTCTATCATTTCGTACGTATATAATTTTTCTATATGTAAAAACCAAGGCAGAAGAGAAACATGCGAAAGTAAAATATAATTCATTCTAATTTAAAATTTTATCTCGGAACAAATTTGATCGATTTTTAACGCATAAGTTACATTTTATGAAGATCATTACTGTCGAGATCATTTAATTTCTATCATTTCGTACGTATATAATTTTTCTATATGTAAAAACCAAGGCAGAAGAGAAACATGCGAAAGTAAAATATAATTCATTCTAATTTAAAATTTTATCTCGGAACAAATTTGATCGATTTTTAACGCATAAGTTACATTTTATGAAGATCATTACTGTCGAGATCATTTAATTTCTATCATTTCGTACGTATATAATTTTTCTATATGTAAAAACCAAGGCAGAAGAGAAACATGCGAAAGTAAAATATAATTCATTCTAATTTAAAATTTTATCTCGGAACAAATTTGATCGATTTTTAACGCATAAGTTACATTTTATGAAGATCATTACTGTCGAGATCATTTAATTTCTATCATTTCGTACGTATATAATTTTTCTATATGTAAAAACCAAGGCAGAAGAGAAACATGCGAAAGTAAAATATAATTCATTCTAATTTAAAATTTTATCTCGGAACAAATTTGATCGATTTTTAACGCATAAGTTACATTTTATGAAGATCATTACTGTCGAGATCATTTAATTTCTATCATTTCGTACGTATATAATTTTTCTATATGTAAAAACCAAGGCAGAAGAGAAACATGCGAAAGTAAAATATAATTCATTCTAATTTAAAATTTTATCTCGGAACAAATTTGATCGATTTTTAACGCATAAGTTACATTTTATGAAGATCATTACTGTCGAGATCATTTAATTTCTATCATTTCGTACGTATATAATTTTTCTATATGTAAAAACCAAGGCAGAAGAGAAACATGCGAAAGTAAAATATAATTCATTCTAATTTAAAATTTTATCTCGGAACAAATTTGATCGATTTTTAACGCATAAGTTACATTTTATGAAGATCATTACTGTCGAGATCATTTAATTTCTATCATTTCGTACGTATATAATTTTTCTATATGTAAAAACCAAGGCAGAAGAGAAACATGCGAAAGTAAAATATAATTCATTCTAATTTAAAATTTTATCTCGGAACAAATTTGATCGATTTTTAACGCATAAGTTACATTTTATGAAGATCATTACTGTCGAGATCATTTAATTTCTATCATTTCGTACGTATATAATTTTTCTATATGTAAAAACCAAGGCAGAAGAGAAACATGCGAAAGTAAAATATAATTCATTCTAATTTAAAATTTTATCTCGGAACAAATTTGATCGATTTTTAACGCATAAGTTACATTTTATGAAGATCATTACTGTCGAGATCATTTAATTTCTATCATTTCGTACGTATATAATTTTTCTATATGTAAAAACCAAGGCAGAAGAGAAACATGCGAAAGTAAAATATAATTCATTCTAATTTAAAATTTTATCTCGGAACAAATTTGATCGATTTTTAACGCATAAGTTACATTTTATGAAGATCATTACTGTCGAGATCATTTAATTTCTATCATTTCGTACGTATATAATTTTTCTATATGTAAAAACCAAGGCAGAAGAGAAACATGCGAAAGTAAAATATAATTCATTCTAATTTAAAATTTTATCTCGGAACAAATTTGATCGATTTTTAACGCATAAGTTACATTTTATGAAGATCATTACTGTCGAGATCATTTAATTTCTATCATTTCGTACGTATATAATTTTTCTATATGTAAAAACCAAGGCAGAAGAGAAACATGCGAAAGTAAAATATAATTCATTCTAATTTAAAATTTTATCTCGGAACAAATTTGATCGATTTTTAACGCATAAGTTACATTTTATGAAGATCATTACTGTCGAGATCATTTAATTTCTATCATTTCGTACGTATATAATTTTTCTATATGTAAAAACCAAGGCAGAAGAGAAACATGCGAAAGTAAAATATAATTCATTCTAATTTAAAATTTTATCTCGGAACAAATTTGATCGATTTTTAACGCATAAGTTACATTTTATGAAGATCATTACTGTCGAGATCATTTAATTTCTATCATTTCGTACGTATATAATTTTTCTATATGTAAAAACCAAGGCAGAAGAGAAACATGCGAAAGTAAAATATAATTCATTCTAATTTAAAATTTTATCTCGGAACAAATTTGATCGATTTTTAACGCATAAGTTACATTTTATGAAGATCATTACTGTCGAGATCATTTAATTTCTATCATTTCGTACGTATATAATTTTTCTATATGTAAAAACCAAGGCAGAAGAGAAACATGCGAAAGTAAAATATAATTCATTCTAATTTAAAATTTTATCTCGGAACAAATTTGATCGATTTTTAACGCATAAGTTACATTTTATGAAGATCATTACTGTCGAGATCATTTAATTTCTATCATTTCGTACGTATATAATTTTTCTATATGTAAAAACCAAGGCAGAAGAGAAACATGCGAAAGTAAAATATAATTCATTCTAATTTAAAATTTTATCTCGGAACAAATTTGATCGATTTTTAACGCATAAGTTACATTTTATGAAGATCATTACTGTCGAGATCATTTAATTTCTATCATTTCGTACGTATATAATTTTTCTATATGTAAAAACCAAGGCAGAAGAGAAACATGCGAAAGTAAAATATAATTCATTCTAATTTAAAATTTTATCTCGGAACAAATTTGATCGATTTTTAACGCATAAGTTACATTTTATGAAGATCATTACTGTCGAGATCATTTAATTTCTATCATTTCGTACGTATATAATTTTTCTATATGTAAAAACCAAGGCAGAAGAGAAACATGCGAAAGTAAAATATAATTCATTCTAATTTAAAATTTTATCTCGGAACAAATTTGATCGATTTTTAACGCATAAGTTACATTTTATGAAGATCATTACTGTCGAGATCATTTAATTTCTATCATTTCGTACGTATATAATTTTTCTATATGTAAAAACCAAGGCAGAAGAGAAACATGCGAAAGTAAAATATAATTCATTCTAATTTAAAATTTTATCTCGGAACAAATTTGATCGATTTTTAACGCATAAGTTACATTTTATGAAGATCATTACTGTCGAGATCATTTAATTTCTATCATTTCGTACGTATATAATTTTTCTATATGTAAAAACCAAGGCAGAAGAGAAACATGCGAAAGTAAAATATAATTCATTCTAATTTAAAATTTTATCTCGGAACAAATTTGATCGATTTTTAACGCATAAGTTACATTTTATGAAGATCATTACTGTCGAGATCATTTAATTTCTATCATTTCGTACGTATATAATTTTTCTATATGTAAAAACCAAGGCAGAAGAGAAACATGCGAAAGTAAAATATAATTCATTCTAATTTAAAATTTTATCTCGGAACAAATTTGATCGATTTTTAACGCATAAGTTACATTTTATGAAGATCATTACTGTCGAGATCATTTAATTTCTATCATTTCGTACGTATATAATTTTTCTATATGTAAAAACCAAGGCAGAAGAGAAACATGCGAAAGTAAAATATAATTCATTCTAATTTAAAATTTTATCTCGGAACAAATTTGATCGATTTTTAACGCATAAGTTACATTTTATGAAGATCATTACTGTCGAGATCATTTAATTTCTATCATTTCGTACGTATATAATTTTTCTATATGTAAAAACCAAGGCAGAAGAGAAACATGCGAAAGTAAAATATAATTCATTCTAATTTAAAATTTTATCTCGGAACAAATTTGATCGATTTTTAACGCATAAGTTACATTTTATGAAGATCATTACTGTCGAGATCATTTAATTTCTATCATTTCGTACGTATATAATTTTTCTATATGTAAAAACCAAGGCAGAAGAGAAACATGCGAAAGTAAAATATAATTCATTCTAATTTAAAATTTTATCTCGGAACAAATTTGATCGATTTTTAACGCATAAGTTACATTTTATGAAGATCATTACTGTCGAGATCATTTAATTTCTATCATTTCGTACGTATATAATTTTTCTATATGTAAAAACCAAGGCAGAAGAGAAACATGCGAAAGTAAAATATAATTCATTCTAATTTAAAATTTTATCTCGGAACAAATTTGATCGATTTTTAACGCATAAGTTACATTTTATGAAGATCATTACTGTCGAGATCATTTAATTTCTATCATTTCGTACGTATATAATTTTTCTATATGTAAAAACCAAGGCAGAAGAGAAACATGCGAAAGTAAAATATAATTCATTCTAATTTAAAATTTTATCTCGGAACAAATTTGATCGATTTTTAACGCATAAGTTACATTTTATGAAGATCATTACTGTCGAGATCATTTAATTTCTATCATTTCGTACGTATATAATTTTTCTATATGTAAAAACCAAGGCAGAAGAGAAACATGCGAAAGTAAAATATAATTCATTCTAATTTAAAATTTTATCTCGGAACAAATTTGATCGATTTTTAACGCATAAGTTACATTTTATGAAGATCATTACTGTCGAGATCATTTAATTTCTATCATTTCGTACGTATATAATTTTTCTATATGTAAAAACCAAGGCAGAAGAGAAACATGCGAAAGTAAAATATAATTCATTCTAATTTAAAATTTTATCTCGGAACAAATTTGATCGATTTTTAACGCATAAGTTACATTTTATGAAGATCATTACTGTCGAGATCATTTAATTTCTATCATTTCGTACGTATATAATTTTTCTATATGTAAAAACCAAGGCAGAAGAGAAACATGCGAAAGTAAAATATAATTCATTCTAATTTAAAATTTTATCTCGGAACAAATTTGATCGATTTTTAACGCATAAGTTACATTTTATGAAGATCATTACTGTCGAGATCATTTAATTTCTATCATTTCGTACGTATATAATTTTTCTATATGTAAAAACCAAGGCAGAAGAGAAACATGCGAAAGTAAAATATAATTCATTCTAATTTAAAATTTTATCTCGGAACAAATTTGATCGATTTTTAACGCATAAGTTACATTTTATGAAGATCATTACTGTCGAGATCATTTAATTTCTATCATTTCGTACGTATATAATTTTTCTATATGTAAAAACCAAGGCAGAAGAGAAACATGCGAAAGTAAAATATAATTCATTCTAATTTAAAATTTTATCTCGGAACAAATTTGATCGATTTTTAACGCATAAGTTACATTTTATGAAGATCATTACTGTCGAGATCATTTAATTTCTATCATTTCGTACGTATATAATTTTTCTATATGTAAAAACCAAGGCAGAAGAGAAACATGCGAAAGTAAAATATAATTCATTCTAATTTAAAATTTTATCTCGGAACAAATTTGATCGATTTTTAACGCATAAGTTACATTTTATGAAGATCATTACTGTCGAGATCATTTAATTTCTATCATTTCGTACGTATATAATTTTTCTATATGTAAAAACCAAGGCAGAAGAGAAACATGCGAAAGTAAAATATAATTCATTCTAATTTAAAATTTTATCTCGGAACAAATTTGATCGATTTTTAACGCATAAGTTACATTTTATGAAGATCATTACTGTCGAGATCATTTAATTTCTATCATTTCGTACGTATATAATTTTTCTATATGTAAAAACCAAGGCAGAAGAGAAACATGCGAAAGTAAAATATAATTCATTCTAATTTAAAATTTTATCTCGGAACAAATTTGATCGATTTTTAACGCATAAGTTACATTTTATGAAGATCATTACTGTCGAGATCATTTAATTTCTATCATTTCGTACGTATATAATTTTTCTATATGTAAAAACCAAGGCAGAAGAGAAACATGCGAAAGTAAAATATAATTCATTCTAATTTAAAATTTTATCTCGGAACAAATTTGATCGATTTTTAACGCATAAGTTACATTTTATGAAGATCATTACTGTCGAGATCATTTAATTTCTATCATTTCGTACGTATATAATTTTTCTATATGTAAAAACCAAGGCAGAAGAGAAACATGCGAAAGTAAAATATAATTCATTCTAATTTAAAATTTTATCTCGGAACAAATTTGATCGATTTTTAACGCATAAGTTACATTTTATGAAGATCATTACTGTCGAGATCATTTAATTTCTATCATTTCGTACGTATATAATTTTTCTATATGTAAAAACCAAGGCAGAAGAGAAACATGCGAAAGTAAAATATAATTCATTCTAATTTAAAATTTTATCTCGGAACAAATTTGATCGATTTTTAACGCATAAGTTACATTTTATGAAGATCATTACTGTCGAGATCATTTAATTTCTATCATTTCGTACGTATATAATTTTTCTATATGTAAAAACCAAGGCAGAAGAGAAACATGCGAAAGTAAAATATAATTCATTCTAATTTAAAATTTTATCTCGGAACAAATTTGATCGATTTTTAACGCATAAGTTACATTTTATGAAGATCATTACTGTCGAGATCATTTAATTTCTATCATTTCGTACGTATATAATTTTTCTATATGTAAAAACCAAGGCAGAAGAGAAACATGCGAAAGTAAAATATAATTCATTCTAATTTAAAATTTTATCTCGGAACAAATTTGATCGATTTTTAACGCATAAGTTACATTTTATGAAGATCATTACTGTCGAGATCATTTAATTTCTATCATTTCGTACGTATATAATTTTTCTATATGTAAAAACCAAGGCAGAAGAGAAACATGCGAAAGTAAAATATAATTCATTCTAATTTAAAATTTTATCTCGGAACAAATTTGATCGATTTTTAACGCATAAGTTACATTTTATGAAGATCATTACTGTCGAGATCATTTAATTTCTATCATTTCGTACGTATATAATTTTTCTATATGTAAAAACCAAGGCAGAAGAGAAACATGCGAAAGTAAAATATAATTCATTCTAATTTAAAATTTTATCTCGGAACAAATTTGATCGATTTTTAACGCATAAGTTACATTTTATGAAGATCATTACTGTCGAGATCATTTAATTTCTATCATTTCGTACGTATATAATTTTTCTATATGTAAAAACCAAGGCAGAAGAGAAACATGCGAAAGTAAAATATAATTCATTCTAATTTAAAATTTTATCTCGGAACAAATTTGATCGATTTTTAACGCATAAGTTACATTTTATGAAGATCATTACTGTCGAGATCATTTAATTTCTATCATTTCGTACGTATATAATTTTTCTATATGTAAAAACCAAGGCAGAAGAGAAACATGCGAAAGTAAAATATAATTCATTCTAATTTAAAATTTTATCTCGGAACAAATTTGATCGATTTTTAACGCATAAGTTACATTTTATGAAGATCATTACTGTCGAGATCATTTAATTTCTATCATTTCGTACGTATATAATTTTTCTATATGTAAAAACCAAGGCAGAAGAGAAACATGCGAAAGTAAAATATAATTCATTCTAATTTAAAATTTTATCTCGGAACAAATTTGATCGATTTTTAACGCATAAGTTACATTTTATGAAGATCATTACTGTCGAGATCATTTAATTTCTATCATTTCGTACGTATATAATTTTTCTATATGTAAAAACCAAGGCAGAAGAGAAACATGCGAAAGTAAAATATAATTCATTCTAATTTAAAATTTTATCTCGGAACAAATTTGATCGATTTTTAACGCATAAGTTACATTTTATGAAGATCATTACTGTCGAGATCATTTAATTTCTATCATTTCGTACGTATATAATTTTTCTATATGTAAAAACCAAGGCAGAAGAGAAACATGCGAAAGTAAAATATAATTCATTCTAATTTAAAATTTTATCTCGGAACAAATTTGATCGATTTTTAACGCATAAGTTACATTTTATGAAGATCATTACTGTCGAGATCATTTAATTTCTATCATTTCGTACGTATATAATTTTTCTATATGTAAAAACCAAGGCAGAAGAGAAACATGCGAAAGTAAAATATAATTCATTCTAATTTAAAATTTTATCTCGGAACAAATTTGATCGATTTTTAACGCATAAGTTACATTTTATGAAGATCATTACTGTCGAGATCATTTAATTTCTATCATTTCGTACGTATATAATTTTTCTATATGTAAAAACCAAGGCAGAAGAGAAACATGCGAAAGTAAAATATAATTCATTCTAATTTAAAATTTTATCTCGGAACAAATTTGATCGATTTTTAACGCATAAGTTACATTTTATGAAGATCATTACTGTCGAGATCATTTAATTTCTATCATTTCGTACGTATATAATTTTTCTATATGTAAAAACCAAGGCAGAAGAGAAACATGCGAAAGTAAAATATAATTCATTCTAATTTAAAATTTTATCTCGGAACAAATTTGATCGATTTTTAACGCATAAGTTACATTTTATGAAGATCATTACTGTCGAGATCATTTAATTTCTATCATTTCGTACGTATATAATTTTTCTATATGTAAAAACCAAGGCAGAAGAGAAACATGCGAAAGTAAAATATAATTCATTCTAATTTAAAATTTTATCTCGGAACAAATTTGATCGATTTTTAACGCATAAGTTACATTTTATGAAGATCATTACTGTCGAGATCATTTAATTTCTATCATTTCGTACGTATATAATTTTTCTATATGTAAAAACCAAGGCAGAAGAGAAACATGCGAAAGTAAAATATAATTCATTCTAATTTAAAATTTTATCTCGGAACAAATTTGATCGATTTTTAACGCATAAGTTACATTTTATGAAGATCATTACTGTCGAGATCATTTAATTTCTATCATTTCGTACGTATATAATTTTTCTATATGTAAAAACCAAGGCAGAAGAGAAACATGCGAAAGTAAAATATAATTCATTCTAATTTAAAATTTTATCTCGGAACAAATTTGATCGATTTTTAACGCATAAGTTACATTTTATGAAGATCATTACTGTCGAGATCATTTAATTTCTATCATTTCGTACGTATATAATTTTTCTATATGTAAAAACCAAGGCAGAAGAGAAACATGCGAAAGTAAAATATAATTCATCCTAATTTAAAATTTTATCTCGGAACAAATTTGATCGATTTTTAACGCATAAGTTACATTTTATGAAGATCATTACTGTCGAGATCATTTAATTTCTATCATTTCGTACGTATATAATTTTTCTATATGTAAAACCCAAGGCAGAAGAGAAACATGCGAAAGTAAAATATAATTCATTCTAATTTAAAATTTTATCTCGGAACAAATTTGATCGATTTTTAACGCATAAGTTACATTTTATGAAGATCATTACTGTCGAGATCATTTAATTTCTATCATTTCGTACGTATATAATTTTTCTATATGTAAAAACCAAGGCAGAAGAGAAACATGCGAAAGTAAAATATAATTCATTCTAATTTAAAATTTTATCTCGGAACAAATTTGATCGATTTTTAACGCATAAGTTACATTTTATGAAGATCATTACTGTCGAGATCATTTAATTTCTATCATTTCGTACATATATAATTTTTCTATATGTAAAAACCAAGGCAGAAGAGAAACATGCGAAAGTAAAATATAATTCATTCTAATTTAAAATTTTATCTCGGAACAAATTTGATCGATTTTTAACGCATAAGTTACATTTTATGAAGATCATTACTGTCGAGATCATTTAATTTCTATCATTTCGTACGTATATAATTTTTCTATATGTAAAAACCAAGGCAGAAGAGAAACATGCGAAAGTAAAATATAATTCATTCTAATTTAAAATTTTATCTCGGAACAAATTTGATCGATTTTTAACGCATAAGTTACATTTTATGAAGATCATTACTGTCGAGATCATTTAATTTCTATCATTTCGTACGTATATAATTTTTCTATATGTAAAAACCAAGGCAGAAGAGAAACATGCGAAAGTAAAATATAATTCATTCTAATTTAAAATTTTATCTCGGAACAAATTTGATCGATTTTTAACGCATAAGTTACATTTTATGAAGATCATTACTGTCGAGATCATTTAATTTCTATCATTTCGTACGTATATAATTTTTCTATATGTAAAAACCAAGGCAGAAGAGAAACATGCGAAAGTAAAATATAATTCATTCTAATTTAAAATTTTATCTCGGAACAAATTTGATCGATTTTTAACGCATAAGTTACATTTTATGAAGATCATTACTGTCGAGATCATTTAATTTCTATCATTTCGTACGTATATAATTTTTCTATATGTAAAAACCAAGGCAGAAGAGAAACATGCGAAAGTAAAATATAATTCATTCTAATTTAAAATTTTATCTCGGAACAAATTTGATCGATTTTTAACGCATAAGTTACATTTTATGAAGATCATTACTGTCGAGATCATTTAATTTCTATCATTTCGTACGTATATAATTTTTCTATATGTAAAAACCAGAAGAGAAACATGCGAAAGTAAAATATAAAATTAGGCAAAGCAACACAGTTGCGATCAACATAGTCGGACTTTAGTCAAAACTCTACCGATTTCGAAAGGAAACAAGTACAAATCCCTATTCATCAGGAGGCAAAAAGTCAGCAACGAATGGAAAGTCACGGTTCTATTTATACCCAAAATGAATAAAGCGAATGAGAAGTTACCACCATCATCTGTCGGCAGAAACAGTAACGAAAATCGAAAAATTAAGTTATAGAATTTTAAAACCGTCAAGAAGGACTGGAATTAAAATCATTAAAAACAAGATAAATGTCCGTGAGTGTGAAAAGCTTCAAAAAATTCAAATTCGAGAATGGAAGGAGCTTTTTGGATAACTTATTCAGACCCAAAGTCAAAATTGTGATTAAATTTGCAACTATAATTAGCTGCCGAAGTCTTGTAAATTTCGCCATTTCGGACATCAGATTAGTGTTCGTTGATGTGAAACTTTAGATTCTTTTAGTTTGGCCGGTATATCTCAACCCAAACTGACAAAATATGCTATAAATTTCCCCCAAGAAATTTCGAATCTTTAGGATTCATGTATTTTATATATTGATAGACTTAAAAATTGTAATTCTAGACAAATGGTGCTATTTTTTAATTGAAAGAAGAAACAAACAAAAACTTCCCTTTGATGCAGATTTCTTTGCTCCTGGTGAATAGTGTGTTGGTGTATGTGATTATGGCAAAGTCTCGAGAGCTATCTGCCTAAAGGGAGAGATGCCTTCGTGGAGGGCTTTCTAAGTAAAACTGGCTCGTATACACGTTACACAAGGGGAAATCCAATAAAACGCCCATGCAGCCAGCCCATTCGCGGGATTCGAACCTCGGAACGAACTACCAGTGTCCAGCGACTTTACCGCTCGGCCGCTGGTGGGCCTTGCTGAACATGAACGTTTTTGTCGTAGAAATCGATAGAGTCTCGCCTAAAATCTACGCTAAATGCAAAGTTGTTGCTTTGCTAATTTTATGATTTATTTTTTCTAAAGCATTTTACTTTATTCATCACTTCTTTCATCTAGGATTTCTCTGCAAAACCCCGCCATGTCCCATGTCCATTTGATTCTTTGATTCTATTTTAATAATAAGTTACATTTCATATATAACTGCTGAGATTTTTAATTTTTAAAGAGTCTAATAACATTATTAGAAGAAATTTCGCAAAATATTTCAAGTTCGCTGTCCTTTCGATTAACCATCGAACATGGCTTTAAACGAACTCTGCCGGTTTACTGATGAAAGTACCAAAAAGATTCCAGTGTTAAGAAAATAATTTCCTACGTTAATTTAAAAATTTAGCGAAATATGTACATTGTATTCAAATTACGACCTTAAGAATTTTCGATAGGCTGCATCAGTAAACATGAAAGCCAAAGGATGCTTTTTTTTTTATTTATTTAAGAATAAAATAGAATATAAATATTTGAGAAGCGAAAGATTACTTCCAGAATTTTTGGCGAGTCTCGTCATAACGAATGTCTGTTTATGCTTTGTCTTATGATAAACACCTGAAACTCTAAATTTATTATATTCTAGTTATTTTCAGGATTCTAATTTTCCCACTCTCTATAATTTTCTTGATTTCGATACCTACATTTCACCATGTAATTAATCACTGATTTTATCTATTTAGCCCGAGTTCTAATTGTACATTACGAAAAAAAAGGGGAAAAAAACGGCATGTCATTTAAGAAAAAGTCGAATTTGGGGTCAAAATACCTATAGTAGAGCAACGCTATAATGTACATTGCAACAATGTATATTTCGTTGTTAAAGCACCGAAAAATAACTGTAGCATCTCTATCCGTATTTATTCGATAAATGGAGACTGAAAGAAAGCAAAATGGCGAAATCTTGCACTTTGCCAAAGATTTTAGAAGATTATGGTAGCATTCTATCATCCAAGCCCAATTTGGCTCATGCCTAATGGGGTGACTCATGCCAATTTGACTCACGACTTAGCGTAGCGTTCATTCGTCGCTAGATATTTTGCAGATCAATATTAGCGACCATAAAATAGGCAAGTTATTATGTTCTTTGTCTGGCAGACTGCCAGAACTTCGATTTGAATTCACTTATCATCATCAGGACATGCCCCCACACTAACACATCCGAGAATCTATAGACAAAAATGGCTTCCAAAAATGTGCGTTTCAAAGTGAGGTAACTTTATATCGCAGTTGGGACTTCCTACGTTAGGAATTTCCGTGATACCACAAATTTGAGTTTGTTACACAATGATAGTTCCTTTAATATATGAGATCTGGGGAAGTTTATTAGTCTGAAACCTCTTAACAGACGTGAAACGAATCATCGCTAGATCTGAAGTAGCTACAAAGCTTTATATTTTAACAGAATGTAGAACATCAATGCATTTTCTTATGCTAACAATATCAGCCACAATTCATGGTGGTTCAACTAAACAGAACAGTCAAATTTAAGCCAGCAGCAGCAGCAGCCGAAGAATACTCGAAGCTGGTTAAGTAATTAAACAGAAGCGTAAAAATAAAGATGTCGGCAAGGATATAACTCGAAGTCGAATAAGTGCCGATATTAGAGTTGGCAGGAACGAAGGCTTGCGTGTACTCCGCAGAAGTACGCTCTGTCTTAAACTCCATAACCTCTATTTAAATACTAGTTATCTCATTTACATTCTGGTGAGGAAATTGAAAGTAAAGTACAGATCCAAATTTTAATAACTGGTTAGTTTTAAACAATAACCCCATAAATATATTTCAAATACACTGCTGGCCATTGAAATTGCAATGCCATGAAGGAAAGCAAATACAAAAAAGATATTTGTTGCGCGTAAAAACAGTGTGGCATGAAGACAAAATGATTAAACTTGTACGCATTTTTGGAGGTTTACAGGGTGCTGAAACAGCTGCCACCCCTGGTCCTTACCCCATTAGGTATGAGTCAAATTGGGCAACTCATTCCATGTTGTTTCTAGTCTATGCCACACTTCATCAACCGAACTTCATTTCGGACAAAATTTCCCATTTATAAAAAATAATAATAATAATAATATAAGAGCCTGAAATTAATAATGTGTCTTTATGTAACGCTCACGTATATACATAATGGAAAATAATTCAAATTTCCAAAATATTTTCTATCAGTATTTCACAGACTAAAATTAAAAATATCTTCTATGTTTTCTTATCAGTATTTCACAGACTAAAATTAAAAATATCTTCTATATTTTCTTATCAGTATTTCTCGTACTAGTAATAAATTTATATACAGTACAAAGTCTTTAATCCGAACTCGTCGGGACTTCGGCGATTCCGGATTAGGGGTTTTTCCGGATTATAGATCATCAATTTAAACCTGGTAAGATAGCATGCAGAAATTATAAAATTAAAAATCTGAAAATTTATGAAATAAAGAGCAATTATGATCTAAAGGGTATCAAAATTTACAAAAAAAAAAAGCTTAATAATTATTTGTTTACTTTATTAAACATTTCTTTCAATGTAAGTTGTTTAAGTTGCTTCGTTTTATGTGCTAATACTTTCTCTTTAATTCTATAAACAGATATAATTTCTTGTTCAGTTACAAAGTTCCGGTGTTCAAGTCCTGTAATTGCTGTGCCGAGAATACCGACTAACTTGTCAATCGAAATTTTTTCGTTTTCACTAACCTCTCTGTCACTTTCTTTATGCCTTTATACATTTTTTGCAGCAATTCCATTTTTAGTTTAATAGACATCGAAACATGCTTTCGCTTTGTAGATCCTTTGGCAGCTCCAGAATCGGAAACTCTTTTTGATATAATCGAAAGTTCAAGCTTACTTTTTATAAAATTGCTCTAACAGTCTGCAAAAAATAATAAGCCAGATCCAATTAGAAGATTAAGGAACAACGCAATATGCAACATTAACTGAAATAGATAATTAGATAATTTTAGCCTAGCTTATACTGTCCGTTATACATTAAACGCGCATGCGTAAAGGTATTATGTGCATGCGTAAACGCATATGCGCATGCGTAAACGCTAAGCATGGGTAAACGCTACGCATGCGCAGAAAGTTTGAAGCCTTGAGGTCCGGATTATGGACGTCCGGATTAAAGACTTTGTACTGTAGTAGAAAGAATGCTTGGCTGAATCAACTCGTTTCTTCAGAAACGACTATATCAACAACTTTGTTCTAAATTTTATTTCGATTATGCTGAACGATACGGACAAAATCGAGAAAATCTTCTAACACACGGCAAACTTATCGATTACTCCATTTGATTTTTCTAAACGTTTCTCTTCGCAAAACGTGTGATGAAAATACACCTATCAATCGAATCAAGTGAATGCTAGTTAATAATTCATTACTGTGAATGCAAAGCAATAATGATCGACAATCATCAAAGATTAGTGTTTCTTTTTATCTGTTTTGGAAACTTTTAAGCATAAGCATTAGATAGAAATAGATACGCCCAAATTAGCATACGATTTGGAGGCAAAAAGTGCCGACATGGAAAAAGCACTTCCGTATATTGTCAGTATTTAAAAAAAAAAAATACTGATGACAAATGTCTGCACTAAAATAATACCATTTTCATAGTTTGTATTAAAATTTTCATATTCAGTCTTAAAACTTCAGAAAAGGATTTCCATTTTTTAGTAAAAATAGCAATTAACTGCTCAAAATATTAAGAAAAGTAAATCATAACATGCTGCTCTCAAGGCATTTCGTTTCTTTTTACTATTTAAAAACATTTAACATTGTTACGTGTTTTTGACAAAGAAAATTAAGCAGTAATATTGCTTTAAAAAATCTGAAAGCTTTCAGATTTTATATTAAGGCCAAAGGGGCGTTTTTTTAATGCTTTGTGTGTTACCTTTATTCATTAAATATCATGTTCTTCGCACTTAAACCATAACATTCAATTCAACAGCAATATCGTAAAATATTTAAAAGAGCATATCTTTAGAATTTCCGATACACAATCTCGCGATGGAGATTTTTTTTTTTTTTTTTTTTTTTTTTTTCCCCTCGTGTAATGCTGATATTGCTCACTTCGAAATAGTTGAGTTTCATAATCAAAAACTCATAAATGCTTTACAAAATATGAAATGGATAATAAAACAAATTCCAAATTTTGGCTTCCAGATGCCTCTATTCGGGTGAAGATGTACGTTATTCAAAATTGGATGGCCCTAGGTATCGTTGTTTTATCACAATGCGAGAAACACATATACATTTATGCAGATTCTTCGTTATTTAATTTCTTTAAATATATATAGTACGGGTCTCTAATATTTGGTGGCAACAATTTAAAAAGTGATTTGCCGTTTATAGTGAAACAACACAAAATGCCAAAACAAAATTAATAACTCTTCTGGGCAAATTGCCCCTTTGGGTTAAAAATACATTCATTTTGCAGCGCTTTTTTTTTTTTAGTCCAAAGGGATTTGAATCCCGAAGGACTATTAGTTTCGTTTTGGCATTTTGCGTCGGACGGATAAATGTCGGTTCACTTTTCAAACTGTTGCCATAAAATGTTAGAGTCCTGCATTATATTTGAAGAAATTAAATAATGAAAATCTGCGTAAATGTATGTATATTTCTCACATTGTCATAAAATAACGGTACATAGAGTCATCGAATTTTGAATAACGTAATCCTCCAACGAATATGAGCATGTGGAAGACCAAATTTGAAATTTGAAATTTGTTTTATGATCGATTTCCTATTTTTTAAAACTTTGACGAATTTTTGATTAACAAACTCAAGGATTTCAAAGCGAGCAATGGCAACGTTGTGCAGAAAAAACATTTTTATCTCCAGCGCGTGAGTCTCTGTATCGGAAATTCTAAAGATATGCTCGTTTTAAAACTATTTTGCGATATTGCTGTTGCACTGGATCTTATGGTTTAAGTGCGAGGAACATGATATTTAATAAAGAAAGGTAACACACAAAATGTTAAAAAACGCCCCTTTGGACGTAATTTAAAATCTGAAACATTTCAGTTTTTTTTTTTTTTTTTTTTTTTTTTTTTTTTTTTTTTAATTCATTAGCTTGGTGTTTTCTTTGAGGCAACAGAGGAATGAAAGAAATTTTTTGAAAATCCAATCAGACAGCAGATATAAACGAATGACCTTAACTTCCAGTGCGTGAAGCGTGTAGGAGACGATCATCCCGAGTTTACATAAAAAAAGTTCATCGTAAAGGTAACAATCGTTTGTTTCAACAAGAAAATATTAATAACAGCAGATTGATGTCCTTAGTCATGCGTATTAATATGTCTGAAGACGTTATTAGTGGTTATTGGGGTCACATACCTTATTATTGGAAATATATTTTTGATTAGAACAATGTCAAAGAGTTCCGCGGTAGAGTATGCTGTAACCATGCTTTCTGTTTATTTAAGCATAAAGTTCTTTCTCGATGATATGAAAGGACATTGTCCCAATAACTCAGAGAACAATACGCATTGGAGTGGCAGCCGAACTAAAATGAAAAATTTTAAATGTGCGTACAGTCCCGGCCGAACTCAAATGAAAAATTTAATAAATCTGTACAATGTCAGCCGAATTAAAATGAATGGGGCGATAGCTCATTATTTCGTCGTTTCGGCCTTTGTCCCCTTTAAATGGGACAATCGCCCTTTAAATGGGGGAGAATATAAGGAATTCTATGATTCGCTACGTGAGCTTTATTTTTAGTAGTATGAGTGATTAGACCATCTAATTGATTCGCTATGTGTGCTTCAGTAGTGTGAGTGGTTAGCACATGTAATTGACAATTATATTGTGTGTGGCTCGAATCTCAGTGAAGGCATAATTTATTTTCCTATTTCCTGCTTCAAAAAGAATTCTCTACAAAGCGTATTCAGTGCCTGATAGATTCAAAGGAAGAATGGTTGACATTTTTTATTATTATTTCATAAATACAGCATTCATTAGCATAAGATGCATTTGATATGGAGCTGCACATATTTATCGCAATTATAATAACCAAGAGCTAATAATTCGTTGTAATTCCTTTTCACTTAGTCTTAATCCAAATATTCTTTCGGAAGTCATTTCATGGTATAGATATTAATACCTTAAGAATATCTAACTTTCAAAAAAGTTGTAAAAAAATTTCACAGTTCTCTAAATTTGAAATGACTCTGGTTAATTTGAAGTGGGAGAATTTAAATTATCAAAAATATTCTGGTACTCGTTTCTTATTCAAGCCCTATATAAAGATATCGAATAAATCAATCTAAGATGTGTTAATGAACAATTAAATTTTTCTGTGAATAATTAATTACATTAAAAATGAGACTTAAAATTTCAAACTTTAAGTCAATGCATCTATCTGCATTTCACGAAACAAATTTTTAAGTATCTCTTTATTCAAATGAGTGAGAAGTTAAATTGAATCTAATTAAGTCACTGATTTTTTCATAGATGGTAATCTAAATGGTCATAAACTGATTGTGCATCTATTCGAAATTAATTTTGCGATCCTTTCTAAGTCCATATCAATGTAAAAGCTTTTCTTTTGTGAGAAATGAAATGCATTCTTACGGGATTCATTTGAATGAAATGACAGTTCATTTGTGGAGTGATTAAAATAATGTCGAAGGATTTGTAAAGATTTATTTATTGTTTTAGACTTACTGTGAAAGAATAACTAATGTGTAAAGAAATTTGTTTAAAATTAATTCTTTATATTATCTACAGTTATATAACAAGTTATTAGTAAATATTAACGATAAAAAAATGACTTCACTTGTAAAAATAGTAATTTATGCATTATTATTTGTACATTTTTTGCAAATGAAAGTGGAAATCTTTTTATGTGTACATCTTCCGAAAACATACTTTTGACATTTTTCACATATATTATTTGTTTTGATTTTGTGGCAAAGTCGTACTTGACAAATTTTGCGTTTGTTAGAATGGGTTGCATTGGATGATGTTGCAGTTGATCTTTGTGTGTCTTCATGTTCTGATGACTTTTTCTGTCTTGCAGCAGCTGTTCTACTATAATTGAAACAAGAACTCTTTTCATTGTATTTGTATTCCTGTCGTTTCTTTGTCAGGGATCCAAGTATTTATAGCAGTCAAACCTAAAATATTGAAAAATATCTGGAGGGGTCATCTACAAGAACTAGCTTTTACTGTATATTTTCTGGCCATTTGATC
This sequence comes from Stegodyphus dumicola, assembly GCF_044657685.1. NCBI lineage: Eukaryota > Metazoa > Arthropoda > Arachnida > Araneae > Eresidae > Stegodyphus > Stegodyphus dumicola. The sequence continues at coordinate 233,872,419 of NC_140772.1, read as the reverse complement.
TGTCATATCAACTCCAAATTTTGTGCTGTTATAAAACGGAATAGATTCCGGTAACATTTTTCTTATTATTTTTATCAAAATTTCTGCTTAGAACTTAGAACAGCTACTCTTTTATTTGGTTTGCTTTTATATATTGTAAGAACGCAATTCTCTGATTTATATATGGCAGAGTGGAAGAACGAGGCATGTTATCTACGTTTGTTTGGCTGATTTGGGTAGTTCTCTTTTGTTTTTTTTAATAGTACCAACTAGAGTTGTTTTTTTTCTTTTTTTTTTTTTTTTTTTTTTTGGCCAATAATTTTGTCGCGAGAGACATGCTAGTGGAAAAGTTATCGGTCGTGATATTTCTTCCACAGCTTGTATATGGCTCGACAAGTTTCAGAACAACGTGTTCACCGAGATTCGAATAACAAGTACTACTTTAGCTTATTGACAAACTGCATCTTATCAAGTATACCCCTAAATCGACAATTTATCACGTATTTGTATATTATAATGTGACGGTAACTGAACTGAAATGAAAACTGTTATTTCAATACAGAGCCGAACTGGTCCTATAAGAAATTTACTCAATTCAATAATGAGTCATTTGATTATTTAAAATTTCCCAAGCAGTCAAAATGATTGCTTTTGGGCAATATAGGTATAACACATATATATACCGGAAATGAAAGAAGGGGGTAACTACAATTATTAATAAACGCATTTTTATGCTGTACAAAAAGTCGCAAAATTCTAAGAAATATTGTCATTATATACATAATAGTTTTTCTAATTGAAATTAAAAAGCAGTCAAAATGACTTCCTTGGGCAATTTAGTGTTAAGAATCCAGTCGTGTAGCCTATCTTACTTTATTGTGATTTCACATATTTATTTTCTGTTCGAGTTACTTAACCACACGGGATGAGCACCGAGGGAATGCGTTCTGTTAAGTTTAATTCAAATGAAAACGGTTATTTAAAACTTCTTCTCCAATTATCTGTTCTTCCAAGACATAGCGAGAATTCGCTACGTAGTCTTTTCAGTAGGGTCTACCACTGGATCATCCCGAAAAGAACAAGGAAATTCTATAGATTAAATACTGAGGATCGAAAGATTAAATAACCGGAATTAAATGTTGAGACACTCCACATTTAAAAGGAAGAGAGACGATACTAAAACCAGTCACACTTTATCAATAATAGACTAGATTTCTAGAAATAGACTGATTTTCATGAACTACATTATCGATTTATACATAAATAAAGCTAATTTGCTTGTAATAAATTATCGATTTAAATGTTTATTGCTTCTAAAATAATTCTTCGGGAAAGGTACACGAAAAGGTACATCTTTTTGAAAGAATTAGTTTCGTACTACTGTCTTCCATTATTTTTTAGACCAAAGGGGTTATTAATTTCGTTTTGGCATTTTGCGTTGATTCACTGTAAATGATGGTTCACTTTTCAAATTGTTGCCATCCAATATTAGAGCCCTGCTCTATATCTAAAGAAATTAAATAATGAAGAATCTGCATAAGTGTATGTATGTGTTCTCGCATTGTGATAAAACGACGGTACCTAGAGCCATCCAATTTCGAATAAGTACGTCTCCACCCTAATACAGGCATCTAAAAGCCCAAATTTAGAATTTGTTTTATTACCTATTTTATATTTTGTAAAGCATTTATGAATTTTCGATTAAGAAACTTGACGATTTCAAAGCGAGCAATAGCAACACTATACCGGGGGGGGGGGTATCTCCAGCGCACAAGACTGTGCATCGGAAATTCTAAAGATACGCTCATTTAAAAATTATTTTGCGATATTGCAGTTGAATTGAATTTTATGGTTTAAGTGCACGAAAACATGATATGTAATATAAGTAACACGCAAAACGTAAAAAAAAAAAAAAAAAAAAAAACCTCTTTGGGCTTAATGTAAAATCCGAACTTTCAGATTTTTTTTTATTGTCTTTTTAATTCTTCATTTAAAAATTTCGCTTTGCAAGGAATTATAAAACATCTGAAAGCAGGCCACCGATCATCTCTTTCAAAATAATTGCTACTGAAGCATAATAATCGTTTTCATTCTACGCAGAGCATCCTCCGCAGCGAGGCTTTATTATAGACAGAAGATGTAATTCTCACCCTCCTTTCTCGCAAAATGTCATCTCTTCCATCCCAGGTAACGAGGCCACATCCGCATATTTGGGAAACTGTCTTCCTAGTTCTGAAACTGGTTGACCGAACCTCCGTTTCAGTTGGTAGGACAAGCCGCATGCGCACTAGGCCAAGGCAGTCACGGGAAAGAAGTAAAAATAGAAACCGACCGGTTCTTCAAGACCATGACATTGAATTAGATGTGTCTAGATTCGGTGAGCACTACTATTAAGGGGAGGGAAGGGATAGGTCCGAAAAAGTGGGTTATGTTTTTGTTTGGGTCTTTGACTCGGTTCCGTTAAGACACTACAGATATCCGTTGCATTTCGTTGACTTAAATTTCCGAGTAATGAACTTTGGAGTTCCTGAAATCGGTAGCATTTCGTTCATTTCTTGAAGTTACGAACTTAATCACTAATATCTTTGCTGAAATTTTATTTCCATTTTTCATTCCGCCAATTTCAAAATTCATTCCAGAAATAAATAATATCCACTTTTGAAGATACATAAAAAGGTAAATTTGAAAATAACATCATTATTACGACTACACTATACTGCGCATACTTCGAAAGGAATCATTATTTGTGGTCGAAAGCAGTTGTCAGAAACTCAAACAGAAGCAATAGATTCCGTTCCTTTTACATTTCATTTTTCTTTCCCGAGTACAAATGGTTTACTTTACTTCTGTTCTGCATTTTACTTTTGCATTACTTGTTTTGCTAAAAAAAACTCTTGAATTGATGTATAATTGCCACACTAATAATGTAATCCTAGGATAATATACTTTATAATCAAAATGATTCTTTTTCGGATTAGCATTCCTCTTATGACACAAATACTGATTCAAAAATATATTTTTGAAGACAAATTAATATCGAAACATTTTTTGTTTTAGGTGTCATGCTGCGAGTATGGTGCGTCCTGGTGGTGATGGCAGCGGCAGCTTTTGCGGCGGCGCCCTCCTCCTCCTCTTCGAGCTCCACCAGTACAAAACGGGAAGACCCTAGCTCTGGAGGTGGAGGCTCTGGTGGACAGCCTGTATATTCTCCATCCGCTTCATCTAATAGTTACAGCAGTGCGGCGTTCGATGCATCCGATGCTAGCAGCGCGTACAAATCTCCACAAAATTCTCAGGGAAATCTGTATTATTATTACTATCCAGTGCAGGACAAAGCCCAGGACAATGCCTATGCTAGTTCTTCCACTCACAATTACGCCACTGCCCCGGCTAATTCCAACCCTTACGAAAGCCAAGATTCTTCTCAAAACAGTTATCATGCTGCTGCTCAAGCCAGTGATGCTTATGCTTCCCAGGATGCAGCATATGCTGGAGCACTCAACCAGCTCAGTCAATATAGCCTAGCCAATGGTTACTCTTTGGGAAGTGCAGGACTGGGAGCAGCCATGAATAACGCCAATCACTATTCAAATGGCTATGCTAGTGGCTATGCTGCTGGTATTCCAGCTTCTGCATATGGTGCTGCAGCTGGAGCCCTTGGTAGCTACCCTGCAGGAAGTGCAGCAGTAGCAAATTATGCACCCCAAAGTTCAACACTTGCACAATATGCAGCTCAGTTGACTGGCTATGGAGGAAATCAGTATGGAGCAGCAGCTTCAGGTTATGGAGTACCTCAAGGTTATGGCACTCCAAGCAGACGGTATGGCCTAGGAAGCTTGATTATGCCAATGTTAGCTTTAGCAGGGTTAACGATGCTCATCCCAACTGTCACCAGCAATCTGGGAAGTAGGACCAAGAGATCTACAGATGCTCAAGCAGCAAGTCCTCTTTCCATGATCAGCGAGTACAAAGACAAGTTGGAAAGATATTACTCACTATATAGGACCGCCGTAGAAAAGGAAGAATGCATGAACAGGATCATCTGCGAATTTGGCAGCGCAGTCAGTGACGTTAAAGGAAAAGGAGCAGTTGTTCTGTAAGTATTCTTTATAAATTCTTTTTATAAATTCAGTTTTACAAAACCACCAGCTTGAACTATTTGTACTATTTTTACATTAACACTTTTACATTTAGCAAAAATAATTCCATACTCCTAGTTTTATCGGTTACTTCAGATGCAGTCTTCATAACTACGCTAAATTTTTCACTTATTTGCTTAAAAATTTAAAAACTTATAAGTGAACGACATATGTTAGCAACTAAAATTTAAAATGGAAGTGCAAAGGTCCTCTCTAGCAGCTAGTTTGACACAATGTAAAAAATTAGAGAGCTGAAAAATAAAAAGGGAAAATAAAGGGAAAAAAAAAAGAGAGGAAAAATTAAAATAATAATTCTATATTCAAAGAAGTAAAAAAAAATTGAAAAAAGGGAAAAGAAAGAGTTTTTGTTGCTTGTTCATTATCGTTCTTGCGATACATTTTTATATACTGGAAATTTGTTGACAGATAAACCTGGGAACTTAATATTCTGGTGGAAACTCAACTGAGCTAGCGAATAAATTCTTCTTCAAGTAAAATCTATCTATCTGCCTATCCATTTATACGTGTGTGTGCGTGCAGTAAATTTAGGATGCGTGGGAGAGAAGAAATCAATATTTTTTTAGTCATAACCGAGATGGTTATAGATGTTGCTTGTATAGATAGAATGCCTAGTAGAAGAATGGAACTTGGAGACAGATGCAGTTGAAAATTCACCACATAATTTTATTATTTCCTGATGAATAATTTCTTAGTACACATTTCTCGGTTTATGCATCATTATGAGTGCGACAAACACTCTACAATTCTATATGCAACTTGTCACATTTTGAGACAATGTATGAAACGGTGAAAGAAGCAACGCAAGCCCAGCGAACGAAAGGCAGGCAAAATTAAGCACACATTTCAGCAAAGCATATTTATAGAGTTTAGATTACAGGAAGGGGCCATAGCAAATAAAACGACTATTGCTAAATTAAAGTTAGCAGTTTTCTTTCATATTTTATGTCTAGTCGAGAGCACCTCAAGTGAGGGTGAACTATTAGAAAATTTGGTACTTTTCCTTTTTGCCGGCGCATGCGATAAAGTCGCCAATAATGGTACAACGGAATATCCTTGCTGGTAACCTTTTACTCCTCGTTTTCAAAACAAGTCGCAGCCATTATCAGATTGATTGTTCCTTTCAATATTGGCATACAATTACATAGAATTTTTACCCAGATAGTTTAATTTTATGCTTTAAGCTTATTCGCGGGCGGTAATTAAGTCAATTAGGATGCAATCACACCGCTCACCGGATGGCCAAAATAAGCTATTCGTATGAATTGAAATAATTCTTGCATTTAAACCTGTATTCCAAATTAAGATTTAACTTGAAATTAATGTAGATAATTACTGACAGAATTAGATTTTTGTAGCGTAGTTTACGTGAGATGAGATCACTTGGGGTCACGTGATATGAACCGGCGAATCAGGATGTTGTACCATGAAAGCATAATAAATTCTTGAATTAATGTCTTTTTACAAATTTATTGTCTTTATTTATTGGCTTTTTTTACAAAATTTTAAACGTCATTAAAATATTTATACTTTTCAAAACAAAAATTCTTAGAACTAACATTTATCACCATTTTTTATGAGTATACTGTGTGTTGTCTGCTTGGCGAGATTTGCGCTGGCGAAACGGAAAAGAACCGAAAATTCATCTTTCTGTTATAAGTGTGTGTTAAGGACAAGGATGGACGCTTCGCTATGAAAACTAATTTTACTTTATTCTATATCCATATGAAATGGATACAGAATAAAATGCTCTTAATCTATTCAATATCTAGAAATGAAAAAATTCCTATGATCGTTCTTCAGCATGCTTGGAAAATCAATCTCGTAGCATATCCAGAATAGTGTTTATATTAAAAGTGAAGAGCATTTTTAAGGAGTGAGGATACGGACATTCAACTACGCATTCTCAGTGCCTTTGAAGGTCGTTAACCTCCGTTTAAAAAAAAAATGTGCTTCAATTTTCTGTGTGAAAATTTTAAGATGTTTATCCATAATGCAACTTCATAATTATTTTCTTCCAAAGATAGTGTGTTAAAATACAGTCACTTCAGGGAAATAAAACTCAAATAATGCTATGGATTTTAGAATTTTACATCACGTTTTTTATGAATAAAGCAAGGTTCTAGCAGTTAGAATTATATTATCATATGGAAAAATAATATGCTTTTTTGAAACTTTAACATGTAATGCTTATTATATTGAATTTTAAAAATTTAACGGTATTTCATGAAAATGATGAAAATTCTATGATACCAAAAGATTAAAATTTTCATAATTTATTTAATAAAATTAAGCAACAAATTTAGAGATTTTAAAATTATTTTATTTAGGGAAGGTTATGAAAAATTACTGTATTAATAATTATATTTTAGAATCATTGCTTTAAAAAAACTTTGAATTATTTTAAAAATAAGATTGTTTAAAAATTTGAATTTAATCATTATTTTAAGAATGAGCTAAATGTAAGAAATGAATGAAATAATTTTGAAAAACTGGTATAGAATATGGTAAACAATGTTTTCAGTATAATATAGAAAGTATGTAATATTTAAAATATTGAGTATTGTTAAATGAAAAAAATAAAAACGTGACAATAATTTGAATAACTGTAATAAAATTTATATGGGTAACATAATTAAAAAAGTACAATTTCTAGAAGAAATTACTTTGGAATTATGGTAAATAAATGTTATATTTAATTAACTGTATAGTATATATAAATAATTGTATGTAAAGATACAGTATGTTAAGGGATTACTAGTTCAAAAACAGAGGCTTGTTTTTAGGGTTTTTAGGCTCTGTAACACACACATATATGTGTGTGTTACAGAGCCTAAAATACACATATATGTGTGTGTTTTCATATTTTTCCCTATATGTAGTGTAAATGCGAATTAGTTTCCCTCAGGAATTCCTTTATGAAGACATACTTTCCCTTAGGCAAGAGTAATCTTTATGTGCTTTAATGTACTCAGTTTAATAAACGAATAAAAAATTCTGTACATTATTTTACAGAATTCTATAAATATATATGCCTAGGATCAATGCTTAATTTCGACCACTCTACAAACATGATTAAAACGTCTGAAGTGAAAGTTTAGGAAATGCACATATAAGATATCGATATCTGAAAACAAAAATCATTCGACTTCTGATAGAAGAATTATCGAATTCAAGTCTTACAGGAATAAATTGAGCTAGATCACATTCTGTTTCACCAATTAAATCTGAATTTAGTATTAAGTTTTATAATGCTCTTTCACTGAGTTATTTTAACTCTATGAATATGATTAATAAGTTTCATTAAGGCTCGATGATTTGAAAATCAACATCATAAAATGGAACTCGTCAGACGATTTTAGGTATAAACAATCAATCCGTCTATCAGAATAAAAAGCTGTACTTAGTACTTCCTTTCATTTTCAATTTATAAACTCGGTAATGAAATGAAAAAATAACCATATGTCCACTCTTATTGTAGAGACTTGATTTATTATGAGCAGTGCTCCATTGTTTCTTTGAAGAGTTCATGAAAGGCACAAATATTGTGCTTTTTAAGTTTCTATTCAACCTTGACTAGATTTCATCACATGGCCAATGCCTGAATACTAGAACATAAAAAAATAAAACATAGCAAATATGTAATACTATGATTGTAGTTCCTGGAAAATTAATGGCAACTCTCAAAGTTACATTCTGCATAAAGAATGCTTTGTAATAATGTTATGAGACTCACAAAAATAGCTTATTTACTTTTAAAGTAAAATTAAATATTTAAAAAATTGATTTATAAATTAAAATTTAAGATTAATTTTGTAACTAGATAACTTTTCAGATTCAACTGTATTGGTCAGTCAGAGACTTGTACTTCTATTGAATAATTTTCAGAACATGCAACACTTTCATTTACTTGTAATGTGTAATTGCATTACAAAAATATTAAATAAATATAGCAAAATATTATAGGCATTTGCTTGTATTGTAACAAATAATAATAAATAAAATCTTAAAAGAATACAATTGATCAAATGTGTTTACAAACTAAAGGTTTTCAAATGTCGTAAACTATGCGAAGAAATAAGTTGCACAATATATCTTAATATGCACATTAATTCCTAGAATACAGTGTATTGTTGGTGCAGTATTTGTTTAAATTCTGTCAAAGATATTGCCCATTTTAAATGTAAACACAAAATTGCTTGCCACCATTCATAAAAATGTTTAGCCCAAAAGGCCACTTTGTCTCGAAACACGATCTTGTGTTGTTTCTTTCTTTCACTTTAATGTTTTTCATTCGAGCCGGTTGGCAGTCGGAAAAACATACGACAATATTCTTTTATATTTAATCTGGCTGTTATTCCAATAACAAACTAAATTGTTTAAAAGTAACAGATGTAGTTCTTATTATCTTTTTTCTTTATAATCTGATTTATTTAAATAAAAATGCATTTATCATGAAGTACATCCTAAAACACTTTTATAAAATTTCATAGCATTTTTTTTTTTCACTTTTTAAATATATTGAAGATACATAACATTCCCATGGCAGTCTAAAAGCAAATTCATTCGATATCCTATAAAAATGTTTTGATATTTCACCTGTGCAATGTCTATCAGCAATCTCTACTAATAAACCATATTAAACTCTAAAACAGCTCTTTGGAGTGATCGTTAAAATCTGAAATTCCGATTTCATTTTTAAAAAAGCTTTTCCATGAAAATTTATAAAATATTTCTCTTTCTTTACAATAATGATTGTAAAAAGAACATGACCTAGAACTACAAATAGGTCAGTAACAGCATAATAAACTGAAAATTACATTGTAGTGGCCCCAACTGAATTTTTGATATGTAATATTTAAGTTTTATAGTTTACAATGAAAAAAACATTTAATTCTTTTTCATTGTAAGCAGGGTCCCTGTGCAAATTAAAATTGGCCACTCTGTTTTACAAAAATATAATGTATTTGATAACCAGTGCTGTGCACCATCTTGTTCCCTGCTAGTATCGGACCTGATTGTAAGAATGGTTCTAAAATGAGTTACAATTAGAAAGTTAATGCTTGGAATTTCGTGATACTAGTTTCACATTTCATGAAATCCGCATTCTGTAATATGGAATTTTAAAGCAACTTTAGGGTTAACTTTATTTAATCCAGTGTCTTACATTATTTAAAAAAAAAGAAAAAGAAATAGAAATGCAGTTATTTTATACAGCTCAATGTGAAATCTATATGCATTAATTTTAAAACATTAAGCAGTAACAAAATTAAAACGCATGAATTTTTGCTCATTTAGAAAAGTAATAATGGTAAAAAACATAAAATAATCTTGTCATAAGAATTTTTTGTGCGATTTATGAAAAATTTATTTACTGAATTTGCTTCATTAGAGGTCTCCAGTTACTCCTATTAAAGAAATAATCATTTCTGCTTTCGATCACTTTAATATTATTCAAATAATAGTTCATAATTAAACCAATTTTCATATTATGGCATTATTTGGTGAACTGTTTTGTATTTTTCAGAAAATTCCATGATGGTACCAATCAGAAAGTTGAATATGAAGCATAAACCTTTTCCATAATTGAAGAACTAGTATCAAAATACATTAAAAAAAATCTAAATTTCACTCTACAACACAAGAAAAATATTTCGTAGACTTGAGTTGCCATTCCAAGAAACTTAATTGCAGTACGAACTATTAAACTTATGTTCGTAGTTTAATTTTCTGCCATTACTATTATTTAAGGAACGAGTCGGTAAAGTTGCAGGAAAAATTAATGAAATGCTTGTTTCATCATTTATTATGAAAATGGTGATTTCAGCAATGCTTATGAGTTTTATGATTTAGGAATAGCTCTCTCTCTTTATATATATATATATATATATAAAAGAAGCTCTAAACAATCTTACTTTTAACAGCTTTTAATGAGAATAGACACTATAAATAAAAATTTAGCTTGTAATAAAATTGAAATCTAATTTAATATTTATTTTATTAATATCAGAAAAATGGGTAATTGTATGTATTTGCATTTTGTAATGGCTGACAAAGCAAATTCTTCCCCTTTGACAAAAAAATTAACACTGAAGGTTAAGTAATACATGTGAAAAATTTAGAACTTTGTTTTTTGTCTTTTAAGCTATTCCTTTAATAAGACAATTAATGTTCTAATATTATGAATATGTATGAATTTAAAATTAGTAAAACTTTTGAAAAATCAGAAAGAAGATACATTTTGTCATCTAGGAAGTTTCAGAGAAAATGTAATTTTGGTCAATATTATGTGTAGAAATTATCAAAGTCAGCAAATCTGCAAGAATTTTAAACGTAAAGGTATAAAACTTTTTCCATTTAACTTGCTAAAGAATAATTATTATTTTACAGAATGGGCATGTTGTTTGTTCTACAGGAACATATTAAATTAATTTTTTTTCAAATCTGTTCTACTTCTAGAGTTAAAATTGCTTTTATAAAATTCTTACTTTATTTTGAGAAACTTTATCATGGGAAGTGCATGTCAGGAAGCAAGCACATAAAAATATATCATAGTACATATGAGAGCTGATCTGAAAGTTTTGAGACAGCTGCAATTTTCGTATTCCGGTATTAGTTGTCACAATCTGGTATTGGATTTTGCGAATGCTGTCAGTCGACTCATTTGAATATGCAATTTGACAGCCACGATGTTCAGTATTTTGTGATAGCAAGTAGAAGCATTTTAGTATGTTTTTATGATTATAAAGCGGAAAAGTGATTGAATTTTGTTTTAGACCAGGGGAAAAGCCTCTACAAAATGCTTGAAATGTTACAATATGTATTGGGTCATCTGAAAAGTCCTTCGGTGTTTTAAATGGAAGAGGGTTTTTTATTATTTTGTTACTGCTGATATGAGTGTCCTTGATTGAAGGAGTTGTTTAAAAAAGGGTGTTTTCTAACACTGCATAATTTTATCATGTGTTCCGACTTTTTTTTTTGCGTTTCAGTGCGGTGCGGAACCCAAAAAGTTCATTTTCGTCATATTATGCTCTTCTATTTTAAAAAAAAAATGTTAGACTGATTCTAAAATTTGTGCTCTATATGGAAATCTGATGCCATATTTCAAAGGTGGTTTAAAAGTGTGAAAATTTCAACCTCGAAGATGATGGCCAGTTTAGACTACCATTCCTACATTATATTAGAAATATAATGTTTAGATCTGTGATAAGCGATATAAGTTGATTAAACATAAAAATTGTGTAATTTATCTGAAAAATATAATTTGAATAATATGATTTTATAAACTGTTTTGAAGTCAATATAAGGGTTAAACAATTACATTTTATAAATAATTTTACATGTTATTTAGAAGTTTTTCCCCTTATGAGCTAATCAGAATAATTTTAAGAAAAATTTAATTTTTTTATTTGTCGTTTTATAGAGTTCTCGAAAAACTAGTTCCAAAGCACATGAGACCCAAGATGAATGTATTCAAAGCTGGTGCTCTTTCAACCGAAATAGGAAAGTGCAAAAAACTTTTCAAGTGCTGAAGAACAAGTATTCTGGAAATACTAAAAAGAAAACAAAAATAAACTGAACATATCTTTCACGTTGTCAGCTTTGGCCAAGAAGTTGAAATTGTTACTGTCTTCCTCTACTGTGCCCAACATGGTAACTACTTTTTAATGCTGTCTTTTCTGTTTTTCTAACTTTTCATCAGCTGACCGATGTCTTCCAGCTACATAATTTCAACAGAGCGTACAGGTGACGCTCGACCAATCAAGCAGCCCAATCTGATGCATGTAGCTCCCAAGGCACCATGACCTCCAAAGGCCAGCTGCATGAATATTTGAAGTCTAGTTCGCTGCTTGAGGCTTTTATAGCAGGAACACTTCTTGGCCTTAATAGAATATATTTAAATATTATTCTACATTCAGTGCAAGGTTTTCAGGGTAGCTATGATTTCCTGAGCAAAGTTCTACTTATTTTGGTCTGTGACATCATATCACCTTGCAGAGTAATTGTTTGTATGTACGTGTTCATAATTTAGAACTTTTTTTCGTTTCGTTTTACGTATGATGTGTTTGATTAAATAATATTCAATGTAAACCACTCTATGATGATACAGAACGGTGAAATTAATACATATCTAGTTGAGAGGAAAATTCTCAACAGAATGTAGAGAAATTGTAAAGCATTTTTATGAAGTGCTATTATATATTTGTATACGTGTCATGAACAATCTCGTGCATATAATTTTATCATTATTATTTGAGGTATTCTTAAGAGTTTTGTCCAAAGGGTATCAGCATTATATTTATATCATCTTTTTTATTGTTATTTCAACTAATAAGTTTCATACCTTTAGAAGTTCTTTATGTCAAAATGCTACCTAAATAATAAATTTCAAATTTTAGCGTAACTTATCTTTTAAGTTTGCAGTGTTTTGGCATCTATTTCGATCAACTGTTAATATCCAAATTCAGAAAGAAGCAGAACATTTTCCTTAATTATAAAATACTTACTATCCAACTAAGATTAGTTGAGAATTTCAATTTTGTTTACCATCTCTTTTCTCAATTATTAAATAAAGAAAATAATGAATCTTATTAGTTGCATTTTCTTCTCACTTTTCATACCGCAGTACTATTTCTGACAGTCGATCGTGAACTTATACAATATTATCAAGTAAAAAAAAGTGAGTATATTAATAAACTTACAAAAAAAAATTTTTTTTATTCAGTACTACATAGCTATATATTTATATATATTTTTGTTGGTTAAAGAAAGAGTTTGATGTATTTTTGTGATTAGTCTTTGCATAATTCCACATCTACCTTCTTGTCAAAGAATGGTCACAAGTACTGCGTTGTACTTATTTATTCTATTTTCATTTCATTATTGCTATGTAAATGCTGTTTGTATGTTTTGTTTGTGAAAAATAAACGTTCCGATAAACAAGTTGCATTATTTATTTTCCCACTGCATTTATCTTAGCATAACTGTTTGAAGTTAATTCAGTATTAATAAACTGTTAACACTGTGTCATTATACAGTTAATTTTCTTGTACCGGCAGCCGAGTGGTAAAGTTGCTGAACGTTGGTAGTTTGGTCTGAAATCCCGTCAAACGGGCTAGCTGCATGGGTCTTGTGGTTTTCCCCCATGTATGGGCACCTTGGTGGAGGACTTTATAAAGGAAACTGGTTTGTATACACATTACACATGGGGGAAAACCACAAAAACGCCCACGTAGCCAGCCCATTCACAGGATTCGAACTTCGGGCTGAAATACCAGTGTTTAGAGACTTTACCATTCAGCCGCTGGTGTAAAACTGAAAATTTGGGTCAAAGAGATTGGTAATTAGCAAATTTTAACTGAGACAAAAGTATTTATATGTTTTTATTTAACTGAATTTAAATAACTAGAGCCCCCTGTAAACGGGCAAATTAAAATAACCATTGTATACAAAACTGACAAAATTTCTTGAAAAGTTTTATTGTAATATGTACAAACTGAATGAAACATCTGATGAATTATGGCAGGTATGTTACAGCCATAAACAGTAACTACTCTGCCCCGAATCTTTGATACTGAAACTTCAAAATGAAGGGAGGCGAATCACAAATCCTAACATCTAAAATCAAAATTTACATGAATAATTAGACAACATGTACAATTAATCTAACATGAGGGTACGGTGAAAGTTCTCGGCCTGACGCAGAGATGGTGCTCCAATCAGCAAAAATTTATTTTCTGCCTAGGTGCACGTGTCATTAGTTAGTATGACCAGTTTCAACTTGTTCTCTCAAGTAGTTTGTTAACACGAATTTTTGCATCAGACGTCTCGCGTGTTATTCTTTAAAATGAATAAACTTGAATATTGTACAATCATAAAATTCTTCGTTTTGACAGATTAACTCCTACTAAGGAAATTCATGCAAAATTGACACAAATTTACGGGGACTTTGCTCCTTCCATGTCAACCGCCGAAAAGTAGGCAGCTGAATTTAAACATGGTCGCACATCCCACGAAGATGACTCATGTGAAGGATGGCCAATAACAACAACCACATTGGAAAACATCAAAAAAGTGCTGCATGATATTGTGTTGGATGATAGGCGAGTGAAGGTCAGCAAGATAGCTGAAACTATAGGAATACTGGAAAAAAGGGTGCAAAACATCTAGGGATGCGAAAGCTCTGCATAAGATGGGGGGTGCATTTGCTGAATGCTGTTCAAAAGCAAATGCGCAAACGATTTTTTCAGCAATCTCATTCAGTACGGATCCGAACAATTTTGCGCAGCTATTTGTCACTATGAATGAGACATGGGTCCACCACTACATGCCAGAAATAAAACAGCAGTCCAAGCAGTGGGTGGAAGCCAGTGGTTCAGCACAAAAGAAAGCAAAGTCGACTGCATCGCCGGAAAAGTCATGGCCAGTGTGTTTTGGGATGCGAAAGGGATCCTGTTAATTAATTACCTTGCCAAGGGCAGAAAAATTACAGGTGAATATTAAGACGAACCTTCTTATGATTCGATTCTTCTTTTGGTTGGATGCCAAAATTCACGAGAAGAGGCCTGGCTTGAAGGGAAAAAAATCATCTTTCACCAGGTCACCACACAATATGCACAATTACCTGTGCACAAGGGTTCATTAACGATAAGAAAACTGCAGGATTTGGGGTACAATTTGCTCAGCCACTCTCCTGATTTGGCACCCTCAGACTTCCATCTGTTCCCAAATTTGAAGAAATTTCTTTCTGGGAAGCCCTTTGCATGCAATGAAGAAGTTGAGAGGGTTATAGATGAATATTTTCACAACCTTCCAGGCTCTCACTTCTGGGAAAGAATACTGACGTTGAAGGTGTGTTGAAGTCAGGGGAGTTTATGTAGAAATATAAAATCATTATTTAACTGAAAGTCACAGTCTTTCATTGTCAGGCCAAGAATGTTTCACCTTACCCTCATAATGGTTCTACTTATTAAATGAAATTTGACCAAATATTTTAACATTTGAAATGATTTTCTGATGAGTGTAACACATTAGCAATTTTATATAATTTCACTTTTTATACCATATATTTGCACATTAAAATAAAATTACCTTTCACTCATTCATTTCATTTCTAAAGAATTTCAAAGCATATGCACAAAATTGCTCAGCTGTTTAGGATGCAATAAAACACGTAGAAGGTAAGAAATTACAGAAGATCAAATGACAGAGGTGAATTATCCTTTCTACCTTAATACTTTTCTTTTTTAAACGTCAATTCAATCACTTGGTTTAAAGTCAATACAGTATAACTCCAATTACTCGAACTCTGACTATTCAAATGGCTTTCAAAATTTTTCAAAATAAACTGAAGAGGAGAAAAGAAGCTGAAGGAAAGGATAGGGAAGAGACGGGAGAAGATGAGGATGACTAGTCACTTGAGGAATTAAGAAACATTCTTTTGAAAATTTCTGGATGTCCAGAAGTTAGCACTGAGGATACAGCAGAATGGATGGTATGTGTTTCGGCAGACCCTGGGTTTTAGATTCTAAATGATGATGAACATATTGAAAGTGTGAGAGAAGAAAGTGTCGAGGAAGATGACCTTAATGTCAAAGTTGAAGCAGACAGAGGACCATCAGCTAGTGAAGCGTTTGCCGGCTATGAAACTGCATTGAATTGCAAGCAAACAATTGGTGTAACACCAAGGTGCCTGGTCATAAACCCTACCCCTAATCGAATAAAGCTATTTCAAATTACAAAAGGCAGTATTTGATGATGAAAATTTAAATATGTACATGACTTTTTTTTTAAAGAGATTAGTTTAAGAGATAAGTAGGTTAAGGTAATTACTTATAACAAGTAAAAGAGTACAAAATTCGTTGAGCAAAGTGAAAATGAAACTGCGTTGAAGTGAATGGAATGTTAGCCCAAGTGTGACCACATGCAACTTCTTATTGCTAAGTGGCTGCTTGAAAATGGTTGAAGACAATCGAACAGCTTACTTTGACTGAGATGGTCAGTAAGCAATGACTTTCAGCACTTGTAATGTGCTATACACGCTATATAACATGTATGTAAAAAGTGTTGCCTTTTCATTTTAATTAATTAAAACCTTTTTTCCCTCTCATTTTCAAAATACAATACATATAGTAATTAATTAAAGTGTACGTAGACTCTTTCTTTGGAAAAAAATCGAATTATACGAATGGAGTCTGTTGATTCAGATAATTGGAGTTCTACAGTATTTTAATGCAAATACCAGGACAATGTAATAAAGATTTAAAAGTGCAACTTTAAAAAGTGATATTCTGTAGTGATAGATAATAATAATAATAAATTTAATTCTGTGGTGATATATAATTTTTAAAGTTACTTAATTAATAAGAGAGATATATAATAGATATAAGGTTAATAATAATAATAGAAATATACAAAAAAAGATATAAAATTAATAATATAATTAATGACAAAAACAATTTCTAAAGTACTTTGTATATTACACTCAAATTTTCTGAATGGACTATTGAAAAAAATTTCCAAAGTTTAGTCATCTACTTAAACAAAATTCTGCTTGCTCATCAACTCGGATGTCAACAAGATGTTTAATACCTGAACAATTAATTTTTGATATCTTATTATCATGTTTAATTCCATATAAGAATGGGTATTAGAATATGTGCAGAAAAGATATTGAGATAATGTGCGTGTACACACACAGGATTCATACACATTTCTGCACATGGAAATTAAGGACTTTTAAGGACCATTCATGAAAAAATTAAGGACCTATAAGCAAATAGGAACTGAATAAATTCAATTAAAAATATTATCTATGCTGAACTTCACTTTTGTAATACAATCCTAAAAATAAAATAGATAAGTAGGATGCATTAATATTAAATATAAGTATTAGTAAGTTTGAGAATAAAATAAAGTTTATGAAATTTATCATTAAATATTTTACGCTCATACTAACTGGACATATTTGAAAGAAGATAAGTGACATTTTATTTAGGTTTTACTAACAGTTAGCTTTGATTTTTATTTTTATTTATTTATTTTTTTTTTTTTTTAATGTCTCATTTTGTCACATACTTGCTTACTCTATGAGTTTAGTAAATAGTAAGTAGATTTTATGTCAAGTGGCATAGGTTAAAGTGAGAAGTAAAATCACTATCAGCATGATTCAAAACAAAAGACTGTCTGAGGCTGTGCTCCGCCTGTTTCTTTTGGCAGTAAATGCCACATAGTGGTCCTCATTCGGCGTTGTAACTCTGCGGCGACCTGTGCTGTAACGTCTACTCACATTACCATCATCTTGGAATGTTGCCAAAGCCTGGAGATGACACTCTGGGCAATTCCAAGTTCATCTGATACTTCCAGTTGGGTACGCCGATAATTCCAGACGGCCGATAATTCTACCACGTAAAAAATCATCCAAATGCATCCTTTGTGTCATAACTATTTGGTTATTGTACTGAAATGCTTATAAAGCGCCTGCGAACAATTTTACTTCTTTTCCTGTATTCCTTATATATCACTCTCTTACACTCTTGTCATTGTGACGTACCATCGGTGTCATCTGGTTACTTCCTGAAACTTGTATATGATTCTTGAAGATGTGTGTAGTGATTTTACAGGTGATATACTTATTTTCGAGTTCGATTTCCACATGACTCCGAATTATCCTTAATTTATAGACATGAGTGTACATAATAATAACTGTACATATCTTTGAAGAATAATTTTCCTTTCTCTTACTGTATTCAGTTTTTTTCTTCCACGTTTCCTTTTCATTTTAGAGTTTTTGGATTTAATTAAAGATTTCTGCTATTCTAAAAATGCTAATTATGTTTTTATTGCTCTTCCAGATGTTCTCCAAAAAGTAAGAAATTATGTATTAATACCATGGAGACATTTTTCATTTTCTGGAATCTTTCTGAATAGTGGGTCTATAAATCTTGCCTTCAAATCTTTCTAAGCTTTCCAAGCTGCAATGTCTAAAATCCTAAAGAAAAATTCCCCCTGCCAATTCAGTAACAGCAAAAAAACAAAAATATTTTTTTTTTTTAAATCGGATAAAAAATATGTAAAATTAATTTTATAGAGAAAACTGGCATATATTCTGAGACAATAACATGAGAAAACTCTTACCAGGAAAAAATTAAAAAGAAATTTTTAATTAATTACATAGCTGCTTTTGCTAAGAACAGTTTCGTAAATTGTGCTTTATATAGCATTATACTTTGCTTATTTTTCATATTCAAAATATTGTGTAAAAAGTGGCCAAAATGGAACTTTATAATACGACAGCAAAAAATAAAAATGCTTTATTTTAATGTTATTTCTTAAATGTATTTACAATATGTTACCATTATTTTAATGAAACTTATCAATGTTACGATGTTTTAAAAAAATCGTCCAAAAATTTCCAGATCTCGGAATTAAAAATTTTCTATAGGAACTGGTCTTAAAATCGCCAATGTTGATAAGTCGCCAAATTTAGAGCAATTTAATAAAAGAATTCACATCCCCAAAAGCGAAAAGTTGTTTAAGAGCTCTTAACTAGAAAAAATGAAATAATTTTGAATGCTTTACGTTTCATACTTGCTCAAAAACTCTTATCCCACCTTTTATATTAGAAATAGAAACAAATTATAACCCATGAACGCATTCTTCCATTCAAAAGATAACGATGTTTGTCAGAGAATTGCCAAAAATATTCCTCCAAAATGCTAATTCACACTCAAAATGGCCGTCGTAAAAACAGTCAGAAATTTCAGATGATTAAAAATTAAGGACCTTCTGACGATTTTGGCCGAAATTAAGGACTTTTAAGGACCGTACGAACCCTGACATAATATACATCTTCCCCAATTAATGAAGATAGCTCGCTTTTAGCTTTTGCTGACAGGAGGAATAAATAGTGAATTAATGATCGTCAGATTATGATAAAGTTTTCCATTACGATGATATACAAATGAGATCAACGTTTTGATGGATTTTCATACTATTTGATATTTTTTTTATGTGATACTGATACATATTTTCTTTTCAAACATTTTGGAAAACAGTGCTAATTCTTGTGTTTTCCAGGTTTTCAAGAATATAAAATATGAGCAATCATGGATGTGAATTTAATAAACTATATTGTATAATATTATAAAATGCTGATGCATAGCACTGGATTAACAAGACACTGGTTTTGAGACAATCATAACATAACAATCAAAATGCCATACATTTGTCATAAATGTAATTTAAACCAAATGTCAAAAGTAATCATATCCATTTCAACTAAAAATCTAAGAAAAATAAGAACAGTCCTTTCTTAGCAATTATTACATAAACAAAAAAAAATATTTTCCAGCACAGTGTTAAAAAAAATTATAGAATCAATTAAATGCTTACCAGAAAGCTTTCATTTTCCATTTTCAACACTAGATTCTGTTTCCATTTCTTCAGCTAAAATATAATATCACATTATTTATACTTATTTATGAATTACAAATTACTTTTGCATTTGTTCTTCCATATCAACTCCTATAAACTAAGTAAATAAACTTATAAACAAAGTTTCTCATCAGTACAGTCATTTTTTAAAAAGTTCATTTTAATAACAAATACGTAATTCATAAGATAAAACGTCAGTTATTCTACATTTTTAAAGTTATATGAAGCATGGTAAAAAATACCGAGATGTATTTATTTATAAATTAGTAGTATTTTGTTATCTTTCATGGGAAGTTCACCACAGATATCACTTCTAATCTTCACAGCAGTGTTGGAATAGTTGAAACGGAACTGCTTCCAACCTGACAGTTTTTTACATATTGTTCGCACATCTTTCAGAAACATTTTTCACAAGCAATCTTACAGATAAATTTTTAATCTGGAGAAAAGGAAAAAGTTGCACGACTCATATCTAGAGAACAGAGATGTAATTAAACTACTGAAACGTCCTTTTGAGTCAAAAGTGTTGTGTGACAAGGCACGTTATAGTAGCACAGCATATAAATGCCTTTTAATTCTTGCCTGCACTCTTCTGGTGCAGAGTCGCAAATACGCCAAGCTTTGACGCTTGGTTTGGTTTTCATGCCATAACAGAAAACCCAGAGTTTGCCATCAGTTACTATTTCACTGAGAAAATTTATGTTACTCTTGATGAAATCACAGAAGATAAAAATACACATTCAATTCTTTCTTTGCTCAAATGTGAGACTTTTTGGAACAAGTTCACCACATCCCTTTTCAATGCCTGATTTCAGAATTCAAACTAAACTCACTAAATTACCCACATCGTCAGAAAATGGTCTGATAGACAAGCTTTCTCATTCTGTAAAGAAAGTCTTCCATATGCCATTTTATCATTTTAAAAAGTTCTGATCACATCTTCCCAAGCTGCAGGCAAAACATCATACAATAATGTCCATGCATTTACAATAAAGAGCATGGACTCATTTTAAAAGTCAAAGAGGTGTTACCCAACCTCTTACATGCACAGGGAAAACCACGGGATTGCCGAATCCTGTACAATGTCAGAAGTCTTACCACTTTTCAGCCACACCTTGACTATCATAAATTATAAAACAATCTTATTTTTATAATCAATTACTTGTTTTCATACTAAGTGAAACCTGATGATAATTTTTAGATTTTGAAAAAATGCTCAACTTTTAAAAAATGGACATTAACTAACCATTATTCTGAGATAAACTACCAGCATCTTTCCTGGGTATTTGACCAGATTTTAATATCTGCTTTAATCTTTCAACTTCTTCCAGTGTTGTTGCATTCTTGATAGCTTCCTGCACAAGGGGAAAGAAATTTTTAAAAAAGAAGAAAACAGAATAAAGGTTAAAAATATTTATGTTTATAGCAAATTTATTTGGTGTTTAAAATTCTACCAAAAAAACTGCAACCTTAGTTTTACACACATTTTGAATAAAACTTAATTTAAAAGTTTTAAATAAACAGAAAAATTCAAAATCTATGCCAAATAAAGGTTGTTTTTTATGTCTAATTTTAAATTTGACACCATCATGTTTTAACCAAACTGAAAGTGTCTAATTTCTTTACGGTATTAAAATTTTACAAAGCAATTATCTATTTAAATTTTCAAATCTTGGGCACATACAGATCTTAGATATTTGACAGACACACAAATTTTATTCTATATGTTAACTTTAATACTGATTTGACTAAACTGTCCTACATTATTCTTAATCATTTTGATTTCAGTATTAGAATGGCATGATTACTAAACTACTCCATCGCTACAACCTGCTTCATACTATAGAATTACATATTATTCCATTTTTATTTATACACAATTCTATTAAAAAAAAAACCTGCTTTTAAATAAAACTATGTTCTTATGATGGCATCAAAGTATAGGACAGAAAAGCAAAAACATACTCGAACAGCTTCAACATCAGCAACTGTTGGCCCACTGGTCTTTTCTTTGCTAGATGTACTAGGAAGAGTGGCACCAGGAACAAAAGTTTTGCTCCTCTTCCCTATCTCTTTTTCTAGCTGCTTTCCTTTTTTACCTTTAAATAGTTTTGCAGATTCTTCTCTTTCCTAATTAAGTTACAAAAAATTGTTCTGATTTAATGATACAATAAGATGCTAAATTATTTTCAATCATTATAAAATGAATATACCAACTGCAACATACATTTAAGATTCAAAGATATAAATTCATAATTTTTGCAGTTTAATAATAAATTGGAATACTTAATACTTACCCGCAATCTGATTTTACGAAAATCTAATAGTCTGAGTTGGGGAAGCTTGTGAACAATATACAATCTGTAGTGTCTCTTAGAAGCAACTGGATTTTTCATCAGACTGAAAAAAAAATTAAAGGAAATAATTTTTCTTCTATGAAAAAAATTGAAAACTATAGATACCTCCAAAAAATAAAGAAATATACAATTAAATGCAAATCAAAGTGCTTAAATTAACGTAATTTTTTGGTACATTTTTGTTGCAATAAACAGGAATTATCTTGTTTCAGGCTGGGCAAGAAACATACCATTACCCATTAAAGCTTTTGTGCCATACTTAATATTACTGATTAAAAAAGTCAATTCATAAATGAAAGATAAAGTCAGCTAACTCTTATTAAGTGACTTAACTTCTTGTTTAGCTTCCTGAAGTCAAACTAAAATTTAAAAAATGTTAACAATATCCACACAAATAAAACTGATATAAACATTTTGGTACTAATTTTTTTTTTTATACATATTTACATTTTCTGCTTCATTTTTCCTTTAACCTGTGATCTTCCCAGGATATTAAATTAAAAAATGCTGAAATTATATTTAACAGATTTTCTCTTTAGGTTATAAAAATACCATATTATTAAAAAAAATTTTTTTTTTAATTTTATGCTAAAATCGGACATAGTGTTACGAATTTCGTATTTAAAAAGCTAATGTTAGTTCAATTATCAATTAAATGGTTTTATTTCTCGCGCAGTGCAGCGCGTGACGAATATTAAAAGAAAGCTAACCCGGAAAATTGAAAATACGAGAGCGCGTGCATTAAATAAATAAATATCTCTTTTTGATTTTGAGAAAGTACTAGAAAATTCTAGTGCGTGATTTTAAAATCTTATAAAAGGAGGAAAACATCTCAATTCGTAGTAGTTGCTTAGTTTGTTGTTGTTTAGAAAACTGCTCTTGTTGATTGTAGCGAATTCGCGGATTAGCTTTCTTTTGTACTGCCCGGGACGTGCAGTCCTTGGGAAGGGAGCAGTGTTACGAATTTCGTATTTAAAAAGCTAATGTTAGTTCAATTATCAATTAAATGGTTTTATTTCTCACGCAGTACAGCGTGTGACGAATATTAAAAGAAAGCTAAGCCGGAAAATTGAAAATACAAGAGCGCGTGCATTAAATAAATAAATATCTCTTTTTGATTTCGAGAAAGTACTAGAAAATTCCAGCGCGTGATTTTAAAATCTTATAAAAGGAGGAAAATATCTCAGTTCGCAGTAGTTGCTTAGTTTGTTGTTTAGAAAACTGCTCTTGTTGATTGTAGCGAATTTGCGGATTAGCTTTCTTTTAATATTCGTCACGCTCTGCACTGCGCGAGAAATAAAACCATTTAATTTATAACTGAACTAACATTAGCTTTTTAAATACCAAATTCGTAACAATATATTAGCTAAGCTAACTACCTAACATCATTATACATATTTACAGCTTAATAAAGTTTCCATGCAATACCACAATCTCTAAACAGATGGCCACAACATTAATATTAGACTATATCATTCTTCTTTCAATTACACATCATAGCTGCCAACCTTGAAATCTTAAAAATCAATCTGAGAGAAATTGGGAAGTTTCCATACTGCACGGAGACACCATTTCAATGGAACTCCAAACTGTTTTTAAATCTCTTTATAATGCATAGTTCAGGTTACTGAACTATCTGCAATCAATTCTGATGTAAAATATATTAGCCCTTAATTGAATATTCCAAATTTTATGTTGTTTGGCTAAATTCATTTTTTAATTTGATTATATTTTTATATTGAGAAAATCTCGAGTAGTGAAGAAAAACTTTTGTTCATCAGAGTACTTTTAAATGCAATGAATTAATAATTAATGCACATAGTATTCGCATCAATAAACTTGGAAACGTACATTGATAAAATTTAATAAGAAAAACTCTCATTAAAGGTGAAAATCATTAGAGGTGGGGGTAGAGAATTTTGACTAAAGATAAAAATTAAGAAATAAATAATGAAAAATAAAAATTCGAAAGCTGGGAAATTCAGCGATCTACTGGGAGACATGATGAAAACCAGAAATTCACTGGTAAAACTGAGAGAGTTGGCAACATGACACGTTTGCAATGGAATAATATAAAATGCATTTCAATAAAATGGGTAGCTGAAATTCAGGAAAATAACAAGTGTACTTTTTTTAAAACTGTCCATTTAATGTACATAATATCTTGATGATATGTAATGCATTTTCATATTATAATGTGAACAAAGGAAGAATGTATTAGATTAATGGTCTCGTACTCAAACTGGATGCAAGCCAAAAAGAACATGTCTGAGAGCAGTTGATGGACTCATTCCTCCACTGTCCCCAAAATGTACAGGCATTTTAACTTCTTTAACTAAATGTACAGGCTTTTCAACTTGTTTAACAAAACAACTTTTTCTAACTTTATTTACCAAAAATTTATCAAAACATACATAAGCAGAAATAATAATTCCAATTTATTTTGCATCTGAAGTTTATATATTGATACTAGAAATGTCTACTGATTACACTTTGTAATTCAAACATATTAGTGATTCAATATTAAATTTACAGGCTGTCATTTATTTTAAATAATTTTAATATGCTGAATTAACCATTAAGTATTTTTTTTTTTACTTAACCTGAAAATAAACAAATTGTGAAAACATTTCAAGTGAGACAAAATTGGATAATAAATAATGACAATTTTTTTTATTTATTAAATTTTTCTTTGATACATGCAAAAAATACATACATTTGTATGTTAATATTGATTGATAATATTGATCATTCGTATGCTAATAATGATAAATTTATTTATCTCTAATAGACAACATTCAGCTACAACACATCATGGTGTTTCAATTTTGATGAAGTTTGTAATTTTTGAAAGAAATATCTATAAAGCATCTTTAGTACTTATCATGAACTGTAGATTATCACTAGTTGGTCTGCTTCTTTTTTAGACTTACTAATTTTGAATTGTGAAAAAAACAGTATACATATAAATGTACTCCCAAAAAAGCGATTATTCTTATTTCAAGATATAACATTCTTTTGACGAGTACAAATAAAAAAAGGTTAATCAAATTTGAAGCTTCAAATCTTTGAGTAAGTTTATATCTCAGTGAAATTTAATTAACTTCACTTTCAAATTCAAAGCAAATAAGATTTGCATAATTTAATTGCTGCTTAATAAAGGCTAAAAATTAAAAATCAGTAGATTCGAGGATCTATGACAATCCAATCTTCCAGTAAAACATAAGAGTTTACAACTATGTACTTCATTTTTTTCCATACGACTGTTGCAAATCTTGAAATCTCAAAAACTGAAAGTGTTTTATGAGAGAAACTAGAAGGTTCTCATGACACCATTTTAAAGCAGCTTCAAACTAACAAATTAACTTAATTCACTTTATAATGCATTGTTCACATTATTGAACTATTGGTCATTCAATTTTGATTCAAAATATACAGTCAAAAGTCGTTAATTCGGACACCCATAATCCGGAATAATCTATAATCCGGACCTCAAAGCTACAAACTTTCTGCGCATGCGTCGCGTTCACGCATGCGCACAGGTGTTTACGAGAGCGCGTAAGACCCTTACGGCTGCGAATATGTTTGTGCGCATGCGCGTTTAAATTGTAACGGAGTTATACGCTAAGCTAAAGCTATCTAATTCAGTTAATGTTGCCGATTGCGTTGTTCCTTAATCTTCGAATTGGATCCGGCTTGTTATTTTTTGCAGACTGTTAGAGCAATTTTATAAAAGTAAGCTTGAACTTTCGATTATGTCAAATAGAATTTCCGATATATATTTACTACAAAGCGAAAGTATGTTTTGAAATCCGAAATCTGTTTATCAATTTCACGCTGCTCTGGGGCAGAGGGGGGAGGGGCAGAAACGTCATTATTAGATTATGATAGATTAGAAAGATTATGTCAAATAGAATTTCCGATATATATTTACTAATATGTAATTTGTATCTACAAAGCGAAAGTATGTTTTGAGATCCGAAATCTGTTTATCAATTTCACGCTGCGGATTGGAAGTTGATTTGTCAGCACTATCCTTATCTTCAGGGCAGATGTTTTTATTTTATTTGGTTTATAATTCCATACTAAGTGTAGTATTTCATTCTGTCTTTGATATGATTTAAATCAAGTCATTATAGTCATTATAATTCGCTTCGGATAGTGAAGAAAGTGACCCAGAGGTTATTGAAAACGAAAACATTTCGATTGACAAATTAGTCAGTATTCTCAACACAGCAATTATAGGACTTGAACAGCGGAACTTTGTAACTAAACAAGAAATTATGTCTGTTTAATAGAATTAAAGAGAAAGTATTATCACATGAAACGAAGCAACTTACACTGAAGGAAATGTTTAATAAAGTAAACAAATAAATATTGAGCTTTTTCTTTTTGTAAATTTTGATACCCTTTAGATCATAATTGTTCTTTATTTCATAAATTACGGTTTCATATTTTTAATTTTGTAATTTTTGCATGCCATCTTCCTGATTTAAACTGATGATCTATAATCCGGAAAAATCGATAATCCTAAATCGCCGAAGTCCCGACGAGTCCGGATTAACGACTTTTGACTGTATAAGCATTTAATCAGATACAAAGGGTGTTTACACATTTTTGTAATGATTTTAATTTTCTCCATGAATGTATATATTAATTTTAAAACACAAACATGACTGGCATCAAACTGGAATAAGGTCTGCAGCATTAAAAATATTTTCTTTAAAATGTAACCGAAAAGAAATACTCTTATTCAATTTTTTTTTAAATGTGAAATGCATAGTTTTAATATTTCTACACATAAAGCAAGTGACATAAAAAATATAAAAGGAAAAAAAACTGTGCAAATTTACATCTGACTGGGGAAAAGGCAAAAAAATGCATACCCAACAAAGGTATACGTACAGCTCTTATTAAATCTAAAGTAGCATCTCATGCTTTAAAGGAAAATTCAACTCCCCAAAGAGCTCCTGCTATATCTGTAATTTGTAGGAACTGTGAAGAAAATTATAAAATCTGATTTAAAGCTAATCAAAACAAAAAAAAACATTATGCTCATCGCCTAACACCGTAACATGTTGCAGATATATGCAGATTGCTGTATGAAAATTATTTGGCAGGTGAAAAATGGAAATATATAGTTACAATTGATGAGCCTCAGATATACTTATCTGACTGCAATAGAAAAAGATATATTTACCACCAAACAAAAGGACAAAAATACTTAATATATTAGATCAAAGAAAACAAGGAAAGTTTCTCTAAAGGTTTCCTGCTTATTACTGGATTATAACAGAAAAACTTAAAATAAGGAAAGTAGCAGAAAATTTCAAAATTAATTTGAGTTACTATCAGAAATAGTTCTTAAAACCTACTTTTAAAGAAGAAATTCCATCACTTTATCCAAAGAATCCGTGTTAAGTTCCATCAGGATAAGGCTCCAAGCCATACCTGTAAATCTACTGCTCTGTTTTTTGAAAAAATAAGAAATGAAACTGGAATTGAAGCTATTTCCTTTAAATGCATCTACCCAAGTCCTGTGATGTATCTCTTATAGATTACAAAACAAGCTCTTTATAAGCGGCATCCCAAAACATTGGATGGACTCTGGAAGATTGTGAAGAAGGAGTGGAATAAAATCAACTTGATGTTTTAAGAAAAGGTATTTTAGCTTGGAAACCAAGATATAATACGATAGTTCAACAAAAGGGCTATCACGCTGAACATATAAAAAAAAAAATCCTAAGGATTGTTTATATATAAATCTTTGCAAATTTGTTACAAAAACGTGTGAACACCCTCTGTACACTCAATTTTATGTTCTTTGGCTAATTTCATTTTCTAATTTTCTTACTCTTCTATGCTAAGAAAACCCTGAACAATGAAGCACTGCTTTTCTTTATCGAAGTACTTTTACAAATAGTATGAAAATAACATTAATAATTCCTGTACACAGCATTTGTGGAGATAAATTGAGTAATGTAAAGGGTGTTCCTAATTTCAAAATTAAAAATCTCAAAGATAATGATCAATTGATGAATACAAAAAGTAGTACATTTATTGCGAATGCTGTAAGAATGTTATAGAAGTATAACAAGTAAATTTATAGTTACAAAAGCTGCTAACAGATGGTGCTGTAATCGCAATATATAGTGCATATAAAAAGCACTCTGAAAGGCGGAAGAGTGATGATCTCCAACAACTTCTTTATTTCCCATCACTGGCTTGGGCCACATCTTCCCTTACATGCAATTCCTCACGAGAGGATTACATTTGTTGCATCCCATGCAAGGCTTTCCCTAATCGGGGTTACCTGAGGTGCCAGCAATAGCAGGATAGAGTTCCTGCTGATGCTGGCCTATTCACAAAGTATCAAAGTAAGAGTGATCAGTTCCACCCTTGAAAGGAGGCTAGCGTACTGAATGAAAGAAGAAGTTGTAATCACATATTCCATTGAACAATGAGTGTTTCTGGTACTGGAATACCACAGGACCTGATCTGAAATCCCTTCGGAAGCTCTTCGCTAAATTCTCAAGGACAGGCAACGTGCCGATGATCTGGTAAGGAATGTTGGTTACAGGAAAATCGCAGTTACTCTTGAAAACGTCACCATTGTTTCTGGAGTTATTCGGCAAAATCCAAGGTTTGATTTACTTAATTATGGCAAAACACACTAGGGCCATCTGTCTAAGGGGAGGGGTGCCTTCGTGGAGGACCTTCTAAGGGAAACTGGCTCGTATACACGTTACACATGGGGAAAACCATGAAAACGCCCATGCAACCAGCCCGTTTGCGGGATTCGAACCTCAGACCGAACTACCAGTGTTCAGCAATTTTACCCCTCGGCCACTGGTGGGCCTACAAAATCCAGGAAAATCCACCCAAAAAATTGAAGCAGAGACTGGTTTAAAGTATACTGCTGTGCAGAAAATACCGAGAAATAGCCTAAACATGTTTTCATTCAAAATTCAGAGTCACCAGGCTAAACTCATACAAGCTGTGTGACAAAGGACTGACTTGGAAAATACTGACAAAGGACTGGAAATCAGATTCTCACAATGATTGGTAATGAAGGCTTTGATGTTGGCTGTATCTGGCTCACAGATGAAACACACTTCTACCTGAATGCATTCATAAATAAATAAAACTGGTAATTTGGAGAATCCAAAAATCCCCATTTGAGTGAAGCAAAACCAGTGTATTCACCTAAAGTTATTGTTTGGGCTGCAGTAAGCAGCAAAGCCATTATCAGCCCTTTTTTAAACAAGGAGACAAGGAGAACAAGGATTTAAACAAGGAGATTGAAATCGGTTTTTAAAATACTAATTTTAATTCTGACCAAAAATTTTTTTTTTTATTGGTTTTAAATTGAATTGGTGTTCCTTGGAGATGGTATATGGAAAGTTTTCTTATAAATTATTATGAATTATTGGTTTATATATAAATCATTTGTTTTTATTCCTCTATCGATCTATCTTTTCAAGATTTAGAAAATATGAAACAGACAATAAAACAAGTTCGAAATTTCGAAATCGGGCTTCCAGGTGGGGAATGTTTGGGTGGAGGACTATGTTACTCAAAATTTGAAGACTCTAGGTACCGTTATTTTTTTCAAAGTGCAAGAAACATACATACATTCTGTGATTCGACAAAAATATCGTTTCAAGACAAATAGCCTTTCTGTGCTAATGTCCATTTAGGCTAACAAATATTAATTGATTATATATTACTTAACTCTTGATGTAAATATCGACAAATGTCTACAACAAATTAAGTTAGCTCAGATCATGCAAAACTTAATAAGATCAATAAAATGTAATAAAAAATATAATCCAAATGAAATAAAATGCAATAAAAAATGCTCTGAAAATTATCAGAAATAATAGAATGGAATTTGTCTAAATTTAAGTTTCATTAATTCAATAAATTGTATTTATTACTGGAAAAACCTTTTCTTTAGTAAAGGCTAAAAATTAAAACCCGGAAGATTCATTTTCAGATTAAAAATTTTCTCTCAACATAGTATTAAATCATTTACTTCACCCCCTTAAAAAACTAAAATATTAATTAAAAAATTGTATCTTAAAATATGAAAACTACGAATATTTACCTTAGTGAAGTAAGGGATTTTAGAGTATTTAGCGGATCAATATCACCCAATTCTTGAATATGATTATTTGTTAAAATCAGTGTTTCAAGATTAGGTAGACATTCCTGCAGGTTATCTCCAATGCGACTGAAATAAATAAATTAAATAATTCATTAAAATTATCAATAAATATGAAGGTGACAGCTTATACAAACAGCTTATACAAACAATTAATGAAATTACATAAGTTTGCAATCGTGGTTCCCCCCCCACATGGAAAACAGGAGACCACATAAAACAATAGCTATACAACAACACTTGTAACAACATGGAACAAACATGTACAAACTTGAAGAATGTAATAAATAGGAAGCCACAGAGCAGATGACTTCACTATAAGTTACAACATAATGAATAAATGCAAAATGTAGAATTATTTCATGCTTATTTAGAGTATATTAATTTTACTAATTAAATAAGTGTCAATATTCCATCAAATGAAATTTTAAAAAATCTCAGCCCTTGAGGAATGTTGCCAAAATATTACTATACAGTGGTACCTTGAGATACGAGTGCCCAACAGACCATTTTTTTTAGATACAAGCAGTCACTAGGTCCAGTTTTCTGCCTGAGATACGAGCTAGCACCAGCGATATCACAACAGTTGGCAGGTGCAAGACTTGCAAATTTGAAGAACCAATCAGATTTGCAAGTCAAGCGTGCATGAACTGGCTGTGACATCACCACCGCTCAGACTCACTTGTTATTTCAATTCACCTTGCCACAGACCACTCCTACAAGTGGATACAGTTTCGCATCAGTATTACTGCTTCCATCCACAAAGAGGCAGAATAAAGATGTTTTAATGCAATCAATAACTAAAGAATTACTTGTCATATCCATTTCTCTAACAATTGCAGCTGTTTTTGTCCTCGCATTTGAGCATTTCTTAGCGATTTCGCTATCTGGGAAACATTTCTCTAAATAAAGCTGCATCACGATCCAAAGCATTCAGTAGCAGATGCTCCAGTAAAAAGGAAAAGAATAGGCATTCCGCATTAAAACATTTTGGTCTGTTGTTTTCATAGAAAAATTTATTTTTCACTTTTTTCCAATTTAATTAGCGCAGGCCTTGAGCTTTTATACAGAGGCTGTTCGCACGTTTTTTAGACAATTTTGGTAAGCGGTAATAAAAAATTGTTTCCTGCAAAAGAAGTAATTGCAATTGTACTATGTTTTTAAAAGTCAAAATTATTGTCTGTGGCTTGAAAATTTTGTTTTTATTCAAAATGGCGAATTTAACAAAGCAGTGGTTTGAAGGCTACATTTACGCTCTTTCCGAAGAGAAATATGCATACTCTGTTATCCAAAAACGATGTGAGTCATGGTTTTTGTGATAACTAAAGCGTCGATAGGTAATATCATCAACAAGAAAGGAAAAAAACGTCAAATTGGAACCTCAAGTGGGACAAAAATTCCAAACAAGTATCCAAGGAAAAAACACATCTTCGACTATTGCAAAGGCACATTGTTTAATGTTAAAAGAAAATCCCCCTAGTCAAAGGACAGTTGCAAAATCATTAAAATACTCGGTGTCCACTGTAAACAAAATGATAAACGTTGATTTCAATCTTAAGAAAGCAAAAAAACGTGATGTGCATCGTCTTCTTCCAAAGCATATCGCTCAACGCAGGACACACTGCAGAATTCTATATGAGAAACACTTATCCAAAGAAAAATGGAAAACAATTATCACAATAAATGAAGCATGGATATATTTAAATGATTTTAACAAAAAAACGAGCCATTTATTATCATAAAAGGGGAGAAAAAATTTAAAGAATCGAAAGAAAGTTAGGGGAAGTTAAGAATCTAAGGGATTCATGATTGTTGCTGGGTTTTTTTATAATGGCAAGTTAAAAATAAAGAGAGTGAAAAAAATTTCAAGATTAACTCCAAATACTATCAGGAACATATTTTATCGCCAATTTTTCTGAATGAAATACCATCACTTTACCCACAGTGCCATCAATCTGTGAGACTCCATCAGGACAAAGCTAGCAGTCGCACATCAAAATCCACTGTAAATTTCCTAAAAGAAATGGAACAAAAAACTGGTATCAAGGCCATACCCTTGACTGATATCCCTACTAAATCTCCCGATGTGTCACCTATGGATTTTTTGTGCTTTTGGACTTTTAAAAACTGCATTATCCAAACGTTGTCCCAAAACCCTAACAAGACTCTGGAAAGCTGTTCGGGAGGAATGGGATAGAATACCTCTTCTGCCAGGCCATACCCTTCACTGACATCCCTACTAAATCTCACGGTGTGTCACCTATGGATTTTTTGTGCTTTCGAACTTTTAAAAACTGCATTATCCAAACGTTGTCCGAAAACCCTAACAGGACTCTGGAAAGCTGTTCGGGAGGAATGGGATAGAATACCTCTTCTGCCACTTCAAAAGGTATTATTATCCTGGAAATTGCGGTGTTGAAAGATAGTTCAGAATAAGGGATGTCAAATAGAACATTTAAAACACAAGAATTTTATGTAATTTAGTTTCGTAAATACAATATACATCGTCTAAAAAATTGTGTGAACAGCCTCTGTATGTTTCTGTTTATATGTTTATGCCACATGTTTAAGAATATTGGTCCTTCCACTGTGCACAATCGAAAAAATATGAACAACAAATCACATAGATTGCAAATGTATTACATTTCCTTGACGAACCAATAGAAGGAAAATCACCTGTGCACAATTTTTAAAAAGTACATGAGTATTTTAATCTTTTTATGGAAACATAACTAAGATCGCAATTTCTTAAAGTATTTTTTGAAAGCATGCGAAACTTGCAGCACTCAGCCAAAGAATGTGAATGTTCTTTAGCTCTGTGGTGAGACAAAAGAAATAACAAAGTCGATCTTGCTTTGTGCTCGGTGGCTAATGCAACATGACCCCACTCTGATTTTCTTTTTATATGTAATGTAGAGAAAAATCAAGCACCTTAAGACACCAAAAATCATTTTTTTGGGTGCATATAACAAAATATTAAGCCAAGCTACATAAAAATTGTAAGAAATTTTAAAAATACAAAAACGTCACAGGAGACATGTTGCAAATTGGGTTGGCAGGAGCAGGGTCAAAAATCGGGAGAATTGGCAACTCTGAATAAGTTTCAGAGACTTGAAGGTTATCCGTCATTAATTGTTGAAAACTGAAGGTACACTGATGATTTTGAAGAAGCGGAAATCTACAGAGACAAGTATTTAGAAATTTCCAGTAAATTGGAAAAATTATTGCAAGAAGCTTCTGCAGCTAGAAATAAAAATAGAGAGAGCAAAAGAAAAAAAAAAAATTAAATTACTAAAAACTGAGCTAAAGAAATTTTTGGGTGAACCAAAGGATTGTTTGTCCTTCTGCAGCCTATTTCTGAGGATTCATGAAGACAAGTCTCTATCAGGGCTGTGAAGTTGGGAGTCAGGCAGATTTTGGGGTAAAAGGAGTTGGAGCTGGAGTCGCTAAAAACAGGTCGACTCTACTCCATGGACAGTTTAAATTTGAAATGAAATTAAAATGAATTGAAAAAAATTAATGACAAGCTGAGTTATTATTTTTATTTATGAACTGTATACATTAATAAATAGTTATTTTCTATTTTACTGACCTATTAATAAATAATATAAGGGAGGAGGATGGATCTGATATTTGCTATTAGTGATTAAACTGATTCATTTAGTTACAAAAAAAAGAAACTAGCTTCCTAGACAATGAGATTTTGCTGGGCTCATGAAGGGCAAGAAATTTATAGATAATGTCGAGTTGCATTTGGAGTTTGTTCTCGTTCTTATTTGTTAAATGCCTCTAAAATGCATCATTTAGAAAACTGCAGTCCACTGTACAATAAAACTGCTGAAAAACTCATTCTATGTGGACAATTGTGCAATTAGACTTATTAATATTAACAGACAAGTTCACTTTATAGAACATGCAAAGTTAATCGTGTCCACAGACTATTTTAATTTGCATGTTTTTCAAAGTAAAAGTGTTGACAAAAAAGTTGTTAAAAGTGTTGTTCTACAAAAACTTCCATTTTATGGATAATCTGGGAAAATAATGACACTTTAAGATATATTAATTTAGAGCTAATGGCATGTGAAATGAAAATAACCAAGAGATATAAAATTGCTTCAATATTACATAGTTTTTGTTTTATGAATTTTGCATGTCATCTTATCAGATTTAAACTGATGATCCAGAATTAGGGAAGTCCTGGAAAATCTGGATCTTGGACTTTGTACTGTACTATTTTACTATCATATGTTAACTCAGTCTAAAAATACTAAACTAAATTATGCCCAATAAATATGTCAAACAACTTACAATTTTAGTTATTGAATTTATAAAATTGCTTCAATATTACATAGCTTTTGTTTTATGAATTCTGCATGTCATCTTACCAGATTTAAACTAATGATCCGGAATTAGGGAAGTCCTGGAAAATCTGGATCTTGGACTTTGTACTGTACTATTTTACTATCATATGTTAACTCGGTCTAAAAATACTAAACTAAATTATGCCCAATAAATATGTCAAACAACTTACAATTTTAGTTATTGAATTTTTCCATTTACATACAAATATTTTAGGTATTTTATATGCAATTTATATATAGCTACTTTATTCATTGAACACACTTACTACACATATTTTTACATTACATTTTATATTACAAGTCCTGGAAGTATTTCTACATTATATTTAGCAAACTTTGCTAATTTAGTGAGCTTTTTTAAATGTAAAATATATAGCTGATGAATAATTTATATTTCCTTTGTCAAAAAATTTTATTCTTCAAGGGAGTTTGTAATTGATTTCTTATTCTTTAGCACTGCTTTAAAATAGTCTGAAT
Organism: Stegodyphus dumicola; assembly: GCF_044657685.1. Lineage (NCBI taxonomy): Eukaryota > Metazoa > Arthropoda > Arachnida > Araneae > Eresidae > Stegodyphus > Stegodyphus dumicola. The sequence continues at coordinate 233,837,486 of NC_140772.1, read as the reverse complement.
AGTATGGCTTTTTATATCTACTTATGAACAGTATGTAAACAGCATTTACTTATTAAATTTGAACAATTAATTATTTTAGTCTCTGTTTTCATATTTTTCTTCTGTTGAGATAATATGTAACTATTTCAAGAAAACATTGGTTAAAACAATAAGATGATAAACACTGTTCAGTTTTAACTCATACTGCTACATTAGGAAACATTTACTCTCATACAGTACTTTTTGTTTTAAAAAATTTTAGAATAAAAGTCATGAATTCTAGACTTCATATCAATGCTTCTATAATCCTCAATAGATACCATTCTCTATCAAGATTATTATTATTATTAATTTTTTTTTTTTTTTTCAATAAGATATTGAAAATTTAAATGGCAGTATAATGTAAAAATAGCTAGATTTTCTTACTTCAGAATTTAATATGGCTAAATTAGTAGAGGGTCTTTTAAATTTATTCTTTTGAAAAATAGCTTAGAATTCATCAATAGTATTTTACCTTAAAATATTTTAAGGCCTTTTTCGAGAATTGCACTTTCCTCTAAACACCATTCTACAGATCTTGCATTTTTACCTGAATATACTACCTAAAAACTAGGATTTGTTAGCTGGATTTATTTTAAAATGGTGTTGCTCAAGATTTCATACATTGTTTCATGTTCATTTTCCTTCCTTGCTGGTGAAATAATAAGGTTTGCTTTCCGAGATTACGGCAAAACCTTGATGACTATCTGCCTAAGGGAAGGGATGCTTCATGGAGGACTTTCTAAGGGAAATTGGCTCACATACTCGTTACACATGGGGAGAACCATGTAAATGCCCATGCAGCCAGCTCCTTGGCAGGATTCGAACTTCAGACCAAATTACCAATGTTCAGCGACTTTTACCGCTCGGCCGCTGGTGGGCCAATAAAATAATAAGATACAGGCAATTTTCAAATAAAAATAGCAATCTAAATTTGTATTTATTATAGGATGATAGGGTGAATGTTAAAACATTAAAATGTGCATTAGTATAAAACTGATTAAGATATTAAAAATAAAACTGATTTTGTTTGTTAAATACCATATTCTGCACTCAAAGTGAGACATAAAATCACTAACTTTCTTAAGTTATTTTTATGAAGAAGGAAAGAGCATTTGATCTGACAATAAATGCACTAGAATGCTAGATTTTATGAAAATCACTAGCTGTGGTCACTGTAATCACCAGTAAAAACGACAAGTATCTAAGGGCACTGAAAAAGGCATAATGTAACAATATAAAAATCAGCAAAACTAAATCTGATACTTTGTTAGTATTAAAATGAAACTTTGGTTATCTAACTGCAACCATTAAACCCAGAATTAAATATAGTATTATCAAAAAAATTATTATATTTGGATACATTCATTATGCATATTTCATCTAAGTTATTAACTATTTTTTCAAGAATATTAATTATGACACTTTAAAAAAGAATGGAATACTTACCACACTCTGTTGTTATTCACCAAAAGCGTTTTTAAACGTTTCAGCTGAGGAAACCCATCTAATTTCCTAACATCATTATCAGATAAGTCAATGCAATCAAACTGATCCTGTAATAAAAGCAAGAATTATTTAAATAATCCAGACAGCAATTCATGCAATTCAGCACATAATTTAATCAATAAATTTTTATTCGCATTTTCCTTTACTTTTAAAAAATACTTATTCACATATAAAAACAACTTTTTACAAATTTATGGTGCTCTTCTGTTATCGGGACAGGATTCAGAAATGCATGCATGTATATATGCAAATGTATATGTGCATATGTGTGTGCTACATGTATACACACATATACATGTTTACATGAGTACATACATACATACATTTCTGAATTTGGTCCCGATAACAGAAGAGTACCAAATTATTTTATACCCATTCCCCGATAAAATTTAAATTGCATTAATACTGTTTTGTCAACAATTTAAGCATAAAAATTACTTTAAAATGAGAAAAAAAATATAGGATCTTTTCCTTTATAAATGTAAAAAACGTTTGTGATTATTATCTATTCTGAGCTATGTGAATTTAGATTAGTTCTAGGCTATATTTCTTCCCATAAAATTTAAAATTATGATTACTCATACTCCACTACAAAGTTTATAAAAATAATACTTTTCCATTTAACAAACACTTTTCCAGAAATGTTAGACTCTAAACAGTACATTTAAGTAACATTATAGCTTTTAAAAGTAAAGAGAATCCAAAATTTGTACACATAAATCTATCAAAAATTGTGAAAAATCTAAAATGGATATTAATGGGAAATTGTTTCATTGAGAGAAACTTATCTCCATCTTAAAACAAACAAGTAGCTTTAAAAGCTAACAGTAACTGATATTTCAAGTGATCTGTTACTTGTAACAGTACTGACGTTATCCCCATTGAAACAATTTGCCACTAATATTCATTTTGGATTTCCATAATTGCCACTAATATCCACTCTGAAATTTCCATAATTTTTTCTAATGTGTGCAACTTTCGAACCGCCATGTACTTTAAAAACTATAACATTATTTAATTCTAGTTTTTGTAATTATGTCACAAGTGATTAATTTACCTACGCAGCATGTACATGATATTTTAGATTTTTTAAGGGCTGTGGAGTCGCAATCAGAGTTGGGCAGAATTTGGGCTAAAAGGAGTCGCTAAAAGTGGGAATCGCTAAAAATCACTAAAAAGAGCTGGAATCGCTAAGAACAGGTCGACTCAAGACTCCAGTTTTTGTTGGAGAGTTTTAATTTGAAATAAAATTAAAGTGAACTGGAAAAAAAATTAATGATAAGCTGAGTTATTATTTTTATTTATGGATCATATACATTAAAAAATAGTTAATTTCTATTTTACTGACATATTAATAAATAAATATAAGGAAGCAGGACGGATGTGATATTTGCCATTAATGATTAAATTGATTCATTATTCATTCAAATAGCAGCAGGAACTCCTAAAATTGATGCCATTCTTAGGAAGCGAGCAGGAAAAGGAGCAATTATTGATCAAGCAACGCGATAAAGAAGTACATATTTGATATCATCAAATATGTACAGACTATAAGAAGTTACAACTATATGTACAACTAAGAGGTTGTTAGAATTAAGAACTTTTTTTAGAAGATGTAGATAACCCTAATGTTTCATTAACAGAAAGACTGTGGAATAACCTTGCAGAATTGGAAACTCTTCTTTCTACACCATATGTAGCCACAAAAAAGCTACAATCTGTAGAATTGACAGAAGGCGAGAATGGAAGAAGGTGATGTTTGCTCTTTCTGAAATGGAGGGGTTTATTGCAGAAGAAGTTTGTCATTTTCTTCAATGAAGAAAAGAGAAACTAGCTTCCTAGATAATGAGATTTTGCTCGGTTCAATATATGTAGATCCAAAACACTAAATTTTCTTGGATGACGAACAAATTAAAAAGGCAAAGAAAGCCATCTATGAACTTTCATTAAGAATGAAATTATTCTCAGAACAATTGAAGAATTCGAATGAGGACAGTCAAACTGCAGATATTGCAATTGAGTCTCTATTATCCTCTTCTAGTGATGAATTAGATTTTGAGAAATATTTTTGGATAATATTGAAAAGGTTAAGGCAAAGAGAATGAAAATAAAGAATCAAGAGCCTTTAGATATAAAAATGAAAAAATACAAACAAGATTTCTACACGTCCTTTGAAGAAATAGAGAAATACGATTGCGCTTACAAGACACCTCTTTTAGAATTTATAAAAATCTATCCATAAAAGTTAAAAGAAGTCAGTAATAGTGTGGAACAGTAATAGTAAACAGTACGTCAGTAATAGAGTGGAAAGACTCTTCTCAGCTCTGAAGTTTATCAAATCATATCTATGGCCCTCCAACAGAAAAGATCAGAAGATCTTGCCAAAGCTATACTGTTTCTTAGAAAAAACTAATGCCAGATTTTCCATTTCATAATAAATGCTAATTAATATATATATTTTGCCATACCATCAAATTTTTCCCTGTAGCATCTATTACTTCTTTTATATTAAAACAGTAACCTGTAAACCCATGCGTATATGTATATATAGATATGAGGGAGTCGGAGTCGAAGTTAGAGTCGGACATTTTCCCTATGAATTTCTACTGAATAATAATATTTCACTGCATGCTAACTGCATTTAAAGACTACAAATAAATATGCTATGCTTAAATAGCAACTGATATTAGGGTTTCTGTTGCTGATTTGTTGCAATATGTTCTGTTTCTTATTCTATAATTATTTTTAATTATTTGGATACTACCCGCTATGTGGGCAGCCTTCGTCTGGCTTTTAAATCCATTGGATAAATGCCTAAAGGGAACATTAAGTTTACATTAAATTTAAAAACCGCACAGTTTTACTCTGCAGAAAATTACATTTTTATAAAAAAAATTCAATAAAAATGTATTATATATATAAAAAATTACAATGAAATAAGTAGTACCTCTTAATACAAATATTAATTATCCTAATAAATAAAGTAATTAACCAACTTTCTTTGCAAAATCTTAAGAATTCAAATGGTAAGAATTTTAGGTACTTTTCCGTTTCGCTGGTGCAAATCTTGCCAAGCAGACTTTTTGGCGACAGCATACAGTATACACATAAAAAAATGTTAACAAATGTTAGTTCTAAGAATTTTTTATTTTGAAGGCATAAACATTTTAATTTGGTTTAAAATTTTGTAAAAAGCCAATAAATAAAGACAATAAATTTGTAAAAAGAAAATTTCAGAATTTACTATGCTTTCATGGTTCAACATCCTGATTCGCCGGTTTGTATCATATGACCCCAAGTGATCTCATCTTACGTAAACTATGCTACAAAAATCTAATTCTAGTTTAAATGCAAGAATTATTTCAATTCATTCAAATAGCTTACTCAGAAATTATGTAAAACCGCAGTGCATTCTCGTTAGAAGTGATGAATTTAACCCTTAACTTTGCCTTTTCTATATTTCCGCCTTCGGGTGAGCAGTGTGATTGCATTCTTATTGACTTAATTACTGCGAATGGTCTTAGGGCATAAAATTTAACTATCTTGTAAAATTCTGTGTAATTGTATGCCAGTATTGAAAAAAATAATCAATCTGATAAAAAAAGGCTGCGACTTGTTTTGAAAATGAAGCGTAAAAGGTTACAATGAAGATATAGCATTTGGCATCAGTTGTACCATTATTGGCAACTTTATCGTTTGCGTCGGCAAAACGTAAAAGTACCGAATTTTACTTCCTACAAAAAATCTTGCAAAACTTTTCAGTAGCTTAAAAACAGTGAATAAACAATAAATAATATGAAAGACACACACATACAAAAAGCTAAAATCAGAGATATAAATTGATAACTCGTAAAATGATTATTTTCCTTCTCATTTTTTCAAGTTGCAACAGTGCTGATATCAGCAACAATGAATGCTTGCCATTGTTGCTGGTATGCCCATTATGTCTGATGGGATTTCATCAAAAAAACATAAAATAATAACAATAACCCCCACATACTTTTGAATTTTGAAAAAAAAAATTTCACTTCAAGGTGCACTGGATAGTTAATTTTTACAGCACTAATTTCTGAATTCACTTTTGTTGATCAAATAATGCTAAATGCATCACTACTAACAAGTGAATACTCTTATAGTATATGTGACCCTTTGCTACCTAAATAGCATACCAAAGTAATTTACATATATTGTGGCATTTCTATGTTATAGCACCTTTTACAAAATTTGTGCATATTTTTACAAGAAATGAGAATCAATGTGTTTCAACCTAGGAGAGAGACATATGGTTATTAAAACACACAAGCATTTTTCTTAATGTTTATGGTTACCAATTTGAATATATATATATATACAGCTTATGCTTTTTTAGCTAGTCAAAATTTTTTCTGCTCGTTCATTTTCTGTTCATATTACTTAACATCAGCGATGATAATGTGTTTGAAGCATTCTTAACAACACTGCTTAGCTGTGGTCACGAAAGAATGTTTAAAATGAATTTCAGATATATTTCTATATGTTGTTTATTTAATTCTAAATAAACTATCATGTTCTTTAAATCTATTAAATAAAATAAATTTACATTAAATGCTTCTGTATATGTCATAGTTGCCAACATAGAAATCTGAAAAACTAGGTGCTTTTTTGTGCAAAACGCAGAAGAAACCAAGAGGTTTTAAGTCTCGACACCATTCCATAGAACGCCAAATGTACTGAAGTTCACTTTAAAATGCATAATTCAGGTTATTGAAATATTAATAATATATAGTGAAATATAATATTTAATTATATTTATTATGATTTGTGAATATTTAATTTCATATTCTAATTTTATGTTCATTGACTAATTTCAATTTTTAATAAACTTACACTTTTATACTAAGAAAATCCCAAGTAGAGAAGGAAAACTTTTATTTGTCGAAGCACTTTTAAAAGGTGAAAATAAAATTAATAATTAATATACATAGTATTTTTGCATGGATAAACTTAGAAATGCATTATATACCAAAGGAAAATAAAATTAAATACAAATATTTACTGATTGAATATTTGGATGAATCTTCATATATTATAAAGTTCTACAAAATTCTACCAGCTACCTTACAAAGTTTTACTTTATAAAGTTCCACAAAAGTGTGCAGCAGATTAAGATATTTCAGATCAAATGAAACTTTAATTAAAAAAAAATTAATAAGAAAAAAATACTACAATTTGGATGAAATAAAATTTAACACGAAAATTTATTCTGAAATTTAATAGGGCAGGAAGAATGCAATTTGCATAATTTAAGTTTCATTAATTCAATAAATTTCATTTACAGTGGGGAAACATTTTGGATACTTTTCCGTTTAGCCAGCGCAAATCTCGCCAAGCAGACTTTATTGGCGACAACATACAGTATACACATAAAAATGTTAGTTTTAAGAATTTTTTATTTTGAAGGTATAAACATTTTAATATTGTTTAAAATTTTGTAAAAAGCCAATAAATAAAGACAATAAATTTGACAAAAGACATTAATTTAAGAATTTACTATACTTTCATGGTTCAACATCCTGATTCACTGGTTCCTATCACGTGACCCCAAGTGATATCATCTCACGTAAACTACGCCACATAAATAAAATGCTCTTAGTAATTATCTACATTAATTTCAAGTTAAATCTTAATTTGGAATGCAAGAATTATTTCAATTCGTACGAACAGCTTACTCAGAAATTATGCAAAACTGCAGTGCTTTACTTCGCTAGTGCATTCTCATTAGAATTGATGGATTTAACCCTTTGCCTCTGCCTGTTTTATATTTTCGCCTTCAGGTGAGCGGTGTGATTGCATCCTAATTGACTTAATTACCGCGAATGGCCTTACAGCATAAAACTGAACAATATGGTAAAAATTCTACGTAATTGTATGCCAGTATTGAAAGAAATCATGAATCTGATACGAAATAGCAGTGATTTGTTTTGAAAATGATGGATAAAAGGTTACCAGCAAAGATATTCCGTTAGGCATCAGTAGTACCATTATTGGAGACTTTATCACCTGCGCCGGCAAAATGGAGAAGTACCACATTTTGCTTAACAGCTTTTCTTAATAAAAGCTAAGAAATTAAAAACTAGGAGATTTGATGATCTACAAGGAGACTGGAAGACATGTTGAGAAAACAGGATTCTCCTGGTAAGCTAGCAGCTATGACATGTATATTAAATAAATCCTACACTAAAGAAATTGAATAAATTGCTTGTGTGCTTCAATAATGGTCTTTCCTCGTCATGTAATATTACTTAACATCATGGTCCATGTTTTCGAAATTTAACTTGGAAGTTTAATAGAAGATAGTCAACTTTCTTGTTTCATGTTTTTTGCTCAATAAATGTTTACTATAATGAAGAAACATAAATGCATTACTATACATTCTAGTACGTTTTGAAAAAGTTTATATATTAGCATTTAAGAAATAGATTCATAAAAAAATATCATAATCATAAAAAATGTATGAAGCAGCACAATTCTGAAATATGATAACAGAAAAGCAACACTAAAAAAAATTCAATTAATTCATAAATTCTTACCAGTGTTGCTCCAAGATTTTCAATAACACCTATTTTGTAACCTATGCAAATAAAGAATGTATTAAAATATATTTAAACACACATATCAGAAACACAATCGTCATAATCTGAAATATTAGCTAATAATTTCATGCAATACAAATACGGCAGATTTTTGCTCTGTTAACACAACTAAATTTATGACCCCAAATTCAAGTGATTACATATTATAATATTAAAAAATAAATAAATAAATAATTACTATTACTCTGAATCTAAAAACAAAGACTTTTCATTCTAAACACTCTTACCCTATGCAACGGATGAAGTGAAACCAATCATAAAACAGCCAGAATATTATTAATAAAATATAATCAAATAAATGGTAATTGTCTTCTGCAGCAGTCTTGCAGAGAATTTTGATTATGCACATTTCTGGCATGACCTTCGAGCATCACTTTTAAAATATAACAATTTTTTGTTTGTGCTCATAATTCACGTTTCTTTGGTTGGTAAAAATTTGTGCTTTAAAAATATAGTAATTTTTTGAACGGTTACTGAACTGCACATATGCATTTCTTCTATCTTTGATATTAAAAATACAATGCTTTCTAGTGCATGCTCATACTTCACGTTTCTTCAGCTGGTGAAAATTTTCACTTCTAAATTACAGTGGCTTTTCACTGCAAATATTTACCATGCTTACTATTTTTCACCTGCCGTGAACTAAAAGGGAAACTATAGTTCTTTTACAAGAAAAGGTATTTTACGAAAAGAAAATTTTGCGAAAAATTGGGCATAATATGTAATTATTCGCTGGAAAAGAAACCATTTTCCAAGCAATGTCTGTACCTATGAAAAGAAGAAAAGCCTCCATGCTGAAAACTGATTTAGTGGATCACAAATATCCTTTTTTACAATACTGCATGGATCAACAAAATGAAACAAAAAACACAGCATGGCTCACCATCACCTAAAATCCTATTTAGCACAGTTCAAGTTCAGGCATCACGTCAGTCAGGATATTGTGCTTGAGGCATAATAAGCAGCAATTTCTGCAGTGTGGCCACCAAAAACAGTTTGTAAAAAAATGCATTTTTTCAATGTGTATGTTATTCTTCAAAAAATAGCTAATAAAATTGTACACTATGAAAATTACTAAGTACAACTAAGTATACTTAAACTATAAGTATATTTAATATACTATGTACACTTATATTTAAGTTATTAAAAATTTATGATGTCACTTGAAAACAACTAGTATAATGAATATTTTGCAACGAAACACCACTATATCGACAACCATGTTTCTCAGCAATGAAAATACAGTCAAAAGTCATTAATTCGGACACCCATAATCCGGAATGATCTATAATCCAGACCTCAAAGCTACAAACTTTCTGCGCTTGCGTCGCGTTCACGCATGCGCGTAAGACCCTTACGGCTGCGAATATGTTTGTGCGCATGCGCGTTTAATGTGTAACGGAGTTATACGCTAAGCTAAAGTTATCTAATTCAGTTAATGTTGCAGATTGCGTTGTTCCTTAATCTTCGAATTGGATCCGGCTTATTATTTTTTGCAGACTGTTAGAGCAATTTTATAAAAGTAAGCTTGAACTTTCGATTACGTCATATAGAATTTCCGATATATATTTACTACAAAGCGAAAGTATGTTTTGAAATCCGAAATCTGTTTATCAATTTCACGCTGCTCTGCGGCAGAGGGGGGGGGCAGAAGCGTCATTATTAGATTATGATAGATTAGAAATATTATGTCAAATAGAATTTCCGATATATATTTACTAATATGTAATTTGTATCTACAAAGCGAAAGTATGTTTTGAAATCCGAAATCTGTTTATCAATTTCACGCGGTGGATTGGAAGTTAATCTGTCAGCACTATCCTTATCTTCAGGGCAGATGTTTTTATTTTATTTGGTTTATAATTCCGTACTAAGTGTAGTATTTCATCTCGATGTACTCCGTCAGATATGATTTAAATCAAGTTCCTCGTCATTATAATTCGCTTCCGATAGTGAAGAAAGTGACCCAGAGGTTATTGAAAACGAAAACATTTCGATTGACAAATTAGTCAGTATTCTCAACACAGCAATTATAGGACTTGAACAGCGGAACTTTGTAACTAAACAAGAAATTATGTCTGTTTAATAGAATTAAAGAGAAAGTATTATCACATGAAACGAAGCAACTTACATTGAAGGAAATGTTTAATAAAGTAAACAAATAAATATTAAGCTTTTTCTTTTTGTAAATTTTGATACCCTTTAGATCATAATTGTTCTTTATTTCATAAATTACGGTTTCATATTTTTAATTTTGTAATTTCTGCATGCCATCTTACCAGATTTAAACTGATGATCTATAATCCGGAAAAATCGATAATCCGGAATCGCCGAAGTCCCGACGAGTCCGGATTAACGACTCTTGACTCTAATAATTTTGACCAAAAGTACTCTTCTTAGATTGAGCTGAGGTGTCTTAACAGAATCACAGACTTTAAGCATTTGTAGCATTTTGGAGTCCTTCCTTAACCAATTCTCTAAAGCCACACAGGCCATTGATAAATAAGGGTTCTGACTCGCCCCAGGCAAAGCCTATATTTTAAAATGGTATGGATATTGATAGCTGAGGATATAGTGCTTACTCTACCAGCTACCCTAAATACAAATGAGTTGCTTACCTTCTTTTACTTAATAAATATGATTACTTGGTAATTTAATCATTATTCAATGAAATGATGAGCATATGATATGTTTTTAAGTCATTCTGCCAGCAGAACTTACTTTATTTTTAAACATGATGGGAAAAGATGCTGAAAAATATGCTACCACCAAAAAAGCAATTTTTTAACAAGAATTCTTAGAAACTATTTCAAGACAACAAAACTATGCTGACAATTTTTTTTAAAAATGCAATGGAGATCATCTATTGGGAATTTATCTTCCATATTTAGATAAATAACAAAACATTTTATGCAGTGTTTTGAGGCAGATAGAAGATATTTTTCATGGTACTTGCATATTATGACAACCAACTTAGGAGTCAAAAAGTATTCAGAATGTCCCTAATTCTGACAACAAAAGCATACCCAATCTTCACATAGCTGTGCTCATAAAATTCCTTCAGTCAAGCAATGACATCATTTTTTGTTTTTGTTGCATTCCAAGTTCTACCAGTTTTTATAATAAACTGAGATATTTTTTACTTTCAACTCAATTTTAAAATATGTGATTGTGGAATATGGCAACAGTAAAAGAAAAATAGCTAACAATTTCTGCAGAAATACAATACTTTGCCAAAAAATCACTAAAGGGAATAATGATGAGATGCCTTTGATGGATAGGTGGTGTGCAAAGCTGAGAATATTCGTGACGCCAAGTTTGAGCAATTCTCCAATTTCTTTTAACCGAAAACAGATCAATGCTTTCATGGAGAGAAGAAACGTGAAAAAAGTTACAAAATGATTTCATGAAAAATGTGCTTTTTTTTTTTTTTTTAATGTACCATATAACCTTTCTTTAATAATTAAGATTTGTATTTTAAATTGCTAAAATATGTTTCCTTTCGATATGTTGATAATGTTTGGCTACTTACGATAAATATTGATAATTTGACAATCTTTAAAAAAAAGTCATGAGAATCACAAATCCAATAAGTTTGTTTACCTTTTCATCTGTAAAAAAACAACTAAATTATTAGCATTAATGTATAAGCACCTTTTTCACAAATGTCCCTCAATTCTACAAAAAGGGAATTGCTTCACCATGAAAATGCACCAAGCCACAGAATAAAACAAAAAAGAACTTATTGTTCCTTCTAATTGCTAAATTTGAACTGAGTGAATTTATTTCATAAACTGATATTGATTAGCTGCACTCTTCATTCTGAAAGGATACACAGGCTAGACATTTAACAGAAAGTGCTAGATAGACATTAAAAGACTACCAAAAAGTGTACTAATGATGGCAAATGCTCCAAAATCAGTGAATAAATGTGAAAGGGAGCTACTTTAAAAGGTATGGAAAACAGACATAATTCATGTAAATTTTCAAAATTGAGTTGATCTTGTATCGTTTGTTTTTGATTAATATTTTAATTCTGCAACTAAAAGATAGTTAACATTTTAAAACACAGAATTAAACATATAATCCTAAAAATAAATTGAAGTTCAAATCTTCTGTTTTATTTTAATGAACTAAAAGCCGATTTGCACAAAGAAGCATTCTTATTATTTTCAGTAAATTGTTAAGTGATTTATAACATTCCATATAAAACAAAAAATGAACATACGGCAAAATCTCTCATAATGACTATCTTTACAAGTGACTATTATTTCTGAGTATATAAACAAATATCAGCAACTAATAATTATGATAATCTTCTAAGTAAACTAATATCTGACTAAAACTATCAACACATTTATTTATGACTACCATAAAGGGCTTAATTTTGGTATCAGACTAAAATAATGCAGAAAATTAGAAATGTAACCAATAAAAAAACTTTTAAATGGAAAATGGTTTCCTATACTAAATCAATGACATATCTAACATTCATAGACTGAAAGCAGGGCACTAAAAAAGTAAAATATAGGGTAATTATGATGCTGTGGATAATGCCTTATATGATAAAAAGGTTTGGTTTGGTTTATTTAATTATGGCAAAGCACACTAGGGCTATCAGCCTAACGGGAGGGATGCCTTCGTGGAGGACTTTCTAAGGGAAACTGGCTCGTATACATGTATATGATAAAAAGAAAAAAACTACTACAGTACAAAGTCCGTAATTCAGACATCTATTATCCGGAATGATCTATAACCTGGACCTCAAAGCCACAAACTTTTTTTTTTTTTTTTTTTTTTTTTTTTTTTTTTTTTTTTTATGCTTTAGCATTTACGCGTGCACATTTAATGTATAACAGACGGTACAAGCTAGGTTAAAATTATCTTTACCGAATTTGAAAGTTTTCGGACATCGTAAACTAAAGGTGAAATTTTCCAGTTATTGGACTTTGTAAAAAAATGTGGAGAAGTGGTAATACATGAAGATGATATAACAGAAGTTGATGCTACTTTGGTAGGTGTGATTTAGTTTGCACGGATTTTGGCGAGCGATGCGACTTATGGTAAACTCATTGCTAGACAAGTTATTTATGGTAACCGATACTTTGTCATTTTATTTTTAAAATAATGTGTTTTATTATGCATTACGACTTCTAAATATTAAAAATTAATTTAATATTGCATTTTTATTTGAAATAAAAATTTTATTGTTTATGATATTTTACGTAATTTTATGTTGTGGATGATGCTAAAATAATACAGCACACACATTACTTTAAAACTAATTGGTTTTAATATCTATAAATTTAATCTAATGTTTTAAACATTATTTATGTCTGTTAAATATTAAAATAAAATTTAATTTTGCATTTTTTAAAAGTGATTTAATTATGTATGATTATTTAAATAATTTTAATTCTATTTATGATGTAATCAGCTCCTTGATTGGTTACAGATTTTTTGTGCATTAACAAGCTGTAATCAGCTCCCTGATTGGTTACTGAATATTTATGCATTACCGTGCCATTTTAAAATTTCATTATTCAGCTCTTCGAATTCCTTAGATTACATTTTTCAAATTTTTTTCATTGATATCTAAATTATGATTCTGATTTTTTGTGGTACTTATCAATATACGACAGGCTAAATACTCAATAAATATAAGTACATATTTTCTTTTACTTTATAATTGTATACTTCAATTTTTATTAAAAAATTAATACACTGTTTTTAAAAATTGCCAAGATATTTATTGCCATATATGTTTTAATGTTAAATAACTATATCCTATAAAACTTATTTTAAAGGACTTGAATTTAAGTAATATTTTTATTCTTTTACACGTTGGTATGATGTTTTTAATTCAGTATTCAATTTAAGTAATATTTTAATCTAATTAAATGTTCGCTCAATATTTTTACAGCAGAGTTTTTATTCTATTTCTTTGCTATATGAAAGTAATAATTTAACCTTAATTTAGTATTTTATACTCATAGTAAATGTATTTATTCACATTTGCCTGCCATCTTAAAAAACGACATTTTCAACAAAAAATTAATTCATTATTTTTAAAGATATTTATTTTTTAAAGTTTCCAATACTTTACTATGCGTAAAATATGTAAAAACAGTGTTATTCAAGACGGCTGACGATTGTAAAAACTGCACCGACATTAATCGCCAAAAATCCGTGTAACCGTCTACCAAAGTAGCACCCAGAAGTTTTTCATTACGACAATGCCCCAATCATCAATCAATTAATGGACGGCGAAATCTGAAGTATGGTTCTAGATCCAGAAAATACCGCTTCTGATAGTGAAAAAAGTGACAGAAAGGTTATTGAAAACAAAAAAATTTCGATTGACAAGTTCGCTGGTATTCTCGACACAGCAATTACAGGACTTGAACAGTGGAACGTTGTAACTGAACAAGAAATTATGTCTGTTTATAGAATTAAAGAGAAAGTATTAGCACAAAAAATGAAGCAACTTAAATAATTTACATTGAAAGCTATGTAAATTATTTAAGTTGCTAAACAAATAAATATCAAACTTTTTTTGCAAATTTTGATACCCTTTAGATCATAATTGCTCTTTATTTTATAAATTATGGTTTCATATTTTTAATTGTATAATTTCTGCAAGCCATTTTACCAGATTTAAATTGATGATCTATAATACGGAGTCGCCGAAGTTCCGAAGAGTCCGGATTAAGGAATTTGTACTGTATTAACAATTAACAACTTTATTATGAACAAGATGTCTGAAAGATGTCAGTGCATCTAAGCTAAATGTGATAGAGTACATAAAGTGAAAATTCTGAATGAGAGAAGCTATTTAATACAGTCAAAAGTCATTAATTCGGAAACCCATAATCCGGAATGATCTATAATCCGGACATCAAAGCTACAAACTTTCTGCGCATGCATCAGGCATTTACGTGTGCGCATAAGACCTTTACGGCTACGAATATGCGTGTGTGCGTGCGCATAAAATGTTTACGCATGCGCGTTTAATGTATAACAGACGGTATAAACTAAGCTAAAATTATATAATTCAGTTAATGTTGCAGATAGCGTTGTTCCTTAATTTTCGAATTGGATCTGGCTTATTATTTTTTGCAGACTGTTAGAGCAATTTTATAAAAGTAAGCTTGAACTTTCGATTATATCAAATAGAATTTCCGATATATATTCGCTAATATGTAAAGGATCTAAAGCGAAAGTATGTTTCGAAATCCGAAATCTGTTTATCAATTTAACGCTGCTCGGTGGCGGGAACGCCGCGGCGTGCAATGAATTGGAAGTTGATCTGTCAGCACTATCTGTAGAGCAGATGTTTTTATTTTATTTGGCTTATAATTCCTTACTAAATGTAGTATTTCATCTCGATGTACTCCGACTTTGATATGATTTAAAACAAGTTCCTCGTCATTAAAATTCGCTTCAGATAGTGAAGAAAGTGACAGAGGTTATTGAAAACGAAAAAATTTCGATTGACAAATTAGTCGGTATTCTCGACACAGCAATTATAGGACTTGAACAGCGGAACTTTTTAACTAAACAAGAAATTATGTCTGTTTTACAGAATTAAAGAGAAAGTATTCTCACATGAAATGAAGCAACTTAAACAACTTACATTGAAAGAAATGTTTAATAAAGTAAACAAATAAATATTAAGCTTTTTTTCTGTAAATTTTGATACCCTTTTAATCATAATTGTTCTTTATTTCATAAATTACAGTTTCATATTTTTAATTTTGTAATTTCTGCATGCAATCCTACCAGATTTAAACTGATGATCATTAATCCGGAATTGCCGAAGCCCCGACAAGTCCGGATTAACGACTTTTGACTGTACTAGCTGATGGGATGAAGTTCATATTCTGCTACATTTATTCTTTGCAACTGATATTTAACATAATATTATTAATAAACTACATATTACACTCCAGGATGTCCTCTTGCTCTATATTTCAAAAGCTCTGAATAAGATAAATCTATTACATAAATCAATAAAAATCATTATTACTAATAGTTGTCTTTCTTAACCCATTTGCACCATAAGTGTATATATGCACGGTGTGAAAGTTCAATAAAGGAATAGTGAATACTCACCTTGAAGTTTCTTTTACTGCTTCTGTAAACTAGTTCGCTAATTGTGAATGTCTTCTTTGCTTTAATTTAAATTCATCAAAATTCACAAAAAAGATCTAATATTTACAATAAAGTTATAAGAAGAGCACTATTATTTTACAGCATTTTACAAAATACTCAGAATCCATGGAGTTACAATTCGAAATGAAAACTTAGAGTTTGTTAAAGTTAGTCACAATTACAGAGGTAGGAGAACATTGCTGATATGCAGAATTTTTCTGGCCTATATCACCAGAGCAAAGATGTGTGCTAGGTTTTTGCAAAAAAAAAAACACTAGAGTGCCACAACAGCAGTTTGCAGAAGGTGATGACTACGAATGGAATACGATTTTTTCGGATAAAAGCAATAATAAAAAAAAATTATAAAAATGGAGGTTTTTGATTCAAGTAGTACTGAAAAAGTAATTAGACCTACAAAACATATACGTATATTGCTGCAATATTATCTGATAATGACGACACAGATAATAATCAAAAAGTAACTTATTTTGAATGGGAAGAAAAAAAAATCAACTGAAAGTGTATAATATCTATCTATTAGTGGTGTAAATAAGGATATTAGAAATATTACTACAGAGAACATTTACGGATTATTTGTAACGGAGGAAATTCTTGAACATATTGTAATGGAAACTAATCAATATGGTACACCCAACACGTTTCACAGAAATTTCTGTAAAAGATTTGATTATTTTGCACTGATAATGCTGATATCTCTCGTCCAAAAACCTATATTACAAAGTTGTTTGAGAACAGACAAAAGTACTGAAATACCATACATCAGAATAATAATGTCTCAAAATAGGTTTAAGTCAATTTCACGAAATTTGCAAGTAATGAATACTTCCAAGAGGATGATCCATTGCATAAAATATGACTGATGATTGACATGCTATCAAAAGTACTCAAAGAAGTATACACACCTGATGTTTCTTTAGATGAGCTGCTGATGAAGTGCAGAAACACGCTTTCTTGTATTCAATATAATAAATCAAACACAACCAGATTTAGAATAAAAATTCTACAAATTACCCAACTCCTGAACAAAATATATATATAATTTTAGGATATATGTAGGAAAGGATAAGTGTAAGAAAGTGCTAGCGAGCACAAAAATCGCTCTGATAGCAGAAAGCATTATGTCTACCATTAAGAGTGGAGTCAGTTAAAAATGCAACCCTTTTTTGGGGGGCCGCCAATTGTTGCAAATATATTAAAGTATAAAATTATGAAATAATAATAAGAGTTCAAAAGACTAAAAAAATAGCTCTTTAACAACTAAATTTTTTTATTTCTTACACAATCAAATTCAATCTACGGTGGCATAAAATTACAAATATAATTCAATATTGCAGAAAAAATTTTAGTTTTTGAATATAACACATGCCACATAAATTCTATCATATATGACATCCAGTTTCGGGATCTACAACTGTGATTCACAGTGAAATGTTCTTACCCAACATTTCTTAATTCCTCTTTCTTACACCCTTTCCAGCAGTGTGAAAATATAATACTGCCATCCGCAATATTTTCCTGAATGGCAGTCATCAATGTTGCAGCACAACTATTGGGAACGTCGACCAGAAAACATTCTTTGCTTTCCCGGCAAAAACCGCTGAATACCCATTATTCTGGAAGAACATGTTCTACATTTTTTCTTTTTGTAAAAAGACTTTAAAGTACTTATTCCAATTTATTGTAGTATTATGGCTGATTTCTAACTGAAGTTGGCAAAATTCAATCGACTTCAATTCTTGACACCACAGATTGATAAAAGGAAAGGCACTGAGGAAAGAAAGGTGTGAGCCTTCAAACCGCGTTTTTGTTCTTGATTCTTTTTTTTCACAGCAAGAACATACATAACAATGCCATACAGGAGCTTTGTTTGAGTCAAAAATTAACTTCATCACATGATTTTGAGAACAAAGTTTACTGCTATGAATTATTCCTTTGTCCTGAAAGAATCTTATGGCAGCATCTTAGTCATTATTTAATTGACAAACTGTCTAATCCATAGTACTGAAAAAAAAAGGCAAAAAAAATAATGAGCGAAATATCAAACGATATTTCAAACATAAATAAAAAATACTCAAAATAACAGGTGACAATTTTTCAGACGAAAACTAGAAATCTCGACCCACGATATTTCAAACATTAAATTCTCCAGCAATGATATTTGGCATGCTGTTCTAGCATTATATTTTCTTCACATTTTTATTTCATTTTTAACTGACATTGCTTTAACAGAATCGTACAGCATTATGAAAGGATCATTATTTCCGGACTCGTTGGGACTTCGGCGATTTCAGATTATTGATTTTTCCGGATTATAGATCATCAGTTTAAATCTGGTAAGATGCCATGCAAAAATTATAAAATTAAAAACATGAAACCGTAATTTATGAAATAAAGAGCAATTATGATCAAATTTACAAATGGGTATCAAAATTTACAAAAAAAAGCTTAATATTTATTTGTTTACTTTATTAAACATTTCTTTCAATGTAAGTTGTTTAAGTTGCTTCTTTTTTTGTGCTAAAACTTTCTCTTTAATTCTATAAACAGACATAATTTCTTGTTCAGTTACAAAGTTCTGCTGTTCAAGTCCTATAATTGCTGTGTCGAGAATACCGACTAATTTGTCAATCGAAATTTTTTCGTTTTCAATAACCTCTTTCTTCACTATCGGAAGCGAATTATAATGACGAGGAATTTGATTTAAATCATATCAAAGACGGAGTACATCGAGATGAAATACTACATTTATTAAGGAATTATAAGCCAAATAAAATAAAAACATCTGCCCTGAAGATAAGGATAGTGCTGACATATCAACTTCCAATTCATTGCGCGCTGCGGCGCAATGAATGTTTTGTATTCAAAACTATTCATAAAGTTAGAGCATTTCACATCTTCAAGTACAAAATAACAGAAGAAATAACTGCAGAAACTAAAACAAAAATAAAAGCATCCACAACACGAGAAATTACACCCCGTCCATCACTACCATCAAGATTTACTGGCCAACATTTTCTAATACCCACAGAAAGCTTGTAAACACTGTGCAGGTTATTTATCACAACAAAAAAAAAAAAAGAGAGAGAGAGAGAGAGAGAAAGGATTAAGTTTATCAGTGTGATAACTGGGATATGGCTACAGGTATTGATAATTTCAAGCACTATCCTACTGCGTCAAACTATAAAATTTAATTTTTCAAATTATTTTCAATGTATAACTTCATTGAACTAAATGAAACTATCAATTCTTTGTATTCGCATTTTGTTTTTCATTTTTTTATCATTTTGAAATATTTCTAATCTTTATACAATAAAAAATTTCGCTGATATGGGTCAATTTTCCACTTTTTTGAATGATGCAAATGGGTTAATATAGTCCCCTCTCCACAAGACTGAAAATACTGAAACATTGCATGGTCATTTAAAGAGGGTTTACAGTTTTTAATTAGATAGAATTAAACTTTGAATACAATAAATAAATAAATAAATAAATAAACATACTGCACCGAAATACACCATTTAAGAAACAGTTCCGACTTTACAATCTTTAAATTCTCAAGCAAAACTAAAAATATTTGATAATACCACATACAGGATATATACAAATACATACCTGTACAGCACAGCAGATTTTCAGGTGATCCCATCTGGCCCTGCAGAGTTTTTTTTTTTTAAATACATTTAAATAAGACAATAATTATTCGCTTCTAGGCCATAGGTAAAAACGGAAACATTTAAGTAATATCAGTTCTATTATCAGACTGTTACCTGAACACAACATAAAAGTTACGAAAATAAATAAATAAAAGAGAAAAATGAATTAGGGAAAAAAATTCTTCCACAGGATCCATCATTGTTGTAGTGGAATCTAGAAAGAAAACTCTTTCAGTAATAGACAAAATGGCTGAATTAAAGAAATTCTAAAAGTACAGAAATAATAGTGCTTTTTTTTTTTTTTTTTTTTTTTTTTTGGAAGGAAATGGAAATGATTTTTTTCCTTGGATATCAAATACATTTTTTAAAATACTTGAAATGTAAAATAAAAATTATTGTTGATTTATTTATTCATTCATTCACTAGCTGCTATACTGCTTAGATCTGGTGGATTATCTGATTTACCAGTTGAAAGCTAATTAAGTGAAGGATAGTTTGATCCAAACCTCATAAGTAAAGCATGATCATGTAGTACACTAAATACATTGTATTCATTAAAATCTCACAAGAAGCTGTGGTCATTGTTTACAGATTCTGAATTTTAGTTTGTATGTTAAAGTACTAAGAATAAATCTTTAATTTGTTGTATTTGTATCTCCACTAAAGCTCAGCAGTATATTTTATTGGCTGACATCAGATTCACAATGAAGCTCAGCAGTTTATTTTATTAGATTGCAATGAAAATATTATCTTGGTAACTATTAAAACACTGACTATATATAAAATATTAATCTAATAAGATAATGCAAAAAAGTTCATTCACATGTTTTTCCAGAAAATAATCTTAAGTGGTTCTATTTCATATATCCAATATGTCTGGGGAGTCATTAAATTTTTTAAGAGCAGGAATCTTGTAAAATCGACTACTCTCTCACTAAGTACTGAATCCTGTACCCTTTGATAACTGGATGCACTGACAACTACACCATAAAAATAAATTAGAGCAATGAATTTTATTCCTTTTCGCCTCATTTACAGGAAGTCCCAAATGGAAGAAAATGACAAAACCCAATCAATCAGCAGATCAAAGCAGAATTATAACCAATTTATTGTCCAGCATAGTTTGGCTATCACTGTAGATAAGTTTTGGTGAACAAGTATCTTGAAAATAAACTACGCCTCATCAGAAAATAAGCTTAATTCCCTTCATTCTTCATTGAGACACTAATTTCTGAATATTTTGAGGCAGAGAAAACTTATTGTACTTTTTTATAACAGTTTATCAATTAAATGTCACATTGTATGCATAGAAATTCTGTGTAGAATAAATTTTACTTCTTTGTATACTTAATTAAAGCCATACTCTTTAACCTTCTGACAAGCCAGCATTTTTGCTAGAAAAGCACAAATTTCCCAAAACTACTACAAGAAAAAATTATTTTGATTTTAATTTAAAAACTCTCCTGGTAATTTATACTTGGATTTGTGTACTTTTAATATATTTCCTTATTTTTTTACATATTTTAATATGCTCGTATATATACACGTTCTTACAGATATCACAAAAAATATTCTAGGCCCTACATATAAGGTCTTGCTGGTTAGAGGGTTAACCAGCTTATCACAGCCTTACCTCCTAGCCATTTTCAGCAAGCATTTCATAGTCAAAATTTGGATTCAAATGGACCTTTAATTAAATTACAAGATCATACACATCTGACTCGTTGAATTTTAACCACCATAACTTGCCCATTATCATTTAACCTGTAGCTTATACATAAAATTGGCCTTTTTTAAGATATTAAAACATACTTAACAATACACTACTGCAAATTATTTACATTTGTTTTGTTAGTAACTCCCTACACACTTAATGAAAAGAATTTGATGTTAGGAAACCAAAAACACTTTTTTCAAACTAGTAAACCAGATTTATTTAAATTGCACTACGGAACTTTTCTAGATCAATCAGCAGTAATTATGATCACTAATAACTCGTACTAATGTATCTGCAACTGAAGATTAACCTGTTGAAAATTAATACAGTTACATCGTTTTATATTTACCTTTTTTGGAATGGCCAAAAAAAAAAAAAAATTATATTGTTTACTTAGAATTGTTACTATCTACAGCTGGGTTCAACCTTAGAGGTAGGAAAAGTAGTTTAGATTTGAATCAGAGTCCAGAAAATGTGCTTAGTAATCAGTGGTACTGACCATCAGATGAATTGGGATGCCGAGTAGTATTTTGGTCAAGATTCCACAAGACGAATCCTTCTTTCATGCATTCAGAAACTTTTTGATCCTACAATTCTTCACCAGCTCTTCTTTCCAAAGATTATTTTGCAGAAGACTTTGAAATTAAAGTCTGACTGGGACGAGGAACTACCAGAAGACACTCGGAAAGAATTCAGTTAAATTGTCTACAGAAATAAATTTTTTGAACGACTTTTGAATCCCAAGAACAATTTTCATTAATTCAACAAGCTCTTTACACATCTTCTGTGATGAAGTAAACTAGCATATGATGCCTGTATATTTTTAATAATGGAAGAACATGGAGAAGTTTACTCGTCTTGTCCTAGAAAAATCCCGACTTACACCATTGAAAGAAATCACTTTACAGTGGTTGGAATTAATGGCCGTACTTCTGGCTGTAAGATTACATGAATTGGCTATTAAAAGCTTGAATGGTATAAACATTAAGACTTATTTCTGCTCAGACTCTTCAACTGTTTTAGCATGGATGAAGAAGCGAAATAATTGGTCTGTTTTTGTAGAAAACAGAGATTCAAGATTACAGCAAAGAAGGATGTTGGAAACATATACCAGGCATCCTAAACCCTGCTGATTGTCAAGAGGATGCTATCATTGCAAATTGTAAGATCCCAATGGTGGAGAGGACCTGAATTTCTGAAGAAACCTCCAGAAACTTGGCCTTCAAATGATCCCTTTGATATGTAAGAAATCGACAGAGAATGACAATGGACTGTCATTTTGGTGAAGAATTCAATGGTTGAAACTATTCTAGCTAAACTTTCCTCCCACTTTTCAAAATATTCTATGACTGTACAAACTATTGCTTGGATGTTAAGATTTCGACTCATTTATAGTAAAAACAAAAATCGCCTGGCTAATATATCAACTGAAGAATTCAAGAAAGCAGAAAAAATTTTATTTTTTCTTATACAAAAGGATGCTTTTGAAAAAGAACAAAGAAAGTCGGATTTGGAAACTCTTCAGATTTTCATTGATGAAAATAGAATTTTAGGAATAAAATCTCGAGTTTTGGATTCTTCATATTTACTGGCATATACATTCCCTATATTGCTACCTTCAAAAAATATAATTGTAGAAAGAATGATCGAGCAATTACACTTAGAACATAAACATGCTTGGACACAAACACTTCTAGTGATTTTGAGAGAAAGTTTGGATTATCAAAGGTAGAAAATCTCTATGTTCTGTGGTAAAAAGATTCAGAAAGAATTTCTGAATTTCCTCAGGGCCATTTTGCCACATAACCTACAAAAACTCTCCAATACATTTTCAAAAAAAAATACTGCTCTATGGCAGCATAACATATTCTCATATTGCTCATGAATTAGCAAAACTAAAACTAGCTCAACACAGAATTAAAAAAAAAAAAAAAAAAAAAAATCATCATCTCTACAAAACACAAGAAAATTTGAAATCCATCTCAAAAATATAACATATCTCAAATCTGAAATACTCCTTACGCTTAAGAAAGAATTCTTATGCCAATTGCTGTTACAAATATAGAAAAAAGGTAGTTCACATGCAAAACATATATAAAATTTATAGTACGACCTAAACAATTACAATCACTCAACGATCGATTGAACCGTTGTTCATAACTTAGCACTGTGGCAAAAGTGATTGACTTTTTCACAAAACTCAAGCACAGTAACACGAGATAATCCGATAAGGTATTCTAAATTAAAAATTCCGCTCCGTCTCTTAACTCAACGTTATCATTTATATATAACAGAAATTTAAAATATCGACATTTTTAGAAAAACATAATAATATCATTTCGTAAAATATAACTTTTAGCACAGTTATTTTAAGCCGCAGAGAACAAACAGACAAATACCTCTTAAATCCAACTGCCTGTCTCGCACAGGATTTATAAATTGTGCACTCATTTGAATGAGTTCAGCAGTAAGTTTCACCATTTTTATTTACCTTAAACAGTAATATTTTACTTAATACAAAAACTTAATACTTTAAACATCCACTTAATCGTAACAATGCAGAAAATCTGATTGAAAGTCGTTATTCGCAGAAGATCTTTACGAGAGAAGTGCGGGGGGGAAGAGATAGGTGGAGCTGCTGTTTAGCTGTCTTTTTATAAAGGATAAATTATAGGCATGGAAGAGATATTGAGAAATTTCTTTAATTATTTTCCATTTTACAAATCATGAAAATGTAAGTATTAAGTCACTTAGGACAAATATTTTAATACTATTGCACTTCTGATTTGCCCATGTGCATTTTATTTATCAAAAGAAAATTAAGGATACGTGTTGAATCGTTTTTCATCATCATCAACTATGTTTTATTTATTTATATTTATGTTTACGATGCGAAACGTGTAGTGCAAAAATGTAATGAAATTATCAGGCAGTATTTTTGAAATTTATTTTTAGTCATATTATTACGATTTGTATTCTTCTTCTTTAATTTCCATTTTCAGTTATTCACTAGTTTTGAATGTTAAATCTGAATTTTGAATGTTATGGTTGTTCAAATCCGGTGTTGAATATGAATGATCATCATTTATCACGGAAGAAAAGAACCTTGAATAACCGACTTTCGGAGAAAATTGGTGTTTCAAAACGTAACCGGAAAACTGTCCAGGAGAATGATTACACATTTAATTGTCAAAGCACGGATATAAAATTAAATGGTTCCCAGTCTGCTGTTCAGCTGTCAACATACCACTCTGAAAAAATTATTTCTGCAGGTTCTGCTTTACGACTTACTAAAGATTTCTACAATCAAGCATGCACTATATTAGCTAAGGATCTTTTAGGAAAAGTTTTAGTTCGGAGATTGGAATCAGGGGAAGTGTTACGTGGTAGAATTGTTGAAACTGAAAGTTATTTGGGTATTGAAGATAAAACTAGTCATTCATATAAAGGTAAAAGGACAGAAAGAAATGAAGCAATGTTTTTAGATCCTGGAACTGCGTATGTATATACCATATATGGTATGTACTATTGCTTTAATATTTCTAGTCGGGAAGAAGGATCTGCTGTTTTGATTAGAGCACTCGAACCATTAGAAGGAATACCAACAATGCGAGAATTTCGCTCTGTTAAACGAAATAATTCTTCGACGTTAAAAGATAAAGATTTATGTAATGGACCTTCAAAATTATGCCAAGCTTTTAAGATTGAAAAAACTCTATTAAATAAAGCCGATCTATGTACATCATCAGATTTATGGCTTGAAACTGGTTTTACTGTTGCTAGGTCCAATATAGTGGCTTGTAAAAGAATTGGTGTAGATTCATATGGGGATGAATGGGCCAGCAAACCACTTAGATACTATATTAAAGACAATATATATGTTAGTATAAAAAATAAAGTGGCTGAAAAGCTGCTGGAGACGTCTTTAAATAATGGTTAAACTAGTTTTATTTCAGAATACAAAGTTAAAAACAAAATGTGTATATTCATAATATTTATATTAAATGTAATTATTATCACATTTCATTAATAATAATACTTTTTAACCATGTAACACAGAATTATGTATGATATTTTGAAAAATTACTTCGCTGAAGTTTGGACAAATAAAAAGATTAAATGTAAATTAATGTAGTTATTTTATTACAATCTAGTAATTGTTCTAAATGGTAATAAAATAAATCTAACCAATGTATATTATATCGTATTTGTAGTGCTGTAGTTTAATTTAATATTTCTATATTCATAAAAATTTTTAAATGAAAGCTGAAACATTATATAGTGTCTTTTTTTATAATTTTTTATGCTTTTACACTTAAAAATATGGTATCAGATCTGTAGCTAGGTTTTCAGTGCCAGAGGACAATTTAAGATCTTGCACCTCTCTTGTTTGCCAACAATAGAAAACACTTCATTCTAAAAATTCATAACATCAGTTTGGTGCCCACTGGATGCTGTGCCCAGGGACAAATGCCCCCCTCTTAGCTGTACCCCTGATACCTGTAAATAGTCTTTACCTTATCATCTTATAGATTCAAATATTGTCCATGTAAGAAAGAATCAGATGTGATTTCTAATAGTTTTGGTAAATTCTCATGTATTTCTATACAGAATTAATGTAATAACACTTGCCATGCATTTTGGCAGGTTTTTTTTAAATTGTAAATACACAGTTAAATGAATTAAATTAAAACACACATCCACAAAATGGTTGATCCTCAGATGGCAATATTACTGGGATTCTATATGTATTTGTCTTCCTTTTTACATCTGCCATAAAGATATGGCAGATGCATAATGGAAAAGTGCTGAAAGTTCTCATTCATTCTTGTTAGACTAAAAAGTTACCTCAACACTATATTTATCCATACAATATTTTTCCGTTGTTCTTCAAGCAAATTTTGAACCATCTTTCATTAATTTTTATATTTTTCAGAATTTAAAATGCTAAAATTCTTAGAAATTCCTGAGAGAGAGGGAAGAAAGACTTTAAAGGTTATATTTTAATATATGAGCATGCACTTTAAGGTATTAAAATTTTTATGTTTCAGTATATTAACATTTTGTGTTAAAAATATGTACTACCACCACTTCATTTTACAGAGGGAGGGGAACTACTATCATCATAATAGCTTTGTATTCTTTAATCATTACATAATCTTGCAAACATCTCTAAAAACTGCATGCAACAATGCCAAAAGGGTTAAAATTTGCACAAAAGATAAAAATGAATTTGCAGTATATCACTTCTGAACTGCGTAAACTTTTTCTCTGCATTATAAGCATAAACCCTCTGAGTGGCATGATCACCTTTAGACTAGAAGAGAAACACGCTAATGTGACAATCAAAATCGTAAAAAACAACCTTATATTTAGCGTAGGTATAATGAAACACTCAATCGATTTCGAGGGCAGCTAAAGGTCCCTCCTCATCAGGAGAAAGAAATACATAGAAAGAAGAAAATAGGAGAAGGAGTCACAGAAACACGTAGTGCTTATCAGCACTGCACGTGGTTATAACTAGATTTTTAATCAGAGTTGCACTGGCCGCCTACTTTTACTGAGCCAGGCTGTCTGATCAAGCATAAAGAAATATTAGCG
This sequence comes from Stegodyphus dumicola, assembly GCF_044657685.1. Classification (NCBI taxonomy): domain Eukaryota; kingdom Metazoa; phylum Arthropoda; class Arachnida; order Araneae; family Eresidae; genus Stegodyphus; species Stegodyphus dumicola. The sequence continues at coordinate 233,810,181 of NC_140772.1, read as the reverse complement.
AAGTTAAAATAGGGAGCGAGGGGTAAATGCACCTTACGCTCAAAGCATAAAGAAATATTAGCATAAAGAAATATTAGCATAAAGAACCCTCGCTCCCTATTTTAACTTCGCTAATATTTCTTTATTTTCAAATAATTTATTTGAAGTTCAGATTTCGAGCGTAAGATGCATTTACCCCTCGCTCCCTATTTTAACTTCGCTAATATTTCTTTATGCTTGATCAGACAGCCTGGCTCAGTAAAAGTAGGCGGCCAGTGCAACTCTGATTAAAAATCTAGTTATAACCACGTGCAGTGCTGATAAGCACTACGTGTTTCTGTGACTCCTTCTCCTATTTTCTTCTTTCTATGTATTTCTTCTGATGAGGAGGGACCTTTAGCTGCCCTCGAAATCGATTGAGTGTTTCATTATACCTACGCTAAATATAAGGTTGTTTTTTACGATTTTGATGATCACCTTTATCTGATTATGAGTTTTTTTTTACTTTTATTTGTTATATATTAGGTCACTGTTCTCAAACTGGGGACCAACGAAGCAATTTTACATAGCCCAAGAATACATTTCCCATAAATTATTTGGCATTATTATAACAAGAATGTGAAGAAAAAGCTTATGATTTTAATGATTTGGAGTCAAATTTTTTACATTATTTTCATTACCAGAAATGAATCTTAATATCACAAGTATTGTACAAATAGACCTAGTTAATTTACATAGTGGTATAAATCTTATCAAAAGATTTCAAAATAAAAATTTTATTAACATTTATTCATACTTGAAATCACTTCTGAATTTTTGCATTAAAAGAAGTAATTTTGTTTGAAAGTACATCTACATATGAACAGTTTTTTTTTTTTTTTTTTGGGTTGTTGTTGTTTTGTTGTATTTTTTGTTCTCCTTTGGATGAAAGTTATTAATTCTAGGAAAGGGACCAAATTGCCAATATGTATAATTTATGACACTTTTAATAATTTTTTTCTGGGCTTACAAAGTTTATCATAATTAAAACGTCACCGGGTGTTGTAGCTAAAAGTTGTAATAAAAAATAAATTTATAATTATTTACACACAAATATGCAGTTTTGTCAGCTTGTATCAAAGAATAAAAAAGGAATAGGTTGTCATTATTTATTCTCAAGTTGGAAGTTTCTAATTTTTTCATTTTTAGTTTATGTTTTAAAAGTAAGTTATTTAGTGTTTAATTCCATATATTAAAATTACTTGAATAAATAAATTTTTTGAAATTGAATAAATGTCAGTCTGAGGATTTAATACTATTATGATCACATAATATATATATGTCAATATGTTTGAATTATAAAAGTAATCAATAGATATTTCCTACTTCCTTTAGATTTTAGACAGAAAATAAGTATAAATTTGGATTTCTTCTTCCCATCATTCATATTATTGTCAATGGATATCTTGGCAAATATGTATTAAAATTTTTTTTATTTAGTTAAAAGATTTATATAAAAAATTGTCCTGTAAGTTGATTTCAGATCATACAATTCAAGTTTGAGACCATTATATTATACTGTAATTTAAAATGTTTCTTTTCTTTAATACTACTACATATAAATATCATCAGATAGAATAAAAATTTAGGAAAACAGGGGCTAAAATAATGAATTATAAAAATTTAGGTGATAGAAACTGTTTAAATGTAAGTCATGAGTGTCACTTAGTACAAAAAACAGTGTCACTCAGAGGGTTCATTAATTATGTTTCAGTATTTCAAGTAATCAAAACATACCTGTAATGTTCAAGCTTTAATGCATTAGCAATATTTTTCTTTAATATATTATAATATTTTTAGTGTAGTGAGTGGGATTATGATATGAGAAGTTTGTTTCTAATTTACCCATTGCAGTAACATGGTTTCCTTGTTTTCATCACTCGGGCATTAAATGCCCAAACTATTTTTTAATGTATGGTGGACTACAAGGAATAAGGAGTTTCCTTATTTTCACTTACTGTTCAGTCTATTTTAACTCTAGAACTACTGACAATTAATGTGCATATCTTACTAAAAAAATCATAATTATGATAACTAAAAGATATTTTTTGATTTGATATATTTATCGAATCTAAAAGATATTTTTTGTTAGAATAATAAGAACTTCTTTACGTTATATTCTCTATTATTTTATTAATAATATATACTTATTTATCTGCTTCCCCCCCCCACACACACACACACGAAAAGAGTATGTTTTAACCATGCTAATAGAAAATATAGCAATTCATATTTCATTCCTAATTACAAAACTATGAGAATTTCGAAAATTACTCTTTGGGATGGGGGGGGAATTTCACTTTCTATGAGCAAGTTTATATATATATATATAAAACTTGAACTCAATCGTAATAATGCAGTTATGTAACGTTATAGCAGCAAGCAATCAACTTTATTAATTACTGTATAAGAACTAGATTTACTTGTTCCTGATAAGCTTAATTATTAGATAGCATAATTAACTTGACTATTTATTTATCACTATGCATACGGAAGAAAATTTTGATATGCATAAAACTGAATTTAGGGCCAAAAAATGCCTCTGAAATAACGTTAGCATAGGTAAAATACTAATTGTGTAGGGTCACTGAGACTGTAATATATGTTTACCATTTATTTCTACTGTCCACTGAAACTTATATACATTAGTACAGTCAAAAGTCGTTAATTCGGACACCCATAATCCGGAATAATCTATAATCCGGACCTCAAAGCTACAAACTTTCTGCGCATGCGTCGCGTTCACGCATGCGCACAGGTGTTTACGAGAGCGCGTAAGACCCTTACGGCTGCGAATATGTTTGTGCGCATGCGCGTTTAAATTGTAACGGAGTTATACGCTAAGCTAAAGTTATCTAATTCAGTTAATGTTGCCGATTGCGTTGTTCCTTAATCTTCGAATTGGATCCGGCTTATTATTTTTTGCAGACTGTTAGAGCAATTTTATAAAAGTAAGCTTGAACTTTCGATTATGTCAAATAGAATTTCCGATATATATTTACTACAAAGCGAAAGTATGTTTTGAAATCCGAAATCTGTTTATCAATTTCACGCTGCTCTGCGGCAGAGGGGGGGGGGGCAGAAACGTCATTATTAGATTATGATAGATTAGAAAGATTATGTCAAATAGAATTTCCGATATATATTTACTAATATGTAATTTGTATCTACAAAGCGAAAGTATGTTTTGAGATCCGAAATCTGTTTATCAATTTCACGCTGCGGATTGGAAGTTGATTTGTCAGCACTATCCTTATCTTCAGGGCAGATGTTTTTATTTTATTTGGTTTATAATTCCATACTAAGTGTAGTATTTCATTCTGTCTTTGATATGATTTAAATCAAGTTCCTCGTCATTATAATTCGCTTCCGATAGTGAAGAAAGTGACCCAGACGTTATTGAAAACGAAAACATTTCGATTGACAAATTAGTTGGTATTCTCAACACAGCAATTATAGGACTTGAACAGCGGAACTTTGTAACTAAACAAGAAATTATGTCTGTTTAATAGAATTAAAGAGAAAGTATTATCACATGAAACGAAGCAACTTACATTGAAGGAAATGTTTAATAAAGTAAACAAATAAATATTGAGCTTTTTCTTTTTGTAAATTTTGATACGCTTTAGATCATAATTGTTCTTTATTTCATAAATTACGGTTTCATATTTTTAATTTTGTAATTTTTGCAAGCCATCTTCCTGATTTAAACTGATGATCTATAATCCGGAAAAATCGATAATCCGGAATCGCCGAAGTCCCGACGAGTCCGGATTAACGACTTTTGACTGTAGTATATTTTTGCATTTCCATAAAATAACTGCTATTTCTGCATTGCAGTACAGTCCTATTTCTACATTTCCATTCAATCATACAGAAACAACCTAAATCCTTTGGATACATTTGACGAGTATGACTCGTCATCTGAATTTAAGAAGCAGGCATTGATGTTAGGGGCACCCCCGCCAGTGGGCGTTGATCGCAAACAGTTGCGTGATGTTTGTTTATGACATCTTACAGTTGGAAATCAGGTTAATTGCACTTATCTTTATTATTACCCCTGTTTTTTGATACACTAATCCTAAGATGTCTGAAATAAAAAATTCATTTTATTGACTGCAAAAGTTATGTTATTAATGTGTCAGGTACCTTTGCATTTACTGACATGTTTTGAAAAATACCACACGGTACAAAGTTATTAGATTTTAAGTTCTTGTTCTATATAAATATTTCTAATTTGTTTCATTTATGGATTTATTTATATTTTGTAACTAAAATGCTGTTTCAAAATATCAGGTCAGTCCATAAGTTTGTGCACATTAAAAGTATGCGTGAAATTCATTATGACACATTTACTAAAACAATACAATTTTGAACCTGTTGAAACTTGTCATCGTTTGACTAACATATTATTCAGTTCATCACCAACTTTCGTAAATACGAACACATTTTAGTACCCATAGAAGATGAATATAAATAATAGTACAAACGTGCTGCGCTACATTTTTTTATTTTCGTGTGCTGAATCAGGTTTGCAGCGATAAAAATTAATAGTGTACATGGTGAACACACTATTAGTGTAAGGACTGCCCAGAAATGGTTTAAAAATTTTAAAGTTGGAAAAAGCTAGCATTTATAATGAACCCCATTCAGGACATTTTGAACTGTTAGAACCAAATCAAACAATTCAATCAGAAGTTTATAGTGAACAACTTTGCCGTCTAAACTCAGAATTGATCAAAAAACGCCTATGATTGGTGAATATCAAGAAAGTGTTGTTTCAACACAAGGTCCGCTAGACCACATATGGTTCGAACAATGCTGCAAAAATTTAGTGAATTTAATTGAAAGCTTTTGCCACATCCTGCTTACTCCCCAGATTTTGCCTTTAGTGATTTTCACTTATTTTGTGCCTTACAAAACTTTTTAATAGGAAAAATATCCTAAACAGGATGTACACAATGAACTTTCAAGTTTTTCTGCATCAAAACCAGAGTCTTTCTACAGCAATGGCATAAAAAAGCTGCCTGTAAAATGGCGAGGCATTGTAGATAATGGAGGAAAATATATAATTGATTAAAATCTTAAATTGTGTTTTTTATATTATTTAAAAATTTACCAAAAAATGTGCATGAATTTATAGACTGACCCAATATATTTATATCACCAATATAAGTATATACCAAATAAAATGTATTACTTTTACATATTAATCCATATAGTGACAAATTAAATCCATCTTATGGGCATAAAAATCTTCAAATAATTCAGTACTCAGCAATTTTTTGCATGCTGTGGTGCTCTTTCAAAATGCAGTGCTTAAATTGCGCTGGAGCCCACCGAAACCCAGCTCCGGTACTTCTCAATTTTTAAGATAAATTACATTTCTAGCCGGAGCGCACCGGAGCCCTGAATAAAATGGGATCCGGTACTTCTTTTTATAAAACTGAGCCACAATTTCAAGTAAAAAAATTTAGAATTCCTAACCTTTTAGTTTAACAATAAACAGACCTTGCAATACTCTATTTCCCTAGAAATACGAACGCATGAGAACATGAGACGTTGAAGTAAAGTCCCCTCAGTCACATGCGGAACCTTTCCCTTTAAGAATGGCAATAAATTTGGGGGGGGTTGTTTAGGAACGTGTAAATTTCTCACCATGCCATCGTATCTAGCGTATTGTTATCAATGTTACAGTTAGTTATCTTTGCAGGAAGGAAAATTTGTTTTCTTAAATGTGCATTAAGTGACAGTGAGTACAATAAGAGTGAAATACTGAGATAAATTGCTCAAGCACGTCCTATACATCATCTTCCCACAGTATCCACTAATGTAACCAAATACGGGGCGTCGAAAAGTGTAACCAGCAATTTACATTCATGTTTAGGAATCAGATTCAGAACTCATTTTACCCCTGACACACATCCGCTTGATGGCTATAATTATATCAACAGAGAGCCGCGTTCAAAGAGAAAGTTCTCTCACATCAAGATTCCCCTCATTTTATGTTTCTACCCACTCATACCCTCACGCCTTCATTCTGTTTCGCCCTGTTTTTAGCGTTATCTGAATTTTCATCAGATATACTTTAAGTATATTTAATTTTTGTGATGATAAAAGAACTTTTCCCCCCTACAATCAGAGCTAAAATTGGGCCGGCTCCGGTCTTCTTAGTTTTTGTAATAAATCATAATTCTAGCCGTAGCATACCAGAGCCCTAAATAAGAAAGCTGCAGCTCTTCTTTTATGTGACTGAATAACCGATTTCAGTAGAAATTTTATCTCAAAAATTAGATTTTTAGGAATAAAATTATATTAAAAATCGCTTATTAAATTTAATTTATCTCTTTAAATTTAATTTTAATTACTTTAATCTTTAATTATTTCAATGAATAATAATTAATTAGTTATCTAATAATTATCGATTAATTTACAATTACTTAATTATATAACAATTAGTGATTAAATAACAATTTATAAACATTAATTAATTTGATAATACTTAACCATTTAATTTTAAAATTATTAATGAGTTTAATAGTCATTTTATTTATTTATTTACTCTTGTTCCTCTTTGTTGACGGTCTTTCATAGGGCTCCGGCACTTCTAATTTTAGAAATTAAGCTCTGTCAAAATGTGAAGTATAGTTTGTGTATTAAACCTATCTGTTAACTCATGAGTCATATAGTCTGTCTAATAACACTTATATACTAGGATGACTTATCCATGAGGCATGTCTATCATTTTTAGGTGTCCTTTGTTGAAAAATTTTATCCATACTCTTTTGTAAGCTAATGCAGATTTCCGACCAATGTTTTTTGCTGACCTTGGTAACACTGTCAGGCTATGCCTTCAGTCTTTATCCTATTCTACTTCTTTTCTATCAAAAAGATTGTAATTAATTGTATTAGATTGCCAGTGTTAACACGAGGCTCTGTTCTTGTCCCTATGCGTATATGTGAAGTGGTTGATGTGACTAACATATGCAGCAAAGTGCAACACAACTAAAGAGAGAAGCTATGCCGGAAAAAGGAGAAAAACGGGCTAGTCCGTTTAACATTGAGTAAATGGGTATCTCGGTAATTTGGCGAGAAATCGCCAAATTTAGCGACATTTTGGTCCTACTCCTATCACTGCAATATGTATCGAAATTGAATAAATGTAATTGACCGCTTTGTTAGCTGTAACTATAATCCCACACTCTTATTGCTTTCCAGTACAGCAGAAAGTACTAGAAATATCTCGGCGACCGTTTGAAAACTATAAAAGTCCGTAGCGAGAGCATCTGATTTCAGCCTGAAGAAGGAAATTCCACTTAAGATGGTTATTCGTGGCCAGCCTGGCGACTCTCTGTGGAGGAGATCAAGGCTGAGCTGATCAAAGACGGATTTCCTGTGTTAAACGTGACGCAGTTTACTAAGAAAATTGATGATAAAGAAGTTAAGCTGCCGGTTTTCTTTGCTTCATTCAAGAGGAATGATAAAAGCGGAAGCATCTACAGAAAGAAAACTCTGTTGGACCTTAGGGTCAAGTGTAGAAGATACAGATGTAATCTAAGCAACATGATCTGCTTTAGATGTCAGCGTTACGGCCACGGCAAAATATTTTGTAACAACTCGCCAAGATGTCTCAAGTGTGGGCAGGGACACCTGACCTACACCTGCAAGTTAGCCAAAGAAGCGAAACCTACTTGCGCGAATTGTAAAAAGGAGCATATAGCCACTTCTAAGTTATGGAATTTCTGCCAAAAGTTCGTGATATCTCTATTAGAAACTCAATATAGCAGAGAGTGGTTACTTGCATGCATAAGAATAAATAATACACAACATACCTGTTGGGAGTTTGGAACACAAGTGAAGTTTTATTGGAGTGCACAGTTATAGAAGAATATAAAAACAGTGGCGCCATCTATGGGCCAAGAACATATTTAAAGCTAACCTTTTTTACACTCCTACTTTAGGTTTAAATATCATCCTAATTAAATACAATGAGAAATTACATCAGCACACATACATATAATAAAACATTAAATTACATTGGTCTTCATTTTAAACCCATCATTTTTGAAGACATTTCATGTTTTGCACTGTTTACAATTTTTGTCAAAAAGTCTGCAATCATATCATTAGTAGTCTTATATTGTATGTCAATGTGCTGAAGTTTCACAGCTTCTCGCACGAAATGATGTTGTATATCAATATGCTTTGATCTACCATGATACACACTATTTTTGCTGAGATTAATAGCACTGTTGTTATCGCAGTATAATAATACTGGCTTTGCAGTAATAATCCCAAGTTCTTTAACAATTTTGTTGAGCCATATGGCTTCTGTTGTACTAGTTGCAATGGTTGGTTGACGCTTACTACACCATGACACTGCACCACCTCCGATGAGGAAAACATATCCAGTGGTTGATCGTCGATCCCCAGCATCACCTCCATAGTTTGAGTCGCTGTAACCAAGGACATCAGCACTATGGTCCTTTGAAAAAGACAGTGTAGCATCTGTAGTGGCTCGAAGATACCGCATGATGCGCTTGACAGCATTCCAGTGAACCCTTGCCGGATTATTGGAGAACTGGCTAAGGAAATTCACAGCATAAGTTATATCTGGCCGTGTTGCTTGAGCTGCATAAAGAAGACTCCCAATGGCAGCCTGATAAGGAACAGGTAGCTTTTGTTCCTTACTAGTTGGTATCTGCAGTTTAGATAACACTTGATTTTGGTCTAATGGTGTTTTTACACCATGAGATTCATGCATATTATATTTGCAAAGCATACTCTCTACATACTGAGTTTGACTAAGGCTAATGGACCCTTTAGTTCTATCTCGTTCAATTTTAATTCCTAAGCAATAATTTGCTGGTCCCAAGTCTTTCATTTCAAATTTTTCTTTAAGTTGTTGTTTTACCCAATTTTTAAGTTCTATGTTATTACTAAAAATGAGTAAGTCATCAACATAAATAGTAACAATAACAAGATCTTTATTTTCATTTATTTTAATATAGACACAACTATCAAAAGAACTTTGCCTCAGTCCCATTTCTATTAAACCCTTTTCTAACAGTTGGTACCATAGTCTACCACTCTGCTTTAAACCATCTAATGCTTTGTTTAATTTTAGGACCTTTCCCTTTAAGTTTTGCTTGTAAAATTCACTGAAACCGTCTGGAATTTTCATATAAATGTCTTCATTTAGAGTTCCCTGTACAAAATCCATTACAGCATCCATTTGGTCAATTTCCCAATCATATATAGCTGCATAAGCTAATAAAACTCTTAATGTTACGTATCGGACAACTGGTGCAAATGTTTCAGTATAATCTATTCCCTCAATCTGAGAATAGCCCTTAGCAACTAAACGTGTTTTATATCTTTCAATCTTGCCTACTGAATTACATTTAATTTTGAAAACCCATTTACAATCTACAATGTTCTTATCATAAGGTTTATCTGTTATTTCCCATGTTTTGTTTTTAATATGGCCTAATATAGTCTCCCATATAGAATCCTTCCAATGGTTTGCATCATTGCCCCTTAATGCTTCATCAATGGTTTTCGGTTCAGAATACACACCATTTGTTGCTGCTGCCATAGCTTTAACAAAGCACATTCGATCTAAATTTGCCATTGGCATTTCTGGCATCCCGTGTGTGTCATAGTCCGTATAACTATTTGGGAATCTAAGTTTTCTGTTTCTAGTCAATGTAGGTAGCTCATCAACTACACTACTGTTATCATGGCTATCATTTTGAGCAGTATTATGTTCATCGTGATTAGATTTAACACTAGCATTAACTAATTCATGATGAGACTGAGTATTATCATTAACCATCCCTTCCAATTCACCGTTCTGATCATCAGCTATTGCATTCTCAGTATCTGAAAATGTCGTAATCACGCTCCCACTGAATGAGGATTCATCATAGAATTTTGGCATATTACTTGCCTTTTTGTAGTACATTTCATTTTCCAAAAATTGTACATCTCGTGCATTTATTATTTCATAAGTTTTGGGATCTATTAATCGATAGCCTTTTCTATCCTGACAGTACCCAACAAGCATTAATTCCTTTGCTTTTATATCCCACTTTTTACGTTTTTGCTTTGGAATGTGAGCAAATGCACGACATCCAAATACTCTCAAGTATTCTAAATTTGGCTTATCCCCATACCATTTTTCATAAGGGGTCATACCTGCAACTGCAATAGTTGGAGATATATTTTTACAGTGATTTGCAGTTTGCACTGCTTCAGCCCAATAATTTTGATCAAGGTGAGCATCCACCAACATTGATCGTGCTCGCTCTACAAGAGTTCTGTTACTACGTTCAGCTACACCCATTTGCTCTGGTGTAAATGGAATAGATTTTTGATGCTGAATTCCATTTGATGCTAAATAGTTATCCATCTCATTGTTTACATACTCAGTACCATTATCTGAGTGTAAGATTTTGATTGATTTGCCAGTTTGCCTTTCCACAAATGCTTGAAATATTTTGAATTTTTCAAAAACTTCAGATTTATTTTTCAAAAAATAAACAAAAGTCATTCGCGACAAATCATCAATAAAACTAATAAAGTAGCGAGAACCACCAATTGATGTAACATTCATAGACCCACACAGGTCACTATGTACTATGCCTAATAACTCTTTTGCACGCTTAGCTTTTCCCTTGGGAAATGGTTGTCTATGCATTTTGCCTTTAATGCATGACACACAATTTAACAATTTTCCGTTAAATGTAAAACCTTCGACCATATCTTTTAATCTGGTCATTCCTCCTTCACTTAAATGGCCCACTCTTTTGTGTAATAATTCATTTGAAATATTTTTATCAGTAATTAAAGCCCACTCATTACATAAATCAAGAGAATACAAATTATCTCCCATACCTGTTCCAGTAGCAACTAAATGTTTACCATCATACACAAAACATCTTTCACTTGTAAAAGTACTAACCATTCCAAATACTTTATTTAAATACTTAATGGACAGCAAATTGGCTGTTAACTTTGGAACGTGTAAAACATTACTAAAAGTTACAGACTCCCTTTTTTTATTTCTAGATAAGAGGAAAGTTATTTTACCCTTATCCTCTACTTCTATTACTGAACTTCCTGTTTTTATTTGATGAATACTAGCATCCTGATAGTCATCTAATAATTCTTTATATGGAGTCATGTGGTAAGAAGCACAAGAATCCATGTACCAAATATTGGGATGTGGATTAGAATTAGCTACACTAATTTCCACTACATAAGCTTCTTCCCCCTTTTTATGTTTTAATCCAACATTAGACTTTTTGTTAAACTTGTTTTTATTATATCTATCCTTTTTGAGAGGTGACTTCTGACAATCAGAGCTTTTGTGGCCAAACAAATCGCATTTAAAACATTTTCCTTTAAAGTACCTTTTGCTTCCGATATTTTTATTAACAAATGCGTATTCCTTACTTTCATTGACTAGGGGTTTTGAATCTTCAGCTAACAAGCGATTTTAACATTGTCAACTGTTATTGCCTCACCACAATTTTTCAAAGCCATTATAAGAGGTTCAAACCTATCAGGTAAATTAGCTAAAAGTATTCCTGCAATTAATTCTTCATCAGGTTTAACACCAGTAGATTTTAACTGCTGATAAGATGAAATGACCCTATGTAAATAGTCAGACATATCCTTACAATCAGTATAACGGGTATTCACTAATGTTTTAATTATTGAAACCTTTCTTGTGATTCCCTTATCCTCATATGTTTCAGCTAATACTTTCCAAGCTTCCTTTCCACTTGTTAAATCCCTTATATCATTGAAAATAATTTCACTTACCCCTTCAACTATATATGACAAAGCTTTGGTATCCTTTACTGGATCTTCTTTTGTACCCTCTACATAAGCCCATAAATCTAATTTAATAAGATGCATTTTCATGGAAAATTTCCAATCCATGTAATTTTCCCTTCCACTCAATTGTTTATGACTAAATGAACCTTCTCCCCCTGGCATTTTTCCTTTTTTAACTTTAATCAACAAGAGACAAAAAAAATTATAATTTGAGATAAATTCAAATAAATTTTCTATTGAATTAATTTTATTCTCAAAGAAACATTTGCCCAAATAATTAACAGTCAAAAATATTTGTACTAGTTAAGCTTTTGCAACCATGTGCTTTGGCTAACCCTAACATAACCATGTGGTCAATTTTGGTTAAAGTAATTCTAAAAATTTACAAATAGAATTGAATAAACAAACTAACTTAACTAGTTACTAGATTATTTATCCTCATTTCTTAATCTGGCCTGGGCCCATAACCTATTAGAAACTCAATATAGCAGAGAGTGGTTACCAAAGCTGTATATATAATAAAGCGTCGTCAGCTCAATGGACGAACCTGCGCTTTTTCGCGATCGCAGCGCTCCTGGTGGTTGCGCTGTGGAAACACAATTAATTGAACTGCGCATGCTCCCCATTTACAGTTGTTTTTGAACGTAATGCCCATGCTGGTTTCAAGAGCTCCTGCATTGATTTGACTCACGTACATTTTTCTTTGCAGTTTCTATCAAACGGCCCAATTTCATTATTATTTTCATTTTTCTGACATAATGGCTTATCGCTACTGCAGATTTAAAGGCTGTAATAGAAAGATTGAATCAAAAAGTGATGGAATACATTTCTACAGATTTCCCAAGGAAGAACAAAGGTTAGTACTAAATTATTTTATGATTTCTTTCCACTTTTGTCATAAAAAATTATTTCGTTAAATGTAATTTATTTGTATCTCATCCTGAACTTTTGCTGAAAAATTTATAAAGTACCTCAAACTCGGAAACAAAAATTGATATTTAAAAATTCGGCTAAAGTGCAGAATCGCCCATTTATTTGTTTGGCGTTTATTTGCCGGTTCAGAAACAAAAAAAGTGAAGCTTAGACCTTTTCTTCCCGCAATATTGCACATCTAGAGTTATTTATATTACAGTTCCTTTAGGTTTGGCACATTATAGCCACCTAACCCTGTTGAAAGTAATGGTGTTATTTTTGAAGCAACTTAAAATTTGTTAATGTATTGCTTTTGTTTGTGATCTGGATAATCAAAAAGTGTTAAGAGAGAAATGTTTGAAACAAAACACATTACAGTACTTTTACATTAACTGCATGCTAGACTAAGCTACTGGCGTGAATTATAATAAAAAAAAAATGATCTTTGATTGTTAAGGTGAAATGATTGATAAAAGAACATGCTTTTAGTTTGTAAATCTATTTTTAGGAATAGTTTACCAATTATAAAGGTGTAGGCAAAATGCACTGTTTACAATAGTAAACAAAATATGGATGTCCAAATTACAGGTAAACGATTACGTAATTGGAGAATGGGTATCAATAGAATAATGAAGTTGTTTTATCCAAGTAAAGTGATAAAAAGTAAATGACTCTTACTGTGTGAACGTGATGATTCCCGTGGGCCATGAAATTTGCTGTTTTGGGTTGGTCCCCTTAGATTGAAAAAAATATTGTCAAATTTATTTTTTCTATTCATTTTTGTTATTTGATATGAGAAAAAAAAAATCTTATTAGTCCATATGACATTTTCATGGAGAGGATTGGGGGCAAACCTATAATAAATTGCTCAATGAAGACACTAGTTTTGCTTTCATCTTTTCAGGAAATACAGGCTTCAATTTAAATGTAGGGAAGAGGGATAATTCACATTAATCAATATTTCATTATCTGTTATTTAAAAGTATGCTGGTGTTTCATAGATGCTTAAAAAAGTAAAATTGCTTCATGGAGAGGGGGCAGTATTAGGGTTATCTCCAGAACACTAAATTAATGCAATTTATATTATACATTAAACTAATGCAGTTATGTATGTATAGTTATTTATTTTCCATCTTTTTTTGTTTTAGATGTCAAGCTTGGGTCAAGGCTTCGCAGAATGAAAAGCTTGTGGGTGTTCCTGCCTCTGACCTACACAAAAGAGCCTATCTATGTATGGTACATTTTGAAGACTGGTGCTTCGTTAATATCACTACTAAACATCGTTTAGTACACAATGCAGTACCATGTTCTACAAAACTCCAAGTGACAAAGGGTTTGGTTCCAGATAAAGTGCCTGAGTTAAGTCACATGACAGTGCCAAATTCTGTGACAAATGGTTCAGTTCGAGATAAAATGCCCGAGATAAATCATATCACAGTGCCAAGTTCTGAACATCATCAGTCAGATTTTCAACAGGAATTAATATCCAATGTTCAAGGACCCAATATTCTTTATCAAAATGTCTGCTCCACTGAACTTTCAACTTGTAACGCATCTTTAATGTCTCTCATTCCACAGCAGTCATTTTCAACACCAGTGAGCTGTAGCACACCGAAGTCACATTATTCTGGGAAAAAATACACACCCAGAAAATCACAATTGTCAAAAAAAGTTAAAAAATATCGTGACATGGCAAGACGGCTGAAATTAAAATTTGTGTCATCTAAGAAGAAATTTTCTACAGCTCATTCTCTTGAAAAAACCCTTTCCAGTCAAGGAGTTAGTAAAAAATTATCTTCTTTTATTCAACGCCAGGTAACATTGAATACCCAGAAAACAAAAAGAAGACGTTTTACGCATTCAGATAAAATCGACGCCTACCGCATCTACAGCAAAAGTCGGGCAGCTTATCGTGTTTTGAAAGAGTTCCTTTAACTTCCAGCTGAACGAACTCTTCAACGTTTTGTCTCATCAAAATTGTCATGTACAGGAATCAGTGCAGATATCATATCAGCACTAAAACAAGTTTTACAAAATAAGGAAAATCACGAAAGAATGTTTGCATTGATCTTCGATGAGATGTCGTTGAAACCCTGTCTAGTGCATGATAAACAAAATGATCGCATAGTTGGATTTGAGGACTTAGGTGGTTTTCCCAGTGATTCAATTGCAAATCATGTACTAGTATTAATGCTGAGAAGTTTAACCAGCAAGAAGAAACTTCCACTTGGATTTTACTTCCCCAACCATGCAATAAATGCAGAAAGACTGAGAGAAATACTCACAGAAGCTTTAACAAAATTATCGGATGCTAATGCCATAGTTAAAGCTCTGGTTTGTGACCAGGGGGAAAATAATAGTAGGTTGTTTAGAATTTTAGGAGTGGATTCTCTTAAACCATTCTTTGATTTTAATGGACAGACTATTTATTGTTTGTTTGATCCACCACATCTTTTGAAAAATTTGAGGAGGAATCTTATGAAGTATGACCTGCAGACAAGTAAAGGATTTGTATCTTTCAAATACATTCGAGACTTCCATGAAGTAGATAAAACACTGCTTATCCGCTGTGCACCGAAAATGACTGATGCACACTTAAATACAATGGGATTAAACTCCATGAAAGTTGCTCTTGCTGCACAAGTGTTCAGCCACACAGTAGCAGCAGGAATGAACCTGTGTATTTTGTCTGGACTGATAGAAGCAAGTGCTGCTCCAACAGTAGAGTTCATTCTAAAGATTGACAATTTGTTTGACTCCATGAATGGAACTCGAAAGAATCCTTTAAGAGGAAAACAGCTCCATTGTGCAGTGAAAGAAGGTTCTGCACATATTAATTTTTGGAAAGAGATGATAGCATATGTTGAATCATGGGTTTTTTTGCAACCGCTTGCACAAAACCAAGATGGTCCAAGAAAGCATGCTTCAGGACCACGTAGCAGAATAGGCTGGTTGCAAACTCTCAGAGCAATACTAAAACTTTCTGAAGAAATGTTACATGAACGGGAATATTTTATGACAAAGAGGTGCAATCAGGATTGTCTTGAAAATTTTTTCAGTCGTATCCGAGGGAGTGGGGGCAATCGCACAAATCCATCTGCTTATGAATTTTCTTCACTTTTCAAGATTGCATGTGTAAATTCTTTCCGTAACACAAATAAGTTTTCAAATTGTGAGCCAGATGGGGATAAATTTATGTTTTTCATTTTGTCTGCAGTACCATCAACTACAATTGAGGAAAATGAAGTACAGAAGGAGGAGGTGAAAGAAGGACAAATTACAAGTAATGATGATTTTGATGACTCTCTTGTCATTGATTTTGATTCCCCTTGTCAGGATGCATGTTTTGAAAGACTTGATAATTTGTCACAAAATGTTGTTGCTTATCTGAGTGGATATTTATCCAGAAAGGTATTATATTCCTTGAATCTTAATGAGTGTGATATATGCAGTATTTCACTGACAGACAGAACAAAGCCAATGCTGCAGCATACTCTATTTTTATACCTTAAAGAATATAAAAATCAGGATATAACGGAAGGAGGGTTGACACATCCGTCAGAAAGCATGACAAAATGCATTGCTGAACTTCTTCAGAAAGCAAATAATTTTTTCTCCCACCACTTGCCAATATGTAACATTTTGCAAAATCTGAAAAATGTGTTATCACAGTTACCAGTGTTTCAGTTTTTGTGCTGTGAACTTCATTCAAATGATGTTAAAAAGAAGATTGTATCTTTTGCCTCTGCTTTTTTTTTAAAAATTCATCTTCGGGAAAAAAATAGAAAAATTAGTAAATATAACACAGATCTGAAAAAACTACAAAAGGGGAAACATTAATAGAAATGTAATTAACTAAATTAAAAGCAAAGGGTGTATGTGCTACTTTGTGTGAATTGCTGAGGGTTTTTTTTTTTTCATATTATTATTATGTATTCATGGTTAGTATGCTACAATAATGTGTGAAATATATATTCTTTCTGTTGTAAACATTGTGTGCATATTCCTCATGGATATTTCTTTTCATTTAACCTACTGCTTAAACCATTATACTATTTTATTATTTATATTGTATATTACTATTGTAAAGCTGTCATTTTTTATGCTCTATATTGCAAACAACGTAATTTAATGTATTGATAAAAATAAAAAATAAATTAATTATTAACTTGTCAACAGTTATTTCATAAATGTTATTTTGAAATAATGTTCAACTTGTTATTTCGTAAATGGAAATGAAAATATTGTTTTTTCCATTTTCACTTTGGATATTCTAAATTGCTCTAATGTGTACAGCATTGAATTATGTCCATTTTAAGGTAAATTTGCAGAAGGTAATTTCTTATGAGTTTCCAAACATCTTTTCAAAAATGGGCTTTCTTATTTCCAAAGTGAATTGTGTGTCAATACAAATCATTTGAACCGATTATGGCATGACATCTAATTATCACTTTGGTATTCATGCTTGTTTCAGTATTTTATGGTGGCAATTATTTTGTTATTTATTTTTTAAGTGTTTTAATGCATTATTGAAAATATTTGTTACATATACATTTACAAAACTTTGAATTTTTAACAGAGATATAAAAATGAAGCAGCTTATGTTTCCACTTCTCAACTTTGTTTATATAAGAAAATAATAATAATTATTGATTAAGATAAAAAATTGATACTTCTTAATTTATAAGCAGTGTAAAGACAGGAAATCTGAGATCATTAATTTCTGAGACATAAATAGCTTTCCAAGATGCAAATAAAACAGCAATGATCATAAATATTAATGCTCCTAAAATATATCCACTTTTCCTAACTGATTTTTGCTTTTTGATCCAAAACTTGTTTTATACAACTTTATTTTAACTAATTATGAAGAAACTTTATACTTGTTTCCTTAACAAGTATTTATGTGTTTGTTAAGTGAAAACAGGTTGATGTGTATATGGTTAAAGTGAAGGGAATGTGCAATGCCAAGTTTGTGCAATTCTCTGATTTTTTTGAAGTGAAAATAGGTCATTGTGTACATGGATACCAAGTTAAAATTTAAAAAAAAAATGCCTTTGCTTCGTTAAAAAATGGCGTCGAAAAACAAACTCGCAGGATTGGTCGCCAAAAAATCGCCGAGTTACCATGAAGTAAAGATTCACTAAGGTCATTTTCAATAATAAAAATATATTCAAGAAACACTATGACACAAGATTGGGTGTTAATAAATCTATCACTATTGAGCGTTGAAGCTGAAATGGATGTTCAAGTATTGATAAATAATTTTGCAGAAATGAACGTTAGACACAAATTTTAGTAAAGAAGGATTTTTGTCTTTATGATGAATTTTGACCACCAGCGTTATAATTACACTTGTTGAGACGGGAAGGAATTAGAGATGAAGAGCAAGCAGTACAGGATGAGGAAAATTAAAAGGAAACAGAAAAAAACTTTAGCATTCATATTTTTTTATAAAAATAATGTATTCAAGTAGTTGAGTGTACTGAAATTTTTTTAAAAGGACAGAAAAAAACTTTACCATACATATTTTCTACAAAAATTATATATTCAAATAGTTTTATTTATGAAGTTTATGATAAATATGTTTTATATTTAACAAATGTATCATTTACATTATAAAAATTCTTATTTATTGTATATTATTTCATAAATCATGTTCGTAAGCTGAGTGAATCACAGAGTACTATATATTAATGTAATATCTTTTCTGTACATTTATCAATTATTTTATTTGTCAGTTTATAATATAACTAATTATTTATAAGTTTGCTAAATTAAAGTCTTAAATAATTAAAATCATCTAGCGTCAAATACCGAGACCAAAGCAAATTTGCATTTCAACAGCTGGTTAAGGGAAAATATTTTCCTTTTTATTCTTTCTTCATGTACCTTTTAACTGGTTCCCTAAGAAGGTGCTTTTATTTTTTAACAATTAATCCAGATGTGATAAAAATCATCATGAAAACATTGGCTTCAGGAATCCTTGATATTATTTTATTTTTAAGCACATTAAATTTATTGGGAGAGGCGGCCCAGGAAATGTTTTTGCACAGGGGCCCAAGAGTTCTATTTACGCCACTGTCTGGAACATCTAATCAAGAAGTTGCTGAAAAGTGTAGTAATGCTTCATAATTATTTTATGTTAATTCCTCATTTGTTTTTTAAAAAATTAAAGGTGTTATGGCTACAATTTTGTGTGGTGATATAAAGAGTTAAGTAAGTTGGTTTTCAAGCCAGGTTATTATCATCTAGCAATAAATTCAAAAATAATATTTATTTGTATTAAAATCAACAGTTTTTCTGACTGTATGTATACATTAATATTTTATTTAAAAAAAGACTGTAGTTTGGTGTAAAAGAATTTTAAGTACATTTTGTTAGTTTTATTTGTATTATTACTAGTAATAATAAAATTTTTAGTATTTTCTACTCATTGCCTGTTTCTTGAAATTATTTAATAAAATTACTCATATATAAAAACATTGGTTCTATAAATTTTTTGCTGTAAAATAAATTATATACATATGTAGTTGTTACATCATCATTATAAAAAATCATCTGATGCAAAGTAAGAATATTTGAATATTTAGAAATTTATTTTATTCTTATTTTACCTTCTTTTTAAATTATATTATTTTCTTATTTTACCTTCTTTTAAATTATATTATTTTTATAAATTTTTTATATTACTGGATTTTTTTCAACCAAAACGACGTAATTTGCAATTTAAATGTTTAACTTTAAATAAACTAAATTTTTAAACAAAACCAGAAGTTTCCTTATAATAGCGGTGCTAAAACGATCAAGTTGCAATTGCAGTTCTGTTTACGAGTGACGGGGGGGGGGGAGGAAAAGACGTGGGAAGGGTTTCAACTCACAGCGCAACCGCTGCAGTCAACCTATCTGGCGGCAGCTAGTATTAGGGGAGTGACGACGCTTCTTTTGAAACAGCTTTGGTGGTTACTTGCATGCATGAGAATAAATAATACACAACATACCTGTTGGGAGTTTGGAACACAAGTGAAGTTTTATTGGAGTGCACAGTTATAGAAGAATATAAAAACAGTGGCGCCATCTATGGGCCAAGAACATATTTAAAGCTAACCTTTTTTACAATCTCTGATAAGAAGAAAAAGAATTCAGCGCGGAAGCCGCAGACAGAGAATTTGCCTTCGCTGACTGAAAGACTAATCCGGAAAGATAGCAGTATGCCATCAAAATCCCACTCAGATGCTAGCACTCCAGCTAAATTGGATTTCGCGATGGATAAAAACTTACAGATGATTGCTGTCAAGTTCCTTGAATTTGTGAAAAAATGTAAGAAAATAGAATCTCCGCAGGATAAAGTTTTACTTGCCCTGGGAATGGTCGAGCAGATGATAGAAATGGACTTATAAATTTCTCGTATTTTCGCTGTATCATGAACTTGAAATTAACTTACTTTCTAGTGTGCTAGGGCCTCAAAAATGCATAGTCATGCACTTCCATCGAAAACTTTGTCAGAGAATTTGAAACAATGTCTAAGTACGGCAGTGAAAGGAGTTAAGTACATCCAAGGATGAGCGCTTAATCAACGTATATTTTGTGCTTTGTGCGAAGAAATCTGCTGTTCATACTGTGCTTCTTTATCATACGGACATCCAAGGGCCGCATGCTGACCAGGGTTTTTCAGTTGCGCGAAGATATTATACAGTTTCTTATTAACCAAAATAGTGTTTAGTGGAAGTTTTTGGAAATAGAGACGCATTGCTTCAGCTAGCCTACCTAGCAGATATTCATCGTGTTTCAAAAACGAATATACGTATTTCGAATGCATATATTTATTAAACTGTATGACATACGAATATGAAACTTTACACTCATATGTACGAACCTCTCAAGGTCAGATTACAGACGTACAATACGTCCTCCATCAGCGACACGAACAATATCACATCATACTCAAATTCCTCCCATACTCGGGTAAGCATGTCCGTCGTCACTGATGTTATGACAGTACGGATCCGGTTCTTCAGCTCTTCCAGGTTCTGTGGGAGTGGTGGTACATAAACGTTGTCTTTGATGAAACCCCACGGGAAGAAGTCACAGAGTGTAAAACTCGAGAACGCAAAAATGATTTCTGCTTCGGAGTAGCCATTTTAAACATGTGACTTTTACCACGCAAAACGGAAGACAACTGACATCCAGCGGCTATTGATGTAAACCAAGGTTCTTTAATATACTATGTAAACTAGACTCTGTATTCGTTTCGCCAATAGCCGAGCCGAGGCGCAGTGATCGATAGTTTGGACAAAATAACACTTTGTAATACGTATATTCTTTTTGAAACACGGTGTATTTAACCACATGAATGAAATAAGGACTTCAATGGGTCAAGGATTTGGCAAGAACATAATAACAGCTAGTGAAAAAATAGCTCTATTTATTGAAAAATTAAAACTTTGGAGACGTCGAGTTGAACATGAGAATTTAGCAAACTTCCATTTGCTAGATTCAGCCGTTTTGGAAAACGAAAAAATAATAATTATACCAGAAATTATAATACACCTCCATCAACTGAGTGAAACAATTCATGTTGCTTTTCCACGGGAAATATTAGCAAAATGAATACATGGATACTCAATCCATTTTTGTTTGATTAAGTTCAATGGCTAACAACCACTTTTTAAAAGATCTTATCGAAATACGAGCTAATGTGTGTGTATGGAAATGAAATTTGAAAAATCAGACCTAGAACAGTTCTAGTATAAACCGTCAGAAGCTTATCCACAACCGGCAAAAGCAGCATTAGAGACACTTTTAACTAGATACGAAGTTCCTTTTTACTCTCCTCTGAAATACGAAATTGCCCCCCCCCTTTCTATATACCTTTCCTTCGCACCTATGCTTGATTTTTCGCCCATCGGTGCGGAAAGACTTAGCGGGTGCAACAAAAGACATCTGTCTACTTTGTCTGTCTGTCATTTCCAGCACCTAATTCCACCACCATCAAAACAAAAGCCAGAAATCGCTTAAATGCATACCACTTACACATGGCTCTTTAACCCTTTCCGGCACGCTACCTTTTAAAGTTGGAGTTTTGATTAAAAAAAAAGGTAGCAGTCTAATTATTCCTAGAGGAGTACACAAGTAAAATTTTGTGAAGATAGCACTTATCTTTTAATTTTGTGGGAATTGAATAGAGCTTCGAATAAAGTGCTGAAACGAGCATTGTTGTCAATGAACTGACCGATGAGATGCGGAGAAACAAAGAATACAGAATCTCAGTTGTCCTAGATTATCGGTGAGTCCGGTCTGGCCACACCTAGGGTTCGCCGTTTGATTTTAGGCAAGATTTCAAGGTAAAAATTTAAAACTAATACAGAATAAGGAGATTAGCATACAGCTAAAAAATAAAACAGAAATTTCTTTTCAAACAATTCCTTTTATACCCTAAAAAAATCTGGAAGATTTCTTTGAAAAATAAGGTTCTTAAAAAAACTAAACATGGCTAAAATATATGGACTGGTTTGTGTTGAGCTGCCATCTACTATAAATAAAGAAGGTTCAGAGTAACCTATAAATCTTTTTTAATTAAATTTTTCTGTGCGTACAGAAGGAAATTTTTAGGTGTGTCCAGACCAGACGCACTGTGCTGCAAAGGGTTAAAAAAAAGAGCATTGTTTTAATAGAATTATTATGAGTAAACAACAACAACCTAGCCATTAAACTATAAATATTTCTTTTTATGTATAAAATAGTAATATATATTTTAAATAAACACGGTATTTGTTATGCAATAAATGTTTATTCTTAAATAAAAAATATACAGACATTTTTTAAAGGTGTGTGAGAGTATATTTTCAGATTGAAGGGGATGCTGACCACTAAAAAGATTTAAGAAAAGTCGTGGAATGCATTCACTAAAACTTAATCTCTCTTTACTGGTTAATGCAGGAGCTGCTTTTCCTGCTACTAAATTTATTAAGCAACTCATAATGATTAACTCTTTTTGATATTTTTCGGGAAGGTTGCAATACCCTTTCGATAACCAGTCATAACAGGTGCATTATTTGCACAAATGAAACCCAATTTAATTTAGGAATACTTAATTTATTAATAATCGTTATTGAAATATTCTGACCATTTGTGTCACCAAGAAGACACAAAACAATACGCTTTGTTCGTCCCTTTTCTTATAATTGTAACAACTGGATACAATTTTCGGGCATTGCTTCCATCAGTAGAGAATGAGAATGCAGGGTTTTGCACAATACTTATTACACATTTGGTCTTTTTGCTGACATTTGACGTCTCTAAGACTGACAGAAGATTTTACGTTAACTACAAAACAGGCAGTGATGTAGGTAGACTGGATATACAAGAAAAAATTTAATCCGTCCCTTAACATGTTTCTATTAGAAATATTTCACATGAACACAATTTATTAATTTCAACCTCTTTGTACTTACACAATAAGTTTATTTAAAAAGGTCCTGGCAATACCTTTTTTACCATTGGCTTCATTTCAAGGATTCGCTGGTATATCTTCGTTAAATAAATCACAGACAACTCAGCAGCAGTGGCACAGTAGTAAGCAGTGGCGGCTTTTTTTTCAGTGTTATTTATAGGAATTAGTCAAGTAGATCATTGGGGCAGGAGAAGAATAATTGGATTCTAAATTCCATACGGAATTGAATTGAGAAGAAAAAGAGTTTTTATTCTAGATAATGTATTCAAAATCACTACATGATATCAACAGCTATATACTCTTGTTATATCTTTTTTTAATGTTTGGAAACCTTTGAAAGCAAATTTCGAATATCAGCTAAATTATGATCACGGTGACAATAATAATTAGGAATTCCTCGTTAAGAAAGAAATATTTAAAAGTCTTATTTCTGTTACTGTTCAAGCAATCGAAACAGAAACGAGGCAGAACCGTCCTTTCAAATTTTTGCAGTTTGTTCTAAAATAAAAATCTCATTGACATTTTTTTTTGTAGTTATTTATTTGTATATCAATAGGGGCGGCATATTCGGACACCACTCCAGGCGGCAAATTCAAAACCGCCCTGGGCGGCAAAAATCTTAACATGGCATCGATTTTGTAACTTCATTCGCTATTATCAAAACCTGATTTTTGAATAATTCATACGTCCAGTTCTGGAAGAAATTTGATATAAAAATTGCAATTGAAAAAATCATGAAAAAGGTAAAGGTTGGGTGTGGTGAGCAAATGGTCTCAGCTACAGATGAAAAAGCAGCCGTTATACCTGAGCGATAATGATCTTGTTAAATATTAAGCAACAGCGAATGTGCTAACTACAATAAATTATTTCTCTATAACTGCTGTTAAAGAGAAATAGAAAAGGAAATGGTGATAAATATTTTAATCAATTATACTATTTTTAAGAATATATATTAGTCGATTAACACGATTTCATTTAATCCGGATAACAGGGATAAATTAAACATATTAAACGACAGATTTCTATGCTTCCAACTTAGGCGGATTTAATTTCGTCTTAAATTGAGGAACATTCACCGAATTCGTAGTTCATGATTTTCATCCCATTCAGTTCAAACTTCTTTCCTGTTTTTAATTGCAGATGGAGGAAGATATTTTCTTTTGTTTTTAATGAGGATAGCATGAACAACTTTTTCATTCTAATTCTTTTTCTGATCTTGGAGAACTTTGGACGACTCCGAATTCCACATAGTTGCAGAAAGTTTCCAGCCAATTTTCGAGGGGAAAGAAAGAAAATAAAATTATTATTATTTACTATCTCAAGCAGTCAACTTAAATCGCTTAGATGGGATTTTTAATGGTGTGCATATTACAGTGCAACTTTCAAAAAACGAAAACTCGCACAATTCTAAACTACATGGGACTACGGTGGCAGTCTCCTTAGATAGTATGGTTGTCGGCAATGTTCTTATGTATACTGAATTGGTGTAACGGTGTAGCACACTCGCCGCGTATTCGAGAGGCCTATTATCGAGTCCCGGCGAAGGCATTGCACATTTTTCATCTCTCCTGCCTCAATAAAAAAAAAAAAAAGTTTGAAAATAAATAAATGAATAAAATAATAAAAAAATAAATATGATGGTTCTACAGTGGCACCCGAACTAGAAGATGGTGGACAATAATTCCTCAGCACCAGCGATTGGGTCCTCTAAGCCCCAGTATCCCTTTAAAAGAGGGAGTATAATTCCCCCCTCTTTCCAGCATGCCTTCGTGATGTAACGGTAGCACACTCAGCGCGTATTCGAGAGGTCCAGGTTCGAGTCCCGGCGAGGGCTCTGCATATTTTTAACCTTTCCAGCATCAAAAATCCTAATGGCTTAACAAGCATTATCCTTAAATTAATTATTTTTTAAA
This sequence comes from Stegodyphus dumicola, assembly GCF_044657685.1. NCBI lineage: Eukaryota > Metazoa > Arthropoda > Arachnida > Araneae > Eresidae > Stegodyphus > Stegodyphus dumicola. Next base: position 233,785,038 of record NC_140772.1, on the reverse strand, counting down.
CTTTATATTGTACCTCGCTTCTCATTAGCCGTAAATGAAATGATTTTTACAATTACCTTGCTTAAATATTACAGTTGCAAGCTTAAAAGGCAATATCTAGTGTCTGTTTTCACTAAAAATAAATAAACAGATAATGAGATGCAGAATAATTAATCATAAACCTGAATGAAAAAAAGAAATGTTTAATGAAAAATTAAATCAATATAGTACAGCTCCATTATACTTTTGTGAAACAGAAAGTATAAGCTATACAAATAAGCATAATTTACACTATATTAAAAAAATAGCTGAGAAAAACTTAGTCATCTTTCAAAGTTTTTGTTTGTTTGTTGTTGTTCTTATATTGATTTCAAAACTCTGGATTATTCTTGAACTGAGCTCTTAAGTCTTGGTTAGCTGAAACACTACTCTGGATTATTTTTATACGTAATGAACGTAGAAGGCTCAGGTGCTTCTTTAAAGCTGACATCTTCTCCCTTCTGTTTGCGATATTTTAAATGGCGTTTCTTTTCTTTGTCTGAAAAGCAATGCTGAATAGTATTCATGGTTGATACTGGAATTCGTGGTAAGAGAGCATTCAACCAATCCTTTTCGAATAAAAGATTTTGTACAATTTTACCAATAGACATTGGCATTCTGTTTCCGGACTTGACATGCAATATTTCGTCATCAAATATAAAATTCTTGAACCAACCCCATAGTCGATCAGGAGGCTGCGTATATCGTATATATAAAAAACCTAAAGCTCTAATGTATGGTGAATCTTCGTGATGTATTAATTTCACAACTTGCTTATGAGTGAGCTTCATTTTATGTAGTTTGTAAAGCAAGCAAAATGCTGTTGATACTATTCCACATCCTCCAACACCACGATACACCTTGAACGTCTTATTCATAATATCGCTACCTTTCTCCCATGGTTCTAAATGTTTTACGTGATAATAAATTTCATCCACAGCTTTATAATAATCCTTAATATGTATCAAATGCTTCTTAAAATACAGTGATGATTGGATATTTGATATAAGCAGTGGGTTTAAATTCATAGTATTCAAATTCCCATGAAACTTCAGGGAAGGATAGTTTTGATGCTGATTCATTTGAAGTATAACGTCAGAAATGAAAAACAAGTATGAAATAAACTTACTCGATTATTTGAAAATTATTTACCAATGACTTCAAGCAAGCGTGAATAAACAAAATGTTATTAAAAAAAGTCAAAAGCATAACTTATTCATGAAAACGCAATTTCGTTTTATTTTAAGAAACCACACTAATAGGAAAATAAACAGCTTTCTACCAATATAAGTGTTGCCAAACTGTGAGATTAAAATACTATGTTTGAAAAAGAAATTAATTTTTCAGGAAAAGAAATTCGATTGATTTTTAATTTAATTAGTATAAAAAAGATTATTTTGCAATGGTAGTATGTGTACACATATGTATTCTTCCCCCAAATTTCAAAAACAAGAATTCAAATGAATTTTGAATTCGCATCCAAACGTGCTAGCAGATATCAAGGAGCCAATCGAATTTCAAGGATAACTGTTGTCCCATCATGAAAATTGTGAAGACAGTTTTAGTTATTTTTGACAATACTTTCAAATCTAAATCGTTAAGCGAGGAACTTTCAACAACAGATAATTGAAATATTCGCGATTCCAGCGCTCTGATACGCCATCTAGTGGCTAAAAGGTGGAAACATTAAAAATCGGTATTTACGTTTGACGTAGTTTGTGAAGCGTGTTGTGATCGAGAAGTAAGTAAACGTTTATTTTTTATTCTTCTAGGCATTATGTGTTCAGTCGTTTTAACCACTTGTAGGACAAATCTAAAGAAAATGCCTATAATATCATGTAATCAAAAGTTAACTACATGTTATATGCCAGGATTGCTTTCTCAAGTACTGAGGGGTAGGTAATACTTATCTGCTTTTTTGCTTTTTTTTTTTTTTTTTTAATTTTCGGTCATGGTATTATTCGTTGCATGTATTTTCTATAATACATATAGAATACTAATATTTCTATAACAATTTCTATAACTTTTTTTTTCATTTTAAGGTGCTTTACTTGTTGATATTTTCAAAATTACATCTGATAATTAGTGCTATTATGTACATAATAGGTATAAATATAATAGATCAATGTGTTTTTAGTATAAAATGATTCAATATCATTTTTATGAAAAAAAAAAAAAAAAAAAAAAAAGACATATTTGACTGCACAGATTTTCTGTAAATCCCAAGTTAAACACATATGAAATCATTTGTTTACAATCAGTGAACGTTAAAATCAGCTAACTGTCGCAATACAATAAAACAGTGATACAATTTCCTACAACAACCAACAGTTCCTCCTTTACATGAACAAGAAATTTTTACTTTTCCTTTTGAACAATGAAATGTCCTTCGATTTCATGCGATCAAGACGCTATACAACTTATCCTTAAATAGGAAGCCAAAATTTGTAAACTGGATTTTTCAAGTAAAATTCTGTGCATTACCAAATAATCCACATTTTAAAATTCTCTCTGCTTCAGTAACACAGCGAGAATTTACGCCTCCTTGAACAAAATCAAACATTTCGGAAAAGCTAAGCAACTCCATTTTTGAATGTACGAAGTCAGATCACAAATCAAAATACCGGTTTTTATCCGCCACATTAATGTGTGAAAGCGCCAAGTATAGGTGAATTGAATTGCGGATAATTTAAAATGCAGTTAGAAATGGTTCAGCATTCATCACTGACAGTCTAAAGATCAGCGATATTGGCGATAAATTATTGACGTTGCAATCTCGTCGTTCAGAATAGAAACCTGAAAACAATATTGCGGTAATAAACATAAACTTTGACCGTGCAGTTTTTGTTTCAGAAATACAACAAATTAACTTAAAAGTTTATGCTTTATCAATACTTTTGTGTTAGTCCCCCCCGCTCTTATTTTCTCAAAGCATAATTTGGCATACTACCTTTTTTCCTCTTATCCAAAAGTTGTACAGTCAAAAGTCGTTAATCCGGACTCGTCGGGACTTCGGCGATTCCGGATTATAGATCATCAGTTTAAATCTCGTAAGATGGCATGCACAAATTCTAAAACTAAAAATATGAAACCGTATTTTAGGAACTAAAGAACAATTATGATCTAAAGGGTATCAAAATTTACAAAAAAAGAAGCTTAATATTTGTTTGTTTACTTTATTAAACATTTCTTTCAATGCAAGTTGTTTCGTTTTATGTGATATAAACAGACATAATTTCTTGTTCAGTTAAAAAGCTCCGCTATTTAAATCCCGTAATTGCTGTGCCGAGAATACCGACTAATTTGTCAATCGAAATTTTTTCGTTTTCACTAACCTCTCTGTCACCTTCTTCATGTCTTTATCCATTTTTGGCAGCAATTCCACTTTTTGTTTGACGGACATCGAGACATACTTTCGTTTTGTAGATCCTTTGGGAGCTCCAGAATCGGAAATTGACATAATCGAAAGTTCAAGTTTACTTTTATAAAATTGCTCTTACAGTCTGTAAAAAATAATAAGCTGCATCCAATTCGAAGATTAAGGAACAACGCAATCATCAACATTAACTGAAATAGATAATTGTATAATTTTAGCTTATACCGTCCGTTATACGTTAAACACGCACGCGAAAACGTATTCTGCACTTGCGCACACGCATATGCGCGTAAAGGTTTTACGCGCAGAAAGTTTTTAGCTTTGAGGTCCGGATTATGGGTGTCCGAATTAACGACTTTTGACTGTACTACTATTCTTTATTATTAAGTGATGAAGATTCTCTATATATGTATGTACGTATTTTCGTCACATTGCGCAAAAGAGGCGGGACTTATTGCCACCAAATTTTGTACACACGTAGTCCATGTATAGCTCGAAGCTGAAATTTTGAATTTGTTTTTTTATTTATTTCACACTTTGTACGAATTTAATAATTTTATTAACAAACTCAGCGATTTGAAAGCAAGCAATAGCAACACTTTTCGAATTGATTTCGCGCAAGATTGTTGCCATTCTACGAAACGCAAGATACTTATTTTTCAATTTTTATTAAACTTGGCTATTTAAAAACCTAATATGTTATGTTACCACTGCCTGAAATATATAATACTTTCATCTTTTGCGCGCCTAGTGTTACATTTTAGTAAAGTATGAGATATTTAACTTTCAAACTGAATGTGTCTTATTGATGTACAAATCCATGGATTTTAAGGAAACAAACGCAGTTTTTTAAGAAAATTTTTCGTATTTTTTAAATGTAAATAAAAACGCATTTAAATCATCAAAAGTCAAATTAGAAATATCAAATATTTTTATGAAATTACACTAGTTTTTTTTAATACACTTACTTTTTTTATGAAATACACATTATTATTAAAATCATTATGTGTCTTTTTAATGATAGCTTTTCTATGCGGTTGTCCGTGCAAGTGGCTAGTTTTATTTAAAAAGAACAAAAATCGAACTCATGCATTCATTCGGATACTCAAAAGTTTTGCTGCTAATTGTTCTTAAAAAATGAAAATGTATCTCAACAAGTATTGGTTGCAATTCGAGAGTATTAGGCCTTCAGCAAATAGTTAAGCAATTGCAAAATTAAAGTGATCATGATATACAAGTTCTGCTAGAAATTTATTTACACAAGATTTTCAAAAAGCTCCGAGTTTTAGAGCTATCAAGAGATCTGCTAATGTAAAGCATTTAACGGTTTTTGATGCTACGAAACGGAGTGGAGCAGTGAAATGGTCTTAATATCAAAACCGCATTTCAAACTGGCTACAACGAATTTCAGCTTTATGAAATTAAGCAAAATTAGGCAAACCCAAGGCGTAGTGTTGTAGAACTTACATTCGACTTAACTAAGTTTAATTGAAAAGTCTGCAGGTAAGTATAATTTAAATAACCTAATAATGAAGCATCCTGTTCTCAAGACCTGTAAAACTCGCTTTCTTGACTAACCTTGAGAAAACAATAAAAAGTATATAATTAGAATACACAAATAAAAACTGGAATTCCATCCAGTTTTGGGGCTTATATAAAAGGGTGCTAAAAAGGACTCTTGAGACGGTCTGTTTATAAAAACATTTTTTCAATTGACGTTTAGAAAGTGAAAGCTTATTTACAGATGAATTTAATATAAATTCTGAGTGAACCAATTCTAACGCAAAATCTAATGCAGTAGGTACTCCCGAATTTTATAAATACTTGCCTTTATAATAATATCGATAAATACCGTATTTGCCGGGGTATAAGATGCACTTTTTTCTTTGAAAATAGGTCTGAAAAACAGGGTGCGTCTTATAGGTCGATACTCAGTTTTTGATTACATTCATTTCTGGAAGTTCCTCTATTCGGAATTTTGCAATTTTTTTCTTGTTTCCTTGAGGAGTGTGGGAATATTATAGTTAAGTAGAGTTCAGTGAAGAAACCTGCCCTACTAGTATGGGATCAGTTTCGTTCTCACAGAACAGAAGATGTTAAAAATTAACTGTCTGGGTTTTGAGGAAGATTAAAAGGTGTTCTTTCCCAGAAAGACTGCGTATTTTTAGAAAGTGTTGCTTTGCATTTGTATTACTTTATATTTAAAATACTATAAATTCATTATAATGATCAGTAATAATGTTTTATTCTTCAAAAAGATAAGTTTTTAAACGAAGCAAGTTTTCTATCATTTTGAATTGAAGATATGATTTTTATAGAATTAACAATATCATTTATGCTATATATATGTCAATATCATTATGTTTATGTTTTAAAATATGATATAATGACTTCACACACAAAAAAATTGTTATGACATAAAATGGAAGAGAAACACGCAAATATAAAATTTAATCTATGAACAAAAATTTGCTCCTGAAGAAGAGAGACTTGTGTCTCGCCGTCCTCAAAATCACTAGTTTTATACTAAATCTGCATCAGAATAAGGCTGCTGCTTCGTCTCATTTTAAATGCCATTGATTTTTAATAAAAATAACAAAGTAAAAACAATTACTTGAAACGAAAAAGAAATACAGTCAAAAGTCTTTAATCCGGACTCATCGGAACTTCGGCAATTCCGTATTATAGATCATCAATTTAAATCTGGTAAGATGGCATGCAGAAATTATAAAATTAAAAATATGAAACTGTAATTTATGAAATAAAGAGCAATGATGATCTAAAGGGTATCAAAATTTACTATAAAAAATGAATATTTATTTATTTATTTTACTTTTTTAAACATTTCTTTTAACGCGCGCATGCATAAAGCACACATTACGCATAGTCGAAATTAGAAAATTGCAAACAGAAAACTATTTGATGTGTATTCATGATATTTATGCTGATGAAAAATTTGATTTAAATAATATTAAAGACGGAGTACATCGAGATAAAATACTGCATTTAGTAAGGAATTATAAGCTGAATAAAATAAAAACATCTGCACTGAAGATAAGGATAGTGCTGACAGATCATTGCGCAACGACGTTTCCCCTTCTCCCCCGCAGAACAGCGTGAAATTGATACACAGATTTCGGAATGGTTAGAGAAACAAAGGATATGCCTTTACCCATTTTTTTTTGCAGCACTTCCACTTTTTATTTGATGGACATCGAAACATGCTTTCGCTTTGTAGATCCTTTGGCAGCTCCAGAATCGGAAATTCTTTTTGACATAATTGTTCAAACTTACTTTTATAAAATTGTTCTAACAGTCTGGAAAAAATAATAAGCCGGATCCAATTCGAAGATTAAGGAACAATGAAATCAGCAACATTAACTGAAATAGATAATTAGATAATTTTAATTTAGCTTATACCGTCCATTGTATATTAAACGCGCATGTGTAAACATATTATGCGCATGCGTAAACGCATTGCAGAAAGTTTGTAGCCTTAATGTCCGGATTATGGACGACCGGATTAAAGACTTTTGACTGTATTAATAGAAAAACCATTTATGTATCTAATGATAAATGAACAGTAATCTTCCTTTAATAAATAGTGCAACATGTAAAATTTTAACTATAAGAAGTAAATAGAACAATTTTTTAAACATTTGATACTAATTAAAATTTAAACAAATTTCTATATTATGTTTAAATGTAACTGTTTGCATTTCGAAAATGTTTTTGAAGTAAAATATTTTTGATGACGAGCGCTTAACTATTAAAAAATATAAATTTCATTTAATTGCAGAAGAACTGTACGAACACAGAATTCAAAATTTGACTCCCCTTACAAAAACTCTTAGATTGTTTTAGATTTTTATGATACCCTGTGCCAAGAGAAACTCAAATTCTTGGCCAGCAGCCGCAAAGAGCTGAGGCAGTTTGGCTTAGAAAATACTGGAAGCCCTTTGGTCTCAGTGTGGTGAAAGATGGTATCATTCTGTCTATGTTTGGGTATATGTGAAAGATTAACAAGTTCTGAATATTCAATTAAACTTGGAAGGATCTAGAAGAACGCTCAAGGTACTACTAGCCAGCAGAATACAAGTAACCTTCCCCTGTTTGAAGAAAGCATGATCTTGGCATCAATTATACTGTTATGTTTAGCAATCAACTAATGTATGAAAGAACAAGTGAACATTCACCATAAATTTAAGTCGAGTCAGATGTCGATTACCTAGAATTGGGATTTTTCTTCAGTCTGCGGCTTAAAGAACCAACCCTTATTCATAACAAGCTGTTTGGTGTGATCAACCAGAAGGATGGAAATTTCTGTCCTTGTATAAAACAAAATATCAATATTAGCTTTGTCTTTTTTCATAAAAAGCCACATTTTTTAGCATTAGAGCCAAAATGCATATGATAAAAAGCACTGATTGTTTTCCAGGTCTTTATAGTGTCCCTTGGAATGATTGCAATTGTGTACTTTATGATCTTAAAATTTATTGTCTTTATAATGAAGCACAGTAACAAGCAGTTCACTCACCTACTTCAATGAGCTGTGCAGTTGGAGCTTTAAGTCGTGAATTTTGTGGTGATTATGCACTTCATATTGTACTGATTTGAGGAGAAATGGTCAGATGATGAATTCTGTCTCCCACAACAGTCATCCGTCATTCAATGCCCTTTCGATTCTACGTGTTTGTAGTAAGAATACACTTGAGCTAGCAGTATTGCCCACGAGATTACACATATTCCCAAGTAAATGGGATGGACGTGAGTCGCCACGTGCTACAACCTTGTAGCAAAGTATGTATCCTTGATTCTTCACTCTCCGAGTGTGAGATTTGATGAGATGTTTCTTTAAAGTTTAATACGACTTATCATCATGGTGATTAACAATAAATATCACTTACGTATGTGATGATATCAGTACCAACTGATTCCACTATGTGATTGAATTTAGTGGTTTTCACAAGTAATTTTTATCCGAGGAAAACTACGCTTCTAATCTAAGAAACCATGGTGCTAGATTGGCTCCAGAAAGGCTGTGGCTTAAAAGTTCTATATAAGCAATCTGATTATCACTGCTGCTTTGCTAGGAGTAGTGAGCGATGTGATGAAACAATACAACATAACATGAATGTGATGAAACAAATATACACAAATATACAAGATAATACAACAAAAGTAAATACACAAAACCAAAATATAATATAATTATTAAAAACTAATATACAATGTTGCCACAATGATCGATAGCAAAGCACCCGGACATAGAAACTGCAGCTAAGGAGTTGTAATGTACCGGATTTTAAATAATTATTTAAAAATACAAAAATGTAGAAGTTAAAAATAAAAAATTGCTTTACCGTAACAAGTCAGAAACAATGCTCAGACAGCTCGGCACATGATGTCGCTGTAGAATTGATGCAAATTTCCCGCACACATGCATTTAAAATACTATGTTACACATACGTATGATGAGTAACCATAGAAATCACAAACATATTTGATGTTGTCAATGTTACACTTGTAATTATCATGACATACCTTCTGGATGAATGCTCGATTTTTCATTTATGAGTCCCCAATTATGAGTATATCAAGTCTACTAGGTCACTACACACGTCGTTATGCTGAAAGAGATCTATTTCAGTTATAAAATCTTCAGGCATCTTCACATCAATAACCTTTATGTCAAACAAAAACAAGCAACTTGGTCTGCATGCAAGCGTGAATGGAACTATATAGTCAAAAGTCGTTAATTCGGACACCTATAATCCGGACCTCAAAGCTAAAAACTTTCTGCGCATGTGCCGCGTGCGCACAGGCGTTTTACGCGAGCGCATAAGACCTTGACTACTGCGCATATGCGTGTGCGCAAGTGCAGAATACGTTTTCGCCTGCGCGTTTAATGTATAACGGACACGTTTATAAACGTGTCCGTTATACATTAAACGCGTATAACGGAAACGTGTATAACGTTTAATGTATAACTAATAAGCTAAAATGATCTAATTATCTATTTCACTTAATGTTAATGATTGCATTGTTTCTTAATCTTCGAATTGGATCCCGCTTATTACTTTTTGCAGACTGTAAGAGCAATTTTATAAAAGTAAACTTAACTTTCGATTATGTCAAATAGAATTTCCGATGCTGGAACTTCCAAAGGATCTACAAAACGAAAGTATGTTTCGATGTCCAACAAACAAAAAGTGGAATTGTTGCAAAAAATGGATAAAGACATGAAGAATGTGACAGAGAGGTTAGTGAAAACGAAAAAAATTCGATTGACAAGTTAGTCGGTATTCTCGGCACAGCAATTAACGGGACTTGAACAGCGGAACTTAGTAACTGAACAAGAAATTATGTCTGTTTATAGAATTAAAGAGAAAGTATTATCACATAAAATGAAGCAACTTAAACAACTTACATTGAAAGAAATGTTTAATAAAGTAAACAAATAAATATTAAGCTTTTTTTTTATAAATTTTGATACCTTTTAGATCATAATTGTTCTTTATTTCATAAATTACGGTTTCATATTTTTAGTTTTAGAATTTCTGCATGCCATATTACGAGATTTAAACTGATGATCTATAATCCGGAAAAATCGATAATCCGGAATCGCCGAAGTCCCGACGAGTCCGGATTAACGACTTTTGACTGTACTACTCTCTGAGATACAGATACATATGTTGTTGTTTCTCATCCCCGTGACCAGCAGAGCTAGATCAGGTCCATGAGCCCATTCACCCTGAAAGAGTCCAGTACAAAAAGGGGGTCTTGAACCAGATCCTGTCTGGTAAGCGCTAGACAAGATAAGATGTGATCAGGAGAGGCCTGTGTGGTAGAACACTTAGTGCATATTTCAAAATGTTTATTACCACCAACGAAAGTCATTGATAACAGATGGCGACTTAGGAATCTAGTAAGTGCAGTTTGATCTCGTCTATTGCTGCTCTGAACCAAGGAGCCACCAGGGCACTTACTCTGATACCATGGGTGCACTGGTTCATGGATGGGGTAAGGGGCAGCTTCTATGGTCAGAGACCTGGAGCACCGGCGGCAGAAGACTTACTCAGCTCCAGCGCCTACAGACTTTAGTTGGACATAATGGAATGGCCTTCACGCCTTAGGTGGCCCTATCAGGAGAATACACTCCCGACGTACTTTGCCCACTCCATCCAGTGGCACCCCCTCACCACGATGAGGCAGTCTGTAGGTCTTGAGGGGAACAGATGCATATAATGTAGTTAAATACATAGTTAGAAAGTGATAAATAGTTCAAAAGTCTGGCTATGGTTAAACTGTCAAAACTTTTGTTTCTTCCTCAAGATAAACAACTTTGGTATAAAGTATGTTGTAACCATGTCATCTGTTGAGTATTTCAAAATCATCTCATCTCCAATAGTTGTATCACAATACGAGACTTACAAGCCATTACTAATTGTACAACGTATTTAAGTCAAAAATCCTACAAGTAAATGTCAAGAAGAAATACTCCAGTAAATGTCACTGTTGTATGACATGTAAGCCACTTGCCAGGAATGCTCTTTAGAATTATGATGTCACAGATACATTATATCTGGCAGTCCATGTCTGCAGATATTGTGGGCATGCTTATAATTTTATACACTCTGTTCAGAGGTTTGTGGGCATTTGGGCAATGCCATACTTTGCACTTGTTGTTTTGTTTAAATGTTTGTTGCTCACTGAAAGTTTCATGGCGATTTTTGTCAGAAGTCAAATAGTTTTCCTTATAATGGAAGGAATGCCCTTGTGGAGTACTTTATAAGGGAAACTGGCTCATATTTACATGCTAGGAAACCACAGAAACATCCATGCAACAAGTATTTGCTAAAATTAACATTGAAAAACCCATTAAACCTTTCTTGATGAAAACAACACAAAGGGAAAATATTTCCATAATAAAAGATAAACTAAACAGAAAAAATATCATAGTTCTGAATGTATTATGTATATTTTCCGAATTTTAAAAGTGTCAGATGCATGTTTGCTTTGGAATATGCAATGATTGCTTTGCAATATGTAAAGTGCAGAAAGCATGCATGTTTGCTTTGCAATATGCAAAGTGCAGAAAGAAGTTAAAAATATTTTTGCTCATATTATTTTAGATGTTTAGAAATCACTACATAATACTTTTAGCTGAAAAATTGGAATGAGAACTTAAGAATTAAAAATAGAAAAATGAGTAAAACTTACTCATGCATAGTTGTTAACAAAATTTTAAGGCAGCTAACTATGACCAGTTATTACAAAAAGGTAATCAAATGCTTAATTATCAGTATTAAAAATAAAGCCATATAATAAATTACTTTTCAAAATATAATAGCTTTACAAAGGCTAAAAAATACTGCCTTGTCATTTAATTGATATATGTGTACTTTACCAGAAATTTGTTAGCTTTATTCAAAATCTGGGTATAGGTTTTGCTCTGATCATTCCCAATTTCTTTTTTAAACCATTTATTTGACCAGAATACGGCATGTACCATTATCACACATTTTATGGCACATCCTGCATGTTATAAACGACTACAAAAAATATAGGATAATAAAAAATTACATTAACATAGTCTGGATGTAACAGTACATTTTGTTGTTAGAAATTCACTAACACATTTAGTCAAATATTAAAATGCATTTTATTTATATCAATAATGTTATAGAAATAAAACATTTATACACAAATAATTTTGAAACAAAATATTATGAGCATTATGAAAAACAGTGTTAAATGTAATTATCATTAAAATGAACATAGCATAAATATTTATAAAAAGCTTCAAACATCTGCTAACATAACAAAAAAATCTGTTCTCTGAAATTCATGTGTATAAATTATTCAGTCTGGAAATAGATAAATACATTTCTGAAGGTGAAATACGTAATGAATATGATATACACCTTTAAAATAAAATAATTTTTATGCAGAATCATAAAAGATAACAGATAAACAAACTTGTGATTAAAAAATACTATAAGTAAGTAAAAATATCACAGATAAAAAGTAATAACTAAATCAAGAGAAATACCTAATTTAAAGCATGGTTTAACTATGGAGTAAAGTAAATACAATTATACTTTCTCCAATGGCACTTCAACATTG